>NC_088377.1:63882500-64507500 GCF_037993035.2 Macaca fascicularis | reverse complement strand
GAAACTGCTTAGTGTTCTGTTAATTCATCTCACAGGGTTACATGTGTATTTCGAGGATCTCTTTGCTAGCCTTATTTCTTTGGAATCTGAGAAAAGATATTTCGGATCCCTTTGAAGACTCTAGGGCCAAAGGAAATATCCTGCGATAACTAAGAGAAAGAAGCTTTCTGAGAAACTTCTTTCTGTTCTGTGAAATCATCTCACAGAGTTACAGCTTTCCCCTCAAGAAGCCTTTCGCTAAGACAGTTCTTGTGGAATTGGCAAAGTGATATTTGGAAGCCCATAGAGGGCTATGGTGAAAAAGGAAATATCCTCAGATGAAATCTGGAAAGAAGCTTTCTGAGAAACTGGTTAGTGTTCTGTCAATTCATCTCACAGAGTTACATCTGTATTTCGTTGATCTCTTTGCTAGCCTTATTTCTGTGGAATCTGAGAACAGAGATTTCGGATCCCTTTGAAGACTATAGGGCCAAAGGAAATATCCTCCGATAACAAAGAGAAAGAAGGTTTCTGAGATACTTCTTTGTGTTCTGTGAAATCATCTCACAGAGCTACAGCTTTCCCTTCAAGAAGCCTTTCGCTCAGACAGTTCTTGTGTAATTGGCAAAGAGATATTTGGAAGCCCATAGAGGGCTATGGTGAAAAAGGAAATATCCTCAGATGAAATCTGGAAAGAAGCTTTCTGAGAAACTGCTTAGTGTTCTGTGAATTCATCTCACAGAGTTACATGTGTATTTCGTGGATCTCTTTGCTAGCCTTATTTCTTTGGAATCTGAGAAAAGATATTTCGGATCCCTATGAAGACTATAGGGCCAAAGGAAATATCCTCCGATAACAAAGGGAAAGAAGCTTTCTGAGAAACTTCTTTGTGTTCTGTGAAATCATCTCACAGAGTTACAGCTTTCCCCTCAAGAAGCCTTTCGCTAAGACAGTTCTTGTGGAATTGGCAAAGTGATATTTGGAAGCCCATAGAGGGCTATGGTGAAAAAGGAAATATCCTCAGATGATAAATGGAAAGAAGCTTTCTGAGAAACTGCTTAGTGTTCTGTGAATTCATCTCACAGAGTTACATCTGTATTTCGTGGATCTCTTTGCTAGCCTTATTTCTGTGGAATCTGAGAACAGAGATTTCGGATCCCTTTGAAGACTATAGGGCCAAAGGAAATATCCGATAACAAAGAGAAAGAAGGTTTCTGAGAAACTTCTTTGTGTTCTGTGAAATCATCTCACAGAGTTACAGCATTCCCCTGAAGAAGCCTTTCGCTCAGACAGTTCTTGTGGAATTGGCAAAGTGATATTTGGAAGCCCATAGAGGGCTATGGTGAAAAAGGAAACATCCTCAGATGAAATCTGGAAAGAATCTTTCTGAGAAACTGCTTAGTGTTCTGTGAATTGATCTCACAGAGTTACATCTGTATTTCGTGGATGTCTTTGCTAGCCTTATTTCTGTGGAATCTGAGAACAGATATTTCGGATCCCTTTGAAGACTATAGGGCCAAAGGAAATATCCTCTGATAACAAAGAGAAAGAACCTTTCTGAGAAACTTCTTTGTGTTCTGTGAAATCATCTCACAGAGTTACAGCTTTCCCATCAAGAACCCTTTAACTGAGACAGTTCTTGTGTAATTGGCAAAGAGATATTTGGAAGCCCATAGAGGGCTATGGTGAAAAAGGAAATATCCTCAGATGAAATCTGGAAAGAAGCTTTCTGAGAAACTGCTTAGTGTTCTGTGAATTCATCTCACAGAGTTACATCTGTATTTCGTGGATCTCTTTGCTAGCCTTATTTCTGTGGAATCTGAGAACAGATATTTCGGATCCCTTTGAAGACTACAGGGCCAAAGGAAATATCCTCCGATAACAAAGAGAAAGATGCTTTCTGAGAAACTTCTTTGTGTTCTGTGAAATCATCTCACAGAGTTACAGCTTTCGCCTCAAGAAGCCTTTCGCTAAGACAGTTCTTGTGGAATTGGCAAAGTGATATTTGAAAGCCCATAGAGGGCTATGGTGAAAAAGGAAATATCCTCAGATGAAATCTGGAAAGAAGCTTTCTGAGAAATTGCTTAGTGTTCTGTGAATTCATCTCACAGAGTTACATCTGTATTTCGTGGATCTCTTTGCTAGCCTTATTTCTGAGGAATCTGAAAACAGATATTTCGGATCCCTTTGAAGACTATAGGGCCAAAGGAAATATCCTGCGATAACAAAGAGAAAGAAGCTTTCTGAGAAACTTCTTTCTGTTCTGTGAAATCATCTCACAGAGTTACAGCTTTCCCCTCAAGAAGCCTTTCGCTAAGACAGTTCTTGTGGAATTGGCAAAGTGATATTTGGAAGCCCATAGAGGGCTATGGTGAAAAAGGAAATATCCTCAGATGATATCTGGAAAGAAGCTGTCTGAGAAACTGCTTAGTGTTCTGTGAATTCATCTCACAGAGTTACATCTGTATTTCGTGGATCTCTTTGCTAGCCGTCTTTCTGTGTAATCTGAGAACACATATTTCGGATCCCTTTGAAGACTATACGGCCAAAGGAAATATCCTCCGATAACAAAGAGAAAGAAGCTTTCTGAGAAACTTCTTTGTGTTCAGTGAAATCATCTCACAGAGTTACAGCTTTCCCCTCAAAAAGCCTTTCGCTAGGACAGTTCTTGTGTAATTGGCAAAGAGATATTTGGAAGCCCATAGAGGGCTATGGTGAAAAAGGAAATATCCTCAGATGAAATCTGGAAAGAAGCTTTCTGAGAAACTGCTTAGTGTTCTGTGAATTCATCTCACAGAGTTACATCTGTATTTCGTGATCTCTTTGCTAGCCTTATTTCTGTGGAATCTGAGAACAGATATTTCGGATCCCTTTGAAGAGTATAGGGCCAAAGGAAATATCCTCCGATAACAAAGAGAAAGAAGCTTTCTGAGAAACTTCTTTGTGTTCTGTGAAATCATCTCACAGAGTTACAGCTTTCCCCTCAAGAAGCCTTTCGCTAAGACAGTTCTTGTGGAAGTGGCAAAGTGATATTTGGAAGCCCATAGAGGGCTATGGAAAAAGGAAATATCCTCAGATGAAATCTGGAAAGAAGCTTTCTGAGAAACTGCTTAGTGTTCTGTTAATTCATCTCACACATTACATCTGTATTTCGTGGATCTCTTTGCTAGCCTTATTTCTGTGGAATCTGGGAATAGATATTTCGGATCCCTTTGAAGACTATAGGGCCAAAGGAAATATCTTGCGATAACAAAGAGAAAGAAGCTTTCTGAGAAACTTCTTTGTGTTCTGTGAAATCATCTCACAGAGTTACAGCTTTCCCCTCAAGAAGCCTTTCGCTAAGACAGTTCTTGTGGAATTGGCAAAGTGATCTTTGGAAGCCCATAGAGGGCTACGGTGAAAAAGGAAATATCCCCAGATGAAATCTGGAAAGAAGCCTTCTGAGAAACTGCTGTGTGATGTGTGACTTCTACTCACAGAGTTATATCTGTATTTCGTGGATCTCTTTGCTAGCCTTATTTCTGTGGAATCTGAGAACGTATATTTCGGATCCCTTTGAAGACTATAGGGCCAAAGGAAATATCCTCCGATAACAAAGAGAAAGAAGCTTTCTGAGAAACTTCTTTCTGTTCTGTGAAATCATCTCACAGAGTTACAGCTTTCCCCTCAAGAAGCCTTTCGCCAAGACAGTTCTTGTGGAATTGGCAAAGTGATATTTGGAAGCCCATAGAGGGCTATGGTGAAAAAGGAAATATCCTCAGATGAAATCTGGAAAGAAGCTTTCTGAGAAACTGCTTAGTGTTCTGTGAATTCATCTCACAGAGTTACATCTGTATTTCGTGATCTCTTTGCTAGCCTTATTTCTGTGGAATCTGAGAACAGATATTTCGGATCCCTTTGAAGGCTATAGGGCCAAAGGAAATATCCTCCGATAACAAAGAGAAAGAAGCTTTCTGAGAAACTTCTTTGTGTTCTGTGAAATCATCTCACAGAGTTTCAGCTTTCCCCTCAAGAAGCCTTTCGCTAAGACAGTTCTTGTGGAATTGGCAAAGTGATATTTGGAAGCCCATAGAGGGCTAGGGTGAAAAAGGAAATATCCTCATATGAAATCTGGAACGAAGCTTTCTGAGAAACTGCTTTGTGATGTGTCACTTCTACTCACAGAGTTATATCTCTATTTCGTGGATCTCTTTGCAAGCCTTATTTCTTTGGAATCTGAGAACGTATATTTCGGATCCCTTTGAAGACTATAGGGCCAAAGGAAATATCCTCCGATAACAAAGAGAAAGAAGCTTTCTGAGAAACTTCTTTGTGTTCTGTGAAATCATCTCACAGAGTTACAGCTTTCCCCTCAAGAAGCCTTTTGCTAAGACAGTTCTTGTGGAATTGGCAAAGTGATATTTGAAGCCCAGAGAGGGCTACGGTGAAAAAGGAAATATCCTCAGATGAAATCTGGAAAGAAGCTTTCTGAGAAACTGCTTAGTGTTCTGTTAATTCATCTCACAGGGTTACATGTGTATTTCGTGGTTCTCTTTGCTAGCCTTATTTCTGTGGAATCTGAGAAAAAATATTTCGGATCCCTTTGAAGACTATAGGGCCAAAGGAAATATCCTGCGATAACAAAGAGAAAGAAGCTTTCTGAGAAACTTCTTTCTGTTCTGTGAAATCATCTCACAGAGTTACAGCTTTCCCCTCAAGAAGCCTTTTGCTAAGACAGTTCTTGTGGAATTGGCAAAGTGATATTTGGAAGCCCATAGAGGGCTATGGTGAAAAAGGAAATATCCTCAGATGAAATCTGGAAAGAAGCTTTCTGAGAAACTGCTTAGTGTTCTGTTAATTCATCTCACAGGGTTACATGTGTGTTTCGTGGATCTCTTTGCTAGCCTTATTTCTGTGGAATCTGAGAAAAGATATTTCGGATCCCTTAGAAGACTATAGGGACAAAGGAAATATCCTGCGATAACAAAGAGAAAGAAGCTTTCTGAGAAACTTCTTTCTGTTCTGTGAAATCATCTCACAGAGTTACAGCTTTCCCCTCAAGAAGCCTTTCACTAAGACAGTTCTTGTGGAATTGGCAAAGTGATATTTGTAAGCCCATAGAGGGCTATGGTGAAAAAGGAAATATCCTCAGATGAAATCTGGAAAGAAGCTTTCTGAGAAACTGCTAAGTGTTCTGTTAATTCATCTCAAAGAGTTACATCAGTATTTCGTGGATCTCTTTGCTAGCCTTATTTCTGTGTAATCCGAGAAAAGATATTTCGGATCCCTTTGAAGACTATAGGGCCAAAGGAAATATCCTCCGATAACAAAGAGAAAGAAGCTTTCTGAGAAACTTGTTTCTGTTCTGTGATATCATCTCACAGAGTTACAGCTTTCCCCTCAAGAAGCCTTTTGCTAAGACAGTTCTTGTGGAATTGGCAAAGTGATATTTGGAAGCCCATAGAGGGCTATGGTGAAAAAGGAAATATCCTCAGATGAAATCTGGAAAGAAGCTTTCTGAGAAACTGGTTAGTGTTCTGTGAATTCATCTCACAGAGTTACATCTGTATTTCGTTGATCTCTTTGCTAGCCTTATTTCTGTGGAATCTGAGAACAGAGATTTCGGATCCCTATGAAGACTATAGGGCCAAAGGAAATATCCTCCGATAACAAAGAGAAAGAAGGTTTCTGAGATACTTCTTTGTGTTCTGTGAAATCATCTCACAGAGCTACAGCTTTCCCTTCAAGAAGCCTTTCGCTCAGACAGTTCTTGTGAAATTGGCAAAGAGATATTTGGAAGCCCATAGAGGGCTATGGTGAAAAAGGAAATATCCTCAGATGAAATCTGGAAAGAAGCTTTCTGAGAAACTGCTTAGTGTTCTGTGAATTCATCTCACAGAGTTACATGTGTATTTCGTGGATCTCTTTGCTAGCCTTATTTCTTTGGAATCTGAGAAAAGATATTTCGGATCCCTATGAAGACTATAGGGCCAAAGGAAATATCCTCCGATAACAAAGGGAAAGAAGCTTTCTGAGAAACTTCTTTGTGTTCTGTGAAATCATCTCACAGAGTTACAGCTTTCCCCTCAAGAAGCCTTTCGCTAAGACAGTTCTTGTGGAATTGGCAAAGTGATATTTGGAAGCCCATAGAGGGCTATGGTGAAAAAGGAAATATCCTCAGATGATATCTGGAAAGAAGCTTTCTGAGAAACTGCTTAGTGTTCTGTGAATTCATCTCACAGAGTTACATCTGTATTTCGTGGATCTCTTTGCTAGCCTTATTTCTGTGGAATCTGAGAACAGAGATTTCGGATCCCTTTGAAGACTATAGGGCCAAAGGAAATATCCTCCGATAACAAAGAGAAAGAAGGTTTCTGAGAAACTTCTTTGTGTTCTGTGAAATCATCTCACAGAGTTACAGCATTCCCCTGAAGAAGCCTTTCGCTCAGACAGTTCTTGTGGAATTGGCAAAGTGATATTTGGAAGCCCATAGAGGGCTATGGTGAAAAAGGAAACATCCTCAGATGAAATCTGGAAAGAATCTTTCTGAGAAACTGCTTAGTGTTCTGTGAATTCATCTCACAGAGTTACATCTGTATTTCGTGGATGTCTTTGCTAGCCTTATTTCTGTGGAATCTGAGAACAGATATTTCGGATCCCTTTGAAGACTATAGGGCCAAAGGAAATATCCTCCGATAACAAAGAGAAAGAACCTTTCTGAGAAACTTCTTTGTGTTCTGTGAAATCATCTCACAGAGTTACAGCTTTCCCATCAAGAACCCTTTAACTGAGACAGTTCTTGTGTAATTGGCAAAGAGATATTTGGAAGCCCATAGAGGGCTATGGTGAAAAAGGAAATATCCTCAGATGAAATCTGGAAAGAAGCTTTCTGAGAAACTGCTTAGTGTTCTGTGAATTCATCTCACAGAGTTACATCTGTATTTCGTGGATCTCTTTGCTAGCCGTCTTTCTGTGTAATCTGAGAACACATATTTCGGATCCCTTTGAAGACTATAGGGCCAAAGGAAATATCCTCCGATAACAAAGAGAAAGAAGCTTTCTGAGAAACTTCTTTGTGTTCAGTGAAATCATCTCACAGAGTTACATCTTTCCCCTCAAGAAGCCTTTCGCTAAGACAGTTCTTGTGGAAATGGCAAAGTGATATTTGGAAGCCCTTAGAGGGCTATGGAAAAAGGAAATATCCTCAGATGAAATCTGGAAAGAAGCTTTCTGAGAAACTGCTTAGTGTTCTGTTAATTCATCTCACACATTGCATCTGTATTTCGTGGATCTCTTTGCTAGCCTTATTTCTGTGGAATCTGGGAATAGATATTTCTTATCCCTTTGAAGACTATAGGGCCAAAGGAAATATCCTGCGATAACAAAGAGAAAGAAGCTTTCTGAGAAACTTCTTTGTGTTCTGTGAAATCATCTCACAGAGTTACAGCTTTCCCCTCAAGAAGCCTTTCGCTAAGACAGTTCTTGTGGAATTGGCAAAGTGATATTTGGAAGCCCATAGAGGGCTACGGTGAAAAAGGAAATATCCCCAGATGAAATCTGGAAAGAAGCTTTCTGAGAAACTGCTGTGTGATGTGTGACTTCTACTCACAGAGTTATATCTGTATTTCGTGGATCTCTTTGCTAGCCTTATTTCTGTGGAATCTGAGAACGTATATTTCGGATCCCTTTGAAGACTATAGGGCCAAAGGAAATATCCTCCGATAACAAAGAGAAAGAAGCTTTCTGAGAAACTTCTTTGTGTTCTGTGAAATCATCTCACAGAGTTACAGCTTTCCCCTCAAGAAGCCTTTCGCCAAGACAGTTCTTGTGGAATTGGCAAAGTGATATTTGAAAGCCCATAGAGGGCTATGGTGAAAAAGGAAATATCCTCAGATGAAATCTGGAAAGAAGTTTTCTGAGAAACTGCCTAGTGTTCTGTTAATTCATCTCACAGAGTTACATCTCTATTTCGTTGATCTCTTTGCTAGCCTTATTTCTGTGGAATGTGAGAACAGATATTTCGGATCCCTTTGAAGGCTATAGGGCCAAAGGAAATATCCTCCGATAACAAAGAGAAAGAAGCTTTCTGAGAAACTTCTTTGTGTTCTGTGAAATCATCTCACAGAGTTTCAGCTTTCCCCTCAAGAAGCCTTTCGCTAAGACAGTTCTTGTGGAATTGGCAAAGTGATATTTGGAAGCCCATAGAGGGCTAGGGTGAAAAAGGAAATATCCTCATATGAAATCTGGAACGAAGCTTTCTGAGAAACTGCTCTGTGATGTGTCACTTCTACTCACAGAGTTATATCTCTATTTCGTGGATCTCTTTGCAAGCCTTATTTCTTTGGAATCTGAGAACGTATATTTCGGATCCCTTAGAAGACTATAGGGCCAAATGAAATATCCTCCGATAACAAAGAGAAAGAAGCTTTCTGAGAAACTTCTTTGTGTTCTGTGAAATCATCTCACAGAGTTACAGCTTTCCCCTCAAGAAGCCTCTTGCTAAGACAGTTCTTGTGGAATTGGCAAAGTGATATTTGAAGCCCAGAGAGGGCTACGGTGAAAAAGGAAATATCCTCAGATGAAATCTGGAAAGAATCTTTCTGAGAAGCTGCTTAGTGTTCTGTTAATTCATCTCACAGGGTTACATGTGTATTTCGTGGTTCTCTTTGCTAGCCTTATTTCTGTGGAATCTGAGAAAAGATATTTCGGATCCCTTTGAATACTATAGGGCCAAAGGAAATATCCTGCGATAACAAAGAGAAAGAAGCTTTCTGAGAAACTTCTTTGTGTTCTGTGAAATCATCTCACAGAGTTACAGCTTTCCCCTCAAGAAGCCTTTCGCTAAGACAGTTCTTGTGGAATTGGCAAAGTGATATTTGGAAGCCCATAGAGGGCTATGGTGAAAAAGGAAATATCCTCAGATGAAATCTGGAAAGAAGCTTTCTGAGAAACTGCTTAGTCTTCTGTTAATTAATCTCACAGGGTTACATGTGTATTTCGTGGATCTCTTTGCTAGCCTTATTTCTGTGGAATCTGAGAACAGATATTTCGGATCCCTTTGAAGACTATAGGGCCAAAGGAAATATCCTGCGATAAGAAAGAGAAAGAAGCTTTCTGAGAAACTTCTTTCTGTTCTGTGAAATCATCTCACAGAGTTACAGCTTTCCCTTCAAGAAGCCTTTCGCTCAGACAGTTCTTGTGTTATTCCAAAGAGATATTTGGAAGCCCATAGAGGGCTATGGTGAAAAAGGAAATATCCTCAGATGAAATCTGGAAAGAAGCTTTCTGAGAAACTGCTTAGTGTTCTGTGAATTCATCTAACAGAGTTACATGGGTATTTCGTGGATCTCTTTGCTAGCCTTATTTCTGTGGAATCTGAGAACAGATATTTCGGATCCCTATGAAGCCTATAGGGCCAAAGGAAATATCCTCCGATAACAAAGAGAAAGAAGCTTTCTGAGAAATTTCTTTGTGTTCTGTGAAATCATCTCACAGAGTTACAGCTTTCCCCTCAAGAAGCCTTTCGCTAGGACAGTACTTGTGGAATTGGCAAAGAGATATTTGGAAGCCCATAGAGGGCTATGGTGAAAAAGGAAATATTCTCAGATGATATCTGGAAAGAAGCTTTCTGAGAAACTGCTTAGTGTTCTGTTAATTCATCTAACAGAGTTACATCTGTATTTCGTGGATCTCTTTGCTAGCCTTATTTCTGTGGAATCTGAGAACAGATATTTCGGATCCCTTTGAAGACTATAGTTCCAAAGGAAATATCCTGCGATAACAAAGAGAAAGAAGCTTTCTGAGAAACTTCTTTGTGCTCTGTGAAATCATCTCACAGAGTTACAGCTTTCCCCTCAAGAAGCCTTTCGCTAAGACAGTTCTTGTGGAATTGGCAAAGTGATATTTGTAAGCCCATAAGGGCTATGGTGAAAAAGGAAATATCCTCAGATGAAATCTGGAAAGAAGCTTTCTGAGAAACTGCTTAGTGTTCTGTTAATTCATCTCACAGGGTTACATGTGTATTTCGTGGATCTCTTTGCTAGCCTTAATTCTTTGGAATCTGAGAAAAGATATTTCGGATCCCTTTGAAGACTATAGGGCCAAAGGAAATATCCTGCGATAACAAAGAGAAAGAAGCTTTCTGAGAAACTTCTTTGTGTTCTGTGAAATCATCTCACAGAGTTACAGCTTTCCCCTCAAGAAGCCTTTCGCTAGGACAGTACTTGTGTAATTGGCAAAGAGATATTTGGAAGCCCATAGAGGGCTATGGTGAAAAAGGAAATATCCTCAGATGATATCTGGAAAGAAGCTTTCTGAGAAACTGCTTAGTGTTCTGTTAATTCATCTCACAGAGTTACATCTGTATTTCGTGGATCTCTTTGCTAGCCTTATTTCTGTGGAATCTGAGAACAGATATTTCGGATCCCTTTAATGACTATAGGGCCAAAGGAAATATCCTGCGATAACAAAGAGAAAGAAGCTTTCTGAGAAACTGCTATCTGTTCTGTGAAATCATGTCACAGAGTTACAGCTTTCCCCTCAAGAAGCCTTTCGCTAAGAAAGTTCTTGTGGAATTGGCAAAGTGATATTTGGAAGCCCATAGAGGGCTATGGTGAAAAGGAAACATCAACAGATGAAATCTGGAAAGAATCTTTCTGAGAAACTGCTTAGTGTTCTGTGAATTCATCTCACAGAGTTACATCTGTATTTCGTGGATGTCTTTGCTAGCCTTATTTCTGTGGAATCTGAGAACAGATATTTCGGAACCCTTTGAAGACTATAGGGCCAAAGGAAATATCCTCCGATAACAAAGAGAAAGAAGCTTTCTGAGAAACTTCTTTGTGTTCTGTGAAATCATCCCACAGAGTTACAGCTTTCCCATCAAGAACCCTTTAACTGAGACAGTTCTTGTGTAATTGGCAAAGAGATATTTGGAAGCCCATAGAGGGCTATGGTGAAAAAGGAAATATCCTCAGATGAAATCTGGAAAGAAGCTTTCTGAGAAACTGCTTAGTGTTCTGTGAATTCATCTCACAGAGTTACATGTGTATTTCGTGGATCTCTTTGCTTGCCTTATTTCTGTGGAATCTGAGAAAAGATATTTCGGATCCCTATGAAGACTATAGGGCCAAAGGAAATATCCTGCGATAACAAAGGGAAAGAAGCTTTCTGAGAAACTTCTTTCTGTTCTGTGAAATCATCTCACAGAGTTACAGCTTTCCCCTCAAGAAGCCTTTCGCTAAGACAGTTCTTGTGGAATTGGCAAAGTGATATTTGTAAGCCCATAGAGGGCTATGGTGAAAAAGGAAATATCCTCAGATGAAATCTGGAAAGAATCTTTCTGAGAAACTGCTTAGTGTTCTGTGAATTCATCTCACAGAGTTACATCTGTATTTCGTGGATGTCTTTGCTAGCCTTATTTCTGTGGAATCTGAGAACAGATATTTCGGATCCCTTTGAAGTCTATAGGGCCAAAGGAAATATCCTCCGATAACAAAGAGAAAGAAGCTTTCTGAGAAACTTCTTTGTGTTCTGGGAAATCATCTCACAGAATTACAGCTTTCCCCTAAAGAAGCCTTTTGCTAAGACAGTTCTTGTGGAATTGGCAAAGTGATATTTGGAAGCCCATAGAGGGCTATGGTGAAAAAGGAAATATCCTCAGATGAAATCTGGAAAGAAGCTTTCTGAGAAACTGCTTAGTGTTCTGTTAATTCATCTCACAGGGTTACATGTGTATTTCGTGGATCTCTTTGCTAGCCTTATTTCTGTGGAATCTGAGAAAAGATATTTCGGTTCCCTTTGAAGACTATAGGGCCAAAGGAAATATCCTGCGATAACAAAGAGAAAGAAGCATTCTGAGAAACTTCTTTCTGTTCTGTGAAATCATCTCACAGAGTTACAGCTTTCCCCTCAAGAAGCCTTTCGCTAAGACAGTTCTTGTGGAATTGGCAAAGTGATATTTGTAAGCCCATAGAGGGCTATGGTGAAAAAGGAAATATCCTCAGATGAAATCTGGAAAGAAGCTTTCTGAGAAACTGCTTAGTGTTCTGTGAATTCATCTCAAAGAGTTACATCTGTATTTCGTGGATCTCTTTGCTAGCCTTATTTCTATGGAATCTGAGAACAGAGATTTCGGATCCCTTTGAAGACTATAGGGCCAAAGGAAATATCCTCCGATAACAAAGAGAAAGAAGGTTTCTGAGATACTTCTTTGTGTTCTGTGAAATCATCTCACAGAGTTACAGATTTCCCTTCAAGAAGCCTTTCGCTCAGACAGTTCTTGTGGAATTGCCAAAGAGATATTTGGAAGCCCAAAGAGGGCTATGGTAAAAAAGGAAATATCCTCAGATGAAATCTGGAAAGAAGCTTTCTGAGAAACTGCTTAGTGTTCTGTGAATTCATCTCACAGAGTTACATGTGTATTTCGTGGATCTCTTTGCTAGCCTTATTTCTGTGGAATCTGAGAAAAGATATTTCGGATCCCTATGAAGACTATAGGGCCAAAGGAAATATCCTCCGATAACAAAGAGAAAGAAGCTTTCTGAGAAACTTCTATCTGTTTTGTGAAATCATCTCACAGAGTTACAGCTTTCCCCTCAAGAAGCCTTTCGCTAGGAAAGTTCTTGTGGAACTGGCAAAGTGATATTTGGAAGCCCATAGAGGGCTATGGTGAAAAAGGAAACATCCTCAGATGAAATCTGGAAAGAATCTTTCTGAGAAACTGCTTAGTGTTCTGTGAATTCATCTCACAGAGTTACATCTGTATTTCGTGGATGTCTTTGCTAGCCTTATTTCTGTGGAATCTGAGAACAGATATTTCGGATCCCTTTGAAGACTATAGGGCCAAAGGAAATATCCTCCGATAACAAAGAGAAAGAAGCTTTCTGAGAAACTTCTTTGTGTTCTGTGAAATCATCTCACAGAGTTACAGCTTTCCCCTCAAGAACCCTTTAACTGAGACAGTTCTTGTGTAATTGGCAAAGAGATATTTGGAAGCCCATAGAGGGCTATGGTGAAAAAGGAAATATCCTCAGATGAAATCTGGAAAGAAGCTTTCTGAGAAACTGCTTAGTGTTCTGTGAATTCATCTCACAGAGTTATATCTGTATTTCGTGGATCTCTTTGCTAGCCTTATTTCTGTGTAATCTGAGAACAGATATTTCGGATCCCTTTGAAGACTATAGGGCCAAAGGAAATATCCTCCGATAACAAAGAGAAAGAAGCTTTCTGAGAAACTTCTTTGTGTTCTGTGAAATCATCTCACAGAGTTACAGCTTTCCCCTCAAGAAGCCTTTTGCTAAGACAGTTCTTGTGGAATTGGCAAAGTGATATTTGGAAGCCCATAGAGGGCTATGGTGAAAAAGGAAATATCCTCAGATGAAATCTGGAAAGAAGCTTTCTGAGAAACTGCTTAGTGTTCTGTTAATTCATCTAACAGGGTTACATGTGTATTTCGTGGATCTCTTTGCTAGCCTTATTTCTTTGGAATCTGAGAAAAGATATTTCGGATCCCTTTGAAGACTATAGGGCCAAAGGAAATAACCTGCGATAACAAAGAGAAAGAAGCTTTCTGAGAAACTTCTTTATGTTCTGTGAAATCATCTCACAGAGTTACAGCTTTCCCCTCAAGAAGCCTTTCGCTAAGACAGTTCTTGTGGAATTGGCAAAGAGATATTTGGAAGCCCATAGAGGGCTATGGTGAAAAAGGAAATATCCTCAAATGAAATCTGGAAAGAAGCTTTCTGAGAAACTGCTTAGTGTTCTGTGAATTCACCTCACAGAGTTACATGTGTATTTCGTGGATCTCTTTGCTAGCCTTATTTCTGTGGAATCTGAGAAAAGATATTTCTGATCCCTATGAAGACTATAGGGCCAAAGGAAATATCCTCCCATAACAAAGAGAAAGAAGCTTTCTGAGAAACTTCTTTGTGTTCTGTGAAATCATCTCACAGAGTTACAGCTTTCCCCTCAAGAAGCCTTTCGCTAGGACAGTACTTGTGTAACTGGCAAAGAGATATTTGGAAGCCCTTAGAGGGCTATGGTGAAAAAGGAAATATCCTCAGATGATATCTGGAAAGAAGCTTTCTGAGAAACTGCTTAGTGTTCTGTGAATTCATCTCACAGAGTTACATGTGTATTTCGTGGATCTCTTTGCTAGCCTTATTTCTGTGGAATCTGAGAAAAGATATTTCGGATCCCTATGAAGACTATAGGGCCAAAGGAAATATCCTCCGATAACAAAGAGAAAGAAGCTTTCTGAGGAACTTCTATCTGTTCTGTGAAATCATCTCACAGAGTTACAGCTTTCCCCTCAAGAAGCCTTTCGCTAAGAAAGTTCTTGTGGAACTGGCAAAGTGATATTTGGAAGCCCATAGAGGGCTATGGTGAAAAAGGAAACATCCTCAGATGAAATCTGGAAAGAATCTTTCTGAGAAACTGCTTAGTGTTCTGTGAATTCATCTCACAGAGTTACATCTGTATTTCGTGGATGTCTTTGCTAGCCTTATTTCTGTGGAATCTGAGAACAGATATTTCGGATCCCTTTGAAGACTATAGGGCCAAAGGAAATATCCTCCGATAACAAAGAGAAAGAAGCTTTCTGAGAAACTTCTTTGTGTTCCGTGAAATCATCTCACAGAGTTACAGCTTTCCCCTCAAGAACCCTTTAACTGAGACAGTTCTTGTGTAATTGGCAAAGAGATATTTGGAAGCCCATAGAGGGCTATGGTGAAAAAGGAAATATCCTCAGATGAAATCTGGAAAGAAGCTTTCTGAGAAACTGCTTAGTGTTCTGTGAATTCATCTCACAGAGTTATATCTGTATTTCGTGGATCTCTTTGCTAGCCTTATTTCTGTGTAATCTGAGAACAGATATTTCGGATCCCTTTGAAGACTATAGGGCCAAAGGAAATATCCTCCGATAACAAAGAGAAAGAAGCTTTCTGAGAAACTTCTTTGTGTTCTGTGAAATCATCTCACAGAGTTACAGGTTTCCCCTCAAGAAGCCTTTTGCTAAGACAGTTCTTGTGGAATTGGCAAAGTGATATTTGGAAGCCCATAGAGGGCTATGGTGAAAAAGGAAATATCCTCAGATGAAATCTGGAAAAAAGCTTTCTGAGAAACTGCTTAGTGTTCTGTTAATTCATCTAACAGGGTTACATGTGTATTTCGTGGATCTCTTTGCTAGCCTTATTTCTTTGGAATCTGAGAAAAGATATTTCGATTCCCTTTAAAGACTATAGGGCCAAAGGAAATAACCTGCGATAACAAAGAGAAAGAAGCTTTCTGAGAAACTTCTTTGTGTTCTGTGAAATCATCTCACAGAGTTCAGCTTTCCCCTCAAGAAGCCTTTCGCTCAGACAGTTCTTGTGGAATTGGCAAAGAGATATTTGGAAGCCCATAGAGGGCTATGGTGAAAAAGGAAATATCCTCAGATGAAATCTGGAAAGAAGCTTTCTGAGAAACTGCTTAGTGTTCTGTGAATTCACCTCACAGAGTTACATGTGTATTTCGTGGATCTCTTTGCTAGCCTTATTTCTGTGGAAATGAGAAAAGATATTTCTGATCCCTATGAAGACTATAGGGCCAAAGGAAATATCCTCCGATAACAAAGAGAAAGAAGCTTTCTGAGAAACTTCTTTGTGTTCTGTGAAATCATCTCACAGAGTTACAGCTTTCCCCTCAAGAAGCCTTTCGCTAGGACAGTACTTGTGTAACTGGCAAAGAGATATTTGGAAGCCCTTAGAGGGCTATGGTGAAAAAGGATATATCCTCAGATGATATCTGGAAAGAAGCTTTCTGAGAAACTGCTTAGTGTTCTGTTAATTCATCTCACAGAGTTACATCTGTATTTCGTGGATCTCTTTGCTAGCCTTATTTCTGTGTAATCTGAGAACAGATATTTCGGATCCCTTTGAATACTATAGGGCCAAAGGAAATATCCTCCGATAACAAAGAGAAAGAAGCTTTCTGAGAAACTTCTTTGTGTTCTGTGAAATCATCTCACAGAGTTACAGCTTTCCCCCCAAGAAGCCTTTCGCTAGGACAGTTCTTGTGTAATTGGCAAAGAGATATTTGGAAGCCCAAAGAGGGCTATGGTGAAAAAGGAAATATCCTCAGATGAAATCTGGAAAGAAGCTTTCTGAGAAACTGCTTAGTGTTCTCTTAATTCATCTCACAGAGTTACATCTGTATTTCGTGGATCTCTTTGCTAGCCTTATTTCTGTGGAATCTGAGAACAGATATTTCCGATCCCTTTGAAGACTATAGGGCCAAAGGAAATATCCTGCGATAACAAAGAGAAAGAAGCTTTCTGAGAAACTTCTATCTGTTCTGTGAAATCATCTCACAGAGTTACAGCTTTCCCCTCAAGAAGCCTTTCGCAAAGAAAGTTCTTGTGGAATTGGCAAAGTGATATTTGGAAGCCCATAGAGGGCTATGGTGAAAAAGGAAACATCCTCAGATGAAATCTGGAAAGAATCTTTCTGAGAAACTGCTTAGTGTTCTGTGAATTCATCTCACAGAGTTACATCTGTATTTCGTGGATGTCTTTGCTAGCCTTATTTCTGTGGAATCTGAGAACAGATATTTCGGATCCCTTTAAAACTATAGGGCCAAAGGAAATATCCGCCGATAACAAAGAGAAAGAAGCTTTCTGAGAAACTTCTTTGTGTTCTGTGAAAAAATCTCACAGAGTTAGAGCATTCCCATCAAGAACCCTTTAACTGAGACAGTTCTTGTGTAATTGGCAAAGAGATATTTGGAAGTCCTTAGAGGGCTATGGTGAAAAAGGAAATATCCTCAGATGAAATCTGGAAAGAAGCTTTCTCAGAAACTGCTTAGTGTTCTGTGAATTCATCTCACAGAGTTACATTTGTATTTCGTGGATCTCTTTGCTAGCCTTATTTCTGAGGAATCTGAAAACAGATATTTCGGATCCCTTTGAAGACTATAGGGCCAAAGGAAATATCCTGCGATAACAAAGAGAAAGAAGCTTTCTGAGAAACTTCTTTCTGTTCTGTGAAATCATCTCACAGAGTTACAGCTTTCCCCTCAAGAAGCCTTTTGCTAAGACAGTTCTTGTGGAATTGGAAAAGTGATATTTGGTAGCCCACAGAGGGCTATGGTGAAAAAGGAAATATCCTCAGATGAAATCTGGAAAGAAGTTTTCTGAGAAACTGCTTAGTGTTCTGTTAATTCATCTCACAGAGTTACATCTGTATTTCGTTGATCTCTTTGCTAGACTTATTTCTGTGGAATCTGAGAACAGATATTTCGGATCCCTTTGAAGGCTATAGGGCCAAAGGAAATATCCTCCGATAACAAAGAGAAAGAAGCTTTCTGAGAAACTTCTTTGTGTTCTGTGAAATCATCTCACAGAGTTTCAGCTTTCCCCTCAAGAAGCCTTTCGCTAAGACAGTTCTTGTGGAATTGGCAAAGTGATATTTGGAAGCCCATAGAGGGCTAGGGTGAAAAAGGAAATATCCTCATATGAAATCTGGAACGAAGCTTTCTGAGAAACTGCTCTGTGATGTGTCACTTCTACTCACAGAGTTATATCTCTATTTCGTGGATCTCTTTGCAAGCCTTATTTCTTTGGAATCTGAGAACGTATATTTCGGATCCATTTGAAGACTATAGGGCCAAAGGAAATATCCTCCGATAACAAAGAGAAAGAAGCTTTCTGAGAAACTTCTTTGTGTTCTGTGAAATCATCTCACAGAGTTACAGCTTTCCCCTCAAGAAGCCTTTTGCTAAGACAGTTCTTGTGGAATTGGCAAAGTGATATTTGAAGCCCAGAGAGGGCTACGGTGAAAAAGGAAATATCCTCAGATGAAATCTGGAAAGAAGCTTTCTGAGAAACTGCTTAGTGTTCTGTTAATTCATCTCACAGGGTTACATCTGTATTTCGTGGATCTCTTTGCTAGCCTTATTTCTGTGGAATCTGAGAACATAGATGTCGGATCCCTTTGAAGACTATAGGGCCAAAGGAAATATCCTCCGATAACAAAGAGAAAGAAGGTTTCTGAGATACTTCTTTGTGTTCTGTGAAATCATCTCACAGAGTTACAGCTTTCCCTTCAAGAAGCCTTTCGCTCAGACAGTTCTTGTGTAATTGGCAAAGAGATATTTGGAAGCCCATAGAGGGCTATGGTGAAAAAGGAAATATCCTCAGATGAAATCTGGAAAGAAGCTTTCTGAGAAACTGCTTAGTGTTCTGTGAATTCATCTCACAGAGTTACATGTGTGTTTCGTGGATCTCTTTGCTAGCCTTATTTCTGTGGAATCTGAGAAAAGATATTTCGGATCTCTATGAAGACTATAGGGCCAAAGGAAATATCCTCCGATAACAAAGAGAAAGAAGCTTTCTGAGAAACTTCTTTGTGTTTTGTGAAATCATCTCACAGAGTTACAGCTTTCCCCTCAAGAAGCCTTTCGCTAGGACAGTACTTGTGGAATTGGCAAAGAGATATTTGGAAGCCCATAGAGGGCTATGGTGAAAAAGGAAATATCCTCAGATGATATCTGGAAAGAAGCTTTCTGAGAAACTGCTTAGTGTTCTGTTAATTCATCTCACAGAGTTACATCGGTATTTCGTGGATCTCTTTGCTAGCCTTATTTCTGTGGAATCTGAGAACAGATATTTCGGATCCCTTTGAAGACTATAGGGCCAAAGGAAATATCCTGCGATAACAAAGAGAAAGAAGCTTTCTGAGAAACTTCTTTCTGTTCTGTGAAATCATCTCACAGAGTTACAGCTTTCCCCTAAAGAAGCCTTTCGCTAAGACAGTTCTTGTGGAATTGGCAAAGTGATATTTGTAAGCCCATAGAGGGCTATGGTGAAAAAGGAAATATCCTCAGATGAAATCTGGAAAGAAGCTTTCTGAGAAACTGCTTAGTGTTCTGTTAATTCATCTCACACAGTTACATCTGTATTTCGTGGATCTCTTTGCTAGCCTTATTTCTTTGGAATCTGAGAAAAGATATTTCGGATCCCTTTGAAGACTATAGGGCCAAAGGAAATATCCTGCGATAACAAAGAGAAAGAAGCTTTCTGAGAAACTTCTTTGTGTTCTGTGAAATCATCTCACAGAGTTACAGCTTTCCCCTCAAGAAGCCTTTCGCTCAGACAGTTCTTGTGGAATTGGTAAAGAGATATTTGGAAGCCCATAGAGGGCTATGGTGAAAAAGGAAATATCCTCAGATGAAATCTGGAAAGAAGCTTTCTGAGAAACTGCTTAGTGTTCTGTGAATTCACCTCACAGAGTTACATGTGTATTTCGTGGATCTCTTTGCTAGCCTTATTTCTGTGGAATCTGAGAAAAGATATTTCGGATCCCTATGAAGACTATAGGGCCAAAGGAAATATCCTCCGATAACAAAGAGAAAGAAGCTTTCTGAGAAACTTCTTTGTGTTCTGTGAAATCATCTCACAGAGTTACAGCTTTCCCCTCAAGAAGCCTTTCGCTAGGACAGTACTTGTGTAATTGGCAAAGAGATATTTGGAAGCCCATAGAGGGCTATGGTGAAAAAGGAAATATCCTCAGATGATATCTGGAAAGAAGCTTTCTGAGAAACTGCTTAGTGTTCTGTTAATTCATCTCACAGAGTTACATCTGTATTTCGTGGATCTCTTTGCCAGCCTTATTTCTGTGGAATCTGAGAACAGATATTTCGGATCCCTTTGAAGACTATAGGGCCAAAGGAAATATCCTCCGATAACAAAGAGAAAGAAGCTTTCTGAGAAACTTCTTTGTGTTCTGTGAAATCATCTCACAGAGTTACAGCTTTCCCCTCAAGAAGCCTTTCGCTAGGACAGTTCTAGTGTAATTGGCAAAGAGATATTTGGAAGCCCTTAGAGGGCTATGGTGAAAAAGGAATTATCCTCAGATGAAATTGGAAAGAAGCTTTCTGAGAAACTGCTTAGTGTTCTGTTAATTCATCTCACAGAGTTACATCTGTATTTCGTGGATCTCTTTGCTAGCCTTATTTCTGTGGAATCTGAGAACAGATATTTCGGATCCCTTTGAAGACTATAGGGCCAAAGTAAATATCCTGCGATAACAAAGAGAAAGAAGCTTTCTGAGCAACTTCTATCTGTTCTGTGAAATCATGTCACAGAGTTACAGCTTTCCCCTCAAGAAGCCTTTCGCTAAGACAGTTCTTGTGGAATTGGCAAAGTGATATTTGTAAGCCCATAGAGGGCTATGGTGAAAAAGGAAATATCCTCAGATGAAATCTGGAAAGAAGCTTTCTGAGAAACTGCTTAGTGTTCTGTGAATTCATCTCACAGAGTTACATCTGTATTTCGTGGATCTCTTTGCTAGCCTTATTTCTGTGGAATCTGAGAACAGAGATTTCGGATCCCTTGGAAGACTATAGGGCCAAAGGAAATATCCTCCGATAACAAAGAGAAAGAAGGTTTCTGAGATACTTCTTTGTGTTCTGTGAAATCATCTCACAGAGTTACAGCTTTCCCTTCAAGAAGCCTTTCGCTCAGACAGTTCTTGTGTAATTGGCAAAGAGATATTTGGAAGCCCATAGAGGGCTATGGTGAAAAAGGAAATATCCTCAGATGAAATCTGGAAAGAAGCTTTCTGAGAAACTGCTTAGTGTTCTGTGAATTCATCTCACAGAGTTACATGTGTATTTCGTGGATCTCTTTGCTAGCCTTATTTCTGTGGAATCTGAGAAAAGATATTTCGGATCCCTATGAAGACTATAGGGCCAAAGGAATTATCCTCCGATAACAAAGGGAAAGAAGCTTTCTGAGAAACTTCTTTGTGTTCTGTGAAATCATCTCACAGAGTTACAGCTTTCCCCTCAAGAAGCCTTTCGCTAAGACAGTTCTTGTGGAATTGGCAAAGTGATATTTCGAAGCCCATAGAGGGCTATGGTGAAAAAGGAAATATCCTTAGATGATATCTGGAAGGAAGCTTTCTGAGAAACTGCTTAGTGTTCTGTCAATTCATCTCACAGAGTTACATCTGTATTTCGTGGATCTCTTTGCTAGCCTTATTTCTGTGGAATCTGAGAACAGAGATTTCGGATCCCTTTGAAGACTATAGGGCCAAAGGAAATATCCTCCGATAACAAAGAGAAAGAAGCTTTCTGAGAAACTTCTTTGTGTTCTGTGAAATCATCTCACAGAGTTACAGCTTTCCCCTCAAGAAGCCTTTCGCTAGGACAGTTCTTGTGTAATTGGCAAAGAGATATTTGGAAGCCCAGAGAGGGCTATGGTGAAAAAGGAAATATCCTCAGATGAAATCTGGAAAGAAGCTTTCTGAGAAACTTCTTTGTGTTCTGTGAAATCATCTCACAGAGTTACAGCTTTCCCCTCAAGAAGCCTTTCGCTAGGACAGTTCTTGTGGAATTGGCAAAGAGATATTTGGAAGCCCATAGAGGGCTATGGTGAAAAAGGAAATATCCTCAGATGAAATCTGGAAAGAAGCTTTCTGAGAAACTGCTTAGTGTTCTGTGAATTCATCTCACAGAGTTACATCTGTATTTCGTGGATCTCTTTGCTAGCCTTATTTCTGTGGAATCTGAGAAAAGATATTTCGGATCCCTATGAAGACTATAGGGCCAAAGGAAATATCCTCCGATAACAAAGAGAAAGAAGCTTTCTGAGAAACTTCTTTGTGTTCTGGGAAATCATCTCACAGAGTTACAGCTTTCCCCTCAAGAAGCCTTTCGCTAAGACAGTTCTTGTGGAATTGGCAAAGTGATATTTGGAAGCCCATAGAGGGCTATGGTGAAAAAGGAAATATCCTCAGATGAAATCTGGAAAGAAGCTTTCTGAGAAACTGCTTAGTGTTCTGTGAATTCATCTCACAGGGTTACATGTGTATTTCGTGGATCTCTTTGCTAGCCTTATTTCTGTGGAATCTGAGAAAAGATATTTCGGATCCCTTAGAAGACTATAGGGACAAAGGAAATATCCTGCGATAACAAAGAGAAAGAAGCTTTCTGAGAAACTTCTTTCTCTTCTGTGAAATCATCTCACAGAGTTACAGCTTTCCCCTCAAGAAGCCTTTCGCTAAGACAGTTCTTGTGGAATTGGCAAAGTGATATTTGTAAGCCCATAGAGGGCTATGGTGAAAAAGGAAATATCCTCAGATGAAATCTGGAAAGAAGCTTTCTGAGAAACTGCTAAGTGTTCTGTTAATTCATCTCACAGAGTTACATCTGTATTTCGTGGATCTCTTTGCTAGCCTTATTTCTGTGTAATCTGAGAAAAGATATTTCGGATCCCTTTGAAGACTATAGGGCCAAAGGAAATATCCTCCGATAACAAAGAGAAAGAAGCTTTCTGAGAAACTTGTTTCTGTTCTGTGATATCATCTCACAGAGTTACAGCTTTCCCCTCAAGAAGCCTTTTGCTAAGACAGTTCTTGTGGAATTGGCAAAGTGATATTTGGAAGCCCATGGAGGGCTATGGTGAAAAAGGAAGTATCCTCAGAAGAAATATGGAAAGAAGCTTTCTGAGAAACTGCTTAGTGTTCTGTTAATTCATCTCACAGGGTTACATGTGTGTTTCGAGGATCTCTTTGCTAGCCTTATTTCTTTGGAATCTGAGAAAAGATATTTCGGATCCCTTTGAAGACTCTAGGGCCAAAGGAAATATCCTGCGATAACAAAGAGAAAGAAGCTTTCTGAGAAACTTCTTTCTGTTCTGTGAAATCATCTCACAGAGTTACAGCTTTCCCCTCAAGAAGCCTTTCGCTAAGAAAGTCCTTGTGGAATTGGCAAAGTGATATTTGGAACCCCATAGAGGGCTATGGTGAAAAAGGAAACATCCTCAGATGAAATCTGGAAAGAATCTTTCTGAGAAACTGCTTAGTGTTCTGTGAATTCATCTCACAGAGTTACATCTGTATTTCGTGGATGTCTTTGCTAGCCTTATTTCTGTGGAATCTGAGAACAGATATTTCGGATCCCTTTGAAGACTATAGGGCCAAAGGAAATATCATCCGATAACAAAGAGAAAGAAGCTTTCTGAGAAACTTCTTTGTGTTCTGTGAAATCATCCCACAGAGTTACAGCTTTCCCATCAAGAACCCTTTAACTGAGACAGTTCTTGTGTAATTGGCAAAGAGATATTTGGAAGCCCATAGAGGGCTATGGTGAAAAAGGAAATATCCTCAGATGAAATCTGGAAAGAAGCTTTCTGAGAAACTGCTTAGTGTTCTGTGAATTCATTTCACAGAGTTACATGTGTATTTCGTGGATCTCTTTGCTAGCCTTATTTCTGTGGAATCTGAGAAAAGATATTTCGGATCCCTATGAAGACTATAGGGCCAAAGGAAATATCCTCCGATAACAAAGGGAAAGGAGCTTTCTGAGAAACTTCTTTCTGTTCTGTGAAATCACCTCACAGAGTTACAGCTTTCCCCTCAAGAAGCCTTTCGCTAAGACAGTTCTTGTGGAATTGGCAAAGTGATATTTGTAAGCCCATAGAGGGCTATGGTGAAAAAGGAAATATCCTCAGATGAAATCTGGAAAGAAGCTTTCTGAGAAACTGCTTAGTGTTCTGTGAATTCATCTCACAGAGTTACATCTGTATTTCGTGGATCTCTTTGCTAGCCTTATTTCTGTGGAATCTGAGAACAGAGATTTCGGATCCCTTGGAAGACTATAGGGCCAAAGGAAATATCCTCCGATAACAAAGAGAAAGAAGGTTTCTGAGATACTTCTTTGTGTTCTGTGAAATCATCTCACAGAGTTACAGCTTTCCCTTCAAGAAGCCTTTCGCTCAGACAGTTCTTGTGTAATTGGCAAAGAGATATTTGGAAGCCCATAGAGGGCTATGGTGAAAAAGGAAATATCCTCAGATGAAATCTGGAAAGAAGCTTTCTGAGAAACTGCTTAGTGTTCTGTGAATTCATCTCACAGAGTTACATGTGTATTTCGTGGATCTCTTTGCTAGCCTTATTTCTGTGGAATCTGAGAAAAGATATTTCGGATCCCTATGAAGACTATAGGGCCAAAGGAATTATCCTCCGATAACAAAGGGAAAGAAGCTTTCTGAGAAACTTCTTTGTGTTCTGTGAAATCATCTCACAGAGTTACAGCTATCCCCTCAAGAAGCCTTTCGCTAAGACAGTTCTTGTGGAATTGGCAAAGTGATATTTCGAAGCCCATAGAGGGCTATGGTGAAAAAGGAAATATCCTCAGATGATATCTGGAAAGAAGCTTTCTGAGAAACTGCTTAGTGTTCTGTCAATTCATCTCACAGAGTTACATCTGTATTTCGTGGATCTCTTTGCTAGCCTTATTTCTGTGGAATCTGAGAACAGAGATTTCGGATCCCTTTGAAGACTATAGGGCCAAAGGAAATATCCTCCGATAACAAAGAGAAAGAAGCTTTCTGAGAAACTTCTTTGTGTTCTGTGAAATCATCTCACAGAGTTACAGCTTTCCCCTCAAGAAGCCTTTCGCTAGGACAGTTCTTGTGTAATTGGCAAAGAGATATTTGGAAGCCCAGAGAGGGCTATGGTGAAAAAGGAAATATCCTCAGATGAAATCTGGAAAGAAGCTTTCTGAGAAACTTCTTTGTGTTCTGTGAAATCATCTCACAGAGTTACAGCTTTCCCCTCAAGAAGCCTTTCGCTAGGACAGTTCTTGTGGAATTGGCAAAGAGATATTTGGAAGCCCATAGAGGGCTATGTTGAAAAAGGAAATATCCTCAGATGAAATCTGGAAAGAAGCTTTCTGAGAAACTGCTTAGTGTTCTGAGAATTCATCTCACAGAGTTACATCTGTATTTCGTGGATCTCTTTGCTAGCCTTATTTCTGTGGAATCTGAGAAAAGATATTTCGGATCCCTATGAAGACTATAGGGCCAAAGGAAATATCCTACGATAACAAAGAGAAAGAAGCTTTCTGAGAAACTTCTTTGTGTTCTGGGAAATCATCTCACAGAGTTACAGCTTTCCCCTCAAGAAGCCTTTCGCTAAGACAGTTCTTGTGGAATTGGCTAAGTGATATTTGGAAGCCCATAGAGGGCTATGGTGAAAAAGGAAATATCCTCAGATGAAATCTGGAAAGAAGCTTTCTGAGAAACTGCTTAGTGTTCTGTTAATTCATCTCACACAGTTACATCTGTATTTCGTGGATCTCTTTGCTAGCCTTATTTCTGTGGAATCTGAGAAAAGATATTTCGGATCCCTTAGAAGACTATAGGGACAAAGGAAATATCCTGCGATAACAAAGAGAAAGAAGCTTTCTGAGAAACTTCTTTCTCTTCTGTGAAATCATCTCACAGAGTTACAGCTTTCCCCTCAAGAAGCCTTTCGCTAAGACAGTTCTTGTGGAATTGGCAAAGTGATATTTGTAAACCCATAGAGGGCTATGGTGAAAAAGGAAATATCCTCAGATGAAATCTGGAAAGAAGCTTTCTGAGAAACTGCTAAGTGTTCTGTTAATTCATCTCACAGAGTTACATCTGTATTTCGTCGATCTCTTTGCTAGCCTTATTTCTGTGTAATCTGAGAAAAGATATTTCGGATCCCTTTGAAGACTATAGGGCCAAAGGAAATATCCTCCGATAACAAAGAGAAAGAAGCTTTCTGAGAAACTTGTTTCTGTTCTGTGATATCATCTCACAGAGTTACAGCTTTCCCCTCAAGAAGCCTTTTGCTAAGACAGTTCTTGTGGAATTGGCAAAGTGATATTTGGAAGCCCATAGAGGGCTATGGTGAAAAAGGAAATATCCTCAGATGAAATATGGAAAGAAGCTTTCTGAGAAACTGCTTAGTGTTCTGTTAATTCATCTCACAGGGTTACATGTGTATTTCGAGGATCTCTTTGCTAGCCTTATTTCTTTGGAATCTGAGAAAAGATATTTCGGATCCCTTTGAAGATCTAGGGCCAAAGGAAATATCCTGCGATAACAAAGAGAAAGAAGCTTTCTGAGAAACTTCTTTCTGTTCTGTGAAATCATCTCACAGAGTTACAGCTTTCCCCTCAAGAAGCCTTTCGCTAAGACAGTTCTTGTGGAATTGGCAAAGTGATATTTGGAAGCCCATAGAGGGCTATGGTGAAAAAGGAAATATCCTCAGATGAAATCTGGAAAGAAGCTTTCTGAGAAACTGGTTAGTGTTTTGTGAATTCATCTCACAGAGTTACATCTGTATTTCGTGGATCTCTTTGCTAGCCTTATTTCTGTGGAATCTGAGAACAGATGTTTCGGATCCCTTTGAAGACTATAGGGCCAAAGGAAATATCCTGCGATAACAAAGAGAAAGAAGCTTTCTGAGAAACTTCTTTCTGTTCTGTGAAATCATCTCACAGAGTTACAGCTTTCCCCTAAAGAAGCCTTTCGCTAAGACAGTTCTTGTGGAATTGGCAAAGTGATATTTGTAAGCCCATAGAGGGCTATGGTGAAAAAGGAAATATCCTCAGATGAAATCTGGAAAGAAGCTTTCTGAGAAACTGCTTAGTGTTCTGTTAATTCATCTCACACAGTTACATCTGTATTTCGTGGATCTCTTTGCTAGCCTTATTTCTTTTGAATCTGAGAAAAGATATTTCGGATCCCTTTGAAGACTATAGGGCCAAAGGAAATATCCTGCGATAACAAAGAGAAAGAAGCTTTCTGAGAAACTTCTTTGTGTTCTGTGAAATCATCTCACAGAGTTACAGCTTTCCCCTCAAGAAGACTTTCGATCAGAGAGTTCTTGTGGAATTGGTAAAGAGATATTTGGAAGCCCATAGAGGGCTATGGTTAAAAAGGAAATATCCTCAGATGAAATCTGGAAAGAAGCTTTCTGAGAAACTGCTTAGTGTTCTGTGAATTCACCTCACAGAGTTACATGTGTATTTCGTGGATCTCTTTGCTAGCCTTATTTCTGTGGAATCTGAGAAAAGATATTTCGGATCCCTATGAAGACTATAGGGCCAAAGGAAATATCCTCCGATAACAAAGAGAAAGAAGCTTTCTGAGAAACTTCTTTGTGTTCTGTGAAATCATCTCACAGAGTTACAGCTTTCCCCTCAAGAAGCCTTTCGCTAGGACAGTACTTGTGTAATTGGCAAAGAGATATTTGGAAGCCCATAGAGGGCTATGGTGAAAAAGGAAATATCCTCAGATGATATCTGGAAAGAAGCTTTCTGAGAAACTGCTTAGTGTTCTCTTAATTCATCTCACAGAGTTACATCTGTATTTCGTGGATCTCTTTGCTAGCTTTATTTCTGTGGAATCTGAGAACAGATATTTCGGATCCCTTTGAAGACTATAGGGCCAAAGGAAATATCCTCCGATAACAAAGAGAAAGAAGCTTTCTGAGAAACTTCTTTGTGTTCTGTGAAATCATCTCACAGAGTTACAGCTTTCCCCTCAAGAAGCCTTTCGCTAGGACAGTTCTAGTGTAATTGGCAAAGAGATATTTGGAAGCCCTTAGAGGGCTATGGTGAAAAAGGAATTATCCTCAGATGAAATCTGGAAAGAAGCTTTCTGAGAAACTGCTTAGTGTTCTGTGAATTCATCTCACAGAGTTACATCTGTATTTCGTGGATCTCTTTGCTAGCCTTATTTCTGTGGAATCTGAGAACAGATATTTCGGATCCCTTTGAAGATTATAGGGCCAAAGGAAATATCCTGCGATAACAAAGAGAAAGAAGCTTTCTGAGCAACTTCTATCTGTTCTGTGAAATCATGTCACAGAGTTACAGCTTTCCCCTCAAGAAGCCTTTCGCTAAGAAAGTTCTTGTGGAATTGGCAAAGTGATATTTGGAAGCCCATAGAGGGCTATGGTGAAAAAGGAAACATCCTCAGATGAAATCTGGAAAGAATCTTTCTGAGAAACTGCTTAGTGTTCTGTGAATTCATCTCACAGAGTTACATCTGTATTTCGTGAATGTCTTTGCTAGCCTTATTTCTGTGGAATCTGAGAACAGATATTTCGGATCCCTTTGAAGACTATAGGGCCAAAGGAAATATCATCCGATAACAAAGAGAAAGAAGCTTTCTGAGAAACTTCTTGGTGTTCTGTGAAATCATCCCACAGAGTTACAGCTTTCCCATCAAGAACCCTTTAACTGAGACAGTTCTTGTGTAATTGGCAAAGAGATATTTGGAAGCCCTTAGAGGGCTATGGTGAAAAAGGAAATATCCTCAGATGAAATCTGGAAAGAAGCTTTCTGAGAAACTGCTTAGTGTTCTGTGAATTCATCTCACAGAGTTACATGTGTATTTCGTGGATCTCTTTGCTAGCCTTATTTCTGTGGAATCTGAGAAAAGATATTTCGGATCCCAATGAAGACAATAGGGCCAAAGGAAATATCCTCCGATAACAAAGGGAAAGAAGCTTTCTGAGAAACTTCTTTCTGTTCTGTGAAATCACCTCACAGAGTTACAGCTTTCCCCTCAAGAAGCCTTTCGCTAAGACAGTTCTTGTGGAATTGGCAAAGTGATATTTGTAAGCCCATAGAGGGCTATGGTGAAAAAGGAAATATCCTCAGATGAAATCTGGAAAGAAGCTTTCTGAGAAACTGCTTAGTGTTCTGTGAATTAATCTCACAGAGTTACATCTGTATTTCGTGGATCTCTTTGCTAGCCTTATTTCTGTGGAATCTGAGAACAGAGATTTCGGATCCCTTGGAAGACTACAGGGCCAAAGGAAATATCCTCCGATAACAAAGAGAAAGAAGGTTTCTGAGATACTTCTTTGTGTTCTGTGAAATCATCTCACAGAGTTACAGCTTTCCCTTCAAGAAGCCTTTCGCTCAGACAGTTCTTGTGTAATTGGCAAAGAGATATTTGGAAGCCCATAGAGGGCTATGGTGAAAAAGGAAATATCCTCACATGAAATCTGGAAAGAAGCTTTCTGAGAAACTGCTTAGTGTTCTGTGAATTCATCTCACAGAGTTACATGTGTATTTCGTGGATCTCTTTGCTAGCCTTATTTCTGTGGAATCTGAGAAAAGATATTTCGGATCCCTATGAAGACTATAGGGCCAAAGGAATTATCCTCCGATAACAAAGGGAAAGAAGCTTTCTGAGAAACTTCTTTGTGTTCTGTGAAATCATCTCACAGAGTTACAGCTTTCCCCTCAAGAAGCCTTTCGCTAAGACAGTTCTTGTGGAATTGGCAAAGTGATATTTCGAAGCCCATAGAGGGCTATGGTGAAAAAGGAAATATCCTCAGATGATATCTGGAAAGAAGCTTTATGAGAAACTGCTTAGTGTTCTGTCAATTCATCTCACAGAGTTACATCTGTATTTCGTGGATCTCTTTGCTAGCCTTATTTCTGTGGAATCTGAGAACAGAGATTTCGGATCCCTTTGAAGACTGTAGGGCCAAAGGAAATATCCTCCGATAACAAAGAGAAAGAAGCTTTCTGAGAAACTTCTTTGTGTTCTGTGAAATCATCTCACAGAGTTACAGCTTTCCCCTCAAGAAGCCTTTCGCTAGGACAGTTCTTGTGTAATTGGCAAAGAGATATTTGGAAGCCCAGAGAGGGCTATGGTGAAAAAGGAAATATCCTCAGATGAAATCTGGAAAGAAGCTTTCTGAGAAACTTCTTTGTGTTCTGTGAAATCATCTCACAGAGTTACAGCTTTCCCCTCAAGAAGCCTTTCGCTAGGACAGTTATTGTGTAATTGGCAAAGAGATATTTGGAAGCCCATAGAGGGCTATGGTGAAAAAGGAAATATCCTCAGATGAAATCTGGAAAGAAGCTTTCTGAGAAACTGCTTAGTGTTCTGTGAATTCATCTCATAGAGTTACATCTGTATTTCGTGGATCTCTTTGCTAGCCTTATTTCTGTGGAATTTGAGAAAAGATATTTCGGATCCCTATGAAGACTATAGGGCCAAAGGAAATATCCTCCGATAACAAAGAGAAAGAAGCTTTCTGAGAAACTTCTTTGTGTTCTGAGAAATCATCTCACAGAGTTACAGCTTTCCCCTCAAGAAGCCTTTCGCTAAGACAGTTCTTGTGGAATTGGCAAAGTGATATCTGGAAGCCCATAGAGGGCTATGGTGAAAAAGGAAATATCCTCAGATGAAATCTGGAAAGAAGCTTTCTGAGAAACTGCTTAGTGTTCTGTTAATTCATCTCACAGGGTTACATGTGTATTTCGTGGATCTCTTTGCTAGCCTTATTTCTGTGGAATCTGAGAAAAGATATTTCGGATCCCTTAGAAGACTTTAGGGACAAAGGAAATATCCTGCGATAACAAAGAGAAAGAAGCTTTCTGAGAAACTTCTTTCTCTTCTGTGAAATCATCTCACAGAGTTACAGCTTTCCCCTCAAGAAGCCTTTCGCTAAGACAGTTCTTGTGGAATTGGCAAAGTGATATTTGTAAGCCCATAGAGGGCTATGGTGAAAAAGGAAATATCCTCAGATGAAATCTGGAAAGAAGCTTTCTGAGAAACTGCTAAGTGTTCTGTTAATTCATCTCACAGAGTTACATCTGTATTTCGTGGATCTCTTTGCTAGCCTCATTTCTGTGTAATCTGAGAAAAGATATTTCGGATCCCTTTGAAGACTATAGGGCCAAAGGAAATATCCTCCGATAACAAAGAGAAAGAAGCTTTCTGAGAAACTTGTTTCTGTTCTGTGATATCATCTCACAGAGTTACAGCTTTCCCCTCAAGAAGCCTTTTGCTAAGACAGTTCTTGTGGAATTGGCAAAGTGATATTTGGAAGCCCATAGAGGGCTATGGTGAAAAAGGAAATATCCTCAGATGAAATCTGGAAAGAAGCTTTCTGAGAAACTGGTTAGTGTTTTGTGAATTCATCTCACAGAGTTACATCTGTATTTCGTTGATCTCTTTGCTAGCCTTATTTCTGTGGAATCTGAGAACAGAGATTTCGGATCCCTTTGAAGACTATAGGGCCAAAGGAAATAATCTCCGATAACAAAGAGAAAGAAGGTTTCTGAGATACTTCTTTGTGTTCTGTGAAATCATCTCACAGAGCTACAGCTTTCCCTTCAAGAAGCCTTTCGGTCAGACAGTTCTTGTGTAATTGGCAAAGAGATATTTGGAAGCCCATAGAGGGCTATGGTGAAAAAGGAAATATCCTCAGATGAAATCTGGAAAGAAGCTTTCTGAGAAACTGCTTAGTGTTCTGTGAATTCATCTCACAGAGTTACATGTGTATTTCGTGGATCTCTTTGCTAGCCTTATTTCTTTGGAATCTGAGAAAAGATATTTCGGATCCCTATGAAGACTATAGGGCCAAAGGAAATATCCTCCGATAACAAAGAGAAAGAAGGTTTCTGAGAAACTTCTTTGTGTTCTGTGAAATCATCTCACAGAGTTACAGCATTCCCCTGAAGAACCCTTTCGCTCAGACAGTTCTTGTGGAATTGGCAAAGAGATATTTGGAAGCCCATAGAGGGCTATGGTGAAAAAGGAAATATCCTGAGATGAAATCTGGAAAGAAGCTTTCTGAGAAACTGCTTAGTGTTCTGTGAATTCATCTCACAGAGTTACATGTGTATTTCGTGGATCTCTTTGCTAGCCTTATTTCTGTGGAATCTGAGAGAAGATATTTCGGTTCCCTTTGAAGACTATAGGGCCAAAGGAAATATCCTGCGATAACAAAGAGAAAGAAGCTTTCTAAGAAACTTCTTCCTGTTTTTGAAATCATCTCACAGAGTTACAGCTTTCCCCTCAAGAAGCCTTTCGCTAAGACAGTTCTTGTGGAATTGGCAAAGTGATATTTGGAAGCCCATAGAGGGCTATGGTGAAAAAGGAAATATCCTCAGATGAAATCTGGAAAGAAGCTTTCTGAGAAACTGCTTAGTGTTCTGTGAATTCATCTCACAGAGTTACATCTGTATTTCGTTGATCTCTTCGCTAGCCTTATTTCTGTGGAATCTGAGAACAGATATTTCGGATCCCTTTGAAGACTATAGGGCCAAAGGAAATATCCTCCGATAACAAAGAGAAAGAAGCTTTCTGAGAAACTTCTTTGTGTTCTGTGAAATCATCTCACAGAATTACAGCTTTCCCCTCAAGAAGCCTTTTGCTAAGACAGTTCTTGTGGAATTGGCAAAGTGATATTTGGAAGCCCATAGAGGGCTATGGTGAAAAAGGAAATATCCTCAGATGAAATCTGGAAAGAAGCTTTCTGAGAAACTGCTTAGTGTTCTGTTAATTCATCTCACAGGGTTACATGTGTATTTCGTGGATCTCTTTGCTAGCCTTATTTCTGTGGAATCTGAGAAAAGATATTTCGGTTCCCTTTGAAGACTATAGGGCCAAAGGAAATATCCTGCGATAACAAAGAGAAAGAAGCTTTCTGAGAAACTTCTTTGTGTTCTGTGAAATCATCTCACAGAGTTACAGATTTCCCTTCAAGAAGCCTTTCGCTCAGACAGTTCTTGTGGAATTGCCAAAGAGATATTTGGAAGCCCATAGAGGGCTATGGTGAAAAAGGAAATATCCTCAGATGAAATCTGGAAAGAAGCTTTCTGAGAAACTGCTTAGTGTTCTGTGAATTCATCTCACAGAGTTACATGTGTATTTCGTGGGTCTCTTTGCTAGCCTTATTTCTGTGGAATCTGAGAACAGATATTTCGGATCCCTTTGAAGACTATAGGGCCAAAGGAAATATCCTCCGATAACAAAGAGAAAGAAGCTTTCTGAGAAACTTCTTTGTGTTCTGTGAAATCATCTCACAGAGTTACAGCTTTCCCCTCAAGAACCCTTTAACTGAGACAGTTCTTGTGTAATTGGCAAAGAGATATTTGGAAGCCCATAGAGGGCTATGGTGAAAAAGGAAATATCCTCAGATGAAATCTGGAAAGAAGCTTTCTGAGAAACTGCTTAGTGTTCTGTGAATTCATCTCACAGAGTTACATCTGTATTTCGTGGATCTCTTTGCTAGCCTTATTTCTGTGTAATCTGAGAACAGATATTTCGGATCCCTTTGAAGACTATAGGGCCAAAGGAAATATCCTCCGATAACAAAGAGAAAGAAGCTTTCTGAGAAACTTCTTTGTGTTCTGTGAAATCATCTCACAGAGTTACATCTGTATTTCGTGGATCTCTTTGCTAGCCTTATTTCGGTGGAATCTGAGAACAGATATTTCGGATCCCATTGAAGACTATAGGGCCAAAGGAAATATCCTCCGATAACAAAGAGAAAGAAGGTTTTTGTGAAACTTCTTTGTGTTCTGTGAAATCATCTCACAGAGTTACAGCTTTCCCTTCAAGAAGCCTTTCGCTCAGACAGTTCTTGTGGAATTGGCAAAGAGATATTTGGAAGCCCATAGAGGGCTATGGTGAAAAAGGAAATATCCTCAGATGAAATCTGGAAAGAAGCTTTCTGAGAAACTGCTTAGTGTTCTGTGAATTCATCTCACAGAGTTACATGTGTATTTCGTGGATCTCTTTGCTAGCCTTATTTCTGTGGAATCTAAGAAAAGATATTTCGGATCTCTATGAAGACTATAGGGCCAAAGGAAATATACTCCGATAACAAAGAGAAAGAAGCTTTCTGAGAAACTTCTTTGTGTTCTGTGAAATCATCTCACAGAGTTACAGCTTTCCCCTCAAGAAGCCTTTCGCTAAGACAGTTCTTGTGGAATTGGCAAAGTGATATTTGGAAGCACATAGAGGGCTATGGTGAAAAAGGAAATATCCTCAGATGAAATCTGGAAAGAAGCTTTTTGAGAAACTGCTTAGTGTTCTGTGAATTCATCTCACAGAGTTACATCTGTATTTCGTGGATCTCTTTGCTAGCCTTATTTCTGTGGAATCTGAGAACAGATATTTCGGATCCCTTTGAAGACTATAGGGCCAAAGGAAATATCCTCCGATAACAAAGAGAAAGAAGCTTTCTGAGAAACTTCTTTGTGTTCTGTGAAATCATCTCACAGAGTTACAGCTTTCCCCTCAAGAAGCCTTTAACTAAGGCAGTTCATGTGAAATTGGCAAAGAGATATTTGGAAGCCCATAGAGGGCTATGGTGAAAAAGGAAATATCCTCAGATGAAATCTGGAAAGAACCTTTCTGAGAAACTGCTTAGTGTTCTGTGAATTCACCTCACAGAGTTACATGGGTATTTCGTGGATCTCATTGCTAGCCTTATTTCTGTGGAATCTGAGAACAGAGATTTCGGATCCCTTTGAAGACTACAGGGCCAAAGGAAATATCCTGCGATAACAAAGAGAAAGAAGCTTTCTGAGAAACTTCTTTGTGTTCTGTGAAATCATCTCGCAGAGTTACAGCTTTCCCCTCGAGAAGCCTTTCACTAAGACAGTTCTTGTGGAATTGGCAAAGTGATATTTGGAAGCCCATAGAGGGCTATGGTGAAAAAGGAAATATCCTCAGATGAAATCTGGAAAGAAGCTTTCTGAGAAACTTCTTAGTGTTCTGTGAATTCATCTCACATTGTTACATCAGTATTAAGTGGATCTCTTTGCTAGCCTTATTTCTGTGGAATCTCAGAACAGATATTTCGGATCCCTTTGAAGACTATAGGGCCAAAGGAAATATCCTCCGATAACAAAGAGAAAGAAGCTTTCTGAGAAACTTCTTTGTGTTCTGTGAAATCATCTCACAGAGTTACAGCTTTCCCCTCAAGAAGCCTTTTGCTAAGACAGTTCTTGTGGAATTGGCAAAGTGATTTTTGGAAGCCCATAGAGGGCTACGGTGAAAAAGGAAATATCCTCATATGAAATCTGGAAAGAAGCTTTCTGAGAAACTGCTTAGTGTTCTGTTAATTCATCTCACAGGGTTACATGTGTATTTCGTGGATCTCTTTGCTAGCCTGATTTCTGTGGAATCTGAGAAAAGATATTTCGGTTCTCTTTGAAGACTATAGGGCCAAAGGAAATATCCTGCGATAACAAAGAGAAAGAAGCTTTCTGAGAAACTTCTTTCTGTTCTGTGAAATCATCTCACAGAGTTACAGCTTTCCCCTCAAGAAGCCTTTTGCTAAGACAGTTCTTGTGGAATTGGCAAAGTGATATTTGTAAGCCCATAGAGGGCTATGGTGAAAAATGAAATATCCTCAGATGAAATCTGGAAAGAAGCTTTCTGAGAAACTGCTTAGTGATCTGTGAATTCATCTCACAGAGTTACATCTGTATTTCGTTGATCTCTTTGCTAGCCTTATTTCTGTGGAATCTGAGAACAGATATTTCGGATCCCTGTGAAGACTACAGGGCCAAAGGAAATATCCTCCGATAACAAAGAGAAAGAAGCTTTCTGAGAAACTTCTTTCTGTTCTGTGATATCATCTCACAGAGTTACAGCTTTCCCCTCAAGAAGCGTTTTGCTAAGACAGTTCTTGTGGAATTGGCAAAGTGATATTTGCAAGCCCATAGAGGGCTATGGTGAAAAAGGAAATATCCTCAGATGAAATCTGGAAAGAAGCTTTCTGAGAAACTGCTTAGTGTTCTGTTAATTCATCTCACAGGGTTACATGTGTATTTCGTGGATCTCTTTGCTAGACTTATTTCTTTGGAATCTGAGAAAAGATATTTCGGATCCCTTTGAAGACTATAGGGCCAAAGGAAATAACCTGCGATACCAAAGAGAAAGAAGCTTTCTGAGAAACTTCTTTGTGTTCTGTGAAATCATCTCACAGAGTTACAGCTTTCCCCTCAAGAAGCCTTTCCGTAAGACAGTTCTTGTGGAATTGGCAAAGAGGTATTTGGAAGCCCATAGAGGGCTACGGTGAAAAAGGAAATATCCTCAGATGAAATCTGGAAAGAAGCTTTCTGAGAAACTGCTTAGTGTTCTGTGAATTCACCTCACAGAGTTACATGTGTATTTCGTGGATCTCTTTGCTAGCCTTATTTCTGTGGAATCTGAGAACAGATATTTCGGATCCCTATGAAGACTATAGGGCCAAAGGAAATATCCTCCGATAACAAAGAGAAAGAAGCTTTCTGAGATACTTCTTTGTGTTCTGTGAAATCATCTCCAAGAGTTACAGCTTTCCCCTCAAGAAGCCTTTCGCTAGGACAGTACTTGTGTAATTGGCAAAGAGATATTTGGAAGCCCATAGAGGGCTATGGTGAAAAAGGAAATATCCTCAGATGAAATCTGGAAAGAAGCTTTCTGAGAAACTGCTTAGTGTTCTGTGTATTCATCTCACAGAGTTACATGTGTATTTCGTGGATCTCTTTGTTAGCCTTATTTCTGTGGAATCTGAGAAAAGATATTTCGGATCCCTATGAAGACTGTAGGGCCAAAGGAAACATCCTCCGATAACAAAGAGAAAGAAGCTTTCTGAGAAACTTCTTTGTGTTCTGTGAAATCATCTCACAGAGTTACAGCTTTCCCCTCAAGAAGCCTTTCGCTAAGACAGTTCTTGTGGAATTGGCAAAGTGATATTTGGAAGCCCATAGAGGGCTATGGTGAAAAAGGAAATATCCTCAGATGAAATCTGGAAAGAAGCTTTCTGAGAAACTGCTTAGTGTTCTGTAAATTCATCTCACAGAGTTACATCTGTATTTCGTGGATCTCTTTGCTAGCCTTATTTCTGTGGAATCTGAGAACAGATATTTCGGATCCCTTTGAAGACTATAGGGCCAAAGGAAATATCCTCCGATAACAAAGAGAAAGAAGCTTTCTGAGAAAATTCTTTGTGTTCTGTGAAATCATCTCACAGAGTTACATCTTTCCCCTCAAGAAGCCTTTCGCTAAGACAGTTCTTGTGGAATTGGCAAAGTGATATTTGGAAGCCCATAGAGGGCTATGGTGAAAAAGGAAATATCCTCAGATGAAATCTGGAAAGAAGCTTTCTGAGAAACTGCTTAGTGTTCTGTGAATTCACCTCACAGAGTTACATGGGTATTTCGTGGATCTCATTGCTAGCCTTATTTCTGTGGAATCTGAGAACAGATATTTCGGATCCCTTTGAAGACTATAGGGCCAAAGGAAATATCCTCCGATAACAAAGAGAAAGATGCTTTCTGAGAAACTTCTTTGTGTTCTGTGAAATCATCTCCAAGAGTTACAGCTTTCCCCTCAAGAAGCCTTTCGCTAAGACAGTTCTTGTGGAATTGGCAAAGTGATATTTGGAAGCCCATAGAGGGCTATGGTGAAAAAGGAAATATCCTCAGATGAAATCTGGAAAGAATCTTTCTGAGAAACTGCTTAGTGTTCTGTGAATTCATCTCACAGAGTTACATCTGTATTTCGTGGATCTCTTTGCTAGCCCTATTTCTGCGGAATCTGAGAACAGAGATTTCGGATCCCTTTGAAGACTACAGCGCCAAAGGAAATATCCTGCGATAACAAAGAGAAAGAAGCTTTCTGAGAAACTTCTTTCTCTTCTGTGAAATCATCTAACAGAGTTACAGCTTTCCCCTCGAGAAGCCTTTCACTAAGACAGTTCTTGTGGAATTGGCAAAGTGATATTTGGAAGCCCATAGAGGGCTATGGTGAAAAAGGAAATATCCTCAGATGAAATCTGGAAAGAAGCTTTCTGAGAAACTTCTTAGTGTTCTGTGAATTCATCTCACAGAGTTACATCAGTATTAAGTGGATCTCTTTGCTAGCCTTATTTCTGTGGAATCTCAGAACAGATATTTCGGATCCCTTTGAAGACTATAGGGCCAAAGGAAATATCCTCCGATAACAAAGAGAAAGAAGCTTTCTGAGAAACTTCTTTGTGTTCTGTGAAATCATCTCACAGAGTTACAGCTTTCCCCTCAAGAAGCCTTTTGCTAAGACAGTTCTTGTGGAATTGGCAAAGTGATATTTGGAAGCCCATAGAGGGCTACGGTGAAAAAGGAAATATCCTCAGATGAAATCTGGAAAGAAGCTTTCTGAGAAACTGCTTAGTGATCTGTGAATTCATCTCACAGAGTTACATCTGTATTTCGTTGATCTCTTTGCTAGCCTTATTTCTGTGGAATCTGAGAACAGATATTTCGGATCCCTGTGAAGACTACAGGGCCAAAGGAAATATCCTCCGATAACAAAGAGAAAGAAGCTTTATGAGAAACTTCTTTCTGTTCTGTGATATCATCTCACAGAGTTACAGCTTTCCCCTCAAGAAGCGTTTTGCTAAGACAGTTCTTGTGGAATTGGCAAAGTGATATTTGGAAGCCCATAGAGGGCTATGGTGAAAAAGGAAATATCCTCAGATGAAATCTGGAAAGAAGCTTTCTGAGAAACTGCTTAGTGTTCTGTTAATTCATCTCACAGGGTTACATGTGTATTTCGTGGATCTCTTTGCTAGACTTATTTCTTTGGAATCTGAGAAAAGATATTTCGGATCCCTTTGAAGACTATAGGGCCAAAGGAAATAACCTGCGATAACAAAGAGAAAGAAGCTTTCTGAGAAACTTCTTTGTGTTCTGTGAAATCATCTCACAGAGTTACAGCTTTCCCCTCAAGAAGCCTTTCGCTCAGACAGTTCTTGTGGAATTGGCAAAGAGATATTTGGAAGCCCATAGAGGGCTATGGTGAAAAAGGAAATATCCTCAGATGAAATCTGGAAAGAAGCTTTCTGAGAAACTGCTTAGTGTTCTGTGAATTCACCTCACAGAGTTACATGTGTATTTCGTGGATCTCTTTGCTAGCCTTTTTTCTGTGGAATCTGAGAAAAGATATTTCGGATCCCTATGAAGACTATAGGGCCAAAGGAAATATCCTCCGATAACAAAGAGAAAGAAGCTTTCTGAGAAACTTCTTTGTGTTCTGTGAAATCATCTCACAGAGTTACAGCTTTCCCCTGAAGAATCCTTTCGCTAGGACAGTACTTGTGTAATTGGCAAAGAGATATTTGGAAGCCCATAGAGGGCTATGGTGAAAAAGGAAATATCCTCAGATGATATCTGGAAAGAACCTTTCTGAGAAACTGCTTAGTGTTCTGTTAATTCATCTCACAGAGTTACATCTGTATTTCATGGATCTCTTTGCTAGCCTTATTTCTGTGGAATCTGAGAACAGATATTTCGGATCCCTTTGAAGACTATAGGGCCAAAGGAAATATCCTCCGATAACAAAGAGAAAGAAGCTTTCTGAGAAACTTCTTTGTGTTCTGTGAAATCATCTCACAGAGTTACAGCTTTCCCGCCAAGAAGCCTTTCGCTAGGACAGTTCTTGTGTAATTGGCAAAGAGATATTTGGAAGCCCATAGAGGGCTATGGTGAAAAAGGAAATATCCTCAGATGAAATCTGGAAAGAAGCTTTCTGAGAAACTGCTTAGTGTTCTGTTAATTCATCTCACAGAGTTACATCTGTATTTCGTGGATCTCTTTGCTAGCCTTATTTCTGTGGAATCTGAGAACAGATATTTCCGATCCCTTTGAAGACTATAGGGCCAAAGGAAATATCCTGCGATAACAAAGAGAAAGAAGCTTTCTGAGAAACTTCTATCTGTTCTGTGAAATCATCTCACAGAGTTACAGCTTTCCCCTCAAGAAGCCTTTCGCTAAGAAAGTTCTTGTGGAATTGGCAAAGTGATATTTGGAAGCCCATAGAGGGCTATGGTGAAAAAGGAAACATCCTCAGATGAAATCTGGAAAGAATCTTTCTGAGAAACTGCTTAGTGTTCTGTTAATTCATCTCACAGGGTTACATGTGTATTTCGTGGATCTCTTTGCTAGCCTGATTTCTGTGGAATCTGAGAAAAGATATTTCGGTTCTCTTTGAAGACTATAGGTCCAAAGGAAATATCCTGCAATAACAAAGAGAAAGAAGCTTTCTGAGAAACTTCTTTCTGTTCTGTGAAATCATCTCACAGAGTTACAGCTTTCCCCTCAAGAAGCCTTTTGCTAAGACAGTTCTTGTGGAATTGGCAAAGTGATATTTGTAAGCCCATAGAGGGCTATGGTGAAAAATGAAATATCCTCAGATGAAATCTGGAAAGAAGCTTTCTGAGAAACTGCTTAGTGATCTGTGAATTCATCTCACAGAGTTACATCTGTATTTCGTTGATCTCTTTGCTAGCCTTATTTCTGTGGAATCTGAGAACAGATATTTCGGATCCCTGTGAAGACTACAGGGCCAAAGGAAATATCCTCCGATAACAAAGAGAAGGAAGCTTTCTGAGAAACTTCTTTCTGTTCTGTGATATCATCTCACAGAGTTACAGCTTTCTCCTCAAGAAGCGTTTTGCTAAGACAGTTCTTGTGGAATTGGCAAAGTGATATTTGGAAGCCCATAGAGGGCTATGGTGAAAAAGGAAATATCCTCAGATGAAATCTGGAAAGAAGCTTTCTGAGAAACTGCTTAGTGTTCTGTTAATTCATCTCACAGGGTTACATGTGTATTTCGTGGATCTCTTTGCTAGACTTATTTCTTTGGAATCTGAGAAAAGATATTTCGGATCCCTTTGAAGACTATAGGGCCAAAGGAAATAACCTGCGATAACAAAGAGAAAGAAGCTTTCTGAGAAACTTCTTTGTGTTCTGTGAAATCATCTCACAGAGTTACAGCTTTCCCCTCAAGAAGCCTTTCGCTCAGACAGTTCTTGTGGAATTGGCAAAGAGATATTTGGAAGCCCATAGAGGGCTATGGTGAAAAAGGAAATATCCTCAGATGAAATCTGGAAAGAAGCTTTCTGAGAAACTGCTTAGTGTTCTGTGAATTCACCTCACAGAGTTACATGTGTATTTCGTGGATCTCTTTGCTAGCCTTTTTTCTGTGGAATCTGAGAAAAGATATTTCGGATCCCTATGAAGAATATAGGGCCAAAGGAAATATCCTCCGATAACAAAGAGAAAGAAGCTTTCTGAGAAACTTCTTTGTGTTCTGTGAAATCATCTCACAGAGTTACAGCTTTCCCCTCAAGAATCCTTTCGCTAGGACAGTACTTGTGTAATTGGCAAAGAGATATTTGGAAGCCCATAGAGGGCTATGGTGAAAAAGGAAATATCCTCAGATGATATCTGGAAAGAAGCTTTCTGAGAAACTGCTTAGTGTTCTGTTAATTCATCTCACAGAGTTACATCTGTATTTCATGGATCTCTTTGCTAGCCTTATTTCTGTGGAATCTGAGAACAGATATTTCGGATCCCTTTGAAGACTATAGGGCCAAAGGAAATATCCTCCGATAACAAAGAGAAAGAAGCTTTCTGAGAAACTTCTTTGTGTTCTGTGAAATCATCTCACAGAGTTACAGCTTTCCCGCCAAGAAGCCTTTCGCTAGGACAGTTCTTGTGTAATTGGCAAAGAGATATTTGGAAGCCCATAGAGGGCTATGGTGAAAAAGGAAATATCCTCAGATGAAATCTGGAAAGAAGCTTTCTGAGAAACTGCTTAGTGTTCTGTTAATTCATCTCACAGAGTTACATCTGTATTTCGTGGATCTCTTTGCTAGCCTTATTTCTGTGGAATCTGAGAACAGATATTTCCGATCCCTTTGAAGACTATAGGGCCAAAGGAAATATCCTGCGATAACAAAGAGAAAGAAGCTTTCTGAGAAACTTCTATCTGTTCTGTGAAATCATCTCACAGAGTTACAGCTTTCCCCTCAAGAAGCCTTTCGCTAAGAAAGTTCTTGTGGAATTGGCAAAGTGATATTTGGAAGCCCATAGAGGGCTATGGTGAAAAAGGAAACATCCTCAGATGAAATCTGGAAAGAATCTTTCTGAGAAACTGCTTAGTGTTCTGTGAATTCATCTCACAGAGTTACATCTGTATTTCGTGGATGTCTTTGCTAGCCTTATTTCTGTGGAATCTGAGAACAGATATTTCGGATCCCTTTGAAGACTATAGGGCCAAAGGAAATATCCGCCGATAACAAAGAGAAAGAAGCTTTCTGAGAAACTTCTTTGTGTTCTGTGAAAAAATCTCCCAGAGTTAGAGCTTTCCCATCAAGAACCCTTTAACTGAGACAGTTCTTGTGTAATTGGCAAAGTGATATTTGGAAGTCCATAGAGGGCTATGGTGAAAAAGGAAATATCCTCAGATGAAATCTGGAAAGAAGCTTTCTCAGAAACTGCTTAGTGTTCTGTGAATTCATCTCACAGAGTTACATCTGTATTTCGTGGATCTCTTTGCTAGCCTTATTTCTGAGGAATCTGAAAACAGATATTTCGGATCCCTTTGAAGACTATAGGGCCAAAGGAAATATCCTGCGATAACAAAGAGAAAGAAGCTTTCTGAGAAACTTCTTTCAGTTCTGTGAAATCATCTCACAGAGTTACAGCTTTCCCCTCAAGAAGCCTTTTGCTAAGACAGTTCTTGTGGAATTGGAAAAGTGATATTTGGAAGCCCATAGAGGGCTACGGTGAAAAAGGAAATATCCTCAGATGAAATCTGGAAAGAAGCTTTCCGAGAAACTGCTTAGTGTTCTGTTAATTCATCTCACAGGGTTACATGTGTATTTCGTGGATCTCTTTGCTAGCCTTATTTCTTTGGAATCTGAGAAAAGATATTTCGGATCCCTTTGAAGACTATAGGGCCAAAGGAAATATCCTCCGATAACAAAGAGAAAGAAGCTTTCTGAGAAACTTCTTTGTGTTCAGTGAAATCATGTCACAGAGTTACAGCTTTCCCCTCAAGAAGCCTTTCGCTAGGACAGTTCTTGTGTAATTGGCAAAGAGATATTTGGAAGCCCATAGAGGGCTATGGTGAAAAAGGAAATATCCTCAGATGAAATCTGGAAAGAAGCTTTCTGAGAAACTGCTTAGTGTTCTGTGAATTCATCTCTCACAGTTACATCTGTATTTCGTGGATCTCTTTGCTAGCCTTGTTTCTGTGGAATCTGAGAACACATATTTCGGATCCCTTTGAAGAGTATAGGGCCAAAGGAAATATCCTGCGATAACAAAGAGAAAGAAGCTTTCTGAGAAACTTCTTTGTGTTCTGTGAAATCATCTCACAGAGTTACAGCTTTCCCCTCAAGAAGCCTTTCGCTAAGACAGTTCTTGTGGAAATGGCAAAGTGATATTTGGAAGCCCATAGAGGGCTATGGAAAAAGGAAATATCCTCAGATGAAATCTGGAAAGAAGCTTTCTGAGAAACTGCTTAGTGTTCTGTTAATTCATCTCACACATTACATCTGTATTTCGTGGATCTCTTTGCTAGCCTTATTTCTGTGGAATCTGGGAATAGATATTTCGGATCCCTTTGAAGACTATAGGGCCAAAGTAAATATCCTGCGATAACAAAGAGAAAGAAGCTTTCTGAGAAACTTCTTTGTGTTCTGTGAAATCATCTCTCAGAGTTACAGCTTTTCCCTCAAGAAGCCTTTCGCTAAGACAGTTCTTGTGGAATTGGCAAAGTGATATTTGGAAGCCCATAGAGGGCTACGGTGAAAAAGGAAATATCCCCAGATGAAATCTGGAAAGAAGCTTTCTGAGAAACTGCTGTGTGATGTGTGACTTCTACTCACAGAGTTATATCTATATTTCGTGGATCTCTTTGCTAGCCTTATTTCTGTGGAATCTGAGAACGTATATTTCGGATCCCTTTGAAGACTATAGGGCCAAAGTAAATATCCTGCGATAACAAAGAGAAAGAAGCTTTCTGAGAAAATTCTTTGTGTTCTGTGAAATCATCTCACAGAGTTATAGCTTTTCCCTCAAGAAGCCTTTCGCTAAGACAGTTCTTGTGGAATTGGCAAAGTGATATTTGGAAGCCCATAGAGGGCTATGGTGAAAAAGGAAATATCCCCAGATGAAATCTGGAAAGAAGCTTTCTGAGAAACTGCTGTGTGATGTGTGACTTCTACTCACAGAGTTATATCTATATTTCGTGGATCTCTTTGCTAGCCTTATTTCTGTGGAATCTGGGAACGTATATTTCGGATCCCTTTGAAGACTATAGGGCCAAAGGAAATATCCTCCGATAACAAAGAGAAAGAAGCTTTCTGAGAAACTTCTTTGTGTTCTGTGAAATCATCTCACAGAGTTACAGCTTTCCCCTCAAGAAGCCTTTCGCCAAGACAGTTCTTGTGGAATTGGAAAAGTGATATTTGGAAGCCCATAGAGGTCTATGGTGAAAAAGGAAATATCCTCAGATGAAATCTGGAAAGAAGTTTTCTGAGAAACTGCTTAGTGTTCTGTTAATTCATCTCACAGAGTTACATCTGTATATCGTTGATCTCTTTGCTAGCCTTATTTCTGTGGAATCTGAGAACAGATATTTCGGATCCCTTTGAAGGCTATAGGGCCAAAGGAAATATCCTCCGATAACAAAGAGAAAGAAGCTTTCTGAGAAACTTCTTTGTGTTCTGTGAAATCATCTCACAGAGTTTCAGCTTTCCCCTCAAGAAGCCTTTCGCTAAGACAGTTCTTGTGGAATTGGCAAAGTGATATTTGGAAGCCCATAGAGGGCTAGGGTGAAAAAGGAAATATACTCATATGAAATCTGGAACGAAGCTTTCTGAGAAACTGCTCTGTGATGTGTCACTTCTACTCACAGAGTTATATCTCTATTTCGTGGATCTCTTTGCAAGCCTTATTTCTTTGGAATCTGAGAACGTATATTTCGGATCCCTTTGAAGACTATAGGGCCAAAGGAAATATCCTGCGATAACAAAGAGAAAGAAGCTTTCTGAGAAACTTCTTTCTGTTCTGTGAAATCATCTCACAGAGTTACAGATTTCCCCTCAAGAAGCCTTTTGCTAAGACAGTTCTTGTGGAATTGGCAAAGTGACATTTGGAAGCCCATAGAGGGCTATGGTGAAAAAGGAAATATCCTCAGATGAAATCTGTAAAGAAGCTTTCTGAGAAACTGCTTAGTGTTCTGTTAATTCATCTCACAGAGTTACATCTGTATTTCGTGGATCTCTTTGCTAGCCTTATTTCTGTGGAATCTGAGAACAGATATTTCGGATCCCTTGGAAGACTATAGGGCCAAAGGAAATATCCTCCGATAATAAAGAGAAAGAAGCTTTCTGAGAAACTTCTTTGTGTTCTGTGAAATCATCTCACAGAGTTACAGCTTTCCCCTCAAGAAGCCTTTCGCTAGGACAGTTCTTGTGTAATTGGCAAAGAGATATTTGGAAGCCCTTAGAGGGCTATGGTGAAAAAGGAAATATCCTCAGATGAAATCTGGAAAGAAGCTTTCTGAGAAACTGCTTAGTGTTCTGTGAATTCATCTCACAGAGTTACATCTGTATTTCGTGGATCTCTTTGCTAGCCTTATTTCTGTGGAATCTGAGAACAGATATTTCGGATCCCTTTGAAGACTATAGGGCCAAAGGAAATATCCTGCGATAACAAAGAGAAAGAAGCTTTCTGAGAAACTTCTATCTGTTCTGTGAAATCATGTCACAGAGTTACAGCTTTCCCCTCAAGAAGCCTTTCGCTAAGAAAGTTCTTGTGGAATTGGCAAAGTGATATTTGGAAGCCCATAGAGGGCTATGGTGAAAAAGGAAACATCCTCAGATGAAATCTGGAAAGAATCTTTCTGAGAAACTGCTTAGTGTTCTGTGAATTCATCTCACAGAGTTACATCTGTATTTCGTGGATGTCTTTGCTAGCCTTATTTCTGTGGAATCTGAGAACAGATATTTCGGATCCCTTTGAAGACTATAGGGCCAAAGGAAATATCCTCCGATAACAAAGAGAAAGAAGCTTTCTGAGAAAATTCTTTGTGTTCTGTGAAATCATCCCACAGAGTTACAGCTTTCCCATCAAGAACCCTTTAACTGAGACAGTTCTTGTGTAATTGGCAAAGAGATATTTGGAAGCCCATAGAGGGCTATGGTGAAAAAGGAAATATCCTCAGATGAAATCTGGAAAGAAGCTTTCTGAGAAACTGCTTAGTGTTCTGTGAATTCATCTCACAGAGTTACATGTGTATTTCGTGGATCTCTTTGCTGGCCTTATTTCTGTGGAATCTGAGAAAAGATATTTCGGATCCCTATGAAGACTATAGGGCCAAAGGAAATATCCTCCGATAACAAAGGGAAAGAAGCTTTCTGAGAAACTTCTTTCTGTTCTGTGAAATCATCTCACAGAGTTACAGCTTTCCCCTCAAGAAGCCTTTCGCTAAGACAGTTCTTGTGGAATTGGCAAAGTGATATTTGGAAGCCCATAGAGGGCTATGGTGAAAAAGGAAATATCCTCAGATGAAATCTGGAAAGAAGCTTTCTGAGAAACTGCTTAATGTTCTGTGAATTCATCTCACAGAGTTACATCTGTATTTCGTGGATCTCTTTGCTAGCCTTATTTCTGTGGAATCTGAGAACAGAGATTTCGGATCCCTTGGAAGACTATAGGGCCAAAGTAAATATCCTCCGATAACAAAGAGAAAGAAGGTTTCTGAGATAATTCTTTGTGTTCTGTGAAATCATCTCACAGAGTTACAGCATTCCCTTCAAGAAGCCTTTCGCTCAGACAGTTCTTGTGTAATTGGCAAAGAGATATTTGGAAGCCCATAGAGGGCTATGGTGAAAAAGGAAATATCCTCAGATGAAATCTGGAAAGAAGCTTTCTGAGAAACTGCTTAGTGTTCTGTGAATTCATCTCACAGAGTTACATCTGTATTTCGTGGATCTCTTTGCTAGCCTATTTCTGTGGAATCTGAGAAAAGATATTTCGGATTCCTATGAAGACTATAGGGCCAAAGGAATTATCCTCCGATAACAAAGGGAAAGAAGCTTTCTGAGAAACTTCTTTGTGTTCTGTGAAATCATCTCACAGAGTTACAGCTTTCCCCTCAAGAAGCCTTTCGCTAAGACAGTTCTTGTGGAATTGGCAAAGTGATATTTGGAAGCCCATGGAGGGCTATGGTGAAAAAGGAAATATCCTCAGATGATATCTGGAAAGAAGCTTTCTGAGAAACTGCTTAGTGTTCTGTTAATTCATCTCACAGTGTTACATCTATATTTCGTGGATCTCTTTGCTAGCCTTATTTCTGTGGAATCTGAGAACAGATATTTCGGATCCCTTTGAAGACTATAGGGCCAAAGGAAATATCCTCCGATAACAAAGAGAAAGAAGCTTTCTGAGAAACTTCTTTGTGTTCTGTGAAATCATCTCACAGAGTTACAGCTTTCCCCTCAAGAAGCCTTTCGCTAGGACAGTTCTTGTGTAATTGGCAAAGAGATATTTGGAAGCCCATAGAGGGCTATGGTGAAAAAGGAAATATCCTCAGATGAAATCTGGAAAGAAGCTTTCTGAGAAACTGCTTAGTGTTCTGTGAATTCATCTCACAGAGTTACATCTGTATTTCGTGGATCTCTTTGCTAGCCTTATTTCTGTGGAATCTGAGAACAGATATTTCGGATCCCTTTGAAGACTATAGGGCCAAAGGAAATATCCTGCGAAAACAAAGAGAAAGAAGCTTTCTGAGAAACTTCTATCTGTTCTGTGAAGTCATCTCACAGAGTTACAGCTTTCCCCTCAAGAAGCCTTTCGCTAAGAAAGTTCTTGTGGAATTAGCAAAGAGATATTTGGAAGCCCATAGAGGGCTATGGTGAAAAAGGAAATATCCTCAGATGAAATCTGGAAAGAATCTTTCTGAGAAACTGCTTAGTGTTCTGTGAATTCATCTCACAGAGTTACATCTGTATTTCGTGGATGTCTTTGCTAGCCTTATTTCTGTGGAATCTGAGAACAGATATTTCGGATCCCTTTGAAGACTATAGGGCCAAAGGAAATATCCTCCGATAACAAAGAGAAAGAACCTTTCTGAGAAACTTCTTTGTGTTCTGTGAAATCATCTCACAGAGTTACAGCTTTCCCATCAAGAACCCTTTAACTGAGACAGTTCTTGTGTAATTGGCAAAGAGATATTTGGAAGCCCATAGAGGGCTATGGTGAAAAAGGAAATATCCTCAGATGAAATCTGGAAAGAAGCTTTCTGAGAAACTGCTTAGTGTTCTGTGAATTCATCTCACAGAGTTACATGTGTATTTCGTGGATCTCTTTGCTAGCCTTATTTCTGTGGAATCTGAGAAAAGATATTTCGGATCCCTATGAAGTCTATAGGGCCAAAGGAAATATCCTCCGATAACAAAGGGAAAGAAGCTTTCTGAGAAACTTCTTTCTGTTCTGTGAAATCATCTCACAGAGTTACAGCTTTCCCCTCAAGAAGCCTTTCGCTAAGACAGTTCTTGTGGAATTGGCAAAGTGATATTTGTAAGCCCATAGAGGGCTATGGTGAAAAAGGAAATATCCTCAGATGAAATCTGGAAAGAAGCTTTCTGAGAAACTGCTTAGTGTTCTGTGAATTCATCTCAAAGAGTTACATCTGTATTTCGTGGATCTCTTTGCTAGCCTTATTTCTGTGGAATCTGAGAACAGAGATTTCGGATCCCTTGGAAGACTATAGGGCCAAAGGAAATATCCTCCGATAACAAAGAGAAAGAAGGTTTCTGAGATAATTCTTTGTGTTCTGTGAAATCATCTCACAGAGTTACAGCTTTCCCTTCAAGAAGCCTTTCGCTCACACAGTTCTTGTGTAATTGGCAAAGAGATGTTTGGAAGCCCATAGAGGGCTATGGTGAAAAAGGAAATATCCTCAGATGAAATCTGGAAAGAAGCTTTCTGAGAAACTGCTTAGTGTTCTGTGAATTCATCTCACAGAGTTACATCTGTATTTCGTGGATCTCTTTGCTAGCCTTATTTCTGTGGAATCTGAGAAAAGATATTTCGGATCCCTATGAAGACTATAGGGCCAAAGGAATTATCCTCCGATAACAAAGGGAAAGAAGCTTTCTGAGAAACTTCTTTGTGTTCTGTGAAATCATCTCACAGAGTTACAGCTTTCCCCTCAAGAAGCCTTTCGCTAAGACAGTTCTTGTGGAATTGGCAAAGTGATATTTCGAACCCCATAGAGGGCTATGGTGAAAAAGGAAATATCCTCAGATGATATCTGGAAAGAAGCTTTCTGAGAAACTGCTTAGTGTTCTGTCAATTCATCTCACAGAGTTACATCTGTATTTCGTGGATCTCTTTGCTAGCCTTATTTCTGTGGAATCTGAGAACAGAGATTTCGGATCCCTTTGAAGACTATAGGGCCAAAGGAAATATCCTCCGATAACAAAGAGAAAGAAGCTTTCTGAGAAACTTCTTTGTGTTCTGTGAAATCATCTCACAGAGTTACAGCATTCCCCTGAAGAAGCCTTTCGCTCAGACAGTTCTTGTGGAATTGGCAAAGAGATATTTGGAAGCCCATAGAGGGCTATGGTGAAAAAGGAAATATCCTCAGATGATATCTGGAAAGAAGCTTTCTGAGAAACTGCTTAGTGTTCTGTTAATTCATCTCACAGAGTTACATCTTTATTTCGTGGATCTCTTTGCTAGCCTTATTTCTGTGGAATCTGAAAACAGATATTTCGGATCCCTTTGAAGGCTATAGGGCCAAAGGAAATATCCTCCGATAACAAAGAGAAAGAAGCTTTCTGAGAAACTTCTTTGTGTTCTGTGAAATCATCTCACAGAGCTACAGCTTTCCCTTCAAGAAGCCTTTGGCTCAGACAGTTCTTGTGGAATTGGCAAAGAGATATTTGGAAGCCCATAGAGGGCTATGGTGAAAAAGGAAATATCCTCAGATGAAATCTGGAAAGAAGCTTTCTGAGAAACTGCTTAGTGTTCTGTGAATTCATCTCACAGAGTTACATGTGTATTTCGTGGATCTCTTGGCTAGCCTTATTTCTGTGGAATCTGAGAACAGATATTTCGGATCCCTATGAAGACTATAGGGCCAAAGGAAATATCCTCCGATAACAAATGGAAAGAAGCTTTCTGAGAAACTTCTTTGTGTTCTGTGAAATCATCTCACAGAGTTACAGCTTTCCCCTCAAGAAGCCTTTCGCTAAGACAGTTCTTGTGGAATTGGCAAAGTGATATTTGGAAGCCCATAGAGGGCTATGGTGAAAAAGGAAATATCCTCAGATGATATCTGGAAAGAAGCTTTCTGAGAAACTGCTTAGTGTTCTGTGAATTCATCTCACAGAGTTACATCTGTATTTCGTGGATCTCTTTGCTAGCCTTATTTCTGTGGAATCTGAGAACAGAGATTTCGGATCCCTTTGAAGACTATAGGGCCAAAGGAAATATCCTGCAAAAACAAAGAGAAAGAAGCTTTCTGAGAAGCTTCTATCTGTTCTGTGAAATCATCTCACAGAGTTACAGCTTTCCCCTCAAGAAGCCTTTCGCTAAGAAAGTTCTTGTGGAATTGGCAAAGAGATATTTGGAAGCCCATAGAGGGCTATGGTGAAAAAGGAAATATCCTCAGATGAAATCTGGAAAGAAGCTTTCTGAGAAACTGCTAAGTGTTCTGTGAATTCATCTCACAGAGTTACATCTGTATTTCGTGGATCTCTTTGCTAGCCTTATTTCTGTGTAATCTGAGAAAAGATATTTCGGATCCCTTTGAAGACTACAGGGACAAAGGAAATATCCTCCGATAACAAAGAGAAAGAAGCTTTCTGAGAAACTTGTTTCTGTTCTGTGATATCATCTCACAGAGTTACAGCTTTCCCCTCAAGAAGCCTTTTGCTAAGACAGTTCTTGTGGAATTGGCAAAGTGATATTTGGAAGCCCATTGAGGGCTATGGTGAAAAAGGAAATATCCTCAGATGAAATCTGGAAAGAAGCTTTCTGAGAAACTGCTTAGTTTTCTGTTAATTCATCTCACAGGGTTACATGTGTATTTCGAGGATCTCTTTGCTAGCCTTATTTCTTTGGAATCTGAGAAAAGATATTTCGGATCCCGTTGAAGACTCTAGGGCCAAAGGAAATATCCTGCGATAACAAAGTGAAAGAAGCTTTCTGAGAAACTTCTTTCTGTTCTGTGAAATCATCTCACAGAGTTACAGCTTTCCCCTCAAGAAGCCTTTCGCTAAGATAGTTCTTGTGGAATTGGCAAAGTGATATTTGGAAGCCCATAGAGGGCTATGGTGAAAAAGGAAATATCCTCAGATGAAATCTGGAAAGAAGCTTTCTGAGAAACTGGTTAGTGTTCTGTGAATTCATCTCACAGAGTTACATCTGTATTTCGTTGATCTCTTTGCTAGCCTTATTTCTGTGGAATCTGAGAACAGAGATTTCGGATCCCTTTGAAGACTATTGGGCCAAAGGAAATATCCTCCGATAACAAAGAGAAAGAAGGTTTCTGAGAAACTTCTTTGTGTTCTGTGAAATCATCTCACAGTGTTACAGCATTCCCCTGAAGAAGCCTTTCGCTCAGACAGTTCTTGTGGAATTGGCAAAGAGATATTTGGAAGCCCATAGAGGGCTATGGTGAAAAAGGATATATCCTCAGATGAAATCTGGAAAGAAGCTTTCTGAGAAACTGCTTAGTGTTCTGTGAATTCATATCACAGAGTTACATGTGTATTTCGTGGATCTCTTTGCTAGCCTTAATTCTGTGGAATCTGAGAAAAGATATTTCGGATCCCTATGAAGACTATAGGGCCAAAGGAAATATCCTCCGATAAAAAAGAGAAAGAAGCTTTCTGAGAAACTTCTTTGTGTTCTGTGAAATCATCTCACAGAGTTACAGCTTTCCCCTCAAGAAGCCTTTCGCTAGGACAGTACTTGTGTAATTGGCAAAGAGATATTTGGAAGCCCATAGAGGGCTATGGTGAAAAAGGAAGTATCCTCAGATGATATCTGGAAAGAAGTTTCTGAGAAACTGCTTAGTGTTCTGTTAATTCATCTCACAGAGTTACATCTATATTTCGTGGATCTCTTTGCTAGCCTTATTTCTGTGGAATCTGAGAACAGATATTTCGGATCCCTTTGAAGACTATAGGGCCAAAGGAAATATCCTCCGATAACAAAGAGAAAGAAGCTTTCTGAGAAACTTCTTTGTGTTCTGTGAAATCATCTCAGAGTTACAGCTTTCCCCTCAAGAAGCCTTTCGCTAGGACAGTTCTTGTGTAATTGGCAAAGAGATATTTGGAAGCCCATAGAGGGCTATGGTGAAAAAGGAAATATCCTCAGATGAAATCTGGAAAGAAGCTTTCTGAGAAACTGCTTAGTGTTCTGTGAATTCATCTCACAGAGTTACATCTGTATTTCGTGGATCTCTTTGCTAGCCTTATTTCTGTGGAATCTGAGAACAGATATTTCGGATCCCTTTGAAGACTATAGGGCCAAAGGAAATATCCTGCGAAAACAAAGAGAAAGAAGCTTTCTGAGAAACTTCTATCTGTTCTGTGAAGTCATCTCACAGAGTTACAGCTTTCCCCTCAAGAAGCCTTTCGCTAAGAAAGTTCTTGTGGAATTAGCAAAGAGATATTTGGAAGCCCATAGAGGGCTATGGTGAAAAAGGAAATATCCTCAGATGAAATCTGGAAAGAATCTTTCTGAGAAACTGCTTAGTGTTCTGTGAATTCATCTCACAGAGTTACATCTGTATTTCGTGGATGTCTTTGCTAGCCTTATTTCTGTGGAATCTGAGAACAGATATTTCGGATCCCTTTGAAGACTATAGGGCCAAAGGAAATATCCTCCGATAACAAAGAGAAAGAACCTTTCTGAGAAACTTCTTTGTGTTCTGTGAAATCATCTCACAGAGTTACAGCTTTCCCATCAAGAACCCTTTAACTGAGACAGTTCTTGTGTAATTGGCAAAGAGATATTTGGAAGCCCATAGAGGGCTATGGTGAAAAAGGAAATATCCTCAGATGAAATCTGGAAAGAAGCTTTCTGAGAAACTGCTTAGTGTTCTGTGAATTCATCTCACAGAGTTACATGTGTATTTCGTGGATCTCTTTGCTAGCCTTATTTCTGTGGAATCTGAGAAAAGATATTTCGGATCCCTATGAAGTCTATAGGGCCAAAGGAAATATCCTCCGATAACAAAGGGAAAGAAGCTTTCTGAGAAACTTCTTTGTGTTCTGTGAAATCATCTCACAGAGTTACAGCTTTCCCCTCAAGAAGCCTTTCGCTAAGACAGTTCTTGTGGAATTGGCAAAGTGATATTTGGAAGCCCATAGAGGGCTATGGTGAAAAAGGAAATATCCTCAGATGAAATCTGGAAAGAAGCTTTCTGAGAAACTGCTTAGTGTTCTGTGAATTCATCTCAAAGAGTTACATCTGTATTTCGTGGATCTCTTTGCTAGCCTTATTTCTGTGGAATCTGAGAACAGAGATTTCGGATCCCTTGGAAGACTATAGGGCCAAAGGAAATATCCTCCGATAACAAAGAGAAAGAAGGTTTCTGAGATAATTCTTTGTGTTCTGTGAAATCATCTCACAGAGTTACAGCTTTCCCTTCAAGAAGCCTTTCGCTCACACAGTTCTTGTGTAATTGGCAAAGAGATGTTTGGAAGCCCATAGAGGGCTATGGTGAAAAAGGAAATATCCTCAGATGAAATCTGGAAAGAAGCTTTCTGAGAAACTGCTTAGTGTTCTGTGAATTCATCTCACAGAGTTACATGTGTATTTCGTGGATCTCTTTGCTAGCCTTATTTCTGTGGAATCTGAGAAAAGATATTTCGGATCCCTATGAAGACTATAGGGCCAAAGGAATTATCCTCCGATAACAAAGGGAAAGAAGCTTTCTGAGAAACTTCTTTGTGTTCTGTGAAATCATCTCACAGAGTTACAGCTTTCCCCTCAAGAAGCCTTTCGCTAAGACAGTTCTTGTGGAATTGGCAAAGTGATATTTCGAACCCCATAGAGGGCTATGGTGAAAAAGGAAATATCCTCAGATGATATCTGGAAAGAAGCTTTCTGAGAAACTGCTTAGTGTTCTGTCAATTCATCTCACAGAGTTACATCTGTATTTCGTGGATCTCTTTGCTAGCCTTATTTCTGTGGAATCTGAGAACAGAGATTTCGGATCCCTTTGAAGACTATAGGGCCAAAGGAAATATCCTCCGATAACAAAGAGAAAGAAGCTTTCTGAGAAACTTCTTTGTGTTCTGTGAAATCATCTCACAGAGTTACAGCTTTCCCCTCAAGAAGCCTTTCGCTAGGACAGTTCTTGTGTAATTGGCAAAGAGATATTTGGAAGCCCAGAGAGGGCTATGGTGAAAAAGGAAATATCCTAGGATGAAATCTGGAAAGAAGCTTTCTGAGAAACTTCTTTGTGTTCTGTGAAATCATCTCACAGAGTTACAGCTTTCCCCTCAAGAAGTCTTTCGCTAGGACAGTTCTTGTGTAATTGGCAAAGAGATATTTGGAAGCCCATAGAGGGCTATGGTGAAAAAGGAAATATCCTCAGATGAAATCTGGAAAGAAGCTTTCTGAAAAACTGCTTAGTGTTCTGTGAATTCACCTCACAGAGTTACATGTGTATTTCGTGGATCTCTTTGCTAGCCTTATTTCTGTGGAATCTGAGAAAAGATATTTCGGATCCCTATGAAGACTATAGGGCCAAAGGAAATATCCTCCGATAACAAAGAGAAAGAAGCTTTCTGAGAAACTTCTTTGTGTTCTGTGAAAACATCTCACAGAGTTACAGCTTTCCCCTCAAGAAGCCTTTCGCTAGGACAGTACTTGTGTAATTGGCAAAGAGATATTTGGAAGCCCATAGAGGGCTATGGTGAAAAAGGAAATATCCTCAGATGATATCTGGAAAGAAGCTTTCTGAGAAACTGCTTAGTGTTCTGTTAATTCATCTCACAGAGTTACATCTGTATTTCGTGGATCTCTTTGCTAGCCTTATTTCTGTGTAATCTGAGAACAGATATTTCGGATCCCTTTGAAGACTATAGGGCCTAAGGAAATATCCTCCGATAACAAAGAGAAAGAAGCTTTCTGAGAAACTTCTTTGTGTTCTGTGAAATCATCTCACAGAGTTACAGCTTTCCCCTCAAGAAGCCTTTCGCTAGGACAGTTCTTGTGTAATTGGCAAAGAGATATTTGGAAGCCCTTAGAGGGCTATGGTGAAAAAGGAAATATCCTCAGATGAAATCTGGAAAGAAGCTTTCTGAGAAACTGCTTAGTGTTCTGTGAATTCATCTCACAGAGTTACATCTGTATTTCGTGGATCTCTTTGCTAGCCTTATTTCTGTGGAATCTGAGAACAGATATTTCGGATCTCTTTGAAGACTATAGGGCCACAGGAAATATCCTGCGATAACAAAGAGAAAGAAGCTTTCTGAGAAACTTCTATCTGTTCTGTGAAATCATGTCACAGAGTTACAGCTTTCCCCTCAAGAAGCCTTTCGCTAAGAAAGTTCTTGTGGAATTGGCAAAGTGATATTTGGAAGCCCATAGAGGGCTATGGTGAAAAAGGAAACATCCTCAGATGAAATCTGGAAAGAATCTTTCTGAGAAACTGCTTAGTGTTCTGTGAATTCATCGCACAGAGTTACATCTGTATTTCGTGGATGTCTTTGCTAGCCTTATTTCTGTGGAATCTGAGAACAGATATTTCGGATCCCTTTGAAGACTATAGGGCCAAAGGAAATATCCTCCGATAACAAAGAGAAAGAAGCTTTCTGAGAAAATTCTTTGTGTTCTGTGAAATCATCCCACAGAGTTACAGCTTTCCCATCAAGAACCCTTTAACTGAGACAGTTCTTGTGTAATTGGCAAAGAGATATTTGGAAGCCCATAGAGGGCTATGGTGAAAAAGGAAATATCCTCAGATGAAATCTGGAAAGAAGCTTTCTGAGAAACTGCTTAGTGTTCTGTGAATTCATCTCACAGAGTTACATCTGTATTTCGTGGATCTCTTTGCTGGCCTTATTTCTGTGGAATCTGAGAAAAGATATTTCGGATCCCTATGAAGACTATAGGGCCAAAGGAAATATCCTCCGATAACAAAGGGAAAGAAGCTTTCTGAGAAACTTCTTTCTGTTCTGTGAAATCATCTCACAGAGTTACAGCTTTCCCCTCAAGAAGCCTTTCGCTAAGACAGTTCTTGTGGAATTGGCAAAGTGATATTTGGAAGCCCATAGAGGGCTATGGTGAAAAAGGAAATATCCTCAGATGAAATATGGAAAGAAGCTTTCTGAGAAACTGCTTAATGTTCTGTGAATTCATCTCACAGAGTTACATCTGTATTTCGTGGATCTCTTTGGTAGCCTTATTTCTGTGGAATCTGAGAACAGAGATTTCGGATCCCTTGGAAGACTATAGGGCCAAAGTAAATATCCTCCGATAACAAAGAGAAAGAAGGTTTCTGAGATAATTCTTTGTGTTCTGTGAAATCATCTCACAGAGTTACAGCATTCCCTTCAAGAAGCCTTTCGCTCAGACAGTTCTTGTGTAATTGGCAAAGAGATATTTGGAAGCCCATAGAGGGCTATGGTGAAAAAGGAAATATCCTCAGATGAAATCTGGAAAGAAGCTTTCTGAGAAACTGCTTAGTGTTCTGTGAATTCATCTCACAGAGTTACATCTGTATTTCGTGGATCTCTTTGCTAGCCTATTTCTGTGGAATCTGAGAAAAGATATTTCGGATTCCTATGAAGACTATAGGGCCAAAGGAATTATCCTCCGATAACAAAGGGAAAGAAGCTTTCTGAGAAACTTCTTTGTGTTCTGTGAAATCATCTCACAGAGTTACAGCTTTCCCCTCAAGAAGCCTTTCGCTAAGACAGTTCTTGTGGAATTGGCAAAGTGATATTTGGAAGCCCATAGAGGGCTATGGTGAAAAAGGAAATATCCTCAGATGATATCTGGAAAGAAGCTTTCTGAGAAACTGCTTAGTGTTCTGTGAATTCATCTCACAGAGTTACATCTGTATTTCGTGGATCTCTTTGCTAGCCTTATATCTGTGGAATCTGAGAACAGAGATTACGGATCCCTTTGAAGACTATAGGGCCAAAGGAAATATCCTGCGAAAACAAAGAGAAAGAAGCTTTCTGAGAAACTTCTATCTGTTCTGTGAAATCATCTCACAGAGTTACAGCTTTCCCCTCAAGAAGCCTTTCGCTAAGAAAGTTCTTGTGGAATTGGCAAAGAGATATTTGGAAGCCCATAGAGGGCTATGGTGAAAAAGGAAATATCCTCAGATGAAATCTGGAAAGAAGCTTTCTGAGAAACTGCTAAGTGTTCTGTGAATTCATCTCACAGAGTTACATCTGTATTTCGTGGATCTCTTTGCTAGCCTTATTTCTGTGTAATCTGAGAAAAGATATTTCGGATCCCTTTGAAGACTACAGGGACAAAGGAAATATCCTCCGATAACAAAGAGAAAGAAGCTTTCTGAGAAACTTGTTTCTGTTCTGTGATATCATCTCACAGAGTTACAGCTTTCCCCTCAAGAAGCCTTTTGCTAAGACAGTTCTTGTGGAATTGCAAAGTGATATTTGGAAGCCCATTGAGGGCTATGGTGAAAAAGGAAATATCCTCAGATGAAATCTGGAAAGAAGCTTTCTGAGAAACTGCTTAGTTTTCTGTTAATTCATCTCACAGGGTTACATGTGTATTTCGAGGATCTCTTTGCTAGCCTTATTTCTTTGGAATCTGAGAAAAGATATTTCGGATCCCTTTGAAGACTCTAGGGCCAAAGGAAATATCCTGCGATAACAAAGTGAAAGAAGCTTTCTGAGAAACTTCTTTCTGTTCTGTGAAATCATCTCACAGAGTTACAGCTTTCCCCTCAAGAAGCCTTTCGCTAAGATAGTTCTTGTGGAATTGGCAAAGTGATATTTGGAAGCCCATAGAGGGCTATGGTGAAAAAGGAAATATCCTCAGATGAAATCTGGAAAGAAGCTTTCTGAGAAACTGGTTAGTGTTCTGTGAATTCATCTCACAGAGTTACATCTGTATTTCGTTGATCTCTTTGCTAGCCTTATTTCTGTGGAATCTGAGAACAGAGATTTCGGATCCCTTTGAAGACTATTGGGCCAAAGGAAATATCCTCCGATAACAAAGAGAAAGAAGGTTTCTGAGAAACTTCTTTGTGTTCTGTGAAATCATCTCACAGTGTTACAGCATTCCCCTGAAGAAGCCTTTCGCTCAGACAGTTCTTGTGGAATTGGCAAAGAGATATTTGGAAGCCCATAGAGGGCTATGGTGAAAAAGGAAATATCCTCAGATGAAATCTGGAAAGAAGCTTTCTGAGAAACTGCTTAGTGTTCTGTGAATTCATATCACAGAGTTACATGTGTATTTCGTGGATCTCTTTGCTAGCCTTAATTCTGTGGAATCTGAGAAAAGATATTTCGGATCCCTATGAAGACTATAGGGCCAAAGGAAATATCCTCCGATAAAAAAGAGAAAGAAGCTTTCTGAGAAACTTCTTTGTGTTCTGTGAAATCATCTCACAGAGTTACAGCTTTCCCCTCAAGAAGCCTTTCGCTAGGACAGTACTTGTGTAATTGGCAAAGAGATATTTGGAAGCCCATAGAGGGCTATGGTGAAAAAGGAAATATCCTCAGATGATATCTGGAAAGAAGTTTCTGAGAAACTGCTTAGTGTTCTGTTAATTCATCTCACAGAGTTACATCTATATTTCGTGGATCTCTTTGCTAGCCTTATTTCTGTGGAATCTGAGAACAGATATTTCGGATCCCTTTGAAGACTATAGGGCCAAAGGAAATATCCTCCGATAACAAAGAGAAAGAAGCTTTCTGAGAAACTTCTTTGTGTTCTGTGAAATCATCTCACAGAGTTACAGCTTTCCCCTCAAGAAGCCTTTCGCTAGGACAGTTCTTGTGTAATTGGCAAAGAGATATTTGGAAGCCCATAGAGGGCTATGGTGAAAAAGGAAATATCCTCAGATGAAATCTGGAAAGAAGCTTTCTGAGAAACTGCTTAGTGTTCTGTGAATTCATCTCACAGAGTTACATCTGTATTTCGTGGATCTCTTTGCTAGCCTTATTTCTGTGGAATCTGAGAACAGATATTTCGGATCCCTTTGAAGACTATAGGGCCAAAGGAAATATCCTGCGAAAACAAAGAGAAAGAAGCTTTCTGAGAAACTTCTATCTGTTCTGTGAAGTCATCTCACAGAGTTACAGCTTTCCCCTCAAGAAGCCTTTCGCTAAGAAAGTTCTTGTGGAATTAGCAAAGAGATATTTGGAAGCCCATAGAGGGCTATGGTGAAAAAGGAAATATCCTCAGATGAAATCTGGAAAGAATCTTTCTGAGAAACTGCTTAGTGTTCTGTGAATTCATCTCACAGAGTTACATCTGTATTTCGTGGATGTCTTTGCTAGCCTTATTTCTGTGGAATCTGAGAACAGATATTTCGGATCCCTTTGAAGACTATAGGGCCAAAGGAAATATCCTCCGATAACAAAGAGAAAGAACCTTTCTGAGAAACTTCTTTGTGTTCTGTGAAATCATCTCACAGAGTTACAGCTTTCCCATCAAGAACCCTTTAACTGAGACAGTTCTTGTGTAATTGGCAAAGAGATATTTGGAAGCCCATAGAGGGCTATGGTGAAAAAGGAAATATCCTCAGATGAAATCTGGAAAGAAGCTTTCTGAGAAACTGCTTAGTGTTCTGTGAATTCATCTCACAGAGTTATATCTGTATTTCGTGGATCACTTTGCTAGCCTTATTTCTGTGGAATCTGAAAACAGATATTTCGGATCCCTTTGAAGACTATAGGACCAAAGGATATATCCTGCGATAACAAAGAGAAAGAAGCTTTCTGAGGAACTTCTTTCTGTTCTGTGAAATCATCTCACAGAGTTACAGCTTTCCCCTCAAGAAGCCTTTCGCTAAGACAGTTCTTGTGGAATTGGCAAAGTGATATTTGGAAGCCCATAGAGGGCTATGGTGAAAAAGGAAATATCCTCAGATGAAATCTGGAAAGAAGCTTTCTGAGAAACTGCTAAGTGTTCTGTTAATTCATCTCACAGAGTTACATCTGTATTTCGTCGATCTCTTTGCTAGCCTTATTTGTGTGGAATCTGAGAACAGATATTTCGGATCCCTTTGAAGACTACAGGGCCAAAGGAAATATCCTCCGATAACAAAGAGAAAGAAGCTTTCTGAGAAACTTCTTCCTGTTCTGTGAAATCATCTCACAGAGTTACAGCTTTCCCCTCAAGAAGCCTTTCGCTAAGACAGTTCTTGTGGAATTGGCAAAGTGATATTTGGAAGCCCATAGAGGGCAATGTTGAAAAAGGAAATATCCTCAGATGAAATCTGGAAAGAAGCTTTCTGAGAAACTGCTTAGTGTTCTGTGAATTCATCTCACAGAGTTACATCTGTATTTCGTTGATCTCTTTGCTAGCCTTATTTCTGTGGAATCTGAGAACAGATATTTCGGTTCCCTTTGAAGACTATAGGGCCAAAGGAAATATCCTGCGATAACAAAGAGAAAGAAGGTTTCTGAGAAACTTCTTTGTGTTCTGTGAAATCATCTCACAGAGTTACAGCTTTCCCCTCAAGAAGCCTTTCGCTAAGACAGTTCTTGTGGAATTGGCAAAGTGATATTTGTTAGCCCATAGAGGGCTATGGTGAAAAAGGAAATATCCTCAGATGAAACCTGGAAAGAAGCTTTCTGAGAAACTGCTTAGTGTTCTGTGAATTCATCTCACAGAGTTACATCTGTATTTCGTGGATCTCTTTGCTATCCTTATTTCTGTGGAATCTCAGAACAGAGATTTCGGATCCCTTTGAAGACTATAGGGCCAAAGGAAATATCCTCCGATAACAAAGAGAAAGAAGGTTTCTGAGATACTTCTTTGTGTTCTGTGAAATCATCTCACAGAGTTACAGATTTCCCTTCAAGAAGCCTTTCGCTCAGACAGTTCTTGTGTTATTGCCAAAGAGATATTTGGAAGCCCATAGAGGGCTATGGTGAAAAAGGAAATATCCTCAGATGAAATCTGGAAAGAAGCTTTCTGAGAAACTGCTTAGTTGTCTGTGAATTCATCTCACAGAGTTACATGTGTATTTCGTGGATCTCTTTGCTAGCCTTATTTCTGTGGAATCTGAGAAAGGATATTTCGGATCCCTTTGAAGACTATAGGGCCAAAGGAAATAACCTGCGATAACAAAGAGAAAGAAGCTTTCTGAGAAACTTCTTTGTGTTCTGTGAAATCATCTCACAGAGTTACAGCTTTCCCCTCAAGAAGCCTTTCGCTCAGACAGTTCTTGTGGAATTGGCAAACAGATATTTGGAAGCCCATAGAGGGCTATGGTGAAAAAGGAAATATCCTCAGATGAAATCTGGAAAGAAGCTTTCTGAGAAACTGCTTAGTGTTCTGTGAATTCACCTCACAGAGTTACATGTGTATTTCGTGGATCTCTTTGCTAGCCTTATTTCTGTGGTATCTGAGAAAAGATATTTCGGATCCCTATGAAGACTATAGGGCCAAAGGAAATATACTCCGATAACAAAGAGAAAGAAACTTTCTGAGAAACTTCTTTGTGTTCTGTGAAATCGTCTCACAGAGTTACAGCTTTCGCCTCAAGCAGCCTTTCGCTAGGACAGTACTTGTGTAATTGGCAAAGAGATATTTGGAAGCCCATAGAGGGCTATGGTGAAAAAGGAAATATCCTCAGATGATATCTGGAAAGAAGCTTTCTGAGAAACTGCTTAGTGTTCTGTTAATTCATCTCACAGAGTTACATCTGTATTTCGTGGATCTCTTTGCTAGCCTTATTTCTGTGTAATCTGAGAACAGATATTTCGGATCCCTTTGAATACTATAGGGCCAAAGGAAATATCCTCCGATAACAAAGAGAAAGAAGCTTTCTGAGAAACTTCTTTGTGTTCTGTGAAATCATCTCACAGAGTTACAGCTTTCCCCTCAAGAAGCCTTTCGCTAGGACAGTTCTTGTGTAATTGGCAAAGAGATATTTGGAAGCCCACAGAGGGCTATGGTGAAAAAGGAAATATCCTCAGATGAAATCTGGAAAGAAGCTTTCAGAGAAACTGCTTAGTGTTCTGTGAATTCATCTCACAGAGTTACATCTGTATTTCGTGGATCTCTTTGCTAGCCTTATTTCTGTGGAATATTTGAACAGATATTTCCGATCCCTTTGAAGACTATAGGGCCAAAGGAAATATCCTGCGATAACAAAGAGAAAGAAGCTTTCTGAGAAACTTCTTTGTGTTCTGTGAAATCATCTCACAGAGTTACAGGTTTCCCCTCAAGAAGCCTTTCGCTAAGAAAGATCTTGTGGAATTGGCAAAGTGATATTTGGAAGCCCATAGAGGGCTATGGTGAAAAAGGAAACATCCTCAGATGAAATCTGGAAAGAATCTTTCTGAGAAACTGCTTAGTGTTCTGTGAATTCATCTCACAGAGTTACATCTGTATTTCGTGGATGTCTTTGCTAGCCTTATTTCTGTGGAATCTGAGAACAGATATTTCGGATCCCTTTGAAGACTATAGGGCCAAAGGAAATATCCGCCGATAACAAAGAGAAAGAAGCTTTCTGAGAAACTTCTTTGTGTTCTGTGAAATCATCTCACAGAGTTACAGCTTTCCCCTCAAGAAGCCTTTAACTAAGGCAGTTCTTGTGAAATTGGCAAAGAGATATTTGGAAGCCCATAGAGGGCTATGGTGAAAAAGGAAATATCCTCAGATGAAATCTGGAAAGAAGCTTTCTGAGAAACTGCTTAGTGTTCTGTGAATTCATCTCACAGAGTTACATGTGTATTTCGTGGGTCTCTTTGCTAGCCTTATTTCTGTGGAATCTGAGAAAAGATATTTCGGATCCCTATGAAGACTATAGGGCCAAAGGAAACATCCTCCGATAACAAAGAGAAAGAAGCTTTCTGAGAAACTTCTTTGTGTTCTGTGAAATCATCTCACAGAGTTACAGCTTTCCCCTCAAGAAGCCTTTCGCTAAGACAGTTCTTGTGGAATTGGCAAAGTGATATTTGTAAGCCCATAGAGGGCTATGGTGAAAAAGGAAATATCCTCAGATGAAATCTGGAAAGAAGCTTTCTGAGAAACTGCTTAGTGTTCTGTGAATTCATCTCACAGAGTTACATCTGTATTTCGTGGATCTCTTTGCTAGCCTTATTTCTGTGGAATCTGAAAACAGATATTTCGGATCCCTTTGAAGACTATAGGGCCAAAGGAAATATCCTGCGATAACAAAGAGAAAGAAGCTTTCTGAGAAACTTCTTTCTGTTCTGTGAAATCACCTCACAGAGTTACAGCTTTCCCCTCAAGAAGCCTTTCTCTAAGACAGTTCTTGTGGAATTGGCAAAGTGATATTTGGAAGCCCATAGAGGGCTAAGGTGAAAAAGGAAATATCCTGAGATGATATCTGGAAAGAAGCTTTCTGAGAAACTGCTTAGTGTTCTGTGAATTCATCTCACAGAGTTACATCTGTATTTCGTGGATCTCTTTGCTAGCCCTATTTCTGCGGGATCTGAGAACAGAGATTCCGGATCCCTTTGAAGACTACAGGGCCAAAGGAAATATCCTGCGATAACAAAGAGAAAGAAGCTTTCTGAGAAACTTCTTTCTGTTCTGTGAAATCATCTCACAGAGTTCCAGCTTTCCCCTCAAGAAGCCTTTCGCTAAGACAGTTCTTGTGGAATTGGCAAAGTGATATTTGGAAGCCCATAGAGGGCTATGGTGAAAAAGGAAATATCCTCAGATGAAATCTGGAAAGAAGCTTTCTGAGAAACTGCTTAGTGTTCTGTGAATTCATCTCACAGAGTTACATCAGTATTTCGTGGATCTCTTTGCTAGCCTTATTTCTGTGGAATCTCAGAACAGATATTTCGGATCCCTTTGAAGACTATAGGGCCAAAGGAGGTATCCTCCGATAACAAAGAGAAAGAAGGTTTCTGAGAAACTTCTTTGTGTTCTGTGAAATCATCTCACAGAGTTACAGCTTTCCCCTCAAGAAGCCTTTCGCTAAGACAGTTCTTGTGGAATTGGCAAAGTGATATTTGGAAGCCCATAGAGGGCTATGGTGAAAAAGGAAATATCCTCAGATGAAATCTGGAAAGAAGCTTTCTGAGAAACTGCTTAGTTTTCTGTGAATTCATCTCACAGAGTTACATGTGTATTTCGTGGATCTCTTTGCTAGCCTTATTTCTGTGGAATCTGAGAACAGATATTTCGGATCCCTTTGAAGACTATAGGGCCAAAGGAAATAACCTGCGATAACAAAGAGAAAGAAGCTTTCTGAGAAACTTCTTTGTGTTCTGTGAAATCATCTCACAGAGTTACAGCTTTCCCCTCAAGAAGCCTTTCGCTCAGACAGTTCTTGTGGAATTGGCAAAGAGATATTTGGAAGCCCATAGAGGGCTATGGTGAAAAAGGAAATATCCTCAGATGAAATCTGGAAAGAAGCTTTTTGAGAAACTGCTTAGTGTTCTGTGAATTCACCTCACAGAGTTACATGTGTATTTCGTGGATCTCTTTGCTAGCCTTATTTCTGTGGTATCTGAGAAAAGATATTTCGGATCCCTATGAAGACTATAGGGCCAAAGGAAATATCCTGCGATAACAAAGAGAAAGAAGCTTTCTGAGAAACTTCTTTGTGTTCTGTGAAATCATCTCACAGAGTTACAGCTTTCCCCTCAAGCAGCCTTTCGCTAGGACAGTACTTGTGTAATTGGCAAAGAGATATTTGGAAGCCCATAGAGGGCTATGGTGAAAAAGGAAATATCCTCAGATGAAATCTGGAAAGAAGCTTTCTGAGAAACTGCTTAGTGTTCTGTGAATTCATCTCACAGAGTTACATCTGTATTTCGTGGATCTCTTTGCTAGCCTTATTTCTGTGGAATCTGAGAACAGATATTTCCGATCCCTTTGAAGACTATAGGGCCAAAGGAAATATCCTGCGATAACAAAGAGAAAGAAGCTTTCTGAGAAACTTCTTTGTGTTCTGTGAAATCATCTCACAGAGTTACAGCTTTCCCCTCAAGAAGCCTTTCGCTAAGAAAGATCTTGTGGGATTGGCAAAGTGATATTTGGAAGCCCATAGAGGGCTATGGTGAAAAAGGAAACATCCTCAGATGAAATCTGGAAAGAATCTTTCTGAGAAACTGCTTAGTGTTCTGTGAATTCATCTCACAGAGTTACATCTGTATTTCGTGGATGTCTTTGCTAGCCTTATTTCTGTGGAATCTGAGAACAGATATTTCGGATCCCTTTGAAGACTATAGGGCCAAAGGAAATATCCGCCGATAACAAAGAGAAAGAAGCTTTCTGAGAAACTTCTTTGTGTTCTGTGAAATCATCTCACAGAGTTACAGCTTTCCCCTCAAGAAGCCTTTAACTAAGACAGTTCTTGTGAAATTGGCAAAGAGATATTTGGAAGCCCATAGAGGGCTATGGTGAAAAAGGAAATATCCTCAGATGAAATCTGGAAAGAAGCTTTCTGAGAAACTGCTTAGTGTTCTGTGAATTCATCTCACAGAGTTACATGTGTATTTCGTGGGTCTCTTTGCTAGCCTTATTTCTGTGGAATCTGAGAAAAGATATTTCGGATCCCTATGAAGACTATAGGGCCAAAGGAAACATCCTCCGATAACAAAGAGAAAGAAGCTTTCTGAGAAACTTCTTTGTGTTCTGTGAAATCATCTCACAGAGTTACAGCTTTCCCCTCAAGAAGCCTTTCGCTAAGACAGTTCTTGTGGAATTGGCAAAGTGATATTTGGAAGCCCATAGAGGGCTAAGGTGAAAAAGGAAATATCCTGAGATGATATCTGGAAAGAAGCTTTCTGAGAAACTGCTTAGTGTTCTCTGAATTCATCTCACAGAGTTACATCTGTATTTCGTGGATCTCTTTGCTAGCCCTATTTCTGTGGAATCTGAGAACAGATATTTCGGATCCCCTTGAAGACTATAGGGCCAAAGGAAATATCCTCCGATAACAAAGAGAAAGAACCTTTCTGAGAAACTTCTTTGTGTTCTGTGAAATCATCTCACAGAGTTACAGCTTTCCCCTCAAGAAGCCTTTCGCTAAGACAGTTCTTGTGGAAATGGCAAAGTGATATTTGGAAGCCCATAGAGGGCTATGGTGAAAAAGGAAATATCCTCAGATGAAATCTGGAAAGAAGCTTTCTGAGAAACTACTTAGTGTTCTGTGAATTCATCTAACAGAGTTACATCAGTATTTCGTGGATCTCTTTGCTAGCCTTATTTCTGTGGAATCTGGGAACAGATATTTCGGATCCATTTGAAGACTATAGGGCCAAAGGAAATATCCTGCGATAACAAAGAGAAAGAAGCTTTCTGAGAAACTTCTTTCTGTTCTGTGAAATCATCTCACAGAGTTACAGCTTTCCCCTCAAGAAGCCTTTCGCTAAGACAGTTCTTGTGGAATTGGCAAAGTGATATTTGGAAGCCCATAGAGGGCTATGGTGAAAAAGGAAATATCCTCAGATGAAATCTGGAAAGAAGCTTTCTGAGAAACTTCTTAGTGTTCTGTGAATTCATCTCACAGAGTTACATCAGTATTTCGTGGATCTCTTTGCTAGCCTTATTTCTGTGGAATCTCAGAACAGATATTTCGGATCCCTTTGAAGACTATAGGGCCAAAGGAAATATCCTCCGATAACAAAGAGAAAGAAGGTTTCTGAGATACTTCTTTGTGTTCTGTGAAATCATCTCACAGAGTTACAGATTTCCCTTCAAGAAGCCTTTCGCTCAGACAGTTCTTGTGTTATTGCCAAAGAGATATTTGGAAGCCCATAGAGGGCTATGGTGAAAAAGGAAATATCCTCAGATGAAATCTGGAAAGAAGCTTTCTGAGAAACTGCTTAGTTTTCTGTGAATTCATCTCACAGAGTTACATGTGTATTTCGTGGATCTCTTTGCTAGCCTTATTTCTGTGGAATCTGAGAACAGATATTTCGGATCCCTTTGAAGACTATAGGGCCAAAGGAAATAACCTGCGATAACAAAGAGAAAGAAGCTTTCTGAGAAACTTCTTTGTGTTCTGTGAAATCATCTCACAGAGTTACAGCTTTCCCCTCAAGAAGCCTTTCGCTCAGACAGTTCTTGTGGAATTGGCAAAGAGATATTTGGAAGCCCATAGAGGGCTATGGTGAAAAAGGAAATATCCTCAGATGAAATCTGGAAAGAAGCTTTTTGAGAAACTGCTTAGTGTTCTGTGAATTCACCTCACAGAGTTACATGTGTATTTCGTGGATCTCTTTGCTAGCCTTATTTCTGTGGTATCTGAGAAAAGATATTTCGGATCCCTATGAAGACTATAGGGCCAAAGGAAATATCCTGCGATAACAAAGAGAAAGAAGCTTTCTGAGAAACTTCTTTGTGTTCTGTGAAATCATCTCACAGAGTTACAGCTTTCCCCTCAAGCAGCCTTTCGCTAGGACAGTACTTGTGTAATTGGCAAAGAGATATTTGGAAGCCCATAGAGGGCTATGGTGAAAAAGGAAATATCCTCAGATGAAATCTGGAAAGAAGCTTTCTGAGAAACTGCTTAGTGTTCTGTGAATTCATCTCACAGAGTTACATCTGTATTTCGTGGATCTCTTTGCTAGCCTTATTTCTGTGGAATCTGAGAACAGATATTTCCGATCCCTTTGAAGACTATAGGGCCAAAGGAAATATCCTGCGATAACAAAGAGAAAGAAGCTTTCTGAGAAACTTCTTTGTGTTCTGTGAAATCATCTCACAGAGTTACAGCTTTCCCCTCAAGAAGCCTTTCGCTAAGAAAGATCTTGTGGGATTGGCAAAGTGATATTTGGAAGCCCATAGAGGGCTATGGTGAAAAAGGAAACATCCTCAGATGAAATCTGGAAAGAATCTTTCTGAGAAACTGCTTAGTGTTCTGTGAATTCATCTCACAGAGTTACATCTGTATTTCGTGGATGTCTTTGCTAGCCTTATTTCTGTGGAATCTGAGAACAGATATTTCGGATCCCTTTGAAGACTATAGGGCCAAAGGAAATATCCGCCGATAACAAAGAGAAAGAAGCTTTCTGAGAAACTTCTTTGTGTTCTGTGAAATCATCTCACAGAGTTACAGCTTTCCCCTCAAGAAGCCTTTAACTAAGACAGTTCTTGTGAAATTGGCAAAGAGATATTTGGAAGCCCATAGAGGGCTATGGTGAAAAAGGAAATATCCTCAGATGAAATCTGGAAAGAAGCTTTCTGAGAAACTGCTTAGTGTTCTGTGAATTCATCTCACAGAGTTACATGTGTATTTCGTGGGTCTCTTTGCTAGCCTTATTTCTGTGGAATCTGAGAAAAGATATTTCGGATCCCTATGAAGACTATAGGGCCAAAGGAAACATCCTCCGATAACAAAGAGAAAGAAGCTTTCTGAGAAACTTCTTTGTGTTCTGTGAAATCATCTCACAGAGTTACAGCTTTCCCCTCAAGAAGCCTTTCGCTAAGACAGTTCTTGTGGAATTGGCAAAGTGATATTTGGAAGCCCATAGAGGGCTATGGTGAAAAAGGAAATATCCTCAGATGAAATCTGGAAAGAAGCTTTCTGAGAAACTGCTTAGTGTTCTGTGAATTCATCTCACAGAGTTACATCTGTATTTCGTGGATCTCTTTGCTAGCCTTATTTCTGTGGAATCTGAAAACAGATATTTCGGATCCCTTTGAAGACTATAGGGCCAAAGGAAATATCCTGCGATAACAAAGAGAAAGAAGCTTTCTGAGAAACTTCTTTCTGTTCTGTGAAATCACCTCACAGAGTTACAGCTTTCCCCTCAAGAAGCCTTTCTCTAAGACAGTTCTTGTGGAATTGGCAAAGTGATATTTGGAAGCCCATAGAGGGCTAAGGTGAAAAAGGAAATATCCTGAGATGATATCTGGAAAGAAGCTTTCTGAGAAACTGCTTAGTGTTCTGTGAATTCATCTCACAGAGTTACATCTGTATTTCGTGGATCTCTTTGCTAGCCCTATTTCTGCGGAATCTGAGAACAGAGATTCCGGATCCCTTTGAAGACTACAGGGCCAAAGGAAATATCCTGCGATAACAAAGAGAAAGAAGCTTTCTGAGAAACTTATTTGTGTTCTGTGAAATCATCTCACAGAGTTACAGCTTTCCCCTCAAGAAGCCTTTCTCTAAGACAGTTCTTGTGGAATTGGCAAAGTGATATTTGGAAGCCCATAGAGGGCTAAGGTGAAAAAGGAAATATCCTGAGATGATATCTGGAAAGAAGCTTTCTGAGAAACTGCTTAGTGTTCTGTGAATTCATCTCACAGAGTTACATCTGTATTTCGTGGATCTCTTTGCTAGCCTTATTTCTGTGGAATCTGAGAACAGATATTTCCGATCCCTTTGAAGACTATAGGGCCAAAGGAAATATCCTGCGATAACAAAGAGAAAGAAGCTTTCTGAGAAACTTCTTTGTGTTCTGTGAAATCATCTCACAGAGTTACAGCTTTCCCCTCAAGAAGCCTTTCGCTAAGACAGTTCTTGTGGAATTGGCAAAGTGATATTTGGAAGCCCATAGAGGGCTATGGTGAAAAAGGAAATATCCTCAGATGAAATCTGGAAAGAATCTTTCTGAGAAACTGCTTAGTGTTCTGTGAATTCATCTCACAGAGTTATATCTGTATTTCGTGGATCTCTTTGCTAGCCCTATTTCTGCGGAATCTGAGAACAGAGATTTCGGATCCCTTTGAAGACGACAGGGCCAAAGGAAATATCCTGCGATAACAAAGAGAAAGAAGCTTTCTGAGAAACTTCTTTGTGTTCTGTGAAATCATCTCACAGAGTTACAGCTTTCCCCTCGAGAAGTCTTTCGCTAAGACATTTCTTGTGGAATTGGCAAAGTGATATTTGGAAGCCCATAGAGGGCTATGGTGAAAAAGGAAATATCCTCAGATGAAATCTGGAAAGAAGCTTTCTGAGAAACTTCTTAGTGTTCTGTGAATTCATCTAACAGAGTTACATCAGTATTTCGTGGATCTCTTTGCTAGCCTTATTTCTGTGGAATCTGGGAACAGATATTTCGGATCCATTTGAAGACTATAGGGCCAAAGGAAATATCCTGCGATAACAAAGAGAAAGAAGCTTTCTGAGAAACTTCTTTCTGTTCTGTGAAATCATCTCACAGAGTTACAGCTTTCCCCTCAAGAAGCCTTTCGCTAAGACAGTTCTTGTGGAATTGGCAAAGTGATATTTGGAAGCCCATAGAGGGCTATGGTGAAAAAGGAAATATCCTCAGATGAAATCTGGAAAGAAGCTTTCTGAGAAACTTCTTAGTGTTCTGTGAATTCATCTAACAGAGTTACATCAGTATTTCGTGGATCTCTTTGCTAGCCTTATTTCTGTGGAATCTGGGAACAGATATTTCGGATCCATTTGAAGACTATAGGGCCAAAGGAAATATCCTGCGATAACAAAGAGAAAGAAGCTTTCTGAGAAACTTCTTTGTGTTCTGTGAAATCATCTCACAGAGTTACAGCTTTCCCCTCAAGAAGCCTTTCGCTAAGACAGTTCTTGTGGAATTGGCAAAGTGATATTTGGAAGCCCATAGAGGGCTATGGTGAAAAAGGAAATATCCTCAGATGAAATCTGGAAAGAAGCTTTCTGAGAAACTGCTTAGTGTTCTGTGAATTCATCTCACAGAGTTACATCTGTATTTCGTGGATCTCTTTGCTAGCCCTATTTCTGCGGAATCTGAGAACAGAGATTCCGGATCCCTTTGAAGACTACAGGGCAAAAGGAAATATCCTGCGATAACAAAGAGAAAGAAGCTTTCTGAGAAACTTCTTTGTGTTCTGTGAAATCATCTCACAGAGTTACAGCTTTCTCCTCAAGAAGCCTTTCGCTAAGACAGTTCTTGTGGAAATGGCAAAGTGATATTTGGAAGCCCATAGAGGGCTATGGTGAAAAAGGAAATATCCTCAGATGAAATCTGGAAAGAAGCTTTCTGAGAAACTGCTTAGTGTTCTGTGAGTTCATCTCACAGAGTTACATCTGTATTTGGTGGATCTCTTTGCTAGCCTTATTTCTGTGGAATCTGAGAACAGATATTTCGGATCCCTTTGAAGACTATAGGGCCAAAGGAAATATCCTGCGATAACAAAGAGAAAGAAGCTTTCTGAGAAACTTCTTTGTGTTCTGTGAAATCATCTCACAGAGTTACAGCTTTCCCCTCAAGAAGCCTTTCCCTAAGACAGTTCTTGTGGAATTGGCAAAGTGATATTTGGAAGCCCATAGAGGGCTATGGTGAAAAAGGAAATATCCTCAGATGAAATCTGGAAAGAAGCTTTCTGAGAAACTGCTTAGTGTTCTGTAAATTCATCTCACAGAGTTACATCTGTATTTCGTGGATCTCTTTGCTAGCCTTATTTCTGTGGAATCTGAGAACAGATATTTCGGATCCCTTTGAAGACTATAGGGCCAAAGGAAATATCCTCCGATAACAAAGAGAAAGACGCTTTCTGAGAAAATTCTTTGTGTTCTGTGAAATCATCTCACAGAGTTACATCTTTCCCCTCGAGAAGCCTTTCGCTAAGACAGTTCTTGTGGAATTGGCAAAGTGATATTTGGAAGCCCTTAGAGGGCTATGGTGAAAAAGGAAATATCCTCAGATGATATCTGGAAAGAAGCTTTCTGAGAAACTGCTTAGTGTTCTGTGAATTCACCTCACAGAGTTACATGTGTATTTCGTGGATCTCATTGCTAGCCTTATTTCTGTGGAATCTGAGAACAGATATTTCGGATCCCTTTGAAGATTATAGGGCCGAAGGAAATATCCTCCGATAACAAAGAGAAAGATGCTTTCTGAGAAACTTCTTTGTGTTCTGTGAAATCATCTCACAGAGTTACAGCTTTCCCCTCAAGAAGCCTTTCGCTAAGACAGTTCTTGTGGAACTGGCAAAGTGATATTTGGAAGCCCATAGAGGGCTATGGTGAAAAAGGAAATATCCTCAGACGAAGTCTGGAAAGAATCTTTCTGAGAAACTGCTTAGTGTTCTGCGAATTCATCTCACAGAGTTACATCTGTATTTCGTGGATCTCTTTGCTAGCCCTATTTCTGCGGAATCTGAGAACAGAGATTCCGGATCCCTTTGAAGACTACAGGGCCAAAGGAAATATCCTGCGATAACAAAGAGAAAGAAGCTTTCTGAGAAACTTCTTTGTGTTCTGTGAAATCATCTCACAGAGTTACAGCTTTCCCCTCAAGAAGCCTTTCGCTAAGACAGTTCTTGTGGAATTGGCAAAGTGATATTTGGAAGCCCATAGAGGGCTATGGTGAAAAAGGAAATATCCTCAGATGAAATCTGGAAAGAAGCTTTCTGAGAAACTTCTTAGTGTTCTGTGAATTCATCTCACAGAGTTACATCAGTATTTCGTGGATCTCTTTGCTAGCCTTATTTCTGTGGAATCTCAGAACAGATATTTCGGATCCCTTTGAAGACTATAGGGCCAAAGGAAGTATCCTCCGATAACAAAGAGAAAGAAGGTTTCTGAGAAACTTCTTTGTGTTCTGTGAAATCATCTCACAGAGTTACAGCTTTCCCCTCAAGAAGCCTTTCGCTAAGACAGTTCTTGTGGAATTGGCAAAGTGATATTTGGAAGCCCATAGAGGGCTATGGTGAAAAAGGAAATATCCTCAGATGAAATCTGGAAAGAAGCTTTCTGAGAAACTGCTTAGTGTTCTGTGAATTCATCTCACAGAGTTACATCTGTATTTCGTGGATCTCTTTGCTAGCCTTATTTCTGTGGAATCTAGGAACAGATATTTCGTATCCCTTTGAAGACTATAGGGCCAAAGGAAATATCCTGCGATAACAAAGAGAAAGAAGCTTTCTGAGAAACTTCTTTGTGTTCTGTGAAATCATCTCACAGAGTTACAGCTTTCCCCTCAAGAAGCCTTTCGCTAAGACAGTTCTTGTGGAATTGGCAAAGTGATATTTGGAAGCCCATAGAGGGATATGGTGAAAAAGGAAATATCCTCAGATGAAATCTGGAAAGAAGCTTTCTGAGAAACTGCTTAGTGTTCTGTGAATTCATCTCACAGAGTTACATCTGTATTTCGTGGATCTATTTGCTAGCCTTATTTCTGTGGAATCTGAGAACAGATATTTCGGATCCCTTTGAAGACTATAGGGCCAAAGGAAATATCCTGCGATAACAAAGAGAAAGAAGCTTTCTGAGAAACTTCTTTGTGTTCTGTGAAATCATCTCACAGAGTTACAGCTTTCCCCTCAAGACGCCTTTCGCTAAGACAGTTCTTGTGGAATTGGCAAAGTGATATTTGGAAGCCCATAGAGGGCTATGGTGAAAAAGGAAATATCCTCAGATGAAATCTGGAAAGAAGCTTTCTGAGAAACTGCTTAGTGTTCTGTAAATTCATCTCACAGAGTTACATCTGTATTTCGTGGATCTCTTTGCTAGCCTTATTTCTGTGGAATCTGAGAACAGATATTTCGGATCCCTTTGAAGACTATAGGGCCAAAGGAAATATCCTCCGATAACAAAGAGAAAGAAGCTTTCTGAGAAAATTCTTTGTGTTCTGTGAAATCATCTCACAGAGTTACATCTTTCCCCTCGAGAAGCCTTTCGCTAAGACGGTTCTTGTGGAATTGGCAAAGTGATATTTGGAAGCCCATAGAGGGCTATGGTGAAAAAGGAAATATCCTCAGATGATATCTGGAAAGAAGCTTTCTGAGAAACTGCTTAGTGTTCTGTGAATTCACCTCACAGAGTTACATGTGTATTTCGTGGATCTCATTGCTAGCCTTATTTCTGTGGAATCTGAGAACAGATATTTCGGATCCCTTTGAAGATTATAGGGCCAAAGGAAATATCCTCCGATAACAAAGAGAAAGATGCTTTCTGAGAAACTTCTTTGTGTTCTGTGAAATCATCTCACAGAGTTACAGCTTTCCCCTCAAGAAGCCTTTCGCTAAGACAGTTCTTGTGGAATTGGCAAAGTGATATTTGGAAGCCCATAGAGGGCTATGGTGAAAAAGGAAATATCCTCAGATGAAGTCTGGAAAGAATCTTTCTGAGAAACTGCTTAGTGTTCTGTGAATTCATCTCACAGAGTTACATCTGTATTTCGTGGATCTCTTTGCTAGCCCTATTTCTGCGGAATCTGAGAACAGAGATTCCGGATCCCTTTGAAGACTACAGGGCCAAAGGAAATATCCTGCGATAACAAAGAGAAAGAAGCTTTCTGAGAAACTTCTTTGTGTTCTGTGAAATCATCTCACAGAGTTACAGCTTTCCCCTCAAGAAGCCTTTCGCTAAGACAGTTCTTGTGGAATTGGCAAAGTGATATTTGGAAGCCCATAGAGGGCTATGGTGAAAAAGGAAATATCCTCAGATGAAATCTGGAAAGAAGCTTTCTGAGAAACTTCTTAGTGTTCTGTGAATTCATCTCACAGAGTTACATCAGTATTTCGTGGATCTCTTTGCTAGCCTTATTTCTGTGGAATCTCAGAACAGATATTTCGGATCCCTTTGAAGACTATAGGGCCAAAGGAAGTATCCTCCGATAACAAAGAGAAAGAAGGTTTCTGAGAAACTTCTTTGTGTTCTGTGAAATCATCTCACAGAGTTACAGCTTTCCCCTCAAGAAGCCTTTCGCTAAGACAGTTCTTGTGGAATTGGCAAAGTGATATTTGGAAGCCCATAGAGGGCTATGGTGAAAAAGGAAATATCCTCAGATGAAATCTGGAAAGAAGCTTTCTGAGAAACTGCTTAGTGTTCTGTGAATTCATCTCACAGAGTTACATCTGTATTTCGTGGATCTCTTTGCTAGCCTTATTTCTGTGGAATCTGGGAACAGATATTTCGTATCCCTTTGAAGACTATAGGGCCAAAGGAAATAACCTCCGATAACAAAGAGAAAGAAGCTTTCTGAGAAAATTCTTTGTGTTCTGTGAAATCATCTCACAGAGTTACAGCTTTCCCCTCAAGAAGCCTTTCGCTAAGACAGTTCTTGTGGAATTGGCAAAGTGATATTTGGAAGCCCATAGAGGGATATGGTGAAAAAGGAAATATCCTCAGATGAAATCTGGAAAGAAGCTTTCTGAGAAACTGCTTAGTGTTCTGTGAATTCATCTCACAGAGTTACATCTGTATTTCGTGGATCTCTTTGCTAGCCTTATTTCTGTGGAATCTGAGAACGGATATATCGGATCCCTTTGAAGACTATAGGGCCAAAGGAAATATCCTCCGATAACAAAGAGAAAGAAGCTTTCTGAGAAACTTCTTTGTGTTCTGTGAAATCATCTCACAGAGTTACAGCTTTCCCCTCAAGAAGCCTTTCGCTAAGACAGTTCTTGTGGAATTGGCAAAGTGATATTTGGAAGCCCATAGAGGGCTATGGTGAAAAAGGAAATATCCTCAGATGAAATCTGGAAAGAAGCTTTCTGAGAAACTGCTTAGTGTTCTGTAAATTCATCTCACAGAGTTACATCTGTATTTCGTGGATCTCTTTGCTAGCCTTATTTCTGTGGAATCTGAGAACAGATATTTCGGATCCCTTTGAAGACTATAGGGCCAAAGGAAATATCCTCCGATAACAAAGAGAAAGAAGCTTTCTGAGAAAATTCTTTGTGTTCTGTGAAATCATCTCACAGAGTTACATCTTTCCCCTCGAGAAGCCTTTCGCTAAGACAGTTCTTGTGGAATTGGCAAAGTGATATTTGGAAGCCCATAGAGGGCTATGGTGAAAAAGGAAATATCCTCAGATGATATCTGGAAAGAAGCTTTCTGAGAAACTGCTTAGTGTTCTGTGAATTCACCTCACAGAGTTCCAGGTGTATTTCGTGGATCTCATTGCTAGCCTTATTTCTGTGGAATCTGAGAACAGATATTTCGGATCCCTTTGAAGATTATAGGGCCAAAGGAAATATCCTCCGATAACAAAGAGAAAGATGCTTTCTGAGAAACTTCTTTGTGTTCTGTGAAATCATCTCACAGAGTTACAGCTTTCCCCTCAAGAAGCCTTTCGCTAAGACAGTTCTTGTGGAATTGGCAAAGTGATATTTGGAAGCCCATAGAGGGCTATGGTGAAAAAGGAAATATCCTCAGATGAAGTCTGGAAAGAATCTTTCTGAGAAACTGCTTAGTGTTCTCTGAATTCATCTCACAGAGTTACATCTGTATTTCGTGGATCTCTTTGCTAGCCCTATTTCTGCGGAATCTGAGAACAGAGATTCCGGATCCCTTTTAAGACTACAGGGCCAAAGGAAATATCCTGCGATAACAAAGAGAAAGAAGCTTTCTGAGAAACTTCTTTGTGTTCTGTGAAATCATCTCACAGAGTTACAGCTTTCTCCTCAAGAAGCCTTTCGCTAAGACAGTTCTTGTGGAAATGGCAAAGTGATATTTGGAAGCCCATAGAGGGCTATGGTGAAAAAGGAAATATCCTCAGATGAAATCTGGAAAGAAGCTTTCTGAGAAACTGCTTAGTGTTCTGTGAATTCGTCTCACAGAGTTACATCTGTATTTCGTGGATCTCTTTGCTAGCCTTATTTCTGTGGAATCTGGGAACAGATATTTCGGATCCCTTTGAAGACTATAGGGCCAAAGGAAATATCCTGCGATAACAAAGAGAAAGAAGCTTTCTGAGAAACTTCTTTGTGTTCTGTGAAATCATCTCACAGAGTTACAGCTTTCCCCTCAAGAAGCCTTTCGCTAAGACAGTTCTTGTGGAATTGGCAAAGTGATATTTGGAAGCCCATAGAGGGATATGGTGAAAAAGGAAATATCCTCAGATGAAATCTGGAAAGAAGCTTTCTGAGAAACTGCTTAGTGTTCTGTGAATTCATCTCACAGAGTTACATCTGTATTTCGTGGATCTCTTTGCTAGCCTTATTTCTGTGGAATCTGAGAACAGATATTTCGGATCCCTTGGAAGACTATAGGGCCAAAGGAAATATCCTGCGATAACAAAGAGAAAGAAGCTTTCTGAGAAACTTCTTTGTGTTCTGTGAAATCATCTCACAGAGTTACAGCTTTCCCCTCAAGAAGCCTTTCGCTAAGACAGTTCTTGTGGAATTGGCAAAGTGATATTTGGAAGCCCATAGAGGGCTATGGTGAAAAAGGAAATATCCTCAGATGAAATCTGGAAAGAAGCTTTCTGAGAAACTGCTTAGTGTTCTGTAAATTCATCTCACAGAGTTACATCTGTATTTCGTGGATCTCTTTGCTAGCCTTATTTCTGTGGAATCTGAGAACAGATATTTCGGATCCCTTTGAAGACTATAGGGCCAAAGGAAATATCCTCCGATAACAAAGAGAAAGAAGCTTTCTGAGAAAATTCTTTGTGTTCTGTGAAATCATCTCACAGAGTTACATCTTTCCCCTCGAGAAGCCTTTCGCTAAGACAGTTCTTGTGGAATTGGCAAAGTGATATTTGGAAGCCCATAGAGGGCTATGGTGAAAAAGGAAATATCCTCAGATGATATCTGGAAAGAAGCTTTCTGAGAAACTGCTTAGTGTTCTGTGAATTTACCTCACAGAGTTCCATGTGTATTTCGTGGATCTCATTGCTAGCCTTATTTCTGTGGAATCTGAGAACAGATATTTCGGATCCCTTTGAAGATTATAGGGCCAAAGGAAATATCCTCCGATAACAAAGAGAAAGATGCTTTTGAGAAACTTCTTTGTGTTCTGTGAAATCATCTCACAGAGTTACAGCTTTCCCCTCAAGAAGCCTTTCGCTAAGACAGTTCTTGTGGAATTGGCAAAGTGATATTTGGAAGCCCATAGAGGGCTATGGTGAAAAAGGAAATATCCTCAGATGAAGTCTGGAAAGAATCTTTCTGAGAAACTGCTTAGTGTTCTCTGAATTCATCTCACAGAGTTACATCTGTATTTCGTGGATCTCTTTGCTAGCCCTATTTCTGCGGAATCTGAGAACAGAGATTCCGGATCCCTTTTAAGACTACAGGGCCAAAGGAAATATCCTGCGATAACAAAGAGAAAGAAGCTTTCTGAGAAACTTCTTTGTGTTCTGTGAAATCATCTCACAGAGTTACAGCTTTCTCCTCAAGAAGCCTTTCGCTAAGACAGTTCTTGTGGAAATGGCAAAGTGATATTTGGAAGCCCATAGAGGGCTATGGTGAAAAAGGAAATATCCTCAGATGAAATCTGGAAAGAAGCTTTCTGAGAAACTGCTTAGTGTTCTGTGAATTCGTCTCACAGAGTTACATCTGTATTTCGTGGATCTCTTTGCTAGCCTTATTTCTGTGGAATCTGGGAACAGATATTTCGGATCCCTTTGAAGACTATAGGGCCAAAGGAAATATCCTGCGATAACAAAGAGAAAGAAGCTTTCTGAGAAACTTCTTTGTGTTCTGTGAAATCATCTCACAGAGTTACAGCTTTCCCCTCAAGAAGCCTTTCGCTAAGACAGTTCTTGTGGAATTGGCAAAGTGATATTTGGAAGCCCATAGAGGGATATGGTGAAAAAGGAAATATCCTCAGATGAAATCTGGAAAGAAGCTTTCTGAGAAACTGCTTAGTGTTCTGTGAATTCATCTCACAGAGTTACATCTGTATTTCGTGGATCTCTTTGCTAGCCTTATTTCTGTGGAATCTGAGAACAGATATTTCGGATCCCTTTGAAGACTATAGGGCCAAAGGAAATATCCTGCGATAACAAAGAGAAAGAAGCTTTCTGAGAAACTTCTTTGTGTTCTGTGAAATCATCTCACAGAGTTACAGCTTTCCCCTCAAGAAGCCTTTCGCTAAGACAGTTCTTGTGGAATTGGCAAAGTGATATTTGGAAGCCCATAGAGGGCTATGGTGAAAAAGGAAATATCCTCAGATGAAATCTGGAAAGAAGCTTTCTGAGAAACTGCTTAGTGTTCTGTAAATTCATCTCACAGAGTTACATCTGTATTTCGTGGATCTCTTTGCTAGCCTTATTTCTGTGGAATCTGAGAACAGATATTTCGGATCCCTTTGAAGACTATAGGGCCAAAGGAAATATCCGCCGATAACAAAGAGAAAGAAGCTTTCTGAGAAAATTCTTTGTGTTCTGTGAAATCATCTCACAGAGTTACATCTTTCCCCTCGAGAAGCCTTTCGCTAAGACAGTTCTTGTGGAATTGGCAAAGTGATATTTGGAAGCCCATAGAGGGCTATGGTGAAAAAGGAAATATCCTCAGATGATATCTGGAAAGAAGCTTTCTGAGAAACTGCTTAGTGTTCTGTGAATTCACCTCACAGAGTTCCATGTGTATTTCGTGGATCTCATTGCTAGCCTTATTTCTGTGGAATCTGAGAACAGATATTTCGGATCCCTTTGAAGATTATAGGGCCAAAGGAAATATCCTCCGATAACAAAGAGAAAGATGCTTTTGAGAAACTTCTTTGTGTTCTGTGAAATCATCTCACAGAGTTACAGCTTTCCCCTCAAGAAGCCTTTCGCTAAGACAGTTCTTGTGGAATTGGCAAAGTGATATTTGGAAGCCCATAGAGGGCTATGGTGAAAAAGGAAATATCCTCAGATGAAGTCTGGAAAGAATCTTTCTGAGAAACTGCTTAGTGTTCTCTGAATTCATCTCACAGAGTTACATCTGTATTTCGTGGATCTCTTTGCTAGCCCTATTTCTGCGGAATCTGAGAACAGAGATTCCGGATCCCTTTTAAGACTACAGGGCCAAAGGAAATATCCTGCGATAACAAAGAGAAAGAAGCTTTCTGAGAAACTTCTTTGTGTTCTGTGAAATCATCTCACAGAGTTACAGCTTTCTCCTCAAGAAGCCTTTCGCTAAGACAGTTCTTGTGGAAATGGCAAAGTGATATTTGGAAGCCCATAGAGGGCTATGGTGAAAAAGGAAATATCCTCAGATGAAATCTGGAAAGAAGCTTTCTGAGAAACTGCTTAGTGTTCTGTGAATTCGTCTCACAGAGTTACATCTGTATTTCGTGGATCTCTTTGCTAGCCTTATTTCTGTGGAATCTGGGAACAGATATTTCGGATCCCTTTGAAGACTATAGGGCCAAAGGAAATATCCTGCGATAACAAAGAGAAAGAAGCTTTCTGAGAAACTTCTTTGTGTTCTGTGAAATCATCTCACAGAGTTACAGCTTTCCCCTCAAGAAGCCTTTCGCTAAGACAGTTCTTGTGGAATTGGCAAAGTGATATTTGGAAGCCCATAGAGTGATATGGTGAAAAAGGAAATATCCTCAGATGAAATCTGGAAAGAAGCTTTCTGAGAAACTGCTTAGTGTTCTGTGAATTCATCTCACAGAGTTACATCTGTATTTCGTGGATCTCTTTGCTAGCCTTATTTCTGTGGAATCTGAGAACAGATATTTCGGATCCCTTTGAAGACTATAGGGCCAAAGGAAATATCCTGCGATAACAAAGAGAAAGAAGCTTTCTGAGAAACTTCTTTGTGTTCTGTGAAATCATCTCACAGAGTTACAGCTTTCCCCTCAAGAAGCCTTTCGCTAAGACAGTTCTTGTGGAATTGGCAAAGTGATATTTGGAAGCCCATAGAGGGCTATGGTGAAAAAGGAAATATCCTCAGATGAAATCTGGAAAGAAGCTTTCTGAGAAACTGCTTAGTGTTCTGTAAATTCATCTCACAGAGTTACATCTGTATTTCGTGGATCTCTTTGCTAGCCTTATTTCTGTGGAATCTGAGAACAGATATTTCGGATCCCTTTGAAGACTATAGGGCCAAAGGAAATATCCGCCGATAACAAAGAGAAAGAAGCTTTCTGAGAAAATTCTTTGTGTTCTGTGAAATCATCTCACAGAGTTACATCTTTCCCCTCGAGAAGCCTTTCGCTAAGACAGTTCTTGTGGAATTGGCAAAGTGATATTTGGAAGCCCATAGAGGGCTATGGTGAAAAAGGAAATATCCTCAGATGATATCTGGAAAGAAGCTTTCTGAGAAACTGCTTAGTGTTCTGTGAATTCACCTCACAGAGTTACATGTGTATTTCGTGGATCTCATTGCTAGCCTTATTTCTGTGGAATCTGAGAACAGATATTTCGGATCCCTTTGAAGATTATAGGGCCAAAGGAAATATCCTCCGATAACAAAGAGAAAGATGCTTTCTGAGAAACTTCTTTGTGTTCTGTGAAATCATCTCACAGAGTTACAGCTTTCCCCTCAAGAAGCCTTTCGCTAAGACAGTTCTTGTGGAATTGGCAAAGTGATATTTGGAAGCCCATAGAGGGCTATGGTGAAAAAGGAAATATCCTCAGATGAAGTCTGGAAAGAATCTTTCTGAGAAACTGCTTAGTGTTCTGTGAATTCATCTCACAGAGTTACATCTGTATTTCGTGGATCTCTTTGCTAGCCCTATTTCTGCGGAATCTGAGAACAGAGATTCCGGATCCCTTTGAAGACTACAGGGCCAAAGGAAATATCCTGCGATAACAAAGAGAAAGAAGCTTTCTGAGAAACTTCTTAGTGTTCTGTGAAATCATCTCACAGAGTTACAGCTTTCCCCTCAAGAAGCCTTTCGCTAAGACAGTTCTTGTGGAATTGGCAAAGTGATATTTGGAAGCCCAAAGAGGGCTATGGTGAAAAAGGAAATATCCTCAGATGAAATCTGGAAAGAAGCTTTCTGAGAAACTTCTTAGTGTTCTGTGAATTCATCTCACAGAGTTACATCAGTATTTCGTGGATCTCTTTGCTAGCCTTATTTCTGTGGAATCTCAGAACAGATATTTCGGATCCCTTTGAAGACTATAGGGCCAAAGGAAGTATCCTCCGATAACAAAGAGAAAGAAGGTTTCTGAGAAACTTCCTTGTGTTCTGTGAAATCATCTCACAGAGTTACAGCTTTCCCCTCAAGAAGCCTTTCGCTAAGACAGTTCTTGTGGAATTGGCAAAGTGATATTTGGAAGCCCATAGAGGGCTATGGTGAAAAAGGAAATATCCTCAGATGAAATCTGGAAAGAAGCTTTCTGAGAAACTGCTTAGTGTTCTGTGAATTCATCTCACAGAGTTACATCTGTATTTCGTGGATCTCTTTGCTAGCCTTATTTCTGTGGAATCTAGGAACAGATATTTCGTATCCCTTTGAAGACTATAGGGCCAAAGGAAATATCCTGCGATAACAAGGAGAAAGAAGCTTTCTGAGAAACTTCTTTGTGTTCTGTGAAATCATCTCACAGAGTTACAGCTTTCCCCTCAAGAAACCTTTCGCTAAGACAGTTCTTGTGGAATTGGCAAAGTGATATTTGGAAGCCCATGGAGGGATATGGTGAAAAAGGAAATATCCTCAGATGAAATCTGGAAAGAAGCTTTCTGAGAAACTGCTTAGTGTTCTGTGAATTCATCTCACAGAGTTACATCTGTATTTCGTGGATCTCTTTGCTAGCCTTATTTCTGTGGAATCTGAGAACAGATATTTCCGATCCCTTTGAAGACTATAGGGCCAAAGGAAATATCCTCCGATAACAAAGAGAAAGAAGCTTTCTGAGAAACTTCTTTGTGTTCTGTGAAATCATCTCAGAGTTACAGCTTTCCCCTCAAGAAGCCTTTCGCTAAGACAGTTCTTGTGGAATTGGCAAAGTGATATTTGGAAGCCGATAGAGGGCTATGGTGAAAAAGGAAATATCCTCAGATGAAATCTGGAAAGAAGCTTTCTGAGAAACTGCTTAGTGTTCTGTAAATTCATCTCACAGAGTTACATCTGTATTTCGTGGATCTCTTTGCTAGCCTTATTTCTGTGGAATCTGAGAACAGATATTTCGGATCCCTTTGAAGACTATAGGGCCAAAGGAAATATCCTCCGATAACAAAGAGAAAGAAGCTTTCTGAGAAAATTCTTTGTGTTCTGTGAAATCATCTCACAGAGTTACATCTTTCCCCTCGAGAAGCCTTTCGCTAAGACAGTTCTTGTGGAATTGGCAAAGTGATATTTGGAAGCCCATAGAGGGCTATGGTGAAAAAGGAAATATCCTCAGATGATATCTGGAAAGAAGCTTTCTGAGAAACTGCTTAGTGTTCTGTGAATTCACCTCACAGAGTTACATGTGTATTTCGTGGATCTCATTGCTAACCTTATTTCTGTGGAATCTGAGAACAGATATTTCGGATCCCTTTGAAGATTATAGGGCCAAAGGAAATATCCTCCGATAACAAAGAGAAAGATGCTTTTGAGAAACTTCTTTGTGTTCTGTGAAATCATCTCACAGAGTTACAGCTTTCCCCTCAAGAAGCCTTTCGCTAAGACAGTTCTTGTGGAATTGGCAAAGTGATATTTGGAAGCCCATAGAGGGCTATGGTGAAAAAGGAAATATCCTCAGATGAAGTCTGGAAAGAATCTTTCTGAGAAACTGCTTAGTGTTCTGTGAATTCATCTCACAGAGTTACATCTGTATTTCGTGGATCTCTTTGCTAGCCCTATTTCTGCGGAATCTGAGAACAGAGATTCCGGATCCCTTTGAAGACTACAGGGCCAAAGGAAATATCCTGCGATAACAAAGAGAAAGAAGCTTTCTGAGAAACTTCTTTGTGTTCTGTGAAATCATCTCACAGAGTTACAGCTTTCCCCTCAAGAAGCCTTTCGCTAAGACAGTTCTTGTGGAATTGGCAAAGTGATATTTGGAAGCCCATAGAGGGCTATGGTGAAAAAGGAAATATCCTCAGATGAAATCTGGAAAGAAGCTTTCTCAGAAACTTCTTAGTGTTCTGTGAATTCATCTCACAGAGTTACATCAGTATTTCGTGGATCTCTTTGCTAGCCTTATTTCTGTGGAATCTCAGAACAGATATTTCGGATCCCTTTGAAGACTATAGGGCCAAAGGAAGTATCCTCCGATAACAAAGAGAAAGAAGGTTTCTGAGAAACTTCTTTGTGTTCTGTGAAATCATCTCACAGAGTTACAGCTTTCCCCTCAAGAAGCCTTTCGCTAAGACAGTTCTTGTGGAATTGGCAAAGTGATATTTGGAAGCCCATAGAGGGCTATGGTGAAAAAGGAAATATCCTCAGATGAAATCTGGAAAGAAGCTTTCTGAGAAACTGCTTAGTGTTCTGTGAATTCATCTCACAGAGTTACATCTGTATTTCGTGGATCTCTTTGCTAGCCTTATTTCTGTGGAATCTGAAAACAGATATTTCGGATCCCTTTGAAGACTACAGGGCCAAAGGAAATATCCTGCGATAACAAAGAGAAAGAAGCTTTCTGAGAAACTTCTTTCTGTTCTGTGAAATCACCTCACAGAGTTACAGCTTTCCCCTCAAGAAGCCTTTCTCTAAGACAGTTCTTGTGGAATTGGCAAAGTGATATTTGGAAGCCCATAGAGGGCTAAGGTGAAAAATGAAATATCCTGAGATGATATCTGGAAAGAAGCTTTCTGAGAAACTGCTTAGTGTTCTGTGAATTCATCTCACAGAGTTACATCTGTATTTCATGGATCTCTTTGCTAGCCTTATTTCTGTGGAATCTGAGAACAGATATTTCGGATCCCCTTGAAGACTATAGGGCCAAAGGAAATATCCTCCGATAACAAAGAGAAAGAAGCTTTCTGAGAAACTTCTTTGTGTTCTGTGAAATCATCTCACAGAGTTACAGCTTTCCCCTCAAGAAGCCTTTCGCTAAGACAGTTCTTGTGGAAATGGCAAAGTGATATTTGGAAGCCCATAGAGGGCTATGGTGAAAAAGGAAATATCCTCAGATGAAATCTGGAAAGAAGCTTTCTGAGAAACTGCTTAGTGTTCCGTTAATTCATCTCACACAGTTACATCTGTATTTCGTGGATCTCTTTGCTAGCCTTATTTCTGTGGAATCTGGGAACAGATATTTCGGATCCATTTGAAGACTATAGGGCCAAAGGAAATATCCTGCGATAACAAAGAGAAAGAAGCTTTCTGAGAAACTTCTTTGTGTTCTGTGAAATCATCTCACAGAGTTACAGCTTTCCCTTCAAGAAGCCTTTCGCTAAGACAGTTCTTGTGGAATTGGCAAAGTGATATTTGGAAGCCCATAGAGGGCTATGGTGAAAAAGGAAATATCCTCAGATGAAATCTGGAAAGAAGCTTTCTGAGAAACTGCTTAGTGTTCTGTGAATTCATCTCACAGTGTTACATCTGTATTTCGTGGATCTCTTTGCTAGCCTTATTTCTGTGGAATCTGAGAACAGATATTTCCGATCCCTTTGAAGACTATAGGGCCAAAGGAAATATCCTGCGATAACAAAGAGAAAGAAGCTTTCTGAGAAACTTCTTTGTGTTCTGTGAAATCATCTCACAGAGTTACAGCTTTCCCCTCAAGAAGCCTTTCGCTAAGACAGTTCTTGTGGAATTGGCAAAGTGATATTTGGAAGCCCATAGAGGGCTATGGTGAAAAAGGAAATATCCTCAGATGAAATCTGGAAAGAAGCTTTCTGAGAAACTGCTTAGTGTTCTGTAAATTCATCTCACAGAGTTACATCTGTATTTCGTGGATCTCTTTGCTAGCCTTATTTCTGTGGAATCTGAGAACAGATATTTCGGATCCCTTTGAAGATTATAGGGCCAAAGGAAATATCCTCCGATAACAAAGAGAAAGATGCTTTCTGAGAAACTTCTTTGTGTTCTGTGAAATCATCTCACAGAGTTACAGCTTTCCCCTCAAGAAGCCTTTCGCTAAGACAGTTCTTGTGGAATTGGCAAAGTGATATTTGGAAGCCCATAGAGGGCTATGGTGAAAAAGGAAATATCCTCAGATGAAATCTGGAAAGAATCTTTCTGAGAAACTGCTTAGTGTTCTGTGAATTCATCTCACAGAGTTACATCTGTATTTCGTGGATCTCTTTGCTAGCCCTATTTCTGCGGAATCTGAGAACAGAGATTTCGGATCCCTTTGAAGACTACAGGGCCAAAGGAAATATTCTGCGATAACAAAGAGAAAGAAGCTTTCTGAGAAACTTCTTTGTGTACTGTGAAATCATCTCACAGAGTTACAGCTTTCCCCTCGAGAAGCCTTTCGCTAGGACAGTTCTTGTGGAATTGGCAAAGTGATATTTGGAAGCCCTTAGAGGGCTATGGTGAAAAAGGAAATATCCTCAGATGAAATCTGGAAAGAAGCTTTCTGAGAAACTTCTTAGTGTTCTGTGAATTCATCTCACAGAGTTACATCAGTATTTCGTGGATCTCTTTGCTAGCCTTATTTCTGTGGAATCTCAGAACAGATATTTCGGATCCCTTTGAAGACTACAGGGCCAAAGGAAGTATCCTCCGATAACAAAGATAAAGAAGGTTTCTGAGAAACTTCTTTGTGTTCTGTGAAATCATCTCACAGAGTTACAGCTTTCCCCTCAAGAAGCCTTTCGCTAAGACAGTTCTTGTGGAATTGGCAAAGTGATATTTGGAAGCCCATAGAGGGCTAGGGTGAAAAAGGAAATATCCTCAGATGATATCTGGAAAGAAGCTTTCTGAGAAACTTCTTAGTGTTCTGTGAATTCATCTCACAGAGTTACATCAGTATTTCGTGGATCTCTTTGCTAGCCTTATTTCTGTGGAATCTCAGAACAGATATTTCGGATCCCTTTGAAGACTATAGGGCCAAAGGAAGTATCCTCCGATAACAAAGAGAAAGAAGGTTTCTGAGAAACTTCTTTGTGTTCTGTGAAATCATCTCACAGAGTTACAGCTTTCCCCTCAAGAAGCCTTTCGCTAAGACAGTTCTTGTGGAATTGGCAAAGTGATATTTGGAAGCCCATAGAGGGCCATGGTGAAAAAGGAAATATCCTCAGATGAAATCTGGAAAGAAGTTTTCTGAGAAACTGCTTAGTGTTCTGTGAATTCATCTCACAGAGTTACATCTGTATTTCGTGTATCTCTTTGCTAGCCTTATTTCTGTGGAATCTGAGAACAGATATTTCGGATCCCTTTGAAGACTACAGGGCCAAAGGAAATATCCTCCGATAACAAAGAGAAAGAAGCTTTCTGAGAAACTTCTTTGCGTTCTGTGAAATCATCTCACAGAGTTACAGCTTTCCCCTCAAGAAGCCTTTCGCTAAGACAGTTCTTGTGGAATTGGCAAAGTGATATTTGGAAGCCCATAGAGGGCTATGGTGAAAAAGGAAATATCCTCAGATGATATCTGGAAAGAAGCTTTCTGAGAAACTGCTTAGTGTTCTGTGAATTCATCTCACAGAGTTACATGTGTATTTCGTGGATCTCTTTGCTAGCCTTATTTCTGTGGAATCTGAGAACAGAGATTTCGGATCCCTTTGAAGACTATAGGGCCAAAGGAAATATCCTCCGATAACAAAGAGAAAGAAGGTTTCTGAGAAACTTCTTTGTGTTCTGTGAAATCATCTCACAGAGTTACAGCATTCCCCTGAAGAAGCCTTTCGCTCAGACAGTTCTTGTGCAATTGGCAAGGAGATATTTGGAAGCCCATAGAGGGCTATGGTGAAAAAGGAAATATCCTCAGATGAAATCTGGAAAGAAGCTTTCTGAGAAACTGCTTAGTGTTCTGTGAATTCATCTCACAGAGTTACATCTGTATTTCGTGGATCTCTTTGCTAGCCTTATTTCTGTGGAATCTGAGAACAGATATTTCGGATCCCTTTGAAGACTATAGGGCCAAAGGAAATATCCTGCGATAACAAAGAGAAAGAAGCTTTCTGAGAAACTTCTTTCTGTTCTGTGAAATCATCTCACCGAGTTACAGCTTTCCCCTCAAGAAGCCTTTCGCTAAGACAGTTCTTGTGGAATTGGCAAAGTGATATTTGTAAGCCCATAGAGGGCTATGGTGAAAAAGGAAATATCCTCAGATGAAATCTGGAAAGAAGCTTTCTGAGAAACTACTTAGTGTTCTGTGAATTCATCTCACAGGGTTACATGTGTATTTCGTGGATCTCTTTGCTATCCTTATTTCTGTGGAATCTGAGAACAGATATTTCGGATCCCTTTGAAGACTACAGGGCCAAAGGAAATATCCTGCGATAACAAAGAGAAAGAAGCTTTCTGAGAAACTTCTTTGTGTTCTGTGAAATCATCTCACAGAGTTACAGCTTTCCCCTCAAGAAGCCTTTCGCTAAGACAGTTCTTGTGGAATTGGCAAAGTGATATTTGGAAGCCCATAGAGGGCTATGGTGAAAAAGGAAATATCCTCAGATGAAATCTGGAAAGAAGCTTTCTGAGAAACTTCTTAGTGTTCTGTGAATTCATCTCACAGAGTTACATCAGTATTTCGTGGATCTCTTTGCTAGCCTTATTTCTGTGGAATCTCAGAACAGATATTTCGGATCCCTTTGAAGACTATAGGGCCAAAGGAAGTATCCTCCGATAACAAAGAGAAAGAAGGTTTCTGAGAAACTTCTTTGTGTTCTGTGAAATCATCTCACAGAGTTACAGCTTTCCCCTCAAGAAGCCTTTCGCTAAGACAGTTCTTGTGGAAATGTCAAAGTGATATTTGGAAGCCCATAGAGGGCTATGGTGAAAAAGGAAATATCCTCAGATGAAATCTGGAAAGAAGCTTTCTGAGAAACTGCTTAGTGTTCTGTTAATTCATCTCACACAGTTACATCTGTATTTCGTGGATCTCTTTGCTAGCCTTATTTCTGTGGAATCTCAGAACAGATATTTCCGATCCCTTTGAAGACTATAGGGCCAAAGGAAATATCCTGCGATAACAAAGAGAAAGAAGCTTTCTGAGAAACTTCTTTGTGTTCTGTGAAATCATCTCACAGAGTTACAGCTTTCCCCTCAAGAAGCCTTTCGCTAAGACAGTTCTTGTGGAATTGGCAAAGTGATATTTGGAAGCCCATAGAGGGCTATGGTGAAAAAGGAAATATCCTCAGATGAAATCTGGAAAGAAGCTTTCTGAGAAACTGCTTAGTGTTCTGTGAATTCACCTCACAGAGTTACATGTGTATTTCGTGGATCTCATTGCTAGCCTTATTTCTGTGGAATCTGAGAACAGATATTTCGGATCCCTTTGAAGACTATAGGGCCAAAGGAAATATCCTCCGATAACAAAGAGAAAGATGCTTTCTGAGAAACTTCTTTGTGTTCTGTGAAATCATCTCACAGAGTTACAGCTTTCCCCTCAAGAAGCCTTTCGCTAAGACAGTTCTTGTGGAATTGGCAAAGTGATATTTGGAAGACCATAGAGGGCTACGGTGAAAAAGGAAATATCCTCAGATGAAATCTGGAAAGAATCTTTCTGAGAAACTGCTTAGTGTTCTGTGAATTCATCTCACAGAGTTATATCTGTATTTCGTGGATCTCTTTGCTAGCCCTATTTCTGCGGAATCTGAGAACAGAGATTTCGGATCCCTTTGAAGACTACAGGGACAAAGGAAATATCCTGCGATAACAAAGAGAAAGAAGCTTTCTGAGAAACTTCTTTGTGTTCTGTGAAATCATCTCACAGAGTTACAGCTTTCCCCTCGAGAAGTCTTTCGCTAAGACAGTTCTTGTGGAATTGGCAAAGTGGTATTTGGAAGCCCATAGAGGGCTATGGTGAAAAAGGAAATATCCTCAGATGAAATCTGGAAAGAAGCTTTCTGAGAAACTTCTTAGTGTTCTGTGAATTCATCTAACAGAGTTACATCAGTATTTCGTGGATCTCTTTGCTAGCCTTATTTCTGTGGAATCTGGGAACAGATATTTCGGATCCATTTGAAGACTATAGGGCCAAAGGAAATATCCTGCGATAACAAAGAGAAAGAAGCTTTCTGAGAAACTTCTTTGTGTTCTGTGAAATCATCTCACAGAGTTACAGCTTTCCCCTCAAGAAGCCTTTCGCTAAGACAGTTCTTGTGGAAATGGCAAAGTGATATTTGGAAGCCCATAGAGGGCTATGGTGAAAAAGGAAATATCCTCAGATGAAATCTGGAAAGAAGCTTTCTGAGAAACTCCTTAGTGTTCTGTGAATTCACCTCACAGAGTTACATGTGTATTTCGTGGATATCTTTGCTAGCCTTATTTCTGTGGAATCTGAGAAAAGATATTTCGGATCCCTATGAAGACTATACGGCCAAAGGAAATATCCTCCGATAACAAAGAGAAAGAAGCTTTCTGAGAAACTTCTTTGTGTTCTGTGAAATCATCTCACAGAGTTACAGCTTTCGCCTCAAGAAGCCTTTCGCTAAGACAGTTCTTGTGGCATTGGCAAAGTGATATTTGAAAGCCCATAGAGGGCTATGGTGAAAAAGGAAATATCCTCAGATGAAATCTGGAAAGAGGCTTTCTGAGAAACTGCTTAGTGTTCTGTGAATTCATCTCACAGAGTTACATCTGCATTTCGTGGATCTCTTTGCTAGCCTTATTTCTGTGGAATCTGGGAACAGATATTTCGGATCCCTTTGAAGACTATAGGGCCAAAGGAAATATCCTCCGATAACAAAGAGAAAGAAGCTTTCTGAGAAACTTCTTTGTGTTCTGTGAAATCATCTCACAGAGTTACAGCTTTCCCCTCAAGAAGCCTTTCGATAAGACAGTTCTTGTGGAATTGGCAAAGTGATATTTGGAAGCCCATAGAGGGCTATGGTGAAAAAGGAAATATCCTCAGATGAAATCTGGAAAGAAGCTTTCTGAGAAACTGCTTAGTGTTCTGTGAATTCATCTCACAGAGTTACATCTGTATTTCGTGGATCTCTTTGCTAGCCTTATTTCTGTGGAATCTGAGAACAGATATTTCCGATCCCTTTGAAGACTATAGGGCCAAAGGAAATATCCTGCGATAACAAAGAGAAAGAAGCTTTCTGAGAAACTTCTTTGTGTTCTGTGAAATCATCTCACAGAGTTACAGCTTTCCCCTCAAGAAGCCTTTCGCTAAGACAGTTCTTGTGGAATTGGCAAAGTGATATTTGGAAGCCCATAGAGGGCTATGGTGAAAAAGGAAATATCCTCAGATGAAATCTGGAAAGAAGCTTTTTGAGAAACTGCTTAGTGTTCTGTAAATTCATCTCACAGAGTTACATCTGTATTTCGTGGATCTCTTTGCTAGCCTTATTTCTGTGGAATCTGAGAAAAGATATTTCGGATACCTTTGAAGACTATAGGGCCAAAGGAAATATCCTCCGATAACAAAGAGAAAGAAGCTTTCTGAGAAACTTCTTTGTGTTCTGTGAAATCATCTCACAGAGTTACAGCTTTCCCCTCAAGAAGCCTTTCGCTAAGACAGTTCTTGTGGAATTGGCAAAGTGATATTTGGAAGCCCATAGAGGGCTATGGTGAAAAAGGAAATATCCTCAGATGAAATCTGGAAAGAAGCTTTCTGAGAAACTGCTTAGTGTTCTGTGAATTCATCTCACAGAGTTACATGTGTATTTCGTGGATCTCTTTGCTAGCCTTATTTCTGTGGAATCTGAGAACAGAGATTTCGGATCCCTTTGAAGACTATAGGGCCAAAGGAAATATCCTGCGATAACAAAGAGAAAGAAGCTTTCTGAGAAACTTCTTTCTGTTCTGTGAAATCATCTCACCGAGTTACAGCTTTCCCCTCAAGAAGCCTTTCGCTAAGACAGTTCTTGTGGAATTGGCAAAGTGATATTTGTAAGCCCATAGCGGGCTATGGTGAAAAAGGAAATATCCTCAGATGAAATCTGGAAAGAAGCTTTCTGAGAAACTTCTTAGTGTTCTGTGAATTCACCTCACAGAGTTACATGTGTATTTCGTGAATCTCATTGCTAGCCTTATTTCTGTGGAATCTGAGAACAGATATTTCGGATCCCTTTGAAGACTATAGGGCCAAAGGAAATATCCTCCGATAACAAAGAGAAAGAAGCTTTCTGAGAAACTTCTTTGTGTTCTGTGAAATCATCTCACAGAGTTACAGCTTTCCCCTCAAGAAGCCTTTCGCTAAGACAGTTCTTGTGGAATTGGCAAAGTGATATTTGGAAGACCATAGAGGGCTATGGTGAAAAAGGAAATATCCTCAGATGAAATCTGGAAAGAATCTTTCTGAGAAACTGCTTAGTGTTCTGTGAATTCATCTCACAGAGTTATATCTGTATTTCGTGGATCTCTTTGCTAGCCCTATTTCTGCGGAATCTGAGAACAGAGATTTCGGATCCCTTTGAAGACTACAGGGCCAAAGGAAATATCCTGCGATAACAAAGAGAAAGAAGCTTTCTGAGAAACTTCTTTGTGTTCTGTGAAATCATCTCACAGAGTTACAGCTTTCCCCTCGAGAAGTCTTTCGCTAAGACAGTTCTTGTGGAATTGGCAAAGTGATATTTGGAAGCCCATAGAGGGCTATGGTGAAAAAGGAAATATCCTCAGATGAAATCTGGAAAGAAGCTTTCTGAGAAACTTCTTAGTGTTCTGTGAATTCATCTAACAGAGTTACATCAGTATTTCGTGGATCTCTTTGCTAGCCTTATTTCTGTGGAATCTGGGAACAGATATTTCGGATCCATTTGAAGACTATAGGGCCAAAGGAAATATCCTGCGATAACAAAGAGAAAGAAGCTTTCTGAGAAACTTCTTTGTGTTCTGTGAAATCATCTCACAGAGTTACAGCTTTCCCCTCAAGAAGCCTTTCGCTAAGACAGTTCTTGTGGAAATGGCAAAGTGATATTTGGAAGCCCATAGAGGGCTATGGTGAAAAAGGAAATATCCTCAGATGAAATCTGGAAAGAAGCTTTCTGAGAAACTGCTTAGTGTTCTGTGAATTCACCTCACAGAGTTACATGTGTATTTCGTGGATATCTTTGCTAGCCTTATTTCTGTGGAATCTGAGAAAAGATATTTCGGATCCCTATGAAGACTATACGGCCAAAGGAAATATCCTCCGATAACAAAGAGAAAGAAGCTTTCTGAGAAACTTCTTTGTGTTCTGTGAAATCATCTCACAGAGTTACAGCTTTCGCCTCAAGAAGCCTTTCGCTAAGACAGTTCTTGTGGAATTGGCAAAGTGATATTTGAAAGCCCATAGAGGGCTATGGTGAAAAAGGAAATATCCTCAGATGAAATCTGGAAAGAAGCTTTCTGAGAAACTGCTTAGTGTTCTGTGAATTCATCTCACAGAGTTACATCTGTATTTCGTGGATCTCTTTGCTAGCCTTATTTCTGTGGAATCTGGGAACAGATATTTCGGATCCCTTTGAAGACTATAGGGCCAAAGGAAATATCCTCCGATAACAAAGAGAAAGAAGCTTTCTGAGAAACTTCTTTGTGTTCTGTGAAATCATCTCACAGAGTTACAGCTTTCCCCTCAAGAAGCCTTTCGATAAGACAGTTCTTGTGGAATTGGCAAAGTGATATTTGGAAGCCCATAGAGGGCTATGGTGAAAAAGGAAATATCCTCAGATGAAATCTGGAAAGAAGCTTTCTGAGAAACTGCTTAGTGTTCTGTGAATTCATCTCACAGAGTTACATCTGTATTTCGTGGATCTCTTTGCTAGCCTTATTTCTGTGGAATCTGAGAACAGATATTTCCGATCCCTTTGAAGACTATAGGGCCAAAGGAAATATCCTGCGATAACAAAGAGAAAGAAGCTTTCTGAGAAACTTCTTTGTGTTCTGTGAAATCATCTCACAGAGTTACAGCTTTCCCCTCAAGAAGCCTTTCGCTAAGACAGTTCTTGTGGAATTGGCAAAGTGATATTTGGAAGCCCATAGAGGGCTATGGTGAAAAAGGAAATATCCTCAGATGAAATCTGGAAAGAAGCTTTTTGAGAAACTGCTTAGTGTTCTGTAAATTCATCTCACAGAGTTACATCTGTATTTCGTGGATCTCTTTGCTAGCCTTATTTCTGTGGAATCTGAGAACAGATATTTCGGATACCTTTGAAGACTATAGGGCCAAAGGAAATATCCTCCGATAACAAAGAGAAAGAAGCTTTCTGAGAAACTTCTTTGTGTTCTGTGAAATCATCTCACAGAGTTACAGCTTTCCCCTCAAGAAGCCTTTCGCTAAGACAGTTCTTGTGGAATTGGCAAAGTGATATTTGGAAGCCCATAGAGGGCTATGGTGAAAAAGGAAATATCCTCAGATGAAATCTGGAAAGAAGCTTTCTGAGAAACTGCTTAGTGTTCTGTGAATTCATCTCACAGAGTTACATCTGTATTTCGTGGATCTCTTTGCTAGCCCTATTTCTGCGGAATTTGAGAACAGAGATTTCGGATCCCTTTGAAGACTACAGGGCCAAAGGAAATATCCTGCGATAACAAAGAGAAAGAAGCTTTCTGAGAAACTTCTTTGTGTTCTGTGAAATCATCTCACAGAGTTGCAGCTTTCCCCTCGAGAAGCCTTTCGCTAGGACAGTTCTTGTGGAATTGGCAAAGTGATATTTGGAAGCCCATAGAGGGCAATGGTGAAAAAGGAAATATCCTCAGATGAAATCTGGAAAGAAGCTTTCTGAGAAACTGCTTAGTGTTCTGTGAATTCATCTCACAGAGTTACATGTGTATTTCGTGGATCTCTTTGCTAGCCTTATTTCTGTGGAATCTGAGAAAAGATATTTCGGATCCCTATGAAGACTATAGGGCCAAAGGAAATATCCTCCGATAACAAAGAGAAAGAAGCTTTCTGAGAAACTTCTGTGTGTTCTGTGAAATCATCTCACAGAGTTACAGCTTTCGCCTCAAGAAGCCTTTCGCTAAGACAGTTCTTGTGGAATTGGCAAAGTGATATTTGAAAGCCCATAGAGGGCTATGGTGAAAAAGGAAATATCCTCAGATGAAATCTGGAAAGAAGCTTTCTGAGAAACTGCTTAGTGTTCTGTGAATTCATCTCACAGAGTTACATCTGTATTTCGTGGATCTCTTTGCTAGCCTTATTTCTGTGGAATCTGGGAACAGATATTTCGGATCCCTTTGAAGACTATAGGGCCAAAGGAAATATCCTGCGATAACAAAGAGAAAGAAGCTTTCTGAGAAACTTCTTTGTGTTCTGTGAAATCATCTCACAGAGTTACAGCTTTCCCCTCAAGAAGCCTTTCGCTAAGACAGTTCTTGTGGAATTGGCAAAGTGATATTTGGAAGCCCATAGAGGGATATGGTGAAAAAGGAAATATCCTCAGATGAAATCTGGAAAGAAGCTTTCTGAGAAACTGCTTAGTGTTCTGTGAATTCATCTCACAGAGTTACATCTGTATTTCGTGGATCTCTTTGCTAGCCTTATTTCTGTGGAATCTGAGAACAGATATTTCGGATCCCTTTGAAGACTATAGGGCCAAAGGAAATATCCTGCGATAACAAAGAGAAAGAAGCTTTCTGAGAAACTTCTTTGTGTTCTGTGAAATCATCTCACAGAGTTACAGCTTTCCCCTCAAGAAGCCTTTCGCTAAGACAGTTCTTGTGGAATTGGCAAAGTGATATTTGGAAGCCCATAGAGGGCTATGGTGAAAAAGGAAATATCCTCAGATGAAATCTGGAAAGAAGCTTTCTGAGAAACTGCTTAGTGTTCTGTAAATTCATCTCACAGAGTTACATCTGTATTTCGTGGATCTCTTTGCTAGCCTTATTTCTGTGGAATCTGAGAACAGATTTTTCGGATCCCTTTGAAGACTATAGGGCCAAAGGAAATATCCTCCGATAACAAAGAGAAAGAAGGTTTCTGAGAAACTTCTTTGTGTTCTGTGAAATCATCTCACAGAGTTACAGCTTTCCCCTCAAGAAGCCTTTCGCTAAGACAGTTCTTGTGGAATTGGCAAAGTGATATTAGGAAGCCCATAGAGGGCTATGGTGAAAAAGGAAATATCCTCAGATGAAATCTGGAAAGAAGCTTTCTGAGAAACTGCTTAGTGTTCTGTGAATTCATCTCACAGAGTTACATCTGTATTTCGTGGATCTCTTTGCTAGCCCTATTTCTGCGGAATTTGAGAACAGAGATTTCGGATCCCTTTGAAGACTACAGGGCCAAAGGAAATATCCTGCGATAACAAAGAGAAAGAAGCTTTCTGAGAAACTTCTTTGTGTTCTGTGAAATCATCTCACAGAGTTACAGCTTTCCCCTCGAGAAGCCTTTCGCTAGGACAGTTCTTGTGGAATTGGCAAAGTGATATTTGGAAGCCCATAGAGGGCTATGGTGAAAAAGGAAATATCCTCAGATGAAATCTGGAAAGAAGCTTTCTGAGAAACTTCTTAGTGTTCTGTGAATTCATCTCACAGAGTTACATCAGTATTTCGTGGATCTCTTTGCTAGCCTTATTTCTGTGGAATCTCAGAACAGATATTTCGGATCCCTTTGAAGACTATAGGGCCAAAGGAAGTATCTTCCGATAACAAAGAGAAAGAAGGTTTCTGAGAAACTTCTTTGTATTCTGTGAAATCATCTCACAGAGTTACTGCTTTCCCCTCAAGAAGCCTTTCGCTAAGACAGTTCTTGTGGAATTGGCAAAGTGATATTTGGAAGCCCATAGAGGGCTATGGTGAAAAAGGAAATATCCTCAGATGAAATCTGGAAAGAAGCTTTCTGAGAAACTGCTTAGTGTTCTGTGAATTCATCTCACAGAGTTACATGTGTATTTCGTGGATCTCTTTGCTAGCCTTATTTCTGTGGAATCTGAGAACAGAGATTTCGGATCCCTTTGAAGACTATAGGGCCAAAGGAAATATCCTGCGAAAACAAAGAGAAAGAAGCTTTCTGAGAAACTTCTTTCTGTTCTGTGAAATCATCTCACCGAGTTACAGCTTTCCCCTCAAGAAGCCTTTCGCTAAGACAGTTCTTGTGGAATTGGCAAAGTGATATTTGGAAGCCCATAGAGGGCTATGGTGAAAAAGGAAATATCCTCAGATGAAATCTGGAAAGAAGCTTTCTGAGAAACTGCTTAGTGTTCTGTGAATTCATCTCACAGAGTTACATCTGTATTTCGTGGATCTCTTTGCTAGCCTTATTTCTGTGGAATCTCAGAACAGATATTTCCGATCCCTTTGAAGACTATAGGGCCAAAGGAAATATCCTGCGATAACAAAGAGAAAGAAGCTTTCTGAGAAACTTCTTTGTGTTCTGTGAAATCATCTCACAGAGTTACAGCTTTCCCCTCAAGAAGCCTTTCGCTAAGACAGTTCTTGTGGAATTGGCAAAGTGATATTTGGAAGCCCATAGAGGGCTATGGTGAAAAAGGAAATATCCTCAGATGAAATCTGGAAAGAAGCTTTCTGAGAAACTGCTTAGTGTTCTGTGAATTCACCTCACAGAGTTACATGTGTATTTCGTGGATCTCATTGCTAGCCTTATTTCTGTGGAATCTGAGAACAGATATTTCGGATCCCTTTGAAGACTATAGGGCCAAAGGAAATATCCTCCGATAACAAAGAGAAAGATGCTTTCTGAGAAACTTCTTTGTGTTCTGTGAAATCATCTCACAGAGTTACAGCTTTCCCCTCAAGAAGCCTTTCGCTAAGACAGTTCTTGTGGAATTGGCAAAGTGATATTTGGAAGACCATAGAGGGCTATGGTGAAAAAGGAAATATCCTCAGATGAAATCTGGAAAGAATCTTTCTGAGAAACTGCTTAGTGTTCTGTGAATTCATCTCACAGAGTTATATCTGTATTTCGTGGATCTCTTTGCTAGCCCTATTTCTGCGGAATCTGAGAACAGAGATTTCGGATCCCTTTGAAGACTACAGGGCCAAAGGAAATATCCTGCGATAACAAAGAGAAAGAAGCTTTCTGAGAAACTTCTTTGTGTTCTGTGAAATCATCTCACAGAGTTACAGCTTTCCCCTCGAGAAGTCTTTCGCTAAGACAGTTCTTGTGGAATTGGCAAAGTGATATTTGGAAGCCCATAGAGGGCTATGGTGAAAAAGGAAATATCCTCAGATGAAATCTGGAAAGAAGCTTTCTGAGAAACTTCTTAGTGTTCTGTGAATTCATCTAACAGAGTTACATCAGTATTTCGTGGATCTCTTTGCTAGCCTTATTTCTGTGGAATCTGGGAACAGATATTTCGGATCCATTTGAAGACTATAGGGCCAAAGGAAATATCCTGCGATAACAAAGAGAAAGAAGCTTTCTGAGAAACTTCTTTGTGTTCTGTGAAATCATCTCACAGAGTTACAGCTTTCCCCTCAAGAAGCCTTTCGCTAAGACAGTTCTTGTGGAAATGGCAAAGGGATATTTGGAAGCCCATAGAGGGCTATGGTGAAAAAGGAAATATCCTCAGATGAAATCTGGAAAGAAGCTTTCTGAGAAACTGCTTAGTGTTCTGTGAATTCACCTCACAGAGTTACATGTGTATTTCGTGGATATCTTTGCTAGCCTTATTTCTGTGGAATCTGAGAAAAGATATTTCGGATCCCTATGAAGACTATACGGCCAAAGGAAATATCCTCCGATAACAAAGAGAAAGAAGCTTTCTGAGAAACTTCTTTGTGTTCTGTGAAATCATCTCACAGAGTTACAGCTTTCGCCTCAAGAAGCCTTTCGCTAAGACAGTTCTTGTGGAATTGGCAAAGTGATATTTGAAAGCCCATAGAGGGCTATGGTGAAAAAGGAAATATCCTCAGATGAAATCTGGAAAGAAGCTTTCTGAGAAACTGCTTAGTGTTCTGTGAATTCATCTCACAGAGTTACATCTGTATTTCGTGGATCTCTTTGCTAGCCTTATTTCTGTTTAATCTGGGAACAGATATTTCGGATCCCTTTGAAGACTATAGGGCCAAAGGAAATATCCTCCGATAACAAAGAGAAAGAAGCTTTCTGAGAAACTTCTTTGTGTTCTGTGAAATCATCTCACAGAGTTACAGCTTTCCCCTCAAGAAGCCTTTCGCTAAGACAGTTCTTGTGGAATTGGCAAAGTGATATTTGGAAGCCCATAGAGGGCTATGGTGAAAAAGGAAATATCCTCGGATGAAATCTGGAAAGAAGCTTTCTGAGAAACTGCTTAGTGTTCTGTGAATTCATCTCACAGAGTTACATCTGTATTTCGTGGATCTCTTTGCTAGCCTTATTTCTGTGGAATCTGAGAACAGATATTTCCGATCCCTTTGAATACTATAGGGCCAAAGGAAATATCCTGCGATAACAAAGAGAAAGAAGCTTTCTGAGAAACTTCTTTGTGTTCTGTGAAATCATCTCACAGAGTTACAGCTTTCCCCTCAAGAAGCCTTTCGCTAAGACAGTTCTTGTGGAATTGGCAAAGTGATATTTGGAAGCCCATAGAGGGCTATGGTGAAAAAGGAAATATCCTCAGATGAAATCTGGAAAGAAGCTTTTTGAGAAACTGCTTAGTGTTCTGTAAATTCATCTCACAGAGTTACATCTGTATTTCGTGGATCTCTTTGCTAGCCTTATTTCTGTGGAATCTGAGAACAGATATTTCGGATCCCTTTGAAGACTATAGGGCCAAAGGAAATATCCTCCGATAACAAAGAGAAAGAAGCTTTCTGAGAAACTTCTTTGTGTTCTGTGAAATCATCTCACAGAGTTACAGCTTTCCCCTCAAGAAGCCTTTCGCTAAGACAGTTCTTGTGGAATTGGCAAAGTGATATTTGGAAGCCCATAGAGGGCTATGGTGAAAAAGGAAATATCCTCAGATGAAATCTGGAAAGAAGCTTTCTGAGAAACTGCTTAGTGTTCTGTGAATTCATCTCACAGAGTTACATGTGTATTTCGTGGATCTCTTTGCTAGCCTTATTTCTGTGGAATCTGAGAACAGAGATTTCGGATCCCTTTGAAGACTATAGGGCCAAAGGAAATATCCTGCGATAACAAAGAGAAAGAAGCTTTCTGAGAAACTTCTTTCTGTTCTGTGAAATCATCTCACCGAGTTACAGCTTTCCCCTCAAGAAGCCTTTCGCTAAGACAGTTCTTGTGGAATTGGCAAAGTGATATTTGGAAGACCATAGAGGGCTATGGTGAAAAAGGAAATATCCTCAGATGAAATCTGGAAAGAATCTTTCTGAGAAACTGCTTAGTGTTCTGTGAATTCATCTCACAGAGTTATATCTGTATTTCGTGGATCTCTTTGCTAGCCCTATTTCTGCGGAATCTGAGAACAGAGATTTCGGATCCCTTTGAAGACTACAGGGCCAAAGGAAATATCCTGCGATAACAAAGAGAAAGAAGCTTTCTGAGAAACTTCTTTGTGTTCTGTGAAATCATCTCACAGAGTTACAGCTTTCCCCTCGAGAAGTCTTTCGCTAAGACAGTTCTTCTGGAATTGGCAAAGTGATATTTGGAAGCCCATAGAGGGCTATGGTGAAAAAGGAAATATCCTCAGATGAAATCTGGAAAGAAGCTTTCTGAGAAACTTCTTAGTGTTCTGTGAATTCATCTAACAGAGTTACATCAGTATTTCGTGGATCTCTTTGCTAGCCTTATTTCTGTGGAATCTGGGAACAGATATTTCGGATCCATTTGAAGACTATAGGGCCAAAGGAAATATCCTGCGATAACAAAGAGAAAGAAGCTTTCTGAGAAACTTCTTTGTGTTCTGTGAAATCATCTCACAGAGTTACAGCTTTCCCCTCAAGAAGCCTTTCGCTAAGACAGTTCTTGTGGAAATGGCAAAGTGATATTTGGAAGCCCATAGAGGGCTATGGTGAAAAAGGAAATATCCTCAGATGAAATCTGGAAAGAAGCTTTCTGAGAAACTGCTTAGTGTTCTGTGAATTCACCTCACAGAGTTACATGTGTATTTCGTGGATATCTTTGCTAGCCTTATTTCTGTGGAATCTGAGAAAAGATATTTCGGATCCCTATGAAGACTATACGGCCAAAGGAAATATCCTCCGATAACAAAGAGAAAGAAGCTTTCTGAGAAACTTCTTTGTGTTCTGTGAAATCATCTCACAGAGTTACAGCTTTCGCCTCAAGAAGCCTTTCGCTAAGACAGTTCTTGTGGAATTGGCAAAGTGATATTTGAAAGCCCATAGAGGGCTATGGTGAAAAAGGAAATATCCTCAGATGAAATCTGGAAAGAAGCTTTCTGAGAAACTGCTTAGTGTTCTGTGAATTCATCTCACAGAGTTACATCTGTATTTCGTGGATCTCTTTGCTAGCCTTATTTCTGTGGAATCTGGGAACAGATATTTCGGATCCCTTTGAAGACTATAGGGCCAAAGGAAATATCCTCCGATAACAAAGAGAAAGAAGCTTTCTTAGAAACTTCTTTGTGTTCTGTGAAATCATCTCACAGAGTTACAGCTTTCCCCTCAAGAAGCCTTTCGATAAGACAGTTCTTGTGGAATTGGCAAAGTGATATTTGGAAGCCCATAGAGGGCTATGGTGAAAAAGGAAATATCCTCAGATGAAATCTGGAAAGAAGCTTTCTGAGAAACTGCTTAGTGTTCTGTGAATTCATCTCAAAGAGTTACATCTGTATTTCGTGGATCTCTTTGCTAGCCTTATTTCTGTGGAATCTGAGAACAGATATTTCCGATCCCTTTGAAGACTATAGGGCCAAAGGAAATATCCTGCGATAACAAAGAGAAAGAAGCTTTCTGAGAAACTTCTTTGTGTTCTGTGAAATCATCTCACAGAGTTACAGCTTTCCCCTCAAGAAGCCTTTCGCTAAGACAGTTCTTGTGGAATTGGCAAAGTGATATTTGGAAGCCCATAGAGGGCTATGGTGAAAAAGGAAATATCCTCAGATGAAATCTGGAAAGAAGCTTTTTGAGAAACTGCTTAGTGTTCTGTAAATTCATCTCACAGAGTTACATCTGTATTTCGTGGATCTCTTTGCTAGCCTTATTTCTGTGGAATCTGAGAACAGATATTTCGGATACCTTTGAAGACTATAGGGCCAAAGGAAATATCCTCCGATAACAAAGAGAAAGAAGCTTTCTGAGAAACTTCTTTGTGTTCTGTGAAATCATCTCACAGAGTTACAGCTTTCCCCTCAAGAAGCCTTTCGCTAAGACAGTTCTTGTGGAATTGGCAAAGTGATATTTGGAAGCCCATAGAGGGCTATGGTGAAAAAGGAAATATCCTCAGATGAAATCTGGAAAGAAGCTTTCTGAGAAACTGCTTAGTGTTCTGTGAATTCATCTCACAGAGTTACATCTGTATTTCGTGGATCTCTTTGCTAGCCCTATTTCTGCGGAATTTGAGAACAGAGATTTCGGATCCCTTTGAAGACTACAGGGCCAAAGGAAATATCCTGCGATAACAAAGAGAAAGAAGCTTTCTGAGAAACTTCTTTGTGTTCTGTGAAATCATCTCACAGAGTTGCAGCTTTCCCCTCGAGAAGCCTTTCGCTAGGACAGTTCTTGTGGAATTGGCAAAGTGATATTTGGAAGCCCATAGAGGGCAATGGTGAAAAAGGAAATATCCTCAGATGAAATCTGGAAAGAAGCTTTCTGAGAAACTGCTTAGTGTTCTGTGAATTCATCTCACAGAGTTACATGTGTATTTCGTGGATCTCTTTGCTAGCCTTATTTCTGTGGAATCTGAGAACAGAGATTTCGGATCCCTTTGAAGACTATAGGGCCAAAGGAAATATCCTGCGATAACAAAGAGAAAGAAGCTTTCTGAGAAACTTCTTTCTGTTCTGTGAAATCATCTCACCGAGTTACAGCTTTCCCCTCAAGAAGCCTTTCGCTAAGACAGTTCTTGTGGAATTGGCAAAGTGATATTTGTAAGCCCATAGCGGGCTATGGTGAAAAAGGAAATATCCTCAGATGAAATCTGGAAAGAAGCTTTCTGAGAAACTTCTTAGTGTTCTGTGAATTCACCTCACAGAGTTACATGTGTATTTCGTGGATCTCATTGCTAGCCTTATTTCTGTGGAATCTGAGAACAGATATTTCGGATCCCTTTGAAGACTATAGGGCCAAAGGAAATATCCTCCGATAACAAAGAGAAAGATGCTTTCTGAGAAACTTCTTTGTGTTCTGTGAAATCATCTCACAGAGTTACAGCTTTCCCCTCAAGAAGCCTTTCGCTAAGACAGTTCTTGTGGAATTGGCAAAGTGATATTTGGAAGACCATAGAGGGCTATGGTGAAAAAGGAAATATCCTCAGATGAAATCTGGAAAGAATCTTTCTGAGAAACTGCTTAGTGTTCTGTGAATTCATCTCACAGAGTTATATCTGTATTTCGTGGATCTCTTTGCTAGCCCTATTTCTGCGGAATCTGAGAACAGAGATTTCGGATCCCTTTGAAGACTACAGGGCCAAAGGAAATATCCTGCGATAACAAAGAGAAAGAAGCTTTCTGAGAAACTTCTTTGTGTTCTGTGAAATCATGTCACAGAGTTACAGCTTTCCCCTCGAGAAGTCTTTCGCTAAGACAGTTCTTGTGGAATTGGCAAAGTGATATTTGGAAGCCCATAGAGGGCTATGGTGAAAAAGGAAATATCCTCAGATGAAATCTGGAAAGAAGCTTTCTGAGAAACTTCTTAGTGTTCTGTGAATTCATCTTACAGAGTTACATCAGTATTTCGTGGATCTCTTTGCTAGCCTTATTTCTGTGGAATCTGGGAACAGATATTTCGGATCCATTTGAAGACTATAGGGCCAAAGGAAATATCCTGCGATAACAAAGAGAAAGAAGCTTTCTGAGAAACTTCTTTGTGTTCTGTGAAATCATCTCACAGAGTTACAGCTTTCCCCTCAAGAAGCCTTTCGCTAAGACAGTTCTTGTGGAAATGGCAAAGTGATATTTGGAAGCCCATAGAGGGCTATGGTGAAAAAGGAAATATCCTCAGATGAAATCTGGAAAGAAGCTTTCTGAGAAACTGCTTAGTGTTCTGTGAATTCATCTCACAGAGTTACATCTGTATTTCGTGGATCTCTTTGCTAGCCTTATTTCTGTGGAATCTGGGAACAGATATTTCGGATCCCTTTGAAGACTATAGGGCCAAAGGAAATATCCTGCGATAACAAAGAGAAAGAAGCTTTCTGAGAAACTTCTTTGTGTTCTGTGAAATCATCTCACAGAGTTACAGCTTTCCCCTCAAGAAGCCTTTCGCTAAGACAGTTCTTGTGGAATTGGCAAAGTGATATTTGGAAGCCCATAGAGGAATATGGTGAAAAAGGAAATATCCTCAGATGAAATCTGGAAAGAAGCTTTCTGAGAAACTGCTTAGTGTTCTGTGAATTCATCTCACAGAGTTACATCTGTATTTCGTGGATCTCTTTGCTAGCCTTATTTCTGTGGAATCTGAGAACAGATATTTCGGATCCCTTTGAAGACTATAGGGCCAAAGGAAATATCCTGCGATAACAAAGAGAAAGAAGCTTTCTGAGAAACTTCTTTGTGTTCTGTGAAATCATCTCACAGAGTTACAGCTTTCCCCTCAAGAAGCCTTTCGCTAAGACAGTTCTTGTGGAATTGGCAAAGTGATATTTGGAAGCCCATAGAGGGCTATGGTGAAAAAGGAAATATCCTCAGATGAAATCTGGAAAGAAGCTTTCTGAGAAACTGCTTAGTGTTCTGTAAATTCATCTCACAGAGTTACATCTGTATTTCGTGGATCTCTTTGCTAGCCTTATTTCTGTGGAATCTGAGAACAGATTTTTCGGATCCCTTTGAAGACTATAGGGCCAAAGGAAATATCCTCCGATAACAAAGAGAAAGAAGGTTTCTGAGAAACTTCTTTCTGTTCTGTGAAATCATCTCACAGAGTTACAGCTTTCCCCTCAAGAAGCCTTTCGCTAAGACAGTTCTTGTGGAATTGGCAAAGTGATATTTGGAAGCCCATAGAGGGCTATGGTGAAAAAGGAAATATCCTCAGATGAAATCTGGAAAGAAGCTTTCTGAGAAACTGCTTAGTGTTCTGTGAATTCATCTCACAGAGTTACATCTGTATTTCGTGGATCTCTTTGCTAGCCCTATTTCTGCGGAATTTGAGAACAGAGATTTCGGATCCCTTTGAAGACTACAGGGCCAAAGGAAATATCCTGCGATAACAAAGAGAAAGAAGCTTTCTGAGAAACTTCTTTGTGTTCTGTGAAATCATCTCACAGAGTTACAGCTTTCCCCTCGAGAAGCCTTTCGCTAGGACAGTTCTTGTGGAATTGGCAAAGTGATATTTGGAAGCCCATAGAGGGCTATGGTGAAAAAGGAAATATCCTCAGATGAAATCTGGAAAGAAGCTTTCTGAGAAACTTCTTAGTGTTCTGTGAATTCATCTCACAGAGTTACATCAGTATTTCGTGGATCTCTTTGCTAGCCTTATTTCTGTGGAATCTCAGAACAGATATTTCGGATCCCTTTGAAGACTATAGGGCCAAAGGTAGTATCCTCCGATAACAAAGAGAAAGAAGGTTTCTGAGAAACTTCTTTGTGTTCTGTGAAATCATCTCACAGAGTTACAGCTTTCACCTCAAGAAGCCTTTCGCTAAGACAGTTCTTGTGGAATTGGCAAAGTGATATTTGGAAGCCCATAGAGGGCTATGGTGAAAAAGGAAATATCCTCAGATGAAATCTGGAAAGAAGCTTTCTGAGAAACTGCTTAGTGTTCTGTGAATTCATCTCACAGAGTTACATGTGTATTTCGTGGATCTCTTTGCTAGCCTTATTTCTGTGGAATCTGAGAACAGAGATTTCGGATCCCTTTGAAGACTATAGGGCCAAAGGAAATATCCTGCGAAAACAAAGAGAAAGAAGCTTTCTGAGAAACTTCTTTCTGTTCTGTGAAATCATCTCACCGAGTTACAGCTTTCCCCTCAAGAAGCCTTTCGCTAAGACAGTTCTTGTGGAATTGGCAAAGTGATATTTGTAAGCCCATAGAGGGCTATGGTGAAAAAGGAAATATCCTCAGATGAAATCTGGAAAGAAGCTTTCTGAGAAACTTCTTAGTGTTCTGTGAATTCACCTCACAGAGTTACATGTGTATTTCGTGGATCTCATTGCTAGCCTTATTTCTGTGGAATCTGAGAACAGATATTTCGGATCCCTTTGAAGACTATAGGGCCAAAGGAAATATCCTCCGATAACAAAGAGAAAGATGCTTTCTGAGAAACTTCTTTGTGTTCTGTGAAATCATCTCACAGAGTTACAGCTTTCCCCTCAAGAAGCCTTTCGCTAAGACAGTTCTTGTGGAATTGGCAAAGTGATTTTTGGAAGACCATAGAGGGCTATGGTGAAAAAGGAAATATCCTCAGATGAAATCTGGAAAGAATCTTTCTGAGAAACTGCTTAGTGTTCTGTGAATTCATCTCACAGAGTTATATCTGTATTTCGTGGATCTCTTTGCTAGCCCTATTTCTGCGGAATCTGAGAACAGAGATTTCGGATCCCTTTGAAGACTACAGGGCCAAAGGAAATATCCTGCGATAAGAAAGAGAAAGAAGCTTTCTGAGAAACTTCTTTGTGTTCTGTGAAATCATCTCACAGAGTTACAGCTTTCCCCTCGAGAAGTCTTTCGCTAAGACAGTTCTTGTGGAATTGGCAAAGTGATATTTGGAAGCCCATAGAGGGCTATGGTGAAAAAGGAAATATCCTCAGATGAAATCTGGAAAGAAGCTTTCTGAGAAACTTCTTAGTGTTCTGTGAATTCATCTAACAGAGTTACATCAGTATTTCGTGGATCTCTTTGCTAGCCTTATTTCTGTGGAATCTGGGAACAGATATTTCGGATCCATTTGAAGACTATAGGGCCAAAGGAAATATCCTGCGATAACAAAGAGAAAGAAGCTTTCTGAGAAACTTCTTTGTGTTCTGTGAAATCATCTCACAGAGTTACAGCTTTCCCCTCGAGAAGTCTTTCGCTAAGACAGTTCTTCTGGAATTGGCAAAGTGATATTTGGAAGCCCATAGAGGGCTATGGTGAAAAAGGAAATATCCTCAGATGAAATCTGGAAAGAAGCTTTCTGAGAAACTTCTTAGTGTTCTGTGAATTCATCTAACAGAGTTACATCAGTATTTCGTGGATCTCTTTGCTAGCCTTATTTCTGTGGAATCTGGGAACAGATATTTCGGATCCATTTGAAGACTATAGGGCCAAAGGAAATATCCTGCGATAACAAAGAGAAAGAAGCTTTCTGAGAAACTTCTTTGTGTTCTGTGAAATCATCTCACAGAGTTACAGCTTTCCCCTCAAGAAGCCTTTCGCTAAGACAGTTCTTGTGGAAATGGCAAAGTGATATTTGGAAGCCCATAGAGGGCTATGGTGAAAAAGGAAATATCCTCAGATGAAATCTGGAAAGAAGCTTTCTGAGAAACTGCTTAGTGTTCTGTGAATTCATCTCACAGAGTTACATGTGTATTTCGTGGATATCTTTGCTAGCCTTATTTCTGTGGAATCTGAGAAAAGATATTTCGGATCCCTATGAAGACTATAGGGCCAATGGAAATATCCTCCGATAACAAAGAGAAAGAAGCTTTCTGAGAAACTTCTTTGTGTTCTGTGAAATCATCTCACAGAGTTACAGCTTTCGCCTCAAGAAGCCTTTCGCTAAGACAGTTCTTGTGGAATTGGCAAAGTGATATTTGAAAGCCCATAGAGGGCTATGGTGAAAAAGGAAATATCCTCAGATGAAATCTGGAAAGAAGCTTTCTGAGAAACTGCTTAGTGTTCTGTGAATTCATCTCACAGAGTTACATCTGTATTTCGTGGATCTCTTTGCTAGCCTTATTTCTGTGGAATCTGGGAACAGATATTTCGGATCCCTTTGAAGACTATAGGGCCAAAGGAAATATCCTGCGATAACAAAGAGAAAGAAGCTTTCTGAGAAACTTCTTTGTGTTCTGTGAAGTCATCTCACAGAGTTACAGCTTTCCCCTCAAGAAGCCTTTCGATAAGACAGTTCTTGTGGAATTGGCAAAGTGATATTTGGAAGCCCTTAGAGGGATATGGTGAAAAAGGAAATATCCTCAGATGAAATCTGGAAAGAAGCTTTCTGAGAAACTGCTTAGTGTTCTGTGAATTCATCTCACAGAGTTACATCTGTATTTCGTGGATCTCTTTGCTAGCCTTATTTCTGTGGAATCTGAGAACAGATATTTCCGATCCCTTTGAAGACTATAGGGCCAAAGGAAATATCCTGCGATAACAAAGAGAAAGAAGCTTTCTGAGAAACTTCTTTGTGTTCTGTGAAATCATCTCACAGAGTTACAGCTTTCCCCTCAAGAAGCCTTTCGCTAAGACAGTTCTTGTGGAATTGGCAAAGTGATATCTGGAAGCCCATAGAGGGCTATGGTGAAAAAGGAAATATCCTCAGATGAAATCTGGAAAGAAGCTTTCTGAGAAACTGCTTAGTGTTCTGTAAATTCATCTCACAGAGTTACATCTGTGTTTCGTGGATCTCTTTGCTAGCCTTATTTCTGTGGAATCTGAGAACAGATATTTCGGATCCCTTTGAAGACTATAGGGCCAAAGGAAATATCCTCCGATAACAAAGAGAAAGAAACTTTCTGAGAAACTTCTTTGTGTTCTGTGAAATCATCTCACAGAGTTACAGCTTTCCCCTCAAGAAACCTTTCGCTAAGACAGTTCTTGTGGAATTGGCAAAGTGATATTTGGAAGCCCATAGAGGGCTATGGTGAAAAAGGAAATATCCTCAGATGAAATCTGGAAAGAAGCTTTCTGAGAAACTGCTTAGTGTTCTGTGAATTCATCTCACAGAGTTACATCTGTATTTCGTGGATCTCTTTGCTAACCCTATTTCTGCGGAATTTGAGAACAGAGATTTCGGATCCCTTTGAAGACTACAGGGCCAAAGGAAATATCCTGCGATAACAAAGAGAAAGAAGCTTTCTGAGAAACTTCTTTGTGTTCTGTGAAATCATCTCACACAGTTACAGCTTTCCCCTCGAGAAGCCTTTCGCTAGGACACTTCTTGTGGAATTGGCAAAGTGATATTTGGAAGCCCATAGAGGGCTATGGTGAAAAAGGAAATATCCTCAGATGAAATCTGGAAAGAAGCTTTCTGAGAAACTTCTTAGTGTTCTGTGAATTCATCTCACAGAGTTACATCAGTAATTCGTGGATCTCTTTGCTAGCCTTATTTCTGTGGAATCTCAGAACAGATATTTCGGATCCCTTTGAAGACTATAGGGCCAAAGGAAGTATCCTCCGATAACAAAGAGAAAGAAGGTTTCTGAGAAACTTCTTTGTGTTCTGTGAAATCATCTCACAGAGTTACAGCTTTCCCCTCAAGAAGCCTTTCGCTAAGACAGTTCTTGTGGAATTGGCAAAGTGATATTTGGAAGCCCATAGAGGGCCATGGTGAAAAAGGAAATATCCTCAGATGAAATCTGGAAAGAAGTTTTCTGAGAAACTGCTTAGTGTTCTGTGAATTCATCTCACAGAGTTACATCTGTATTTCGTGGATGTCTTTGCTAGCCTTATTTCTGTGGAATCTGAGAACAGATATTTCGGATCCCTTTGAAGACTATAGGGCCAAAGGAAATATCCTCCGATAACAAAGAGAAAGAAGCTTTCTGAGAAACTTCTTTGCGTTCTGTGAAATCATCTCACAGAGTTACAGCTTTCCCCTCAAGAAGCCTTTCGCTAAGACAGTTCTTGTGGAATTGGCAAAGTGATATTTGGAAGCCCATAGAGGGCTATGGTGAAAAAGGAAATATCCTCAGATGATATCTGGAAAGAAGCTTTCTGAGAAACTGCTTAGTGTTCTGTGAATTCATCTCACAGAGTTACATGTGTATTTCGTGGATCTCTTTGCTAGCCTTATTTCTGTGGAATCTGAGAACAGAGATTTCGGATCCCTTTGAAGAGTATAGGGCCAAAGGAAATATCCTCCGATAACAAAGAGAAAGAAGGTTTCTGAGAAACTTCTTTGTGTTCTGTGAAATCATCTCACAGAGTTACAGCATTCCCCTGAAGAAGCCTTTCGCTCAGACAGTTCTTGTGGAATTGGCAAAGAGATATTTGGAAGCCCATAGAGGGCTATGGTGAAAAAGGAAATATCCTCAGATGAAATCTGGAAAGAAGCTTTCTGAGAAACTGCTTAGTGTTCTGTGAATTCATCTCACACAGTTACATCTGTATTTCGTGGATCTCTTTGCTAGCCTTATTTCTGTGGAATCTGAGAACAGATATTTCGGATCCCTTTGAAGACTATAGGGCCAAAGGAAATATCCTGCGATAACAAAGAGAAAGAAGCTTTCTGAGAAACTTCTTTCTGTTCTGTGAAATCATCTCACCGAGTTACAGCTTTCCCCTCAAGAAGCCTTTCGCTAAGACAGTTCTTGTGGAATTGGCAAAGTGATATTTGTAAGCCCATAGAGGGCTATGGTGAAAAAGGAAATATCCTCAGATGAAATCTGGAAAGAAGCTTTCTGAGAAACTGCTTAGTGTTCTGTGAATTCATCTAACAGAGTTACATCTGTATTTCGTGGATCTCTTTGCTATCCTTATTTCTGTGGAATCTGAGAACAGATATTTCGGATCCCTTGGAAGACTATAGGGCCAAAGGAAATATCCTCCGATAACAAAGAGAAAGAAGGTTTCTGAGAAACTTCTTTGTGTTCTGTGAAATCATCTCACAGAGTTACAGCTTTCCCTTCAAGAAGCCTTTCGCTCAGACAGTTCTTGTGGAATTGGCAAAGAGATATATGGAAGCCCATAGAGGGCTATGGTGAAAAAGGAAATATCCTCAGATGAAATCTGGAAAGAAGCGTTCTGAGAAACTGCTTAGGGTTCTGTGAATTCATCTCACAGAGTTACATGTGTATTTCGTGGATATCTTTGCTAGCCTTATTTCTGTGGAATCTGAGAACAGATATTTCGGATCCCTTTGAAGACTATAGGGCCAAAGGAAATATCCTCCGATAACAAAGAGAAAGAAGCTTTCTGAGAAACTTCTTTGTGTTCTGTGAAATCATCTCACAGAGTTACAGCTTTCCCCTCAAGAAGCCTTTAACTAAGGCAGTTCTTGTGAAACTGGCAAAGAGATATTTGGAAGCCCATAGAGGGCTATGGTGAAAAAGGAAATATCCTCAGATGAAATCTGGAAAGAAGCTTTCTGAGAAACTGCTTAGTGTTCTGTGAATTCATCTCACAGAGTTACATCTGTATTTCGTGGATCTCTTTGCTAGCCTTATTTCTGTGGAATCTGAGAACAGATATTTCGGATCCCTTGGAAGTCTATAGGGCCAAAGGAAATATCCTGCGATAACAAAGAGAAAGAAGCTTTCTGAGAAACTTCTTTGTGTTCTGTGAAATCATCTCACAGAGTTACAGCTTTCCCCTCAAGAAGCCTTTCGCTAAGACAGTTCTTGTGGAATTGGCAAAGTGATATTTGGAAGCCCATAGAGGGCTATGGTGAAAAAGGAAATATCCTCAGATGAAATCTGGAAAGAAGCTTTCTGAGAAACTTCTTAGTGTTCTGTGAATTCACCTCACAGAGTTACATGTGTATTTCGTGGATCTCATTGCTAGCCTTATTTCTGTGGAATCTGAGAACAGATATTTCGGATCCCTTTGAAGACTATAGGGCCAAAGGAAATATCCTCCGATAACAAAGAGAAAGATGCTTTCTGAGAAACTTCTTTGTGTTCTGTGAAATCATCTCACAGAGTTACAGCTTTCCCCTCAAGAAGCCTTTCGCTAAGACAGTTCTTGTGGAATTGGCAAAGTGATATTTGGAAGACCATAGAGGGCTATGGTGAAAAAGGAAATATCCTCAGATGAAATCTGGAAAGAATCTTTCTGAGAAACTGCTTAGTGTTCTGTGAATTCATCTCACAGAGTTATATCTGTATTTCGTGGATCTCTTTGCTAGCCCTATTTCTGCGGAATCTGAGAACAGAGATTTCGGATCCCTTTGAAGACTACAGGGCCAAAGGAAATATCCTGCGATAACAAAGAGAAAGAAGCTTTCTGAGAAACTTCTTTGTGTTCTGTGAAATCATCTCACAGAGTTACAGCTTTCCCCTCGAGAAGTCTTTCGCTAAGACAGTTCTTGTGGAATTGGCAAAGTGATATTTGGAAGCCCATAGAGGGCTATGGTGAAAAAGGAAATATCCTCAGATGAAATCTGGAAAGAAGCTTTCTGAGAAACTTCTTAGTGTTCTGTGAATTCATCTAACAGAGTTACATCAGTATTTCGTGGATCTCTTTGCTAGCCTTATTTCTGTGGAATCTGGGAACAGATATTTCGGATCCATTTGAAGACTATAGGGCCAAAGGAAATATCCTGCGATAACAAAGAGAAAGAAGCTTTCTGAGAAACTTCTTTGTGTTCTGTGAAATCATCTCACAGAGTTACAGCTTTCCCCTCAAGAAGCCTTTCGCTAAGACAGTTCTTGTGGAAATGGCAAAGTGATATTTGGAAGCCCATAGAGGGCTATGGTGAAAAAGGAAATATCCTCAGATGAAATCTGGAAAGAAGCTTTCTGAGAAACTGCTTAGTGTTCTGTGAATTCATCTCACAGAGTTACATCTGTATTTCGTGGGTCTCTTTGCTAGCCTTATTTCTGTGGAATCTGAGAAAAGATATTTCGGATCCCTTGGAAGACTATAGGGACAAAGGAAATATCCTGCGATAACAAAGAGAAAGAAGCTTTCTGAGAAACTTCTTTGTGTTCTGTGAAATCATCTCACAGAGTTACAGCTTTCCCCTCAAGAAGATTTTCGCTAAGACAGTTCTTGTGGAATTGGCAAAGTGATATTTGGAAGCCCATAGAGGGCTATGGTGAAAAAGGAAATATCCTCAGATGAAATCTGGAAAGAAGCTTTCTGAGAAACTGCTTAGTGTTCTGTGAATTCATCTCACAGAGTTACATCTGTATTTCGTGGATCTCTTTGCTAGCCTTATTTCTGTGGAATCTGGGAACAGATATTTCGGATCCCTTTGAAGACTATAGGGCCAAAGGAAATATCCTGCGATAACAAAGAGAAAGAAGCTTTCTGAGAATCTTCTTTGTGTTCTGTGAAATCATCTCACAGAGTTACAGCTTTCCCCTCAAGAAGCCTTTCGATAAGACAGTTCTTGTGGAATTGGCAAAGTGATATTTGGAAGCCCATAGAGGGCTATGGTGAAAAAGGAAATATCCTCAGATGAAATCTGGAAAGAAGCTTTCTGAGAAACTGCTTAGTGTTCTGTGAATTCATCTCACAGAGTTACATCTGTATTTCGTGGATCTCTTTGCTAGCCTTATTTCTGTGGAATCTGAGAACAGATATTTCCGATCCCTTTGAAGACTATAGGGCCAAAGGAAATATCCTGCGATAACAAAGAGAAAGAAGCTTTCTGAGAAACTTCTTTGTGTTCTGTGAAATCATCTCACAGAGTTACAGCTTTCCCCTCAAGAAGCCTTTCGCTAAGACAGTTTTTGTGGAATTGGCAAAGTGATATTTGGAAGCCCATAGAGGGCTATGGTGAAAAAGGAAATATCCTCAGATGAAATCTGGAAAGAAGCTTTCTGAGAAACTGCTTAGTGTTCTGTGAATTCATCTCACAGAATTACATCTGTATTTCGTGGATCTCTTTGCTAGCCTTATTTCTGTGGAATCTGAGAACAGATATTTCGGATCCCTTTGAAGACTATAGGGCCAAAGGAAATATCCTCCGATAACAAAGAGAAAGAAGCTTTCTGAGAAACTTCTTTGTGTTCTGTGAAATCATCTCACAGAGTTACAGCTTTCCCCTCAAGAAACCTTTCGCTAAGACAGTTCTTGTGGAATTGGCAAAGTGATATTTGGAAGCCCATAGAGGGCTATGGTGAAAAAGGAAATATCCTCAGATGAAATCTGGAAAGAAGCTTTCTGAGAAACTGCTTAGTGTTCTGTGAATTCATCTCACAGAGTTACATGTGTATTTCGTGGGTCTCTTTGCTAGCCTTATTTCTGTGGAATCTCAGAACAGATATTTCGGATCCCTTTGAAGACTATATGGCCAAAAGAAGTATCCTCCGATAACAAAGAGAAAGAAGGTTTCTGAGAAACTTCTTTGTGTTCTGTGAAATCATCTCACAGAGTTACAGCTTTCCCTTCAAGAAGCCTTTAACTAAGGCAGTTCTTGTGAAATTGGCAAAGAGATATTTGGAAGCCCATAGAGGGCTATGGTGAAAAAGGAAATATCCTCAGATGAAATCTGGAAAGAAGCTTTCTGAGAAACTGCTTAGTGTTCTGTGAATTCATCTCACAGAGTTACATGTGTATTTCGTGGGTCTCTTTGCTAGCCTTATTTCTGTGGAATCTCAGAACAGATATTTCGGATCCCTTTGAAGACTATATGGCCAAAAGAAGTATCCTCCGATAACAAAGAGAAAGAAGGTTTCTGAGAAACTTCTTTGTGTTCTGTGAAATCATCTCACAGAGTTACAGCTTTCACCTCAAGAAGCCTTTCGCTAAGACAGTTCTTGTGGAATTGGCAAAGTGATATTTGGAAGCCCATAGAGGGCCATGGTGAAAAAGGAAATATCCTCAGATGAAATCTGGAAAGAAGTTTTCTGAGAAACTGCTTAGTGTTCTGTGAATTCATCTCACAGAGTTACATCTGTATTTCGTGGATCTCTTTGCTAGCCTTATTTCTGTGGAATCTGAGAACAGATATTTCGGATCCCTTTGAAGACTATAGGGCCAAAGGAAATATCCTCCGATAACAAAGAGAAAGAAGGTTTCTGAGAAACTTCTTTGTGTTCTGTGAAATCATCTCATAGAGTTACAGCTTTCCCTTCAAGAAGCCTTTCGCTCAGACAGTTCTTGTGGAATTGGCAAAGAGATATATGGAAGCCCATAGAGGGCTATGGTGAAAAAGGAAATATCCTCAGATGAAATCTGGAAAGAAGCGTTCTGAGAAACTGCTTAGTGTTCTGTGAATTCATCTCACAGAGTTACATGTGTATTTCGTGGATATCTTTGCTAGCCTTATTTCTGTGGAATCTGAGAACAGATATTTCGGATCCCTTTGAAGACTATAGGGCCAAAGGAAATATCCTCCGATAACAAAGAGAAAGAAGCTTTCTGAGAAACTTCTTTGTGTTCTGTGAAATCATCTCACAGAGTTACAGCTTTCCCCTCAAGAAGCCTTTAACTAAGGCAGTTCTTGTGAAATTGGCAAAGAGATATTTGGAAGCCCATAGAGGGCTATGGTGAAAAAGGAAATATCCTCAGATGAAATCTGGAAAGAAGCTTTCTGAGAAACTGCTTAGTGTTCTGTGAATTCATCTCACAGAGTTACATGTGTATTTCGTGGGTCTCTTTGCTAGCCTTATTTCTGTGGAATCTGAGAAAAGATATTTCGGATCCCTATGAAGACTATAGGGCCAAAGGAAATATCCTGCGATAACAAAGAGAAAGAAGCTTTCTGAGAAACTTCTTTGTGTTCTGGAAATCATCTCACAGAGTTACAGCTTTCCCCTCAAGAAGCCTTTCGCTAAGACAGTTCTTGTGGAATTGGCAAAGTGATATTTGGAAGCCCATAGAGGGCTATGGTGAAAAAGGAAATATCCTCAGATGAAATCTGGAAAGAAGCTTTCTGAGAAACTGCTTAGTGTTCTGTGAATTCATCTCACAGAGTTACATCTGTATTTCGTGGATCTCTTTGCTAGCCTTATTTCTGTGGAATCTGAGAACAGATATTTCGGATCCCTTGGAAGACTATAGGGCCAAAGGAAATATCCTGCGATAACAAAGAGAAAGAAGCTTTCTGAGAAACTTCTTTGTGTTCTGTGAAATCATCTCACAGAGTTACAGCTTTCCCCTCAAGAAGCCTTTCGCTAAGACAGTTCTTGTGGAATTGGCAAAGTGATATTTGGAAGCCCATAGAGGGCTATGGTGAAAAAGGAAATATCCTCGGATGAAATCTGGAAAGAAGCTTTCTGAGAAACTTCTTAGTGTTCTGTGAATTCACCTCACAGAGTTACATGTGTATTTCGTGGATCTCATTGCTAGCCTTATTTCTGTGGAATCTGAGAACAGATATTTCGGATCCCTTTGAAGACTATAGGGCCAAAGGAAATATCCTCCGATAACAAAGAGAAAGATGCTTTTTGAGAAACTTCTTTGTGTTCTGTGAAATCATCTCACAGAGTTACAGCTTTCCCCTCAAGAAGCCTTTCGCTAAGACAGTTCTTGTGGAATTGGCAAAGTGATATTTGGAAGACCATAGAGGGCTATGGTGAAAAAGGAAATATCCTCAGATGAAATCTGGAAAGAATCTTTCTGAGAAACTGCTTAGTGTTCTGTGAATTCATCTCACAGAGTTATATCTGTATTTCGTGGATCTCTTTGCTAGCCCTATTTCTGCGGTATCTGAGAACAGAGATTTCGGATCCCTTTGAAGACTACAGGGCCAAAGGAAATATCCTGCGATAACAAAGAGAAAGAAGCTTTCTGAGAAACTTCTTTGTGTTCTGTGAAATCATCTCACAGAGTTACAGCTTTCCCCTCGAGAAGTCTTTCGCTAAGACAGTTCTTGTGGAATTGGCAAAGTGATATTTGGAAGCCCATAGAGGGCTATGGTGAAAAAGGAAATATCCTCAGATGAAATCTGGAAAGAAGCTTTCTGAGAAACTTCTTAGTGTTCTGTGAATTCATCTAACAGAGTTACATCAGTATTTCGTGGATCTCTTTGCTAGCCTTATTTCTGTGGAATCTGGGAACAGATATTTCGGATCCTTTTGAAGACTATAGGGCCAAAGGAAATATCCTGCGATAACAAAGAGAAAGAAGCTTTCTGAGAAACTTCTTTGTGTTCTGTGAAATCATCTCACAGAGTTACAGCTTTCCCCTCAAGAAGCCTTTCGCTAAGACAGTTCTTGTGGAAATGGCAAAGTGATATTTGGAAGCCCATAGAGGGCTATGGTGAAAAAGGAAATATCCTCAGATGAAATCTGGAAAGAAGCTTTCTGAGAAACTGCTTAGTGTTCTGTGAATTCATCTCACAGAGTTACATGTGTATTTCGTGGATATCTTTGCTAGCCTTATTTCTGTGGAATCTGAGAAAAGATATTTCGGATCCCTATGAAGACTATAGGGCCAAAGGAAATATCCTCCGATAACAAAGAGAAAGAAGCTTTCTGAGAAACTTCTTTGTGTTCTGTGAAATCATCTCACAGAGTTACAGCTTTCGCCTCAAGAAGCCTTTCGCTAAGACAGTTCTTGTGGAATTGGCAAAGTGATATTTGGAAGCCCATAGAGGGCTATGGTGAAAAAGGAAATATCCTCAGATGAAATCTGGAAAGAAGCTTTCTGAAAAACTGCTTAGTGTTCTGTGAATTCATCTCACAGAGTTACATCTGTATTTCGTGGATCTCTTTGCTAGCCTTATTTCTGTGGAATCTGGGAACAGATATTTCGGATCCCTTTGAAGACTATAGGGCCAAAGGAAATATCCTGCGATAACAAAGAGAAAGAAGCTTTCTGAGAAACTTCTTTGTGTTCTGTGAAATCATCTCACAGAGTTACAGCTTTCCCCTCAAGAAGCCTTTCGATAAGACAGTTCTTGTGGAATTGGCAAAGTGATATTTGGAAGCCCATAGAGGGCTATGGTGAAAAAGGAAATATCCTCGGATGAAATCTGGAAAGAAGATTTCTGAGAAACTGCTTAGTGTTCTGTAAATTCATCTCACAGAGATACATCTGTATTTCGTGGATCTCTTTGCTAGCCTTATTTCTGTGGAATCTGAGAACAGATATTTCGGATCCCTTTGAAGATTATAGGGCCAAAGGAAATATCCTCCGATAACAAAGAGAAAGACGCTTTCTGAGAAACTTCTTTGTGTTCTGTGAAATCATCTCACAGAGTTACAGCTTTCCCCTCAAGAAGCCTTTCGCTAAGACAGTTCTTGTGGAATTGGCAAAGTGATATTTGGAAGCCCATAGAGGGCTATGGTGAAAAAGGAAATATCCTCAGATGAAATCTGGAAAGAAGCTTTCTGAGAAACTGCTTAGTGTTCTGTGAATTCATCTCACAGAGTTACATCTGTATTTCGTGGATCTCTTTGCTATCCTTATTTCTGTGGAATCTGAGAACAGATATTTCGGATCCCTTGGAAGACTATAGGGCCAAAGGAAATATCCTCCGATAACAAAGAGAAAGAAGGTTTCTGAGAAACTTCTTTGTGTTCTGTGAAATCATCTCACAGAGTTACAGCTTTCCCTTCAAGAAGCCTTTCGCTCAGACAGTTCTTGTGGAATTGGCAAAGAGATATATGGAAGCCCATAGAGGGCTATGGTGAAAAAGGAAATATCCTCAGATGAAATCTGGAAAGAAGCGTTCTGAGAAACTGCTTAGTGTTCTGTGAATTCATCTCACAGAGTTACATGTGTATTTCGTGGATATCTTTGCTAGCCTTATTTCTGTGGAATCTGAGAACAGATATTTCGGATCCCTTTGAAGACTATAGGGCCAAAGGAAATATCCTCCGATAACAAAGAGAAAGAAGCTTTCTGAGAAACTTCTTTGTGTTCTGTGAAATCATCTCACAGAGTTACAGCTTTCCCCTCAAGAAGCCTTTAACTAAGGCAGTTCTTGTGAAATTGGCAAAGAGATATTTGGAAGCCCATAGAGGGCTATGGTGAAAAAGGAAATATCCTCAGATGAAATCTGGAAAGAAGCTTTCTGAGAAACTGCTTAGTGTTCTGTGAATTCATCTCACAGAGTTACATGTGTATTTCGTGATTCTCTTTGCTAGCCTTATTTCTGTGGAATCTGAGAAAAGATATTTCGGATCCCTATGAAGACTATAGGGCCAAAGGAAATATCCTGCGATAACAAAGAGAAAGAAGCTTTCTGAGAAACTTCTTTGTGTTCTGTGAAATCATCTCACAGAGTTACAGCTTTCCCCTCAAGAAGCCTTTCGCTAAGACAGTTCTTGTGGAATTGGCAAAGTGATATTTGGAAGCCCATAGAGGGCTATGGTGAAAAAGGAAATATCCTCAGATGAAATCTGGAAAGAAGCTTTCTGAGAAACTTCTTAGTGTTCTGTGAATTCATCTAACAGAGTTACATCAGTATTTCGTGGATCTCTTTGCTAGCCTTATTTCTGTGGAATCTGGGAACAGATATTTCGGATCCATTTGAAGACTATAGGGCCAAAGGAAATATCCTGCGATAACAAAGAGAAAGAAGCTTTCTGAGAAACTTCTTTGTGTTCTGTGAAATCATCTCACAGAGTTACAGCTTTCCTCTCAAGAAGCCTTTCGCTAAGACAGTTCTTGTGGAAATGGCAAAGTGATATTTGGAAGCCCATAGAGGGCTATGGTGAAAAAGGAAATATCCTCAGATGAAATCTGGAAAGAAGCTTTCTGAGAAACTGCTTAGTGTTCTGTGAATTCATCTCACAGAGTTACATGTGTATTTCGTGGATATCTTTGCTAGCCTTATTTCTGTGGAATCTGAGAAAAGATATTTCGGATCCCTATGAAGACTATAGGGCCAAAGGAAATATCCTCCGATAACAAAGAGAAAGAAGCTTTCTGAGAAACTTCTTTGTGTTCTGTGAAATCATCTCACAGAGTTACAGCTTTCGCCTCAAGAAGCCTTTCGCTAAGACAGTTCTTGTGGAATTGGCAAAGTGATATTTGAAAGCCCATAGAGGGCTATGGTGAAAAAGGAAATATCCTCAGATGAAATCTGGAAAGAAGCTTTCTGAGAAACTGCTTAGTGTTCTGTGAATTCATCTCACAGAGTTACATCTGTATTTCGTGGATCTCTTTGCTAGCCTTATTTCTGTGGAATCTGAGAACAGATATTTCCGATCCCTTTGAAGACTATAGGGCCAAAGGAAATATCCTGCGATAACAAAGAGAAAGAAGCTTTCTGAGAAACTTCTTTGTGTTCTGTGAAATCATCTCACAGAGTTACAGCTTTCCCCTCAAGAAGCCTTTCGCTAAGACAGTTCTTGTGGAATTGGCAAAGTGATATTTGGAAGCCCATAGAGGGCTATGGTGAAAAAGGAAATATCCTCAGATGAAATCTGGAAAGAAGCTTTCTGAGAAACTGCTTAGTGTTCTGTAAATTCATCTCACAGAGTTACATCTGTATTTCGTGGATCTCTTTGCTAGCCTTATTTCTGTAGAATCTGAGAACAGATATTTCGGATCCCTTTGAAGACTATAGGGCCAAAGGAAATATCCTCCGATAACAAAGAGAAAGAAGCTTTCTGAGAAAATTCTTTGTGTTCTGTGAAATCATCTCACAGAGTTACATCTTTCCCCTCGAGAAGCCTTTCGCTAAGACAGTTCTTGTGGAATTGGCAAAGTGATATTTGGAAGCCCATAGAGGGCTACGGTGAAAAAGGAAATATCCTCAGATGATATCTGGAAAGAAGCTTTCTGAGAAACTGCTTAGTGTTCTGTGAATTCACCTCACAGAGTTACATGTGTATTTCGTGGATCTCATTGTTAGCCTTATTTCTGTGGAATATGAGAACAGATATTTCCGATCCCTTTGAAGACTATAGGGCCAAAGGAAATATCCTGCGATAACAAAGAGAAAGAAGCTTTCTGAGAAACTTCTTTGTGTTCTGTGAAATCATCTCACAGAGTTACAGCTTTCCCCTCAAGAAGCCTTTCGCTAAGACAGTTCTTGTGGAATTGGCAAAGTGATATTTGGAAGCCCATAGAGGGCTCTGGTGAAAAAGGAAATATCCTCAGATGAAATCTGGAAAGAAGCTTTCTGAGAAACTTCTTAGTGTTCTGTGAATTCATCTCACAGAGTTACATCAGTATTTCGTGGATCTCTTTGCTAGCCTTATTTCTGTGGAATCTCAGAACAGATATTTCGGATCCCTTTGAAGACTATAGGGCCAAAGGAAGTATCCTCCGATAACAAAGAGAAAGAAGGTTTCTGAGAAACTTCTTTGTGTTCTGTGAAATCATCTCACAGAGTTACAGCTTTCCCATCAAGAAGCCTTTCGCTAAGACAGTTCTTGTGGAATTGCCAAAGTGATATTTGGAAGCCCATAGAGGGCTATGGTGAAAAAGGAAATATCCTCAGATGAAATCTGGAAAGAAGCTTTCTGAGAAACTGCTTAGTGTTCTGTGAATTCATCTCACAGAGTTACATCTGTATTTCGTGGATCTCTTTGCTAGCCTTATTTCTGTGGAATCTGAAAACAGATATTTCGGATCCCTTTGAAGACTATAGGGCCAAAGGAAATATCCTGCGATAACAAAGAGAAAGAAGCTTTCTGAGAAACCTCTTTGTGTTCTGTGAAATCATCTCACAGAGTTACAGCTTTCCCCTCAAGAAGCCTTTCGCTAAGACAGTTCTTGTGGAAATGGCAAAGTGATATTTGGAAGCCCATAGAGGGCTATGGTGAAAAAGGAAATATCCTCAGATGAAATCTGGAAAGAAGCTTTCTGAGAAACTGCTTAGTGTTCTGTTAATTCATCTCACACAGTTACATCTGTATTTCGTGGATCTCTTTGCTAGCCTTATTTCTGTGGAATCTGGGAACAGATATTTCGGATCCATTTGAAGACTATAGGGCCAAAGGAAATATCCTGCGATAACAAAGAGAAAGAAGCTTTCTGAGAAACTTTTTTGTGTTCTGTGAAATCATCTCACAGAGTTACAGCTTTCCCCTCAAGAAGCCTTTCGCTAAGACAGTTCTTGTGGAATTGGCAAAGTGATATTTGGAAGCCCATAGAGGGCTATGGTGAAAAAGGAAATATCCTCGGATGAAATCTGGAAAGAAGCTTTCTGAGAAACTGCTTAGTGTTCTGTAAATTCATCTCACAGAGTTACATCTGTGTTTCGTGGATCTCTTTGCTAGCCTTATTTCTGTGGAATCTGAGAACAGATATTTCGGATCCCTTTGAAGATTATAGGGCCAAAGGAAATATCCTCCGATAACAAAGAGAAAGATGCTTTCTGAGAAACTTCTTTGTGTTCTGTGAAATCATCTCACAGAGTTACAGCTTTCCCCTCAAGAAGCCTTTCGCTAAGACAGTTCTTGTGGAATTGGCAAAGTGATATTTGGAAGCCCCTAGAGGGCTATGGTGAAAAAGGAAATATCCTCAGATGAAATCTGGAAAGAATCTTTCTGAGAAACTGCTTAGTGTTCTGTTAATTCATCTCACAGAGTTACATCTGTATTTCGTGGATCTCTTTGCTAGCCCTATTTCTGCGGAATCGGAGAACAGAGATTTCGGATCCCTTTGAAGACTACAGGGCCAAAGGAAATATCCTGCGATAACAAAGAGAAAGAAGCTTTCTGAGAAACTTCTTTGTGTTCTGTGAAATCATCTCACAGAGTTACAGCTTTCCCCTCAAGAAGCCTTTCGCTAAGACAGTTCTTGTGGAATTGGCAAAGTGATATTTGGAAGCCCATAGAGGGCTCTGGTGAAAAAGGAAATATCCTCAGATGAAATCTGGAAAGAAGCTTTCTGAGAAACTTCTTAGTGTTCTGTGAATTCATCTCACAGAGTTACATCAGTATTTCGTGGATCTCTTTGCTAGCCTTATTTCTGTGGAATCTCAGAACAGATATTTCGGATCCCTTTGAAGACTATAGGGCCAAAGGAAGTATCCTCCGATAACAAAGAGAAAGAAGGTTTCTGAGAAACTTCTTTGTGTTCTGTGAAATCATCTCACAGAGTTACAGCTTTCCCATCAAGAAGCCTTTCGCTAAGACAGTTCTTGTGGAATTGCCAAAGTGATATTTGGAAGCCCATAGAGGGCTATGGTGAAAAAGGAAATATCCTCAGATGAAATCTGGAAAGAAGCTTTCTGAGAAACTGCTTAGTGTTCTGTGAATTCATCTCACAGAGTTACATCTGTATTTCGTGGATCTCTTTGCTAGCCTTATTTCTGTGGAATCTGGGAACAGATATTTCGGATCCATTTGAAGACTATAGGGCCAAAGGAAATATCCTGCGATAACAAAGAGAAAGAAGCTTTCTGAGAAACTTTTTTGTGTTCTGTGAAATCATCTCACAGAGTTACAGCTTTCCCCTCAAGAAGCCTTTCGCTAAGACAGTTCTTGTGGAATTGGCAAAGTGATATTTGGAAGCCCATAGAGGGCTATGGTGAAAAAGGAAATATCCTCGGATGAAATCTGGAAAGAAGCTTTCTGAGAAACTGCTTAGTGTTCTGTAAATTCATCTCACAGAGTTACATCTGTGTTTCGTGGATCTCTTTGCTAGCCTTATTTCTGTGGAATCTGAGAACAGATATTTCGGATCCCTTTGAAGATTATAGGGCCAAAGGAAATATCCTCCGATAACAAAGAGAAAGATGCTTTCTGAGAAACTTCTTTGTGTTCTGTGAAATCATCTCACAGAGTTACAGCTTTCCCCTCAAGAAGCCTTTCGCTAAGACAGTTCTTGTGGAATTGGCAAAGTGATATTTGGAAGCCCCTAGAGGGCTATGGTGAAAAAGGAAATATCCTCAGATGAAATCTGGAAAGAATCTTTCTGAGAAACTGCTTAGTGTTCTGTTAATTCATCTCACAGAGTTACATCTGTATTTCGTGGATCTCTTTGCTAGCCCTATTTCTGCGGAATCGGAGAACAGAGATTTCGGATCCCTTTGAAGACTACAGGGCCAAAGGAAATATCCAGCGATAACAAAGAGAAAGAAGCTTTGTGAGAAACTTCTTTGTGTTCTGTGAAATCATCTCAAAGAGTTACAGCTTTCCCCTCGAGAAGCCTTTCGCTAGGACAGTTCTTGTGGAATTGGCAAAGTGATATTTGGAAGCCCATTGAGGGCTATGGTGAAAAAGGAAATATCCTCAGATGAAATCTGGAAAAAAGCTTTCTGAGAAACTTCTTAGTGTTCTGTGAATTCATCTCACAGAGTTACATCAGTATTTCGTGGATCTCTTTGCTAGTCTTATTTCTGTGGAATCTCAGAACAGATATTTCGGATCCCTTTGAAGACTATAGGGCCAAAGGAAGTATCCTCCGATAACAAAGAGAAAGAAGGTTTCTGAGAAACTTCTTTGTGTTCTGTGAAATCATCTCACAGAGTTACAGCTTTCCCCTCAAGAAGCCTTTCGCTAAGACAGTTCTTGTGGAATTGGCAAAGTGATATTTGGAAGCCCATAGAGGGCCATGGTGAAAAAGGAAATATCCTCAGATGAAATCTGGAAAGAAGTTTTCTGAGAAACTGCTTAGTGTTCTGTGAATTCATCTCACAGAGTTACATCTGTATTTCGTGGATCTCTTTGCTATCCTTATTTCTGTGGAATCTGAGAACAGATATTTCGGATCCCTTGGAAGACTATAGGGCCAAAGGAAATATCCTCCGATAACAAAGAGAAAGAAGGTTTCTGAGAAACTTCTTTGTGTTCTGTGAAATCATCTCACAGAGTTACAGCTTTCCCTTCAAGAAGCCTTTCGCTCAGACAGTTCTTGTGGAATTGGCAAAGAGATATATGGAAGCCCATAGAGGGCTATGGTGAAAAAGGAAATATCCTCAGATGAAATCTGGAAAGAAGCGTTCTGAGAAACTGCTTAGTGTTCTGTGAATTCATCTCACAGAGTTACATGTGTATTTCGTGGATATCTTTGCTAGCCTTATTTCTGTGGAATCTGAGAACAGATATTTCGGATCCCTTTGAAGACTATAGGGCCAAAGGAAATATCCTCCGATAACAAAGAGAAAGAAGCTTTCTGAGAAACTTCTTTGTGTTCTGTGAAATCATCTCACAGAGTTACAGCTTTCCCCTCAAGAAGCCTTTAACTAAGGCAGTTCTTGTGAAATTGGCAAAGAGATATTTGGAAGCCCATAGAGGGCAATGGTGAAAAAGGAAATATCCTCAGATGAAATCTGGAAAGAAGCTTTCTGAGAAACTGCTTAGTGTTCTGTGAATTCATCTCACAGAGTTACATGTGTATTTCGTGGGTCTCTTTGCTAGCCTTATTTCTGTGGAATCTGAGAAAAGATATTTCGGATCCCTATGAAGACTATAGGGCCAAAGGAAACATCCTCCGATAACAAAGAGAAAGAAGCTTTCTGAGAAACTTCTTTGTGTTCTGTGAAATCATCTCACAGAGTTACAGCTTTCCCCTCAAGAAGCCTTTCGCTAAGACAGTTCTTGTGGAATTGGCAAAGTGATATTTGGAAGCCCATAGAGGGCTATGGTGAAAAAGGAAATATCCTCAGATGAAATCTGGAAAGAAGCTTTCTGAGAAACTGCTTAGTGTTCTGTGAATTCACCTCACAGAGTTACATCTGTATTTCGTGGATCTCTTTGCTAGCCTTATTTCTGTGGAATCTGAGAACAGATATTTCGGATCCCTTTGAAGACTATAGGGCCAAAGGAAATATCCTGCGATAACAAAGAGAAAGAAGCTTTCTGAGAAACTTCTTTCTGTTCTGTGAAATCACCTCACAGAGTTACAGCTTTCCCCTCAAGAAGCCTTTCGATAAGACAGTTCTTGTGGAATTGGCAAAGTGATATTTGGAAGCCCATAGAGGGATATGGTGAAAAAGGAAATATCCTCAGATGAAATCTGGAAAGAAGCTTTCTGAGAAACTGCTTAGTGTTCTGTGAATTCATCTCATAGAGTTACATCTGTATTTCGTGGATCTCTTTGCTAGCCTTATTTCTGTGGAATCTGAAAACAGATATTTCGGATCCCTTTGAAGACTATAGGGCCAAAGGAAATATCCTCCGATAACAAAGAGAAAGAAGCTTTCTGAGAAAATTCTTTGTGTTCTGTGAAATCATCTCACAGAGTTACATCTTTCCCCTCGAGAAGCCTTTCGCTAAGACAGTTCTTGTGGAATTGGGAAAGTGATATTTGGAAGCCCATAGAGGGCTACGGTGAAAAAGGAAATATCCTCAGATGATATCTGGAAAGAAGCTTTCTGAGAAACTGCTTAGTGTTCTGTGAATTCACCTCACAGAGTTACATGTGTATTTCGTGGATCTCATTGCTAGCCTTATTTCTGTGGAATCTGAGAACAGATATTTCGGATCCCTTTGAAGATTATAGGGCCAAAGGAAATATCCTCCGATAACAAAGAGAAAGATGCTTTCTGAGAAACTTCTTTGTGTTCTGTGAAATCATCTCACAGAGTTACAGCTTTCCCCTCAAGAAGCCTTTCGCTAAGACAGTTCTTGTGGAATTGGCAAAGTGATATTTGGAAGCCCATAGAGGGCTATGGTGAAAAAGGAAATATCCTCAGATGAAATCTGGAAAGAAGTTTTCTGAGAAACTGCTTAGTGTTCTGTAAATTCATCTCACAGAGTTACATCTGTATTTCGTGGATCTCTTTGCTAGCCTTATTTCTGTGGAATCTGAGAACAGATATTTCGGATCCCTTTGAAGATTATAGGGCCAAAGGAAATATCCTCCGATAACAAAGAGAAAGATGCTTTCTGAGAAACTTCTTTGTGTTCTGTGAAATCATCTCACAGAGTTACAGCTTTCCCCTCAAGAAGCCTTTCGCTAAGACAGTTCTTGTGGAATTGGCAAAGTGATATTTGGAAGCCCATGGAGGGCTATGGTGAAAAAGGAAATATCCTCAGATGAAATCTGGAAAGAAGCTTTCTGAGAAACTGCTTAGTGTTCTGTGAATTCATCTCACAGAGTTACATCTGTATTTCGTGGATCTCTTTGCTAGCCCTATTTCTGCGGAATCTGAGAACAGAGATTTCGGATCCCTTTGAAGACTACAGGGCCAAAGGAAATATCCTGCGATAACAAAGAGAAAGAAGCTTTCTGAGAAACTTCTTTGTGTTCTGTGAAATCATCTCACAGAGTTACAGCTTTCCCCTCGAGAAGCCTTTCGCTAGGACAGTTCTTGTGGAATTGGCAAAGTGATATTTGGAAGCCCATAGAGGGCTATGGTGAAAAAGGAAATATCCTCAGATGAAATCTGGAAAAAAGCTTTCTGAGAAACTTCTTAGTGTTCTGTGAATTCATCTCACAGAGTTACATCAGTATTTCGTGGATCTCTTTGCTAGTCTTATTTCTGTGGAATCTCAGAACATATATTTCGGTTTCCTTTGAAGACTATAGGGCCAAAGGAAGTATCCTCCGATAACAAAGAGAAAGAAGGTTTCTGAGAAACTTCTTTGTGTTCTGTGAAATCATCTCACAGAGTTACAGCTTTCCCCTCAAGAAGCCTTTCGCTAAGACAGTTCTTGTGGAATTGGCAAAGTGATATTTGGAAGCCCATAGAGGGCCATGGTGAAAAAGGAAATATCCTCAGATGAAATCTGGAAAGAAGTTTTCTGAGAAACTGCTTAGTGTTCTGTGAATTCATCTCACAGAGTTACATGTGTATTTCGTGGATATCTTTGCTAGCCTTATTTCTGTGGAATCTGAGAACAGATATTTCGGATCCCTTTGAAGACTATAGGGCCAAAGGAAATATCCTCCGATAACAAAGAGAAAGAAGCTTTCTGAGAAACTTCTTTGTGTTCTGTGAAATCATCTCACAGAGTTACAGCTTTCCCCTCAAGAAGCCTTTATCTAAGGCAGTTCTTGTGAAATTGGCAAAGAGATATTTGGAAGCCCATAGAGGGCTATGGTGAAAAAGGAAATATCCTCAGATGAAATCTGGAAAGAAGCTTTCTGAGAAACTGCTTAGTGTTCTGCGAATTCATCTCACAGAGTTACATGTGTATTTCGTGGGTCTCTTTGCTAGCCTTATTTCTGTGGAATCTGAGAAAAGATATTTCGGATCCCTATGAAGACTATAGGGCCAAAGGAAACATCCTCCGATAACAAAGAGAAAGAAGCTTTCTGAGAAACTTCTTTGTGTTCTGTGAAATCATCTCACAGAGTTACAGCTTTCCCCTCAAGAAGCCTTTCGCTAAGACAGTTCTTGTGGAATTGGCAAAGTGATATTTGGAAGCCCATAGAGGGCTATGGTGAAAAAGGAAATATCCTCAGATGAAATCTGGAAAGAAGCTTTCTGAGAAACTGCTTAGTGTTCTGTGAATTCATCTCACAGAGTTACATGTGTATTTCGTGGATCTCTTTGCTAGCCTTATTTCTGTGGAATCTGAAAACAGATATTTCGGATCCCTTTGAAGACTATAGGGCCAAAGGAAATATCCTGCGATAACAAAGAGAAAGCAGCTTTCTGAGAAACTTCTTTCTGTTCTGTGAAATCACCTCACAGAGTTACAGCTTTCCCCTCAAGAAGCCTTTCGATAAGACAGTTCTTGTGGAATTGGCAAAGTGATATTTGGAAGCCCATAGAGGGATATGGTGAAAAAGGAAATATCCTCAGATGAAATCTGGAAAGAAGCTTTCTGAGAAACTGCTTAGTGTTCTGTGAATTCATCTCACAGAGTTACATCTGTATTTCGTGGATCTCTTTGCTAGCCTTATTTCTGTGGAATCTCAGAACAGATATTTCCGATCCCTTTGAAGACTATAGGGCCAAAGGAAATATCCTGCGATAACAAAGAGAAAGAAGCTTTCTGAGAAACTTCTTTGTGTTCTGTGAAATCATCTCACAGAGTTACAGCTTTCCCCTCAAGAAGCCTTTCGCTAAGACAGTTCTTGTGGAATTGGCAAAGTGATATTTGGAAGCCCATAGAGGGCCATGGTGAAAAAGGAAATATCCTCAGATGAAATCTGGAAAGAAGTTTTCTGAGAAACTGCTTAGTGTTCTGTGAATTCATCTCACAGAGTTACATCTGTATTTCGTGGATCTCTTTGCTAGCCTTATTTCTGTGGAATCTGAGAACAGATATTTCGGATCCCTTTGAAGACTGTAGGGCCAAAGGAAATATCCTCCGATAACAAAGAGAAAGAAGCTTTCTGAGAAACTTCTTTGCGTTCTGTGAAATCATCTCACAGAGTTACAGCTTTCCCCTCAAGAAGCCTTTCGCTAAGACAGTTCTTGTGGAATTGGCAAAGTGATATTTGGAAGCCCATAGAGGGCTATGGTGAAAAAGGAAATATCCTCAGATGATATCTGGAAAGAAGCTTTCTGAGAAACTGCTTAGTGTTCTGTGAATTCATCTCACAGAGTTACATGTGTATTTCGTGGATCTCTTTGCTAGCCTTATTTCTGTGGAATCTGAGAACAGAGATTTCGGATCCCTTTGAAGACTATAGGGCCAAAGGAAATATCCTCCGATAACAAAGAGAAAGAAGGTTTCTGAAAAACTTCTTTGTGTTCTGTGAAATCATCTCACAGAGTTACAGCATTCCCCTGAAGAAGCCTTTCGGTCAGACAGTTCTTGTGGAATTGTCAAAGAGATATTTGGAAGCCCATAGAGGGCTATGGTGAAAAAGGAAATATCCTCAGATGAAATCTGGAAAGAAGCTTTCTGAGAAACTGCTTAGTGTTCTGTGAATTCATCTCACAGAGTTACATCTGTATTTCGTGGATCTCTTTGCTAGCCTTATTTCTGTGGAATCTGAGAACAGATATTTCGGATCCCTTTGAAGACTATAGGGCCAAAGGAAATATCCTGCGATAACAAAGAGAAAGAAGCTTTCTGAGAAACTTCTTTCTGTTCTGTGAAATCATCTCACCGAGTTACAGCTTTCCCCTCAAGAAGCCTTTCGCTAAGGCAGTTCTTGTGGAATTGGCAAAGTGATATTTGTAAGCCCATAGAGGGCTATGGTGAAAAAGGAAATATCCTCAGATGAAATCTGGAAAGAAGCTTTCTGAGAAACTGCTTAGTGTTCTGTGAATTCATCTCACAGAGTTACATCTGTATTTCGTGGATCTCTTTGCTATCCTTATTTCTGTGGAATCTGAGAACAGATATTTCGGATCCCTTGGAAGACTATAGGGCCAAAGGAAATATCCTCCGATAACAAAGAGAAAGAAGGTTTCTGAGAAACTTCTTTGTGTTCTGTGAAATCATCTCACAGAGTTACAGCTTTCCCTTCAAGAAGCCTTTAACTAAGGAAGTTCTTGTGAAATTGGCAAAGAGATATTTGGAAGCCCATAGAGGGCTATGGTGAAAAAGGAAATATCCTCAGATGAAATCTGGAAAGAAGCTTTCTGAGAAACTGCTTAGTGTTCTGTGAATTCATCTCACAGAGTTACATGTGTATTTCGTGGGTCTCTTTGCTAGCCTTATTTCTGTGGAATCTCAGAACAGATATTTCGGATCCCTTTGAAGACTATATGGCCAAAAGAAGTATCCTCCGATAACAAAGAGAAAGAAGGTTTCTGAGAAACTTCTTTGTGTTCTGTGAAATCATCTCACAGAGTTACAGCTTTCCCTTCAAGAAGCCTTTAACTAAGGCAGTTCTTGTGAAATTGGCAAAGAGATATTTGGAAGCCCATAGAGGGCTATGGTGAAAAAGGAAATATCCTCAGATGAAATCTGGAAAGAAGCTTTCTGAGAAACTGCTTAGTGTTCTGTGAATTCATCTCACAGAGTTACATGTGTATTTCGTGGGTCTCTTTGCTAGCCTTATTTCTGTGGAATCTCAGAACAGATATTTCGGATCCCGTTGAAGACTATATGGCCAAAAGAAGTATCCTCCGATAACAAAGAGAAAGAAGGTGTCTGAGAAACTTCTTTGTGTTCTGTGAAATCATCTCACAGAGTTACAGCTTTCCCCTCAAGAAGCCTTTCGCTAAGACAGTTCTTGTGGAATTGGCAAAGTGATATTTGGAAGCCCATAGAGGGCCATGGTGAAAAAGGAAATATCCTCAGATGAAATCTGGAAAGAAGTTTTCTGAGAAACTGCTTAGTGTTCTGTGAATTCATCTCACAGAGTTACATCTGTATTTCGTGGATCTCTTTGCTAGCCTTATTTCTGTGGAATCTGAGAACAGATATTTCGGATCCCTTTGAAGACTATAGGGCCAAAGGAAATATCCTCCGATAACAAAGAGAAAGAAGCTTTCTGAGAAACTTCTTTGCGTTCTGTGAAATCATCTCACAGAGTTACAGCTTTCCCCTCAAGGAGCCTTTCGCTAAGACAGTTCTTGTGGAATTGGCAAAGTGATATTTGGAAGCCCATAGAGGGCTATGGTGAAAAAGGAAATATCCTCAGATGATATCTGGAAAGAAGCTTTCTGAGAAACTGCTTAGTGTTCTGTGAATTCATCTCACAGAGTTACATGTGTATTTCGTGGATCTCTTTGCTAGCCTTATTTCTGTGGAATCTGAGAACAGAGATTTCGGATCCCTTTGAAGACTATAGGGCCAAAGGAAATATCCTCCGATAACAAAGAGAAAGAAGGTTTCTGAGAAACTTCTTTGTGTTCTGTGAAATCATCTCACAGAGTTACAGCATTCACCTGAAGAAGCCTTTCGCTCAGACAGTTCTTGTGGAATTGTCAAAGAGATATTTGGAAGCCCATAGAGGGCTATGGTGAAAAAGGAAATATCCTCAGATGAAATCTGGAAAGAAGCTTTCTGAGAAACTGCTTAGTGTTCTGTGAATTCATCTCACAGAGTTACATCTGTATTTCGTGGATCTCTTTGCTAGCCTTATTTCTGTGGAATCTGAGAACAGATATTTCGGATCCCTTTGAAGACTATAGGGCCAAAGGAAATATCCTGCGATAACAAAGAGAAAGAAGCTTTCTGAGAAACTTCTTTCTGTTCTGTGAAATCATCTCACCGAGTTACAGCTTTCCCCTCAAGAAGCCTTTCGCTAAGACAGTTCTTGTGGAATTGGCAAAGTGATATTTGGAAGCCCATAGAGGGCTATGGTGAAAAAGGAAATATCCTCAGATGAAATCTGGAAAGAAGCTTTCTGAGAAACTGCTTAGTGTTCTGTGAATTCATCTCACAGAGTTACATCTGTATTTCGTGGATCTCTTTGCTATCCTTATTTCTGTGGAATCTGAGAACAGATATTTCGGATCCCTTGGAAGACTATAGGGCCAAAGGAAATATCCTCCGATAACAAGAGAAAGAAGGTTTCTGAGAAACTTCTTTGTGTTCTGTGAAATCATCTCATAGAGTTACAGCTTTCCCTTCAAGAAGCCTTTCGCTCAGACAGTTCTTGTGGAATTGGCAAAGAGATATATGGAAGCCCATAGAGGGCTATGGTGAAAAAGGAAATATCCTCAGATGAAATCTGGAAAGAAGCGTTCTGAGAAACTGCTTAGTGTTCTGTGAATTCATCTCACAGAGTTACATGTGTATTTCGTGGATATCTTTGCTAGCCTTATTTCTGTGGAATCTGAGAACAGATATTTCGGATCCCTTTGAAGACTATAGGGCCAAAGGAAATATCCTCCGATAACAAAGAGAAAGAAGCTTTCTGAGAAACTTCTTTGTGTTCTGTGAAATCATCTCACAGAGTTACAGTTTCCCCTCAAGAAGCCTTTAACTAAGGCAGTTCTTGTGAAATTGGCAAAGAGATATTTGGAAGCCCATAGAGGGCTATGGTGAAAAACGAAATATCCTCAGATGAAATCTGGAAAGAAGCTTTCTGAGAAACTGCTTAGTGTTCTGTGAATTCATCTCACAGAGTTACATGTGTATTTCGTGGGTCTCTTTGCTAGCCTTATTTCTGTGGAATCTGAGAAAAGATATTTCGGATCCCTATGAAGACTATAGGGCCAAAGGAAATATCCTGCGATAACAAAGAGAAAGAAGCTTTCTGAGAAACTTCTTTGTGTTCTGTGAAATCATCTCACAGAGTTACAGCTTTCCCCTCAAGAAGCCTTTCGCTAAGACAGTTCTTGTGGAATTGGCAAAGTGATATTTGGAAGCCCATAGAGGGCTATGGTGAAAAAGGAAATATCCTCAGATGAAATCTGGAAAGAAGCTTTCTGAGAAACTGCTTAGTGTTCTGTGAATTCATCTCACAGAGTTACATGTGTATTTCGTGGATCTCTTTGCTAGCCTTATTTCTGTGGAATCTGAGAACAGATATTTCGGATCCCTTGGAAGACTATAGGGCCAAAGGAAATATCCTGCGATAACAAAGAGAAAGAAGCTTTCTGAGAAACTTCTTTGTGTTCTGTGAAATCATCTCACAGAGTTACAGCTTTCCCCTCAAGAAGCCTTTCGCTAAGACAGTTCTTGTGGAATTGGCAAAGTGATATTTGGAAGCCCATAGAGGGCTATGGTGAAAAAGGAAATATCCTCGGATGAAATCTGGAAAGAAGCTTTCTGAGAAACTTCTTAGTGTTCTGTGAATTCACCTCACAGAGTTACATGTGTATTTCGTGGATCTCATTGCTTGCCTTATTTCTGTGGAATCTGAGAACAGATATTTCGGATCCCTTTGAAGACTATAGGGCCAAAGGAAATATCCTCCGATAACAAAGAGAAAGATGCTTTCTGAGAAACTTCTTTGTGTTCTGTGAAATCATCTCACAGAGTTACAGCTTTCCCCTCAAGAAGCCTTTCGCTAAGACAGTTCTTGTGGAATTGGCAAAGTGATATTTGGAAGACCATAGAGGGCTATGGTGAAAAAGGAAATATCCTCAGATGAAATCTGGAAAGAATCTTTCTGAGAAACTGCTTAGTGTTCTGTGAATTCATCTCACAGAGTTATATCTGTATTTCGTGGATCTCTTTGCTAGCCCTATTTCTGCGGAATCTGAGAACAGAGATTTCGGATCCCTTTGAAGACTACAGGGCCAAAGGAAATATCCTGCGATAACAAAGAGAAAGAAGCTTTCTGAGAAACTTCTTTGTGTTCTGTGAAATCATCTCACAGAGTTACAGCTTTCCCCTCGAGAAGTCTTTCGCTAAGACAGTTCTTGTGGAATTGGCAAAGTGATATTTGGAAGCCCATAGAGGGCTATGGTGAAAAAGGAAATATCCTCAGATGAAATCTGGAAAGAAGCTTTCTGAGAAACTTCTTAGTGTTCTGTGAATTCATCTAACAGAGTTACATCAGTATTTCGTGGATCTCTTTGCTAGCCTTATTTCTGTGGAATCTGGGAACAGATATTTCGGATCCATTTGAAGACTATAGGGCCAAAGGAAATATCCTGCGATAACAAAGAGCAAGAAGCTTTCTGAGAAACTTCTTTGTTTTCTGTGAAATCATCTCACAGAGTTACAGCTTTCCCCTCAAGAAGCCTTTCGCTAAGACAGTTCTTGTGGAAATGGCAAAGTGATATTTGGAAGCCCATAGAGGGCTATGGTGAAAAAGGAAATATCCTCAGATGAAATCTGGAAAGAAGCTTTCTGAGAAACTGCTTAGTGTTCTGTGAATTCATCTCACAGAGTTACATCTGTATTTCGTGGATCTCTTTGCTATCCTTATTTCTGTGGAATCTGAGAACAGATATTTCGGATCCCTTGGAAGACTATAGGGCCAAAGGAAATATCCTCCGATAACAAAGAGAAAGAAGGTTTCTGAGAAACTTCTTTGTGTTCTGAGAAATCATCTCACAGAGTTACAGCTTTCCCTTCAAGAAGCCTTTCGCTCAGACAGTTCTTGTGGAATTGGCAAAGAGATATATGGAAGCCCATAGAGGGCTATGGTGAAAAAGTAAATATCCTCAGATGAAATCTGGAAAGAAGCGTTCTGAGAAACTGCTTAGTGTTCTGTGAATTCATCTCACAGAGTTACATGTGTATTTCGTGGATATCTTTGCTAGCCTTATTTCTGTGGAATCTGAGAACAGATATTTCGGATCCCTTTGAAGACTATAGGGCCAAAGGAAATATCCTCCGATAACAAAGAGAAAGAAGCTTTCTGAGAAACTTCTTTGTGTTCTGTGAAATCATCTCACAGAGTTACAGCTTTCCCCTCAAGAAGCCTTTAACTAAGGCAGTTCTTGTGAAATTGGCAAAGAGATATTTGGAAGCCCATAGAGGGCTATGGTGAAAAAGGAAATATCCTCAGATGAAATCTGGAAAGAAGCTTTCTGAGAAACTGCTTAGTGTTCTGTGAATTCATCTCACAGAGTTACATGTGTATTTCGTGGGTCTCTTTGCTAGCCTTATTTCTGTGGAATCTGAGAAAAGATATTTCGGATCCCTATGAAGACTATACGGCCAAAGGAAATATCCTGCGATAACAAAGAGAAAGAAGCTTTCTGAGAAACTTCTTTGTGTTCTGTGAAATCATCTCACAGAGTTACAGCTTTCCCCTCAAGAAGCCTTTCGCTAAGACAGTTCTTGTGGAATTGGCAAAGTGATATTTGGAAGCCCATAGAGGGCTATGGTGAAAAAGGAAATATCCTCAGATGAAATCTGGAAAGAAGCTTTCTGAGAAACTGCTTAGTGTTCTGTGAATTCATCTCACAGAGTTACATCTGTATTTCGTGGATCTCTTTGCTAGCCTTATTTCTGTGGAATCTGAGAACAGATATTTCGGATCCCTTGGAAGACTATAGGGACAAAGGAAATATCCTGCGATAACAAAGAGAAAGAAGCTTTCTGAGAAACTTCTTTGTGTTCTGTGATATCATCTCACAGAGTTACAGCTTTCCCCTCAAGAAGCCTTTCGCTAAGATAGTTCTTGTGGAATTGGCAAAGTGATATTTGGAAGCCCATAGAGGGCTATGGTGAAAAAGGAAATATCCTCAGATGAAATCTGGAAAGAAGCTTTCTGAGAAACTTCTTAGTGTTCTGTGAATTCACCTCACAGAGTTACATGTGTATTTCGTGGATCTCATTGCTAGCCTTATTTCTGTGGAATCTGAGAACAGATATTTCGGATCCCTTTGAAGACTATAGGGCCAAAGGAAATATCCCCGATAACAAAGAGAAAGATGCTTTCTAAGAAACTTCTTTGTGTTCTGTGAAATCATCTCACAGAGTTACAGCTTTCCCCTCAAGAAGCCTTTCGCTAAGACAGTTCTTGTGGAATTGGCAAAGTGATATTTGGAAGACCATAGAGGGCTATGGTGAAAAAGGAAATATCCTCAGATGAAATCTGGAAAGAATCTTTCTGAGAAACTGCTTAGTGTTCTGTGAATTCATCTCACAGAGTTATATCTGTATTTCGTGGATCTCTTTGCTAGCCCTATTTCTGCGGAATCTGAGAACAGAGATTTCGGATCCCTTTGAAGACTACAGGGCCAAAGGAAATATCCTGCGATAACAAAGAGAAAGAAGCTTTCTGAGAAACTTCTTTGTGTTCTGTGAAATCATCTCACAGAGTTACAGCTTTCCCCTCGAGAAGTCTTTCGCTAAGACAGTTCTTGTGGAATTGGCAAAGTGATATTTGGAAGCCCATAGAGGGCTATGGTGAAAAAGGAAATATCCTCAGATGAAATCTGGAAAGAAGCTTTCTGAGAAACTTCTTAGTGTTCTGTGAATTCATCTAACAGAGTTACATCAGTATTTCGTGGATCTCTTTGCTAGCCTTATTTCTGTGGAATCTGGGAACAGATATTTCGGATCCATTTGAAGACTATAGGGCCAAAGGAAATATCCTGCGATAACAAAGAGAAAGAAGCTTTCTGAGAAACTTCTTTGTGTTCTGTGAAATCATCTCACAGAGTTACAGCTTTCCCCTCAAGAAGCCTTTCGCTAAGACAGTTCTTGTGGAAATGGCAAAGTGATATTTGGAAGCCCATAGAGGGCTATGGTGAAAAAGGAAATATCCTCAGATGAAATCTGGAAAGAAGCTTTCTGAGAAACTGCTTAGTGTTCTGTGAATTCATCTCACAGAGTTACATGTGTATTTCGTGGATATCTTTGCTAGCCTTATTTCTGTGGAATCTCAGAAAAGATATTTCGGATCCCTATGAAGACTATAGGGCCAAAGGAAATATCCTCCGATAACAAAGAGAAAGAAGCTTTCTGAGAAACTTCTTTGTGTTCTGTGAAATCATCTCACAGAGTTACAGCATTCGCCTCAAGAAGCCTTTCGCTAAGACAGTTCTTGTGGAATTGGCAAAGTGATATTTGAAAGCCCATAGAGGGCTATGGTGAAAAAGGAAATATCCTCAGATGAAATCTGGAAAGAAGCTTTCTGAGAAACTGCTTAGTGTTCTGTGAATTCATCTCACAGAGTTACATCTGTATTTCGTGGATCTCTTTGCTAGCCTTATTTCTGTGGAATCTGGGAACAGATATTTCGGATCCCTTTGAAGACTATAGGGCCAAAGGAAATATCCTGCGATAACAAAGAGAAAGAAGCTTTCTGAGAAACTTCTTTGTGTTCTGTGAAATCATCTCACAGAGTTACAGCTTTCCCCTCAAGAAGCCTTTCGATAAGACAGTTCTTGTGGAATTGGCAAAGTGATATTTGGAAGCCCGTAGAGGGATATGGTGAAAAAGGAAATATCCTCAGATGAAATCTGGAAAGAAGCTTTCTGAGAAACTGCTTAGTGTTCTGTGAATTCATCTCACAGAGTTACATCTGTATTTCGTGGATCTCTTTGCCAGCCTTATTTCTGTGGAATCTGAGAACAGATATTTCGGATCCCTTTGAAGATTATAGGGCCAAAGGAAATATCCTCCGATAACAAAGAGAAAGACGCTTTCTGAGAAACTTCTTTGTGTTCTGTGAAATCATCTCACAGAGTTACAGCTTTCCCCTCAAGAAGCCTTTCGCTAAGACAGTTCTTGTGGAGTTGGCAAAGTGATATTTGGAAGCCCATAAAGGGCTATGGTGAAAAAGGAAATATCCTCAGATGAAATCTGGAAAGAAGCTTTCTGAGAAACTGCTTAGTGTTCTGTGAATTCATCTCACAGAGTTACATCTGTATTTCGTGGATCTCTTTGCTATCCTTATTTCTGTGGAATCTGAGAACAGATATTTCGGATCCCTTGGAAGACTATAGGGCCAAAGGAAATATCCTCCGATAACAAAGAGAAAGAAGGTTTCTGAGAATCTTCTTTGTGTTCTGTGAAATCATCTCACAGAGTTACAGCTTTCCCTTCAAGAAGCCTTTCGCTCAGACAGTTCTTGTGGAATTGGCAAAGAGATATATGGAAACCCATAGAGGGCTATGGTGAAAAAGGAAATATCCTCAGATGAAATCTGGAAAGAAGCGTTCTGAGAAACTGCTTAGTGTTCTGTGAATTCATCTCACAGAGTTACATGTGTATTTCGTGGATATCTTTGCTATCCTTATTTCTGTGGAATCTGAGAACAGATATTGCGGATCCCTTTGAAGACTATAGGGCCAAAGGAAATATCCTCCGATAACAAAGAGAAAGAAGCTTTCTGAGAAACTTCTTTGTGTTCTGTGAAATCATCTCACAGAGTTACAGCTTTCCCCTCAAGAAGCCTTTAACTAAGGCAGTTCTTGTGAAATTGGCAAAGAGATATTTGGAAGCCCATAGAGGGCTATGGTGAAAAAGGAAATATCCTCAGATGAAATCTGGAAAGAAGCTTTCTGAGAAACTGCTTAGTGTTCTGTGAATTCATCTCACAGAGTTACATGTGTATTTCGTGGATCTCTTTGCTAGCCTTATTTCTGTGGAATCTGAGAACAGATATTTCGGATCCCTTGGAAGACTATAGGGACAAAGGAAATATCCTGCGATAACAAAGAGAAAGAAGCTTTCTGAGACACTTCTTTGTGTTCTGTGAAATCATCTCACAGAGTTACAGCTTTCCCCTCAAGAAGCCTTTCGCTAAGATAGTTCTTGTGGAATTGGCAAAGTGATATTTGGAAGCCCATAGAGGGCTATGGTGAAAAAGGAAATATCCTCAGATGAAATCTGGAAAGAAGCTTTCTGAGAAACTTCTTAGTGTTCTGTGAATTCACCTCACAGAGTTACATGTGTATTTCGTGGATCTCATTGCTAGCCTTATTTCTGTGGAATCTGAGAACAGATATTTCGGATCCCTTTGAAGACTATAGGGCCAAAGGAAATATCCTCCGATAACAAAGAGAAAGATGCTTTCTGAGAAACTTCTTTGTGTTCTGTGAAATCATCTCACAGAGTTACAGCTTTCCCCTCAAGAAGCCTTTCGCTAAGACAGTTCTTGTGGAATTGGCAAAGTGATATTTGGAAGACCATAGAGGGCTATGGTGAAAAAGGAAATATCCTCAGATGAAATCTGGAAAGAATCTTTCTGAGAAACTGCTTAGTGTTCTGTGAATTCATCTCACAGAGTTGTATCTGTATTTCGTGGATCTCTTTGCTAGCCCTATTTCTGCGGAATCTGAGAACAGAGATTTCGGATCCCTTTGAAGACTACAGGGCCAAAGGAAATATCCTGCGATAACAAAGAGAAAGAAGCTTTCTGAGAAACTTCTTTGTGTTCTGTGAAATCATCTCACAGAGTTACAGCTTTCCCCTCGAGAAGTCTTTCGCTAAGACAGTTCTTGTGGAATTGGCAAAGTGATATTTGGAAGCCCATAGAGGGCTATGGTGAAAAAGGAAATATCCTCAGATGAAATCTGGAAAGAAGCTTTCTGAGAAACTTCTTAGTGTTCTGTGAATTCATCTAACAGAGTTACATCAGTGTTTCGTGGATCTCTTTGCTAGCCTTATTTCTGTGGAATCTGGGAACAGATATTTCGGATCCATTTGAAGACTATAGGGCCAAAGGAAATATCCTGCGATAACAAAGAGAAAGAAGCTTTCTGAGAAACTTCTTTGTGTTCTGTGAAATCATCTCACAGAGTTACAGCTTTCCCCTCAAGAAGCCTTTCGCTAAGACAGTTCTTGTGGAAATGGCAAAGTGATATTTGGAAGCCCATAGAGGGCTATGGTGAAAAAGGAAATATCCTCAGATGAAATCTGGAAAGAAGCTTTCTGAGAAACTGCTTAGTGTTCTGTGAATTCATCTCACAGAGTTACATGTGTATTTCGTGGATATCTTTGCTAGCCTTATTTCTGTGGAATCTGAGAAAAGATATTTCGGATCCCTATGAAGACTATAGGGCCAAAGGAAATATCCTCCGATAACAAAGAGAAAGAAGCTTTCTGAGAAACTTCTTTGTGTTCTGTGAAATCATCTCACAGAGTTACAGCTTTCGCCTCAAGAAGCCTTTCGCTAAGACAGTTCTTGTGGAATTGGCAAAGTGATATTTGAAAGCCCATAGAGGGCTATGGTGAAAAAGGAAATATCCTCAGATGAAATCTGGAAAGAAGCTTTCTGAGAAACTGCTTAGTGTTCTGTGAATTCATCTCACAGAGTTACATCTGTATTTCGTGGATCTCTTTGCTAGCCTTATTTCTGTGGAATCTGGGAACAGATATTTCGGATCCCTTTGAAGACTATAGGGCCAAAGGAAATATCCTGCGATAACAAAGAGAAAGAAGCTTTCTGAGAAACTTCTTTGTGTTCTGTGAAATCATCTCACAGAGTTACAGCTTTCCCCTCAAGAAGCCTTTCGATAAGACAGTTCTTGTGGAATTGGCAAAGTGATATTTGGAAGCCCATAGAGGGATATGGTGAAAAAGGAAATATCCTCAGATGAAATCTGGAAAGAAGCTTTCTGAGAAACTGCTTAGTGTTCTGTGAATTCATCTCACAGAGTTACATCTGTATTTCGTGGATCTCTTTGCTAGCCTTATTTCTGTGGAATCTGAGAACAGATATTTCCGATCCCTTTGAAGACTATAGGGCCAAAGGAAATATCCTGCGATAACAAAGAGAAAGAAGCTTTCTGAGAAACTTCTTTGTGTTCTGTGAAATCATCTCACAGAGTTACAGCTTTCCCCTCAAGAAGCCTTTCGCTAAGACAGTTCTTGTGGAATTGGCAAAGTGATATTTGGAAGCCCATAGAGGGCTATGGTGAAAAAGGAAATATCCTCAGATGAAATCTGGAAAGAAGCTTTCTGAGAAACTGCTTAGTGTTCTGTAAATTCATCTCACAGAGTTACATCTGTATTTCGTGGATCTCTTTGCTAGCCTTATTTCTGTAGAATCTGAGAACAGATATTTCGGATCCCTTTGAAGACTATAGGGCCAAAGGAAATATCCTCCGATAACAAAGAGAAAGAAGGTTTCTGAGAAACTCCTTTGTGTTCTGTGAAATCATCTCACAGAGTTACATCTTTCCCCTCGAGAAGCCTTTCGCTAAGACAGTTCTTGTGGAATTGGCAAAGTGATATTTGGAAGCCCATAGAGGGCTACGGTGAAAAAGGAAATATCCTCAGATGATATCTGGAAAGAAGCTTTCTGAGAAACTGCTTAGTGTTCTGTGAATTCATCTCACAGAGTTACATGTGTATTTCGTGGATCTCATTGTTAGCCTTATTTCTGTGGAATCTGAGAACAGATATTTCCGATCCCTTTGAAGACTATAGGGCCAAAGGAAATATCCTGCGATAACAAAGAGAAAGAAGCTTTCTGAGAAACTTCTTTGTGTTCTGTGAAATCATCTCACAGAGTTACAGCTTTCCCTTCAAGAAGCCTTTCGCTAAGACAGTTCTTGTGGAATTGGCAAAGTGATATTTGGAAGCCCATAGAGGGCTCTGGTGAAAAAGGAAATATCCTCAGATGAAATCTGGAAAGAAGCTTTCTGAGAAACTTCTTAGTGTTCTGTGAATTCATCTCACAGAGTTACATCAGCATTTCGTGGATCTCTTTGCTAGCCTTATTTCTGTGGAATCTCAGAACAGATATTTCGGATCCCTTTGAAGACTATAGGGCCAAAGGAAGTATCCTCCGATAACAAAGAGAAAGAAGGTTTCTGAGAAACTTCTTTGTGTTCTGTGAAATCATCTCACAGAGTTACAGCTTTCCCATCAAGAAGCCTTTCGCTAAGACAGTTCTGTGGACTTGCCAAAGTGATATTTGGAAGCCCATAGAGGGCTATGGTGAAAAAGGAAATATCCTCAGATGAAATCTGGAAAGAAGCTTTCTGAGAAACTGCTTAGTGTTCTGTGAATTCATCTCACAGAGTTACATCTGTATTTCGTGGATCTCTTTGCTAGCCTTATTTCTGTGGAATCTGAAAACAGATATTTCGGATCCCTTTGAAGACTATAGGGCCAAAGGAAATATCCTGCGATAACAAAGAGAAAGAAGCTTTCTGAGAAACCTCTTTGTGTTCTGTGAAATCATCTCACAGAGTTACAGCTTTCCCCTCAAGAAGCCTTTCGCTAAGACAGTTCTTGTGGAAATGGCAAAGTGATATTTGGAAGCCCATAGAGGGCTATGGTGAAAAAGGAAATATCCTCAGATGAAATCTGGAAAGAAGCTTTCTGAGAAACTGCTTAGTGTTCTGTTAATTCATCTCACACAGTTACATCTGTATTTCGTGGATCTCTTTGCTAGCCTTATTTCTGTGGAATCTGGGAACAGATATTTCGGATCCCTTTGAAGACTATAGGGCCAAAGGAAATATCCTGCGATAACAAAGAGAAAGAAGCTTTCTGAGAAACTTTTTTGTGTTCTGTGAAATCATCTCACAGAGTTACAGCTTTCCCCTCAAGAAGCCTTTCGCTAAGACAGTTCTTGTGGAATTGGCAAAGTGATATTTGGAAGCCCATAGAGGGCTATGGTGAAAAAGGAAATATCCTCGGATGAAATCTGGAAAGAAGCTTTCTGAGAAACTGCTTAGTGTTCTGTAAATTCATCTCACAGAGTTACATCTGTGTTTCGTGGATCTCTTTGCTAGCCTTATTTCTGTGGAATCTGAGAACAGATATTTCGGATCCCTTTGAAGATTATAGGGCCAAAGGAAATATCCTCCGATAACAAAGAGAAAGATGCTTTCTGAGAAACTTCTTTGTGTTCTGTGAAATCATCTCACAGAGTTACAGCTTTCCCCTCAAGAAGCCTTTCGCTAAGACAGTTCTTGTGGAATTGGCAAAGTGATATTTGGAAGCCCCTAGAGGGCTATGGTGAAAAAGGAAATATCCTCAGATGAAATCTGGAAAGAATCTTTCTGAGAAACTGCTTAGTGTTCTGTTAATTCATCTCACAGAGTTACATCTGTATTTCGTGGATCTCTTTGCTAGCCCTATTTCTGCGGAATCGGAGAACAGAGATTTCGGATCCCTTTGAAGACTACAGGGCCAAAGGAAATATCCTGCGATAACAAAGAGAAAGAAGCTTTGTGAGAAACTTCTTTGTGTTCTGTGAAATCATCTCAAAGAGTTACAGCTTTCCCCTCGAGAAGCCTTTCGCTAGGACAGTTCTTGTGGAATTGGCAAAGTGATATTTGGAAGCCCATAGAGGGCTATGGTGAAAAAGGAAATATCCTCAGATGAAATCTGGAAAAAAGCTTTCTGAGAAACTTCTTAGTGTTCTGTGAATTCATCTCACAGAGTTACATCAGTATTTCGTGGATCTCTTTGCTAGTCTTATTTCTGTGGAATCTCAGAACAGATATTTCGGATCCCTTTGAAGACTATAGGGCCAAAGGAAGTATCCTCCGATAACAAAGAGAAAGAAGGTTTCTGAGAAACTTCTTTGTGTTCTGTGAAATCATCTCACAGAGTTACAGCTTTCCCCTCAAGAAGCCTTTCGCTAAGACAGTTCTTGTGGAATTGGCAAAGTGATATTTGGAAGCCCATAGAGGGCCATGGTGAAAAAGGAAATATCCTCAGATGAAATCTGGAAAGAAGTTTTCTGAGAAACTGCTTAGTGTTCTGTGAATTCATCTCACAGAGTTACATCTGTATTTCGTGGATCTCTTTGCTATCCTTATTTCTGTGGAATCTGAGAACAGATATTTCGGATCCCTTGGAAGACTATAGGGCCAAAGGAAATATCCTCCGATAACAAAGAGAAAGAAGGTTTCTGAGAAACTTCTTTGTGTTCTGTGAAATCATCTCACAGAGTTACAGCTTTCCCTTCAAGAAGCCTTTCGCTCAGACAGTTCTTGTGGAATTGGCAAAGAGATATATGGAAGCCCATAGAGGGCTATGGTGAAAAAGGAAATATCCTCAGATGAAATCTGGAAAGAAGCGTTCTGAGAAACTGCTTAGTGTTCTGTGAATTCATCTCACAGAGTTACATGTGTATTTCGTGGATATCTTTGCTAGCCTTATTTCTGTGGAATCTGAGAACAGATATTTCGGATCCCTTTGAAGACTATAGGGCCAAAGGAAATATCCTCCGATAACAAAGAGAAAGAAGCTTTCTGAGAAACTTCTTTGTGTTCTGTGAAATCATCTCACAGAGTTACAGCTTTCCCCTCAAGAAGCCTTTAACTAAGGCAGTTCTTGTGAAATTGGCAAAGAGATATTTGGAAGCCCATAGAGGGCAATGGTGAAAAAGGAAATATCCTCAGATGAAATCTGGAAAGAAGCTTTCTGAGAAACTGCTTAGTGTTCTGTGAATTCATCTCACAGAGTTACATGTGTATTTCGTGGGTCTCTTTGCTAGCCTTATTTCTGTGGAATCTGAGAAAAGATATTTCGGATCCCTATGAAGACTATAGGGCCAAAGGAAACATCCTCCGATAACAAAGAGAAAGAAGCTTTCTGAGAAACTTCTGTGTTCTGTGAAATCATCTCACAGAGTTACAGCTTTCCCCTCAAGAAGCCTTTCGCTAAGACAGTTCTTGTGGAATTGGCAAAGTGATATTTGGAAGCCCATAGAGGGCTATGGTGAAAAAGGAAATATCCTCAGATGAAATCTGGAAAGAAGCTTTCTGAGAAACTGCTTAGTGTTCTGTGAATTCATCTCACAGAGTTACATCTGTATTTCGTGGATCTCTTTGCTAGCCTTATTTCTGTGGAATCTGAAAACAGATATTTCGGATCCCTTTGAAGACTATAGGGCCAAAGGAAATATCCTGCGATAACAAAGAGAAAGAAGCTTTCTGAGAAACTTCTTTCTGTTCTGTGAAATCACCTCACAGAGTTACAGCTTTCCCCTCAAGAAGCCTTTCGATAAGACAGTTCTTGTGGAATTGGCAAAGTGATATTTGGAAGCCCATAGAGGGATATGGTGAAAAAGGAAATATCCTCAGATGAAATCTGGAAAGAAGCTTTCTGAGAAACTGCTTAGTGTTCTGTGAATTCATCTCACAGAGTTACATCTGTATTTCGTGGATCTCTTTGCTAGCCTTATTTCTGTGGAATCTGAGAACAGATATTTCCGATCCCTTTGAAGACTATAGGGCCAAAGGAAATATCCTGCGATAACAAAGAGAAAGAAGCTTTCTGAGAAACTTCTTTGTGTTCTGTGAAATCATCTCACAGAGTTACAGCTTTCCCCTCAAGAAGCCTTTCGCTAAGACAGTTCTTGTGGAATTGGCAAAGTGATATTTGGAAGCCCATAGAGGGCTATGGTGAAAAAGGAAATATCCTCAGATGAAATCTGGAATGAAGCTTTCTGAGAAACTGCTTAGTGTTCTGTAAATTCATCTCACAGAGTTACATCTGTATTTCGTGGATCTCTTTGCTAGCCTTATTTCTGTGGAATCTGAGAACAGATATTTCGGATCCCTTTGAAGACTATAGGGCCAAAGGAAATAACCTCCTATAACAAAGAGAAAGAAGCTTTCTGAGAAAATTCTTTGTGTTCTGTGAAATCATCTCACAGAGTTACATCTTTCCCCTCGAGAAGCCTTTCGCTAAGACAGTTCTTGTGGAATTGGGAAAGTGATATTTGGAAGCCCATAGAGGGCTACGGTGAAAAAGGAAATATCCTCAGATGATATCTGGAAAGAAGCTTTCTGAGAAACTGCTTAGTGTTCTGTGAATTCACCTCACAGAGTTACATGTGTATTTCGTGGATCTCATTGCTAGCCTTATTTCTGTGGAATCTGAGAACAGATATTTCGGATCCCTTTGAAGATTATAGGGCCAAAGGAAATATCCTCCGATAACAAAGAGAAAGATGCTTTCTGAGAAACTTCTTTGTGTTCTGTGAAATCATCTCACAGAGTTACAGCTTTCCCCTCAAGAAGCCTTTCGCTAAGACAGTTCTTGTGGAATTGGCAAAGTGATATTTGGAAGCCCATAGAGGGCTATGGTGAAAAAGGAAATATCCTCAGATGAAATCTGGAAAGAAGTTTTCTGAGAAACTGCTTAGTGTTCTGTAAATTCATCTCACAGAGTTACATCTGTATTTCGTGGATCTCTTTGCTAGCCTTATTTCTGTGGAATCTGAGAACAGATATTTCGGATCACTTTGAAGATTATAGGGCCAAAGGAAATATCCTCCGATAACAAAGAGAAAGATGCTTTCTGAGAAACTTCTTTGTGTTCTGTGAAATCATCTCACAGAGTTACAGCTTTCCCCTCAAGAAGCCTTTCGCTAAGACAGTTCTTGTGGAATTGGCAAAGTGATATTTGGAAGCCCATAGAGGGCTATGGTGAAAAAGGAAATATCCTCAGATGAAATCTGGAAAGAAGCTTTCTGAGAAACTGCTTAGTGTTCTGTGAATTCATCTCACAGAGTTACATCTGTATTTCGTGGATCTCTTTGCTAGCCCTATTTCTGCGGAATCTGAGAACAGAGATTTCGGATCCCTTTGAAGACTACAGGGCCAAAGGAAATATCCTGCGATAACAAGAGAAAGAAGCTTTCTGAGAAACTTCTTTGTGTTCTGTGAAATCATCTCACAGAGTTACAGCTTTCCCCTCGAGAAGCCTTTCGCTAGGACAGTTCTTGTGGAATTGGCAAAGTGATATTTGGAAGCCCATAGAGGGCTATGGTGAAAAAGGAAATATCCTCAGATGAAATCTGGAAAAAAGCTTTCTGAGAAACTTCTTAGTGTTCTGTGAATTCATCTCACAGAGTTACATCAGTATTTCGTGGATCTCTTTGCTAGTCTTATTTCTGTGGAATCTCAGAACATATATTTCGGTTCCCTTTGAAGACTATAGGGCCAAAGGAAGTATCCTCCGATAAGAAAGAGAAAGAAGCTTTCTGAGAAACTTCTTTGTGTTCTGTGAAATCATCTCACAGAGTTACAGCTTTCCCCTCAAGAAGCCTTTCGCTAAGACAGTTCTTGTGGAATTGGCAAAGTGATATTTGGAAGCCCATAGAGGGCCATGGTGAAAAAGGAAATATCCTCAGATGAAATCTGGAAAGAAGTTTTCTGAGAAACTGCTTAGTGTTCTGTGAATTCATCTCACAGAGTTACATGTGTATTTCGTGGATATCTTTGCTAGCCTTATTTCTGTGGAATCTGAGATCAGATATTTCGGATCCCTTTGAAGACTATAGGGCCAAAGGAAATATCCTCCGATAACAAAGAGAAAGAAGCTTTCTGAGAAACTTCTTTGTGTTCTGTGAAATCATCTCACAGAGTTACAGCTTTCCCCTCAAGAAGCCTTTAACTAAGGCAGTTCTTGTGAAATTGGCAAAGAGATATTTGGAAGCCCATAGAGGGCTATGGTGAAAAAGGAAATATCCTCAGATGAAATCTGGAAAGAAGCTTTCTGAGAAACTGCTTAGTGTTCTGTGAATTCATCTCACAGAGTTACATGTGTATTTCGTGGGTCTCTTTGCTAGCCTTATTTCTGTGGAATCTGAGAAAAGATATTTCGGATCCCTATGAAGACTATAGGGCCAAAGGAAACATCCTCCGATAACAAAGAGAAAGAAGCTTTCTGAGAAACTTCTTTGTGTTCTGTGAAATCATCTCACAGAGTTACAGCTTTCCCCTCAAGAAGCCTTTCGCTAAGACAGTTCTTGTGGAATTGGCAAAGTGATATTTGGAAGCCCATAGAGGGCTATGGTGAAAAAGGAAATATCCTCAGATGAAATCTGGAAAGAAGCTTTCTGAGAAACTGCTTAGTGTTCTGTGAATTCATCTCACAGAGTTACATCTGTATTTCGTGGATCTCTTTGCTAGCCTTATTTCTGTGGAATCTGAAAACAGATATTTCGGATCCCTTTGAAGACTATAGGGCCAAAGGAAATATCCTGCGATAACAACGAGAAAGCAGCTTTCTGAGAAACTTCTTTCTGTTCTGTGAAATCACCTCACAGAGTTACAGCTTTCCCCTCAAGAAGCCTTTCGATAAGACAGTTCTTGTGGAATTGGCAAAGTGATATTTGGAAGCCCATAGAGGGATATGGTGAAAAAGGAAATATCCTCAGATGAAATCTGGAAAGAAGCTTTCTGAGAAACTGCTTAGTGTTCTGTGAATTCATCTCACAGAGTTACATCTGTATTTCGTGGATCTCTTTGCTAGCCTTATTTCTGTGGAATCTCAGAACAGATATTTCCGATCCCTTTGAAGACTATAGGGCCAAAGGAAATATCCTGCGATAACAAAGAGAAAGAAGCTTTCTGAGAAACTTCTTTGTGTTCTGTGAAATCATCTCACAGAGTTACAGCTTTCCCGTCAAGAAGCCTTTCGCTAAGACAGTTCTTGTGGAATTGGCAAAGTGATATTTGGAAGCCCATAGAGGGCTATGGTGAAAAAGGAAATATCCTCAGATGAAATCTGGAAAGAAGCTTTCTGAGAAACTGCTTAGTGTTCTGTGAATTCATCTCACAGAGTTACATCTGTATTTCGTGGATCTCTTTGCTAGCCTTATTTCTGTGGAATCTGAAAACAGATATTTCGGATCCCTTTGAAGACTATAGGGCCAAAGGAAATATCCTGCGATAACAAAGAGAAAGCAGCTTTCTGAGAAACTTCTTTCTGTTCTGTGAAATCACCTCACAGAGTTACAGCTTTCCCCTCAAGAAGACTTTCGATAAGACAGTTCTTGTGGAATTGGCAAAGTGATATTTGGAAGCCCATAGAGGGATATGGTGAAAAAGGAAATATCCTCAGATGAAATCTGGAAAGAAGCTTTCTGAGAAACTGCTTAGTGTTCTGTGAATTCATCTCACAGAGTTACATCTGTATTTCGTGGATCTCTTTGCTAGCCTTATTTCTGTGGAATCTCAGAACAGATATTTCCGATCCCTTTGAAGACTATAGGGCCAAAGGAAATATCCTGCGATAACAAAGAGAAAGAAGCTTTCTGAGAAACTTCTTTGTGTTCTGTGAAATCATCTCACAGAGTTACAGCTTTCCCCTCAAGAAGCCTTTCGCTAAGACAGTTCTTGTGGAATTAGCAAAGTGATATTTGGAAGCCCATAGAGGGCCATGGTGAAAAAGGAAATATCCTCAGATGAAATCTGGAAAGAAGTTTTCTGAGAAACTGCTTAGTGTTCTGTGAATTCATCTCACAGAGTTACATCTGTATTTCGTGGATCTCTTTGCTAGCCTTATTTCTGTGGAATCTGAGAACAGATATTTCGGATCCCTTTGAAGACTGTAGGGCCAAAGGAAATATCCTCCGATAACAAAGAGAAAGAAGCTTTCTGAGAAACTTCTTTGCGTTTTGTGAAATCATCTCACAGAGTTACAGCTTTCCCCTCAAGAAGCCTTTCGCTAAGACAGTTCTTGTGGAATTGGCAAAGTGATATTTGGAAGCCCATAGAGGGCTATGGTGAAAAAGGAAATATCCTCAGATGATATCTGGAAAGAAGCTTTCTGAGAAACTGCTTAGTGTTCTGTGAATTCATCTCACAGAGTTACATGTGTATTTCGTGGATCTCTTTGCTAGCCTTATTTCTGTGGAATCTGAGAACAGAGATTTCGGATCCCTTTGAAGACTATAGGGCCAAAGGAAATATCCTCCGATAACAAAGAGAAAGAAGGTTTCTGAGAAACTTCTTTGTGTTCTGTGAAATCATCTCACAGAGTTACAGCATTCCCCTGAAGAAGCCTTTCGCTCAGACAGTTCTTGTGGAATTGTCAAAGAGATATTTGGAAGCCCATAGAGGGCTATGGTGAAAAAGGAAATATCCTCAGATGAAATCTGGAAAGAAGCTTTCTGAGAAACTGCTTAGTGTTCTGTGAATTCATCTCACAGAGTTACATCTGTATTTCGTGGATCTCTTTGCTAGCCTTATTTCTGTGGAATCTGAGAACAGATATTTCGGATCCCTTTGAAGACTATAGGGCCAAAGGAAATATCCTGCGATAACAAAGAGAAAGAAGCTTTCTGAGAAACTTCTTTCTGTTCTGTGAAATCATCTCACCGAGTTACAGCTTTCCCCTCAAGAAGCCTTTCGCTAAGACAGTTCTTGTGGAATTGGCAAAGTGATATTTGTAAGCCCATAGAGGGCTATGGTGAAAAAGGAAATATCCTCAGATGAAATCTGGAAAGAAGCTTTCTGAGAAACTGCTTAGTGTTCTGTGAATTCATCTCACAGAGTTACATCTGTATTTCGTGGATCTCTTTGCTAGCCCTATTTCTGCGGAATCTGAGAACAGAGATTTCGGATCCCTTTGAAGACTACAGGGCCAAAGGAAATATCCTGCGATAACAAGAGAAAGAAGCTTTCTGAGAAACTTCTTTGTGTTCTGTGAAATCATCTCACAGAGTTACAGCTTTCCCCTCGAGAAGCCTTTCGCTAGGACAGTTCTTGTGGAATTGGCAAAGTGATATTTGGAAGCCCATAGAGGGCTATGGTGAAAAAGGAAATATCCTCAGATGAAATCTGGAAAAAAGCTTTCTGAGAAACTTCTTAGTGTTCTGTGAATTCATCTCACAGAGTTACATCAGTATTTCGTGGATCTCTTTGCTAGTCTTATTTCTGTGGAATCTCAGAACATATATTTCGGTTCCCTTTGAAGACTATAGGGCCAAAGGAAGTATCCTCCGATAACAAAGAGAAAGAAGCTTTCTGAGAAACTTCTTTGTGTTCTGTGAAATCATCTCACAGAGTTACAGCATTCCCCTGAAGAAGCCTTTCGCTCAGACAGTTCTTGTGGAATTGTCAAAGAGATATTTGGAAGCCCATAGAGGGCTATGGTGAAAAAGGAAATATCCTCAGATGAAATCTGGAAAGAAGCTTTCTGAGAAACTGCTTAGTGTTCTGTGAATTCATCTCACAGAGTTACATCTGTATTTCGTGGATCTCTTTGCTAGCCTTATTTCTGTGGAATCTGAGAACAGATATTTCGGATCCCTTTGAAGACTATAGGGCCAAAGGAAATATCCTGCGATAACAAAGAGAAAGAAGCTTTCTGAGAAACTTCTTTCTGTTCTGTGAAATCATCTCACCGAGTTACAGCTTTCCCCTCAAGAAGCCTTTCGCTAAGACAGTTCTTGTGGAATTGGCAAAGTGATATTTGTAAGCCCATAGAGGGCTATGGTGAAAAAGGAAATATCCTCAGATGAAATCTGGAAAGAAGCTTTCTGAGAAACTGCTTAGTGTTCTGTGAATTCATCTCACAGAGTTACATCTGTATTTCGTGGATCTCTTTGCTATCCTTATTTCTGTGGAATCTGAGAACAGATATTTCGGATCCCTTGGAAGACTATAGGGCCAAAGGAAATATCCTCCGATAACAAAGAGAAAGAAGGTTTCTGAGAAACTTCTTTGTGTTCTGTGAAATCATCTCACAGAGTTACAGCTTTCCCTTCAAGAAGCTTTTAACTAAGGCAGTTCTTGTGAAATTGGCAAAGAGATATTTGGAAGCCCATAGAGGGCTATGGTGAAAAAGGAAATATCCTCAGATGAAATCTGGAAAGAAGCTTTCTGAGAAACTGCTTAGTGTTCTGTGAATTCATCTCACAGAGTTACATGTGTATTTCGTGGGTCTCTTTGCTAGCCTTATTTCTGTGGAATCTCAGAACAGATATTTCGGATCCCTTTGAAGACTATATGGCCAAAAGAAGTATCCTCCGATAACAAAGAGAAAGAAGGTTTCTGAGAAACTTCTTTGTGTTCTGTGAAATCATCTCACAGAGTTACAGCTTTCCCCTCAAGAAGCCTTTAACTAAGGCAGTTCTTGTGAAATTGGCAAAGAGATATTTGGAAGCCCATAGAGGGCTATGGTGAAAAAGGAAATATCCTCAGATGAAATCTGGAAAGAAGCTTTCTGAGAAACTGCTTAGTGTTCTGTGAATTCATCTCACAGAGTTACATGTGTATTTCGTGGGTCTCTTTGCTAGCCTTATTTCTGTGGAATCTGAGAAAAGATATTTCGGATCCCTATGAAGACTATAGGGCCAAAGGAAATATCCTGCGATAACAAAGAGAAAGAAGCTTTCTGAGAAACTTCTTTGTGTTCTGTGAAATCATCTCACAGAGTTACAGCTTTCCCCTCAAGAAGCCTTTCGCTAAGACAGTTCTTGTGGAATTGGCAAAGTGATATTTGGAAGCCCATAGAGGGCTATGGTGAAAAAGGAAATATCCTCAGATGAAATCTGGAAAGAAGCTTTCTGAGAAACTGCTTAGTGTTCTGTGAATTCATCTCACAGAGTTACATCTGTATTTCGTGGATCTCTTTGCTAGCCTTATTTCTGTGGAATCTGAGAACAGATATTTCGGATCCCTTGGAAGACTATAGGGCCAAAGGAAATATCCTGCGATAACAAAGAGAAAGAAGCTTTCTGAGAAACTTCTTTGTGTTCTGTGAAATCATCTCACAGAGTTACAGCTTTCCCCTCAAGAAGCCTTTCGCTAAGACAGTTCTTGTGGAATTGGCAAAGTGATATTTGGAAGCCCATAGAGGGCTATGGTGAAAAAGGAAATATCCTCGGATGAAATCTGGAAAGAAGCTTTCTGAGAAACTTCTTAGTGTTCTGTGAATTCACCTCACAGAGTTACATGTGTATTTCGTGGATCTCATTGCTAGCCTTATTTCTGTGGAATCTGAGAACAGATATTTCGGATCCCTTTGAAGACTATAGGGCCAAAGGAAATATCCTCCGATAACAAAGAGAAAGATGCTTTCTGAGAAACTTCTTTGTGTTCTGTGAAATCATCTCACAGAGTTACAGCTTTCCCCTCAAGAAGCCTTTCGCTAAGAGAGTTCTTGTGGAATTGGCAAAGTGATATTTGGAAGACCATAGAGGGCTATGGTGAAAAAGGAAATATCCTCAGATGAAATCTGGAAAGAATCTTTCTGAGAAACTGCTTAGTGTTCTGTGAATTCATCTCACAGAGTTATATCTGTATTTCGTGGATCTCTTTGCTAGCCCTATTTCTGCGGAATCTGAGAACAGAGATTTCGGATCCCTTTGAAGACTACAGGGCCAAAGGAAATATCCTGCGATAACAAAGAGAAAGAAGCTTTCTGAGAAACTTCTTTGTGTTCTGTGAAATCATCTCACAGAGTTACAGCTTTCCCCTCGAGAAGTCTTTCGCTAAGACAGTTCTTGTGGAATTGGCAAAGTGATATTTGGAAGCCCATAGAGGGCTATGGTGAAAAAGGAAATATCCTCAGATGAAATCTGGAAAGAAGCTTTCTGAGAAACTTCTTAGTGTTCTGTGAATTCATCTAACAGAGTTACATCAGTATTTCGTGGATCTCTTTGCTAGCCTTATTTCTGTGGAATCTGGGAACAGATATTTCGGATCCATTTGAAGACTATAGGGCCAAAGGAAATATCCTGCGATAACAAAGAGAAAGAACCTTTCTGAGAAACTTCTTTGTGTTCTGTGAAATCATCTCACAGAGTTACAGCTTTCCCCTCAAGAAGCCTTTCGCTAAGACAGTTCTTGTGGAAATGGCAAAGTGATATTTGGAAGCCCATAGAGGGCTATGGTGAAAAAGGAAATATCCTCAGATGAAATCTGGAAAGAAGCTTTCTGAGAAACTGCTTAGTGTTCTGTGAATTCATCTCACAGAGTTACATGTGTATTTCGTGGATATCTTTGCTAACCTTATTTCTGTGGAATCTGAGAAAAGATATTTCGGATCCCTATGAAGACTATAGGGCCAAAGGAAATATCCTCCGATAACAAAGAGAAAGAAGCTTTCTGAGAAACTTCTTTGTGTTCTGTGAAATCATCTCACAGAGTTACAGCTTTCGCCTCAAGAAGCCTTTCGCTAAGACAGTTCTTGTGGAATTGGCAAAGTGATATTTGAAAGCCCATAGAGGGCTATGGTGAAAAAGGAAATATCCTCAGATGAAATCTGGAAAGAAGCTTTCTGAGAAACTGCTTAGTGTTCTGTGAATTCATCTCACAGAGTTACATCTGTATTTCGTGGATCTCTTTGCTAGCCTTATTTCTGTGGAATCTGGGAACAGATATTTCGGATCCCTTTGAAGACTATAGGGCCAAAGGAAATATCCTGCGATAACAAAGAGAAAGAAGCTTTCTGAGAAACTTCTTTGTGTTCTGTGAAATCATCTCACAGAGTTACAGCTTTCCCCTCAAGAAGCCTTTCGATAAGACAGTTCTTGTGGAATTGGCAAAGTGATATTTGGAAGCCCATAGAGGGCTATGGTGAAAAAGGAAATATCCTCGGATGAAATCTGGAAAGAAGCTTTCTGAGAAACTGCTTAGTGTTCTGTAAATTCATCTCACAGAGTTACATCTGTATTTCGTGGATCTCTTTGCTAGCCTTATTTCTGTGGAATCTGAGAACAGATATTTCGGATCCCTTTGAAGATTACAGGGCCAAAGGAAATATCCTCCGATAACAAAGAGAAAGATGCTTTCTGAGAAACTTCTTTGTGTTCTGTGAAATCATCTCACAGAGTTACAGCTTTCCCCTCAAGAAGCCTTTCGCTAAGACAGTTCTTGTGGAATTGGCAAAGTGATATTTGGAAGCCCATAGAGGGCTATGGTGAAAAAGGAAATATCCTCAGATGAAATCTGGAAAGAAGCTTTCTGAGAAACTGCTTAGTGTTCTGTGAATTCATCTCACAGAGTTACATCTGTATTTCGTGGATCTCTTTGCTATCCTTATTTCTGTGGAATCTGAGAACAGATATTTCGGATCCCTTGGAAGACTATAGGGCCAAAGGAAATATCCTCCGATAACAAAGAGAAAGAAGGTTTCTGAGAAACTTCTTTGTGTTCTGAGAAATCATCTCACAGAGTTACAGCTTTCCCTTCAAGAAGCCTTTCGCTCAGACAGTTCTTGTGGAATTGGCAAAGAGATATATGGAAGCCCATAGAGGGCTATGGTGAAAAAGGAAATATCCTCAGGTGAAATCTGGAAAGAAGCGTTCTGAGAAACTGCTTAGTGTTCTGTGAATTCATCTCACAGAGTTACATGTGTATTTCGTGGATATCTTTGCTAGCCTTATTTCTGTGGAATCTGAGAACAGATATTTCGGATCCCTTTGAAGACTATAGGGCCAAAGGAAATATCCTCCGATAACAAAGAGAAAGAAGCTTTCTGAGAAACTTCTTTGTGTTCTGTGAAATCATCTCACAGAGTTACAGCTTTCCCCTCAAGAAGCCTTTAACTAAGGCAGTTCTTGTGAAATTGGCAAAGAGATATTTGGAAGCCCATAGAGGGCTATGGTGAAAAAGGAAATATCCTCAGATGAAATCTGGAAAGAAGCTTTCTGAGAAACTGCTTAGTGTTCTGTGAATTCATCTCACAGAGTTACATGTGTATTTCGTGGGTCTCTTTGCTAGCCTTATTTCTGTGGAATCTGAGAAAAGATATTTCGGATCCCTATGAAGACTATAGGGCCAAAGGAAATATCCTGCGATAACAAAGAGAAAGAAGCTTTCTGAGAAACTTCTTTGTGTTCTGTGAAATCATCTCACAGAGTTACAGCTTTCCCCTCAAGAAGCCTTTCGCTAAGACAGTTCTTGTGGAATTGGCAAAGTGATATTTGGAAGCCCATAGAGGGATATGGTGAAAAAGGAAATATCCTCAGATGAAATCTGGAAAGAAGCTTTCTGAGAAACTGCTTAGTGTTCTGTGAATTCATCTCACTGAGTTACATCTGTATTTCGTGGATCTCTTTGCTAGCCTTATTTCTGTGGAATCTGAGAACAGATATTTCGGATCCCTTGGAAGACTATAGGGACAAAGGAAATATCCTGCGATAACAAAGAGAAAGAAGCTTTCTGAGAAACTTCTTTGTGTTCTGTGATATCATCTCACAGAGTTACAGCTTTCCCCTCAAGAAGCCTTTCGCTAAGATAGTTCTTGTGGAATTGGCAAAGTGATATTTGGAAGCCCATAGAGGGCTATGGTGAAAAAGGAAATATCCTCAGATGAAATCTGGAAAGAAGCTTTCTGAGAAACTTCTTAGTGTTCTGTGAATTCACCTCACAGAGTTACATGTGTATTTCGTGGATCTCATTGCTAGCCTTATTTCTGTGGAATCTGAGAACAGATATTTCGGATCCCTTTGAAGACTATAGGGCCAAAGGAAATATCCTCCGATAACAAAGAGAAAGATGCTTTCTAAGAAACTTCTTTGTGTTCTGTGAAATCATCTCACAGAGTTACAGCTTTCCCCTCAAGAAGCCTTTCGCTAAGACAGTTCTTGTGGAATTGGCAAAGTGATATTTGGAAGACCATAGAGGGCTATGGTGAAAAAGGAAATATCCTCAGATGAAATCTGGAAAGAAGCTTTCTGAGAAACTGCTTAGTGTTCTGTGAATTCATCTCACAGAGTTACATCTGTATTTCGTGGATCTCTTTGCTAGCCTTATTTCTGTGGAATCTGGGAACAGATATTTCGGATCCCTTTGAAGACTATAGGGCCAAAGGAAATATCCTGCGATAACAAAGAGAAAGAAGCTTTCTGAGAAACTTCTTTGTGTTCTGTGAAATCATCTCACAGAGTTACAGCTTTCCCCTCAAGAAGCCTTTCGCTAAGACAGTTCTTGTGGAATTGGCAAAGTGATATTTGGAAGCCCATAGAGGGATATGGTGAAAAAGGAAATATCCTCAGATGAAATCTGGAAAGAAGCTTTCTGAGAAACTGCTTAGTGTTCTGTGAATTCATCTCACAGAGTTACATCAGTATTTCGTGGATCTCTTTGCTAGCCTTATTTCTGTGGAATCTCAGAACAGATATTTCGGATCCCTTTGAAGACTATAGGGCCAAAGGAAGTATCCTCCGATAACAAAGAGAAAGAAGGTTTCTGAGAAACTTCTTTGTGTTCTGTGAAATCATCTCACAGAGTTACAGCTTTCCCCTCAAGAAGCCTTTCGCTAAGACAGTTCTTGTGGAATTGCCAAAGTGATATTTGGAAGCCCATAGAGGGCTATGGTGAAAAAGGAAATATCCTCAGATGAAATCTGGAAAGAAGCTTTCTGAGAAACTGCTTAGTGTTCTGTGAATTCATCTCACAGAGTTACATCTGTATTTCGTGGATCTCTTTGCTAGCCTTATTTCTGTGGAATCTGAAAACAGATATTTCGGATCCCTTTGAAGACTATAGGGCCTATGGAAATATCCTGCGATAACAAAGAGAAAGAAGCTTTCTGAGAAACTTCTTTGTGTTCTGTGAAATCATCTCACAGAGTTACAGCTTTCCCCTCAAGAAGCCTTTCGCTAAGACAGTTCTTGTGGAAATGGCAAAGTGATATTTGGAAGCCCATAGAGGGCTATGGTGAAAAAGGAAATATCCTCAGATGAAATCTGGAAAGAAGCTTTCTGAGAAACTGCTTAGTGTTCTGTTAATTCATCTCACACGGTTACATCTGTATTTCGTGGATCTCTTTGCTAGCCTTATTTCTGTGGAATGTGGGAACAGATATTTCGGATCCATTTGAAGACTATAGGGCCAAAGGAAATATCCTGCGATAACAAAGAGAAAGAAGCTTTCAGAAAAACTTTTTGTGTTCTGTGAAATCATCTCACAGAGTTACAGCTTTCCCCTCAAGAAGCCTTTCGCTAAGACAGTTCTTGTGGAATTGGCAAAGTGATATTTGGAAGCCCATAGAGGGCTATGGTGAAAAAGGAAATATCCTCGGATGAAATCTGGAAAGAAGCTTTCTGAGAAACTGCTTAGTGTTCTCTTAATTCATCTCACAGAGTTACATCTGTGTTTCGTGGATCTCTTTGCTAGCCTTATTTCTGTGGAATCTGAGAACAGATATTTCGGATCCCTTTGAAGATTATAGGGCCAAAGGAAATATCCTCCGATAACAAAGAGAAAGATGCTTTCTGAGAAACTTCTTTGTGTTCTGTGAAATCATCTCACAGAGTTACAGCTTTCCCCTCAAGAAGCCTTTCGCTAAGACAGTTCTTGTGGAATTGGCAAAGTGATATTTGGAAGCCCCTAGAGGGCTATGGTGAAAAAGGAAATATCCTCAGATGAAATCTGGAAAGAATCTTTCTGAGAAACTGCTTAGTGTTCTGTTAATTCATCTCACAGAGTTACATCTGTATTTCGTGGATCTCTTTGCTAGCCCTATTTCTGCGGAATCGGAGAACAGAGATTTCGGATCCCTTTGAAGACTACAGGGCCAAAGGAAATATCCTGCGATAACAAAGAGAAAGAAGCTTTCTGAGAAACTTCTTTGTGTTCTGTGAAATCATCTCAAAGAGTTACAGCTTTCCCCTCGAGAAGCCTTTCGCTAGGACAGTTCTTGTGGAATTGGCAGAGTGATATTTGGAAGCCCATAGAGGGCTATGGTGAAAAAGTAAATATCCTCAGATGAAATCTGGAAAAAAGCTTTCTGAGAAACTTCTTAGTGTTCTGTGAATTCATCTCACAGAGTTACATCAGTATTTCGTGGATCTCTTTGCTAGTCTTATTTCTGTGGAATCTCAGAACAGATATTTCGGATCCCTTTGAAGACTATAGGGCCAAATGAAGTATCCTCCGATAACAAAGAGAAAGAAGGTTTCTGAGAAACTTCTTTGTGTTCTGTGAAATCATCTCACAGAGTTACAGCTTTCCCCTCAAGAAGCCTTTCGCTAAGACAGTTCTTGTGGAATTGGCAAAGTGATATTTGGAAGCCCATAGAGGGCCATGGTGAAAAAGGAAATATCCTCAGATGAAATCTGGAAAGAAGTTTTCTGAGAAACTGCTTAGTGTTCTGTGAATTCATCTCACAGAGTTACATCTGTATTTCGTGGATCTCTTTGCTATCCTTATTTCTGTGGAATCTGAGAACAGATATTTCGGATCCCTTGGAAGACTATAGGGCCAAAGGAAATATCCTCCGATAACAAAGAGAAAGAAGGTTTCTGAGAAACTTCTTTGTGTTCTGTGAAATCATCTCACAGAGTTACAGCTTTCCCTTCAAGAAGCCTTTCGCTCAGACAGTTCTTGTGGAATTGGCAAAGAGATATTTGGAAGCCCATAGAGGGCTATGGTGAAAAAGGAAATATCCTCAGATGAAATCTGGAAAGAAGCGTTCTGAGAAACTGCTTAGTGTTCTGTGAATTCATCTCACAGAGTTACATGTGTATTTCGTGGATATCTTTGCTAGCCTTATTTCTGTGGAATCTGAGAACAGATATTTCGGATCCCTTTGAAGACTATAGGGCCAAAGGAAATATCCTCCGATAACAAAGAGAAAGAAGCTTTCTGAGAAACTTCTTTGTGTTCTGTGAAATCATCTCACAGAGTTACAGCTTTCCCCTCAAGAAGCCTTTAACTAAGGCAGTTCTTGTGAAATTGGCAAAGAGATATTTGGAAGCCCATAGAGGGCTATGGTGAAAAAGGAAATATCCTCAGATGAAATCTGGAAAGAAGCTTTCTGAGAAACTGCTTAGTGTTCTGTGAATTCATCTCACAGAGTTACATGTGTATTTCGTGGGTCTCTTTGCTAGCCTTATTTCTGTGGAATCTGAGAAAAGATATTTCGGATCCCTATGAAGACTATAGGGCCAAAGGAAACATCCTCCGATAACAAAGAGAAAGAAGCTTTCTGAGAAACTTCTTTGTGTTCTGTGAAATCATCTCACAGAGTTACAGCTTTCCCCTCAAGAAGCCTTTCGCTAAGACAGTTCTTGTGGAATTGGCAAAGTGATATTTGGAAGCCCATAGAGGGCTATGGTGAAAAAGGAAATATCCTCAGATGAAATCTGGAAAGAAGCTTTCTGAGAAACTGCTTAGTGTTCTGTGAATTCATCTCACAGAGTTACATCTGTATTTCGTGGATCTCTTTGCTAGCCTTATTTCTGTGGGATCTGAAAACAGATATTTCGGATCCCTTTGAAGACTATAGGGCCAAAGGAAATATCCTGCGATAACAAAGAGAAAGAAGCTTTCTGAGAAACTTCTTTCTGTTCTGTGAAATCACCTCACAGAGTTACAGCTTTCCCCTCAAGAAGCCTTTCGATAAGACAGTTCTTGTGGAATTGGCAAAGTGATATTTGGAAGCCCATAGAGGGATATGGTGAAAAAGGAAATATCCTCCGATGAAATCTGGAAAGAAGCTTTCTGAGAAACTGCTTAGTGTTCTGTGAATTCATCTCACATAGTTACATCTGTATTTCGTGGATCTCTTTGCTAGCCTTATTTCTGTGGAATCTGAGAACAGATATTTCCGATCCCTTTGACGACTATAGGGCCAAAGGAAATATCCTGCGATAACAAAGAGAAAGAAGCTTTCTGAGAAACTTCTTTGTGTTCTGTGAAATCATCTCACAGAGTTACAGCTTTCCCCTCAAGAAGCCTTTCGCTAAGACAGTTCTTGTGGAATTGGCAAAGTGATATTTGGAAGCCCATAGACGGCTATGGTGAAAAAGGAAATATCCTCAGATGAAATCTGGAATGAAGCTTTCTGAGAAACTGCTTAGTGTTCTGTAAATTCATCTCACAGAGTTACATCTGTATTTCGTGGATCTCTTTGCTAGCCTTATTTCTGTGGAATCTGAGAACAGATATTTCGGATCCCTTTGAAGACTATAGGGCCAAAGGAAATAACCTCCGATAACAAAGAGAAAGAAGCTTTCTGAGAAAATTCTTTGTGTTCTGTGAAATCATCTCACAGAGTTACATCTTCCCCCTCGAGAAGCCTTTCGCTAAGACAGTTCTTGTGGAATTGGGAAAGTGATATTTGGAAGCCCATAGAGGGCTACGGTGAAAAAGGAAATATCCTCAGATGATATCTGGAAAGAAGCTTTCTGAGAAACTGCTTAGTGTTCTGTGAATTCACCTCACAGAGTTACATGTGTATTTCGTGGATCTCATTGCTAGCCTTATTTCTGTGGAATCTGAGAACAGATATTTCGGATCCCTTTGAAGATTATAGGGCCAAAGGAAATATCCTCCGATAACAAAGAGAAAGATGCTTTCTGAGAAACTTCTTTGTGTTCTGTGAAATCATCTCACAGAGTTACAGCTTTCCCCTCAAGAAGCCTTTCGCTAAGACAGTTCTTGTGGAATTGGCAAAGTGATATTTGGAAGACCATAGAGGGCTATGGTGAAAAAGGAAATATCCTCAGATGAAATCTGGAAAGAATCTTTCTGAGAAACTGCTTAGTGTTCTGTGAATTCATCTCACAGAGTTATATCTGTATTTCGTGGATCTCTTTGCTAGCCCTATTTCTGCGGAATCTGAGAACAGAGATTTCGGATCCCTTTGAAGACTACAGGGCCAAAGGAAATATCCTGCGATAACAAAGAGAAAGAAGCTTTCTGAGAAACTTCTTTGTGTTCTGTGAAATCATCTCACAGAGTTACAGCTTTCCCCTCGAGAAGTCTTTCGCTAAGACAGTTCTTGTGGAATTGGCAAAGTGATATTTGGAAGCCCATAGAGGGCTATGGTGAAAAAGGAAATATCCTCAGATGAAATCTGGAAAGAAGCTTTCTGAGAAACTTCTTAGTGTTCTGTGAATTCATCTAACAGAGTTACATCAGTATTTCGTGGATCTCTTTGCTAGCCTTATTTCTGTGGAATCTGGGAACAGATATTTCGGATCCATTTGAAGACTATAGGGCCAAAGGAAATATCCTGCGATAACAAAGAGAAAGAACCTTTCTGAGAAACTTCTTTGTGTTCTGTGAAATCATCTCACAGAGTTACAGCTTTCCCCTCAAGAAGCCTTTCGCTAAGACAGTTCTTGTGGAAATGGCAAAGTGATATTTGGAAGCCCATAGAGGGCTATGGTGAAAAAGGAAATATCCTCAGATGAAATCTGGAAAGAAGCTTTCTGAGAAACTGCTTAGTGTTCTGTGAATTCATCTCACAGAGTTACATGTGTATTTCGTGGATATCTTTGCTAACCTTATTTCTGTGGAATCTGAGAAAAGATATTTCGGATCCCTATGAAGACTATAGGGCCAAAGGAAATATCCTGCGATAACAAAGAGAAAGAAGCTTTCTGAGAAACTTCTTTGTGTTCTGTGAAATCATCTCACAGAGTTACAGCTTTCCCCTCAAGAAGCCTTTCGATAAGACAGTTCTTGTGGAATTGGCAAAGTGATATTTGGAAGCCCATAGAGGGCTATGGTGAAAAAGGAAATATCCTCGGATGAAATCTGGAAAGAAGCTTTCTGAGAAACTGCTTAGTGTTCTGTAAATTCATCTCACAGAGTTACATCTGTATTTCGTGGATCTCTTTGCTAGCCTTATTTCTGTGGAATCTGAGAACAGATATTTCGGATCCCTTTGAAGATTACAGGGCCAAAGGAAATATCCTCCGATAACAAAGAGAAAGATGCTTTCTGAGAAACTTCTTTGTGTTCTGTGAAATCATCTCACAGAGTTACAGCTTTCCCCTCAAGAAGCCTTTCGCTAAGACAGTTCTTGTGGAATTGGCAAAGTGATATTTGGAAGCCCATAGAGGGCTATGGTGAAAAAGGAAATATCCTCAGATGAAATCTGGAAAGAAGCTTTCTGAGAAACTGCTTAGTGTTCTGTGAATTCATCTCACAGAGTTACATCTGTATTTCGTGGATCTCTTTGCTAGCCTTATTTCTGTGGAATCTGAGAACAGATATTTCGGATCCCTTGGAAGACTATAGGGCCAAAGGAAATATCCTCCGATAACAAAGAGAAAGAAGGTTTCTGAGAAACTTCTTTGTGTTCTGAGAAATCATCTCACAGAGTTACAGCTTTCCCTTCAAGAAGCCTTTCGCTCAGACAGTTCTTGTGGAATTGGCAAAGAGATATATGGAAGCCCATAGAGGGCTATGGTGAAAAAGGAAATATCCTCAGGTGAAATCTGGAAAGAAGCGTTCTGAGAAACTGCTTAGTGTTCTGTGAATTCATCTCACAGAGTTACATGTGTATTTCGTGGATATCTTTGCTAGCCTTATTTCTGTGGAATCTGAGAACAGATATTTCGGATCCCTTTGAAGACTATAGGGCCAAAGGAAATATCCTCCGATAACAAAGAGAAAGAAGCTTTCTGAGAAACTTCTTTGTGTTCTGTGAAATCATCTCACAGAGTTACAGCTTTCCCCTCAAGAAGCCTTTAACTAAGGCAGTTCTTGTGAAATTGGCAAAGAGATATTTGGAAGCCCATAGAGGGCTATGGTGAAAAAGGAAATATCCTCAGATGAAATCTGGAAAGAAGCTTTCTGAGAAACTGCTTAGTGTTCTGTGAATTCATCTCACAGAGTTACATGTGTATTTCGTGGGTCTCTTTGCTAGCCTTATTTCTGTGGAATCTGAGAAAAGATATTTCGGATCCCTATGAAGACTATAGGGCCAAAGGAAATATCCTGCGATAACAAAGAGAAAGAAGCTTTCTGAGAAACTTCTTTGTGTTCTGTGAAATCATCTCACAGAGTTACAGCTTTCCCCTCAAGAAGCCTTTCGCTAAGACAGTTCTTGTGGAATTGGCAAAGTGATATTTGGAAGCCCATAGAGGGATATGGTGAAAAAGGAAATATCCTCAGATGAAATCTGGAAAGAAGCTTTCTGAGAAACTGCTTAGTGTTCTGTGAATTCATCTCACTGAGTTACATCTGTATTTCGTGGATCTCTTTGCTAGCCTTATTTCTGTGGAATCTGAGAACAGATATTTCGGATCCCTTGGAAGACTATAGGGACAAAGGAAATATCCTGCGATAACAAAGAGAAAGAAGCTTTCTGAGAAACTTCTTTGTGTTCTGTGATATCATCTCACAGAGTTACAGCTTTCCCCTCAAGAAGCCTTTCGCTAAGATAGTTCTTGTGGAATTGGCAAAGTGATATTTGGAAGCCCATAGAGGGCTATGGTGAAAAAGGAAATATCCTCAGATGAAATCTGGAAAGAAGCTTTCTGAGAAACTTCTTAGTGTTCTGTGAATTCACCTCACAGAGTTACATGTGTATTTCGTGGATCTCATTGCTAGCCTTATTTCTGTGGAATCTGAGAACAGATATTTCGGATCCCTTTGAAGACTATAGGGCCAAAGGAAATATCCTCCGATAACAAAGAGAAAGATGCTTTCTAAGAAACTTCTTTGTGTTCTGTGAAATCATCTCACAGAGTTACAGCTTTCCCCTCAAGAAGCCTTTCGCTAAGACAGTTCTTGTGGAATTGGCAAAGTGATATTTGGAAGACCATAGAGGGCTATGGTGAAAAAGGAAATATCCTCAGATGAAATCTGGAAAGAAGCTTTCTGAGAAACTGCTTAGTGTTCTGTGAATTCATCTCACAGAGTTACATCTGTATTTCGTGGATCTCTTTGCTAGCCTTATTTCTGTGGAATCTGGGAACAGATATTTCGGATCCCTTTGAAGACTATAGGGCCAAAGGAAATATCCTGCGATAACAAAGAGAAAGAAGCTTTCTGAGAAACTTCTTTGTGTTCTGTGAAATCATCTCACAGAGTTACAGCTTTCCCCTCAAGAAGCCTTTCGCTAAGACAGTTCTTGTGGAATTGGCAAAGTGATATTTGGAAGCCCATAGAGGGATATGGTGAAAAAGGAAATATCCTCAGATGAAATCTGGAAAGAAGCTTTCTGAGAAACTGCTTAGTGTTCTGTGAATTCATCTCACAGAGTTACATCAGTATTTCGTGGATCTCTTTGCTAGCCTTATTTCTGTGGAATCTCAGAACAGATATTTCGGATCCCTTTGAAGACTATAGGGCCAAAGGAAGTATCCTCCGATAACAAAGAGAAAGAAGGTTTCTGAGAAACTTCTTTGTGTTCTGTGAAATCATCTCACAGAGTTACAGCTTTCCCCTCAAGAAGCCTTTCGCTAAGACAGTTCTTGTGGAATTGCCAAAGTGATATTTGGAAGCCCATAGAGGGCTATGGTGAAAAAGGAAATATCCTCAGATGAAATCTGGAAAGAAGCTTTCTGAGAAACTGCTTAGTGTTCTGTGAATTCATCTCACAGAGTTACATCTGTATTTCGTGGATCTCTTTGCTAGCCTTATTTCTGTGGAATCTGAAAACAGATATTTCGGATCCCTTTGAAGACTATAGGGCCTATGGAAATATCCTGCGATAACAAAGAGAAAGAAGCTTTCTGAGAAACTTCTTTGTGTTCTGTGAAATCATCTCACAGAGTTACAGCTTTCCCCTCAAGAAGCCTTTCGCTAAGACAGTTCTTGTGGAAATGGCAAAGTGATATTTGGAAGCCCATAGAGGGCTATGGTGAAAAAGGAAATATCCTCAGATGAAATCTGGAAAGAAGCTTTCTGAGAAACTGCTTAGTGTTCTGTTAATTCATCTCACACGGTTACATCTGTATTTCGTGGATCTCTTTGCTAGCCTTATTTCTGTGGAATGTGGGAACAGATATTTCGGATCCATTTGAAGACTATAGGGCCAAAGGAAATATCCTGCGATAACAAAGAGAAAGAAGCTTTCAGAAAAACTTTTTGTGTTCTGTGAAATCATCTCACAGAGTTACAGCTTTCCCCTCAAGAAGCCTTTCGCTAAGACAGTTCTTGTGGAATTGGCAAAGTGATATTTGGAAGCCCATAGAGGGCTATGGTGAAAAAGGAAATATCCTCGGATGAAATCTGGAAAGAAGCTTTCTGAGAAACTGCTTAGTGTTCTCTTAATTCATCTCACAGAGTTACATCTGTGTTTCGTGGATCTCTTTGCTAGCCTTATTTCTGTGGAATCTGAGAACAGATATTTCGGATCCCTTTGAAGATTATAGGGCCAAAGGAAATATCCTCCGATAACAAAGAGAAAGATGCTTTCTGAGAAACTTCTTTGTGTTCTGTGAAATCATCTCACAGAGTTACAGCTTTCCCCTCAAGAAGCCTTTCGCTAAGACAGTTCTTGTGGAATTGGCAAAGTGATATTTGGAAGCCCCTAGAGGGCTATGGTGAAAAAGGAAATATCCTCAGATGAAATCTGGAAAGAATCTTTCTGAGAAACTGCTTAGTGTTCTGTTAATTCATCTCACAGAGTTACATCTGTATTTCGTGGATCTCTTTGCTAGCCCTATTTCTGCGGAATCGGAGAACAGAGATTTCGGATCCCTTTGAAGACTACAGGGCCAAAGGAAATATCCTGCGATAACAAAGAGAAAGAAGCTTTCTGAGAAACTTCTTTGTGTTCTGTGAAATCATCTCAAAGAGTTACAGCTTTCCCCTCGAGAAGCCTTTCGCTAGGACAGTTCTTGTGGAATTGGCAGAGTGATATTTGGAAGCCCATAGAGGGCTATGGTGAAAAAGTAAATATCCTCAGATGAAATCTGGAAAAAAGCTTTCTGAGAAACTTCTTAGTGTTCTGTGAATTCATCTCACAGAGTTACATCAGTATTTCGTGGATCTCTTTGCTAGTCTTATTTCTGTGGAATCTCAGAACAGATATTTCGGATCCCTTTGAAGACTATAGGGCCAAAGGAAGTATCCTCCGATAACAAAGAGAAAGAAGGTTTCTGAGAAACTTCTTTGTGTTCTGTGAAATCATCTCACAGAGTTACAGCTTTCCCCTCAAGAAGCCTTTCGCTAAGACAGTTCTTGTGGAATTGGCAAAGTGATATTTGGAAGCCCATAGAGGGCCATGGTGAAAAAGGAAATATCCTCAGATGAAATCTGGAAAGAAGTTTTCTGAGAAACTGCTTAGTGTTCTGTGAATTCATCTCACAGAGTTACATCTGTATTTCGTGGATCTCTTTGCTATCCTTATTTCTGTGGAATCTGAGAACAGATATTTCGGATCCCTTGGAAGACTATAGGGCCAAAGGAAATATCCTCCGATAACAAAGAGAAAGAAGGTTTCTGAGAAACTTCTTTGTGTTCTGTGAAATCATCTCACAGAGTTACAGCTTTCCCTTCAAGAAGCCTTTCGCTCAGACAGTTCTTGTGGAATTGGCAAAGAGATATTTGGAAGCCCATAGAGGGCTATGGTGAAAAAGGAAATATCCTCAGATGAAATCTGGAAAGAAGCGTTCTGAGAAACTGCTTAGTGTTCTGTGAATTCATCTCACAGAGTTACATGTGTATTTCGTGGATATCTTTGCTAGCCTTATTTCTGTGGAATCTGAGAACAGATATTTCGGATCCCTTTGAAGACTATAGGGCCAAAGGAAATATCCTCCGATAACAAAGAGAAAGAAGCTTTCTGAGAAACTTCTTTGTGTTCTGTGAAATCATCTCACAGAGTTACAGCTTTCCCCTCAAGAAGCCTTTAACTAAGGCAGTTCTTGTGAAATTGGCAAAGAGATATTTGGAAGCCCATAGAGGGCTATGGTGAAAAAGGAAATATCCTCAGATGAAATCTGGAAAGAAGCTTTCTGAGAAACTGCTTAGTGTTCTGTGAATTCATCTCACAGAGTTACATGTGTATTTCGTGGGTCTCTTTGCTAGCCTTATTTCTGTGGAATCTGAGAAAAGATATTTCGGATCCCTATGAAGACTATAGGGCCAAAGGAAACATCCTCCGATAACAAAGAGAAAGAAGCTTTCTGAGAAACTTCTTTGTGTTCTGTGAAATCATCTCACAGAGTTACAGCTTTCCCCTCAAGAAGCCTTTCGCTAAGACAGTTCTTGTGGAATTGGCAAAGTGATATTTGGAAGCCCATAGAGGGCTATGGTGAAAAAGGAAATATCCTCAGATGAAATCTGGAAAGAAGCTTTCTGAGAAACTGCTTAGTGTTCTGTGAATTCATCTCACAGAGTTACATCTGTATTTCGTGGATCTCTTTGCTAGCCTTATTTCTGTGGGATCTGAAAACAGATATTTCGGATCCCTTTGAAGACTATAGGGCCAAAGGAAATATCCTGCGATAACAAAGAGAAAGAAGCTTTCTGAGAAACTTCTTTCTGTTCTGTGAAATCACCTCACAGAGTTACAGCTTTCCCCTCAAGAAGCCTTTCGATAAGACAGTTCTTGTGGAATTGGCAAAGTGATATTTGGAAGCCCATAGAGGGATATGGTGAAAAAGGAAATATCCTCCGATGAAATCTGGAAAGAAGCTTTCTGAGAAACTGCTTAGTGTTCTGTGAATTCATCTCACATAGTTACATCTGTATTTCGTGGATCTCTTTGCTAGCCTTATTTCTGTGGAATCTGAGAACAGATATTTCCGATCCCTTTGACGACTATAGGGCCAAAGGAAATATCCTGCGATAACAAAGAGAAAGAAGCTTTCTGAGAAACTTCTTTGTGTTCTGTGAAATCATCTCACAGAGTTACAGCTTTCCCCTCAAGAAGCCTTTCGCTAAGACAGTTCTTGTGGAATTGGCAAAGTGATATTTGGAAGCCCATAGACGGCTATGGTGAAAAAGGAAATATCCTCAGATGAAATCTGGAATGAAGCTTTCTGAGAAACTGCTTAGTGTTCTGTAAATTCATCTCACAGAGTTACATCTGTATTTCGTGGATCTCTTTGCTAGCCTTATTTCTGTGGAATCTGAGAACAGATATTTCGGATCCCTTTGAAGACTATAGGGCCAAAGGAAATAACCTCCGATAACAAAGAGAAAGAAGCTTTCTGAGAAAATTCTTTGTGTTCTGTGAAATCATCTCACAGAGTTACATCTTCCCCCTCGAGAAGCCTTTCGCTAAGACAGTTCTTGTGGAATTGGGAAAGTGATATTTGGAAGCCCATAGAGGGCTACGGTGAAAAAGGAAATATCCTCAGATGATATCTGGAAAGAAGCTTTCTGAGAAACTGCTTAGTGTTCTGTGAATTCACCTCACAGAGTTACATGTGTATTTCGTGGATCTCATTGCTAGCCTTATTTCTGTGGAATCTGAGAACAGATATTTCGGATCCCTTTGAAGATTATAGGGCCAAAGGAAATATCCTCCGATAACAAAGAGAAAGATGCTTTCTGAGAAACTTCTTTGTGTTCTGTGAAATCATCTCACAGAGTTACAGCTTTCCCCTCAAGAAGCCTTTCGCTAAGACAGTTCTTGTGGAATTGGCAAAGTGATATTTGGAAGCCCATAGAGGGCTAGGGTGAAAAAGGAAATATCCTCAGATGAAATCTGGAAAGAAGTTTTCTGAGAAACTGCTTAGTGTTCTGTAAATTCATCTCACAGAGTTACATCTGTATTTCGTGGATCTCTTTGCTAGCCTTATTTCTGTGGAATCTGAGAACAGATATTTCGGATCCCTTTGAAGATTATACGGCCAAAGGAAATATCCTCCGATAACAAAGAGAAAGATGCTTTCTGAGAAACTTCTTTGTGTTCTGTGAAATCATCTCACAGAGTTACAGCTTTCCCCTCAAGAAGCCTTTCGCTAAGACAGTTCTTGTGGAATTGGCAAAGTGATATTTGGAAGCCCATAGAGGGCTATGGTGAAAAAGGAAATATCCTCAGATGAAATCTGGAAAGAATCTTTCTGAGAAACTGCTTAGTGTTCTGTGAATTCATCTCACAGAGTTACATCTGTATTTCGTGGATCTCTTTGCTAGCCCTATTTCTGCGGAATCTGAGAACAGAGATTTCGGATCCCTTTGAAGACTACAGGGCCAAAGGAAATATCCTGCGATAACAAAGAGAAAGAAGCTTTCTGAGAAACTTCTTTGTGTTCTGTGAAATCATCTCACAGAGTTATAGCTTTCCCCTCGAGAAGCCTTTCGCTAGGACAGTTCTTGTGGAATTGGCAAAGTGATATTTGGAAGCCCATAGAGGGCTATGGTGAAAAAGGAAATATCCTCAGATGAAATCTGGAAAGAAGCTTTCTGAGAAACTGCTTAGTGTTCTGTGAATTCATCTCACAGAGTTACATCAGTATTTCGTGGATCTCTTTGCTAGTCTTATTTCTGTGGAATCTCAGAACAGATATTTCGGATCCCTTTGAAGACTATAGGGCCAAAGGAAGTATCCTCCGATAACAAAGAGAAAGAAGGTTTCTGAGAAACTTCTTTGTGTTCTGTGAAATCATCTCACAGAGTTACAGCTTTCCCCTCAAGAAGCCTTTCGCTAAGACAGTTCTTGTGGAATTGGCAAAGTGATATTTGGAAGCCCATAGAGGGCCATGGTGAAAAAGGAAATATCCTCAGATGAAATCTGGAAAGAAGTTTTCTGAGAAACTGCTTAGTGTTCTGTGAATTCATCTCACAGAGTTACATGTGTATTTCGTGGATATCTTTGCTAGCCTTATTTCTGTGGAATCTGAGAACAGATATTTCGGATCCCTTTGAAGACTACAGGGCCAAAGGAAATATCCTGCGATAACAAAGAGAAAGAAGCTTTCTGAGAAACTTCTTTGTGTTCTGTGAAATCATCTCAAAGAGTTACAGCTTTCCCCTCGAGAAGCCTTTCGCTAGGACAGTTCTTGTGGAATTGGCAGAGTGATATTTGGAAGCCCATAGAGGGCTATGGTGAAAAAGTAAATATCCTCAGATGAAATCTGGAAAAAAGCTTTCTGAGAAACTTCTTAGTGTTCTGTGAATTCATCTCACAGAGTTACATCAGTATTTCGTGGATCTCTTTGCTAGTCTTATTTCTGTGGAATCTCAGAACAGATATTTCGGATCCCTTTGAAGACTATAGGGCCAAAGGAAGTATCCTCCGATAACAAAGAGAAAGAAGGTTTCTGAGAAACTTCTTTGTGTTCTGTGAAATCATCTCACAGAGTTACAGCTTTCCCCTCAAGAAGCCTTTCGCTAAGACAGTTCTTGTGGAATTGGCAAAGTGATATTTGGAAGCCCATAGAGGGCCATGGTGAAAAAGGAAATATCCTCAGATGAAATCTGGAAAGAAGTTTTCTGAGAAACTGCTTAGTGTTCTGTGAATTCATCTCACAGAGTTACATCTGTATTTCGTGGATCTCTTTGCTATCCTTATTTCTGTGGAATCTGAGAACAGATATTTCGGATCCCTTGGAAGACTATAGGGCCAAAGGAAATATCCTCCGATAACAAAGAGAAAGAAGGTTTCTGAGAAACTTCTTTGTGTTCTGTGAAATCATCTCACAGAGTTACAGCTTTCCCTTCAAGAAGCCTTTCGCTCAGACAGTTCTTGTGGAATTGGCAAAGAGATATTTGGAAGCCCATAGAGGGCTATGGTGAAAAAGGAAATATCCTCAGATGAAATCTGGAAAGAAGCGTTCTGAGAAACTGCTTAGTGTTCTGTGAATTCATCTCACAGAGTTACATGTGTATTTCGTGGATATCTTTGCTAGCCTTATTTCTGTGGAATCTGAGAACAGATATTTCGGATCCCTTTGAAGACTATAGGGCCAAAGGAAATATCCTCCGATAACAAAGAGAAAGAAGCTTTCTGAGAAACTTCTTTGTGTTCTGTGAAATCATCTCACAGAGTTACAGCTTTCCCCTCAAGAAGCCTTTAACTAAGGCAGTTCTTGTGAAATTGGCAAAGAGATATTTGGAAGCCCATAGAGGGCTATGGTGAAAAAGGAAATATCCTCAGATGAAATCTGGAAAGAAGCTTTCTGAGAAACTGCTTAGTGTTCTGTGAATTCATCTCACAGAGTTACATGTGTATTTCGTGGGTCTCTTTGCTAGCCTTATTTCTGTGGAATCTGAGAAAAGATATTTCGGATCCCTATGAAGACTATAGGGCCAAAGGAAACATCCTCCGATAACAAAGAGAAAGAAGCTTTCTGAGAAACTTCTTTGTGTTCTGTGAAATCATCTCACAGAGTTACAGCTTTCCCCTCAAGAAGCCTTTCGCTAAGACAGTTCTTGTGGAATTGGCAAAGTGATATTTGGAAGCCCATAGAGGGCTATGGTGAAAAAGGAAATATCCTCAGATGAAATCTGGAAAGAAGCTTTCTGAGAAACTGCTTAGTGTTCTGTTAATTCATCTCACAGAGTTACATCTGTATTTCGTGGATCTCTTTGCTAGCCTTATTTCTGTGGAATCTGAGAACAGATATTTCGGATCCCTTTGAAGACTATAGGGCCAAAGGAAATAACCTCCGATAACAAAGAGAAAGAAGCTTTCTGAGAAAATTCTTTGTGTTCTGTGAAATCATCTCACAGAGTTACATCTTCCCCCTCGAGAAGCCTTTCGCTAAGACAGTTCTTGTGGAATTGGGAAAGTGATATTTGGAAGCCCATAGAGGGCTACGGTGAAAAAGGAAATATCCTCAGATGATATCTGGAAAGAAGCTTTCTGAGAAACTGCTTAGTGTTCTGTGAATTCACCTCACAGAGTTACATGTGTATTTCGTGGATCTCATTGCTAGCCTTATTTCTGTGGAATCTGAGAACAGATATTTCGGATCCCTTTGAAGATTATAGGGCCAAAGGAAATATCCTCCGATAACAAAGAGAAAGATGCTTTCTGAGAAACTTCTTTGTGTTCTGTGAAATCATCTCACAGAGTTACAGCTTTCCCCTCAAGAAGCCTTTCGCTAAGACAGTTCTTGTGGAATTGGCAAAGTGATATTTGGAAGCCCATAGAGGGCTATGGTGAAAAAGGAAATATCCTCAGATGAAATCTGGAAAGAAGTTTTCTGAGAAACTGCTTAGTGTTCTGTAAATTCATCTCACAGAGTTACATCTGTATTTCGTGGATCTCTTTGCTAGCCTTATTTCTGTGGAATCTGAGAACAGATATTTCGGATCCCTTTGAAGATTATACGGCCAAAGGAAATATCCTCCGATAACAAAGAGAAAGATGCTTTCTGAGAAACTTCTTTGTGTTCTGTGAAATCATCTCACAGAGTTACAGCTTTCCCCTCAAGAAGCCTTTCGCTAAGACAGTTCTTGTGGAATTGGCAAAGTGATATTTGGAAGCCCATAGAGGGCTATGGTGAAAAAGGAAATATCCTCAGATGAAATCTGGAAAGAATCTTTCTGAGAAACTGCTTAGTGTTCTGTGAATTCATCTCACAGAGTTACATCTGTATTTCGTGGATCTCTTTGCTAGCCCTATTTCTGCGGAATCTGAGAACAGAGATTTCGGATCCCTTTGAAGACTACAGGGCCAAAGGAAATATCCTGCGATAACAAAGAGAAAGAAGCTTTCTGAGAAACTTCTTTGTGTTCTGTGAAATCATCTCACAGAGTTACAGCTTTCCCCTCGAGAAGCCTTTCGCTAGGACAGTTCTTGTGGAATTGGCAAAGTGATATTTGGAAGCCCATAGAGGGCTATGGTGAAAAAGGAAATATCCTCAGATGAAATCTGGAAAAAAGCTTTCTGAGAAACTTCTTAGTGTTCTGTGAATTCATCTCACAGAGTTACATCAGTATTTCGTGGATCTCTTTGCTAGTCTTATTTCTGTGGAATCTCAGAACAGATATTTCGGATCCCTTTGAAGACTATAGGGCCAAAGGAAGTATCCTCCGATAACAAAGAGAAAGAAGGTTTCTGAGAAACTTCTTTGTGTTCTGTGAAATCATCTCACAGAGTTACAGCTTTCCCCTCAAGAAGCCTTTCGCTAAGACAGTTCTTGTGGAATTGGCAAAGTGATATTTGGAAGCCCATAGAGGGCCATGGTGAAAAAGGAAATATCCTCAGATGAAATCTGGAAAGAAGTTTTCTGAGAAACTGCTTAGTGTTCTGTGAATTCATCTCACAGAGTTACATGTGTATTTCGTGGATATCTTTGCTAGCCTTATTTCTGTGGAATCTGAGAACAGATATTTCGGATCCCTTTGAAGACTATAGGGCCAAAGGAAATATCCTCCGATAACAAAGAGAAAGAAGCTTTCTGAGAAACTTCTTTGTGTTCTGTGAAATCATCTCACAGAGTTACAGCTTTCCCCTCAAGAAGCCTTTAACTAAGACAGTTCTTGTGAAATTGGCAAAGAGATATTTGGAAGCCCATAGAGGGCTATGGTGAAAAAGGAAATATCCTCAGATGAAATCTGGAAAGAAGCTTTCTGAGAAACTGCTTAGTGTTCTGTGAATTCATCTCACAGAGTTACATGTGTATTTCGTGGGTCTCTTTGCTAGCCTTATTTCTGTGGAATCTGAGAAAAGATATTTCGGATCCCTATGAAGACTATAGGGCCAAAGGAAACATCCTCCGATAACAAAGAGAAAGAAGCTTTCTGAGAAACTTCTTTGTGTTCTGTGAAATCATCTCACAGAGTTACAGCTTTCCCCTCAAGAAGCCTTTCGCTAAGACAGTTCTTGTGGAATTGGCAAAGTGATATTTGGAAGCCAATAGAGGGCTATGGTGAAAAAGGAAATATCCTCAGATGAAATCTGGAAAGAAGCTTTCTGAGAAACTGCTTAGTGTTCTGTGAATTCATCTCACAGAGTTACATCTGTATTTCGTGGATCTCTTTGCTAGCCTTATTTCTGTGGAATCTGAAAACAGATATTTCGGATCCCTTTGAAGACTATAGGGCCAAAGGAAATAGTCTTCGATAACAAAGAGAAAGAAGCTTTCTGAGAAACTTCTTTGTGTTCTGTGAAATCATCTCACAGAGTTACAGCTTTCCCCTCAAGAAGCCTTTCGCTAAGACAGTTCTTGTGGAATTGGCAAAGTGATATTTGGAAGCCCATAGAGGGCTATGGTGAAAAAGGAAATATCCTCAGATGAAATCTGGAAAGAAGCTTTCTGAGAAACTGCTTAGTGTTCTGTGAATTCACCTCACAGAGTTACATGTGTATTTCGTGGATCTCATTGCTAGCCTTATTTCTGTGGAATCTGAGAGCAGATATTTCGGATCCCTTTGAAGATTATAGGGCCAAAGGAAATATCCTCCGATAACAAAGAGAAAGATGCTTTCTGAGAAACTTCTTTGTGTTCTGTGAAATCATCTCACAGAGTTACAGCTTTCCCCTCAAGAAGCCTTTCGCTAAGACAGTTCTTGTGGAATTGGCAAAGTGATATTTGGAAGCCCATAGAGGGCTATGGTGAAAAAGGAAATATCCTCAGATGAAATCTGGAAAGAAGTTTTCTGAGAAACTGCTTAGTGTTCTGTAAATTCATCTCACAGAGTTACATCTGTATTTCGTGGATCTCTTTGCTAGCCTTATTTCTGTGGAATCTGAGAACAGATATTTCGGATCCCTTTGAAGATTATAGGGCCAAAGGAAATATCCTCCGATAACAAAGAGTAAGATGCTTTCTGAGAAACTTCTTTGTGTTCTGTGAAATCATCTCACAGAGTTACAGCTTTCCCCTCAAGAAGCCTTTCGCTAAGACAGTTCTTGTGGAATTGGCAAAGTGATATTTGGAAGCCCATAGAGGGCTATGGTGAAAAAGGAAATATCCTCAGATGAAATCTGGAAAGAATCTTTCTGAGAAACTGCTATTGTTCTGTTAATTCATCTCACAGAGTTACATGTGTATTTCGTGGATCTCTTTGCTAGCCCTATTTCTGCGGAATCTGAGAACAGAGATTTCGGATCCCTTTGAAGACTACAGGGCCAAAGGAAATATCCTGCGATAACAAAGAGAAAGAAGCTTTCTGAGAAACTTCTTTGTGTTCTGTGAAATCATCTCACAGAGTTACAGCTTTCCCCTCGAGAAGCCTTTCGCTAGGACAGTTCTTGTGGAATTGGCAAAGTGATATTTGGAAGCCCATAGAGGGCTATGGTGAAAAAGGAAATATCCTCAGATGAAATCTGGAAAAAACCTTTCTGAGAAACGTCTTAGTGTTCTGTGAATTCATCTCACAGAGTTACATCAGTATTTCGTGGATCTCTTTGCTAGTCTTATTTCTGTGGAATCTCAGAACAGATATTTCGGATCCCTTTGAAGACTATAGGGCCAAAGGAAGTATCCTCCGATAACAAAGAGAAAGAAGGTTTCTGAGAAACTTCTTTGTGTTCTGTGAAATCATCTCACAGAGTTACATCTTCCCCCTCGAGAAGCCTTTCGCTAAGACAGTTCTTGTGGAATTGGGAAAGTGATATTTGGAAGCCCATAGAGGGCTACGGTGAAAAAGAAAATATCCTCAGATGATATCTGGAAAGAAGCTTTCTGAGAAACTGCTTAGTGTTCTGTGAATTCACCTCACAGAGTTACATGTGTATTTTGTGGATCTCATTGCTAGCCTTATTTCTGTGGAATCTGAGAACAGATATTTCGGATCCCTTTGAAGATTATAGGGCCAAAGGAAATATCCTCCGATAACAAAGAGAAAGATGCTTTCTGAGAAACTTCTTTGTGTTCTGTGAAATCATCTCACAGAGTTACAGCTTTCCCCTCAAGAAGCCTTTCGCTAAGACAGTTCTTGTGGAATTGGCAAAGTGATATTTGGAAGCCCATAGAGGGCTATGGTGAAAAAGGAAATATCCTCAGATGAAATCTGGAAAGAAGTTTTCTGAGAAACTGCTTAGTGTTCTGTAAATTCATCTCACAGAGTTACATCTGTATTTCGTGGATCTCTTTGCTAGCCTTATTTCTGTGGAATCTGAGAACAGATATTTCGGATCCCTTTGAAGATTATACGGCCAAAGGAAATATCCTCCGATAACAAAGAGAAAGATGCTTTCTGAGAAACTTCTTTGTGTTCTGTGAAATCATCTCACAGAGTTACAGCTTTCCCCTCAAGAAGCCTTTCGCTAAGACAGTTCTTGTGGAATTGGCAAAGTGATATTTGGAAGCCCATAGAGGGCTATGGTGAAAAAGGAAATATCCTCAGATGAAATCTGGAAAGAATCTTTCTGAGAAACTGCTTAGTGTTCTGTGAATTCATCTCACAGAGTTACATCTGTATTTCGTGGATCTCTTTGCTAGCCCTATTTCTGCGGAATCTGAGAACAGAGATTTCGGATCCCTTTGAAGACTACAGGGCCAAAGGAAATATCCTGCGATAACAAAGAGAAAGAAGCTTTCTGAGTAACTTCTTTGTGTTCTGTGAAATCATCTCACAGAGTTACAGCTTTCCCCTCGAGAAGCCTTTCGCTAGGACAGTTCTTGTGGAATTGGCAAAGTGATATTTGGAAGCCCATAGAGGGCTATGGTGAAAAAGGAAATATCCTCAGATGAAATCTGGAAAAAAGCTTTCTGATAAACTTCTTAGTGTTCTGTGAATTCATCTCACAGAGTTACATCAGTATTTCGTGGATCTCTTTGCTAGTCTTATTTCTGTGGAATCTCAGAACAGATATTTCGGATCCCTTTGAAGACTATAGGGCCAAAGGAAGTATCCTCCGATAACAAAGAGAAAGAAGGTTTCTGAGAAACTTCTTTGTGTTCTGTGAAATCATCTCACAGAGTTACAGCTTTCCCCTCAAGAAGCCTTTCGCTAAGACAGTTCTTGTGGAATTGGCAAAGTGATATTTGGAAGCCCATAGAGGGCCATGGTGAAAAAGGAAATATCCTCAGATGAAATCTGGAAAGAAGTTTTCTGAGAAACTGCTTAGTGTTCTGTGAATTCATCTCACAGAGTTACATATGTATTTCGTGGATATCTTTGCTAGCCTTATTTCTGTGGAATCTGAGAACAGATATTTCGGATCCCTTTGAAGACTATAGGGCCAAAGGAAATATCCTGCGATAACAAAGAGAAAGAAGCTTTCTGAGAAACTTCTTTGTGTTCTGTGAAATCATCTCACAGAGTTACAGCTTTCCCCTCAAGAAGCCTTTAACTAAGACAGTTCTTGTGAAATTGGCAAAGAGATATTTGGAAGCCCATAGAGGGCTATGGTGAAAAAGGAAATATCCTCAGATGAAATCTGGAAAGAAGCTTTCTGAGAAACTGCTTAGTGTTCTGTGAATTCATCTCACAGAGTTACATGTGTATTTCGTGGGTCTCTTTTCTAGCCTTATTTCTGTGGAATCTGAGAAAAGATATTTCGGATCCCTATGAAGACTATAGGGCCAAAGGAAACATCCTCCGATAACAAAGAGAAAGAAGCTTTCTGAGAAACTTCTTTGTGTTCTGTGAAATCATCTCACAGAGTTACAGCTTTCCCCTCAAGAAGCCTTTCGCTAAGACAGTTCTTGTGGAATTGGCAAAGTGATATTTGGAAGCCCATAGAGGGCTATGGTGAAAAAGGAAATATCCTCAGATGAAATCTGGAAAGAAGCTTTCTGAGAAACTGCTTAGTGTTCTGTGAATTCATCTCACAGAGTTACATCTGTATTTCGTGGATCTCTTTGCTAGCCTTATTTCTGTGGAATCTGAAAACAGATATTTCGGATCCCTTTGAAGACTATAGGGCCAAAGGAAATATCCTGCGATAACAAAGAGAAAGAAGCTTTCTGAGAAACTTCTTTCTGTTCTGTGAAATCACCTCACAGAGTTACAGCTTTCCCCTCAAGAAGCCTTTCGATAAGACAGTTCTTGTGGAATTGGCAAAGTGATATTTGGAAGCCCATAGAGGGATATGGTGAAAAAGGAAATATCCTCAGATGAAATCTGGAAAGAAGCTTTCTGAGAAACTGCTTAGTGTTCTGTGAATTCATCTCACAGAGTTACATCTGTATTTCGTGGATCTCTTTGCTAGCCTTATTTCTGTGGAATCTCAGAACAGATATTTCCGATCCCTTTGAAGACTATAGGGCCAAAGGAAATATCCTGCGATAACAAAGAGAAAGAAGCTTTCTGAGAAACTTCTTTGTGTTCTGTCAAATCATCTCACAGAGTTACAGCTTTCCCCTCAAGAAGCCTTTCGCTAAGACAGTTCTTGTGGAATTGGCAAAGTGTTATTTGGAAGCCCATAGAGGGCTATGGTGAAAAAGGAAATATCCTCAGATGAAATCTGGAAAGAAGCTTTCTGAGAAACTGCTTAGTGTTCTCTGAATTCATCTCACAGAGTTACATCTGTATTTCGTGGATCTCTTTGCTAGCCTTATTTCTGTGGAATCTGAGAACAGATATTTCGGATCCCTTTGAAGACTATAGGGCCAAAGGAAATAACCTCCGTTAACAAAGAGAAAGAAGCTTTCTGAGAAAATTCTTTGTGTTCTGTGAAATCATCTCACAGAGTTACATCTTTCCCCTCGAGAAGCCTTTCGCTAAGACAGTTCTTGTGGAATTGGCAAAGTGATATTTGGAAGCCCATAGAGGGCTACGGTGAAAAAGGAAATATCCTCAGATGATATCTGGAAAGAAGCTTTCTGAGAAACTGCTTAGTGTTCTGTGAATTCACCTCACAGAGTTACATGTGTATTTCGTGGATCTCATTGCTAGCCTTATTTCTGTGGAATCTGAGAGCAGATATTTCGGATCCCTTTGAAGATTATAGGGCCAAAGGAAATATCCTCCGATAACAAAGAGAAAGATGCTTTCTGAGAAACTTCTTTGTGTTCTGTGAAATCATCTCACAGAGTTACAGCTTTCCCCTCAAGAAGCCTTTCGCTGAGACAGTTCTTGTGGAATTGGCAAAGTGATATTTGGAAGCTCATAGAGGGCTATGGTGAAAAAGGAAATATCCTCAGATGAAATCTGGAAAGAAGTTTTCTGAGAAACTGCTTAGTGTTCTGTAAATTCATCTCACAGAGTTACATCTGTATTTCGTGGATCTCTTTGCTAGCCTTATTTCTGTGGAATCTGAGAACAGATATTTCGGATCCCTTTGAAGATTATAGGGCCAAAGGAAATATCCTCCGATAACAAAGAGAAAGATGCTTTCTGAGAAACTTCTTTGTGTTCTGTGAAATCATCTCACAGAGTTACAGCTTTCCCCTCAAGAAGCCTTTCGCTAAGACAGTTCTTGTGGAATTGGCAAAGTGATATTTGGAAGCCCATTGAGGGCTATGGTGAAAAAGGAAATATCCTCAGATGAAATCTGGAAAGAATCTTTCTGAGAAACTGCTTAGTGTTCTGTTAATTCATCTCACAGAGTTACATGTGTATTTCGTGGATCTCTTTGCTAGCCCTATTTCTGCGGAATCTGAGAACAGAGATTTCGGATCCCTTTGAAGACTACAGGGCCAAAGGAAATATCCTGCGATAACAAAGAGAAAGATGCTTTCTGAGAAACTTCTTTGTGTTCTGTGAAATCATCTCACAGAGTTACAGCTTTCCCCTCGAGAAGCCTTTCGCTAGGACAGTTCTTGTGGAATTGGCAAAGTGATATTTGGAAGCCCATAGAGGGCTATGGTGAAAAAGGAAATATCCTCAGATGAAATCTGGAAAAAACCTTTCTGAGAAACTTCTTAGTGTTCTGTGAATTCATCTCACAGAGTTACATCAGTATTTCGTGGATCTCTTTGCTAGTCTTATTTCTGTGGAATCTCAGAACAGATATTTCGGATCCCTTTGAAGACTATAGGGCCAAAGGAAGTATCCTCCGATAACAAAGAGAAAGAAGCTTTCTGAGAAACTTCTTTCTGTTCTGTGAAATCACCTCACAGAGTTACAGCTTTCCCCTCAAGAAGCCTTTCGATAAGACAGTTCTTGTGGAATTGGCAAAGTGATATTTGGAAGCCCATAGAGGGATATGGTGAAAAAGGAAATATCCTCAGATGAAATCTGGAAAGAAGCTTTCTGAGAAACTGCTTAGTGTTCTGTGAATTCATCTCACAGAGTTACATCTGTATTTCGTGGATCTCTTTGCTAGCTTTATTTCTGTGGAATCTCAGAACAGATATTTCCGATCCCTTTGAAGACTATAGGGCCAAAGGAAATATCCTGCGATAACAAAGAGAAAGAAGCTTTCTGAGAAACTTCTTTGTGTTCTGTGAAATCATCTCACAGAGTTACAGCTTTCCCCTCAAGAAGCCTTTCGCTAAGACAGTTCTTGTGGAATTGGCAAAGTGATATTTGGAAGCCCATAGAGGGCTATGGTGAAAAAGGAAATATCCTCAGATGAAATCTGGAAAGAAGCTTTCTGAGAACCTGCTTAGTGTTCTGTGAATTCATCTCACAGAGTTACATCTGTATTTCGTGGATCTCTTTGCTAGCCTTATTTCTGTGGAATCTGAGAACAGATATTTCGGATCCCTTGGAAGACTATAGGGCCAAAGGAAATATCCTCCGATAACAAAGAGAAAGAAGCTTTCTGAGAAAATTCTTTGTGTTCTGTGAAATCATCTCACAGAGTTACATCTTTCCCCTCGATAAGCCTTTCGCTAAGACAGTTCTTGTGGAATTGGCAAAGAGATATTTGGAAGCCCATAGAGGGCTACGGTGAAAAAGGAAATATCCTCAGATGATATCTGGAAAGAAGCTTTCTGAGAAACTGCTTAGTGTTCTGTGAATTCACCTCACAGAGTTACATGTGTATTTCGTGGATCTCATTGCTAGCCTTATTTCTGTGGAATCTGAGAACAGATATTTCGGATCCCTTTGAAGATTATAGGGCCAAAGGAAATATCCTCCGATAACAGAGAGAAAGATGCTTTCTGAGAAACTTCTTTGTGTTCTGTGAAATCATCTCACAGAGTTACAGCTTTCCCCTCAAGAAGCCTTTCGCTAAGACAGTTCTTGTGGAATTGGCAAAGTGATATTTGGAAGCCCATAGAGGGCTATGGTGAAAAAGGAAATATCCTCAGATGAAGTCTGGAAAGAATCTTTCTGAGAAACTGCTTAGTGTTCTGTGAATTCATCTCACAGAGTTACATCTGTATTTCGTGGATCACTTTGCTAGCCCTATTTCTGCGGAATCTGAGAACAGATATTTCGGATCCCTTTGAAGACTACAGGGCCAAAGGAAGTATCCTCCGATAACAAAGAGAAAGAAGGTTTCTGAGAAACTTCTTTGTGTTCTGTGAAATCATCTCACAGAGTTACAGCTTTCCCCTCAAGAAGCCTTTCGCTAAGACAGTTCTTGTGGAATTGGCAAAGTGATATTTGGAAGCCCATAGAGGGCTATGGTGAAAAAGGAAATATCCTCAGATGAAATCTGGAAAGAAGCTTTCTGAGAAACTGCTTAGTGTTCTGTGAATTCATCTCACAGAATTACATCTGTATTTCGTGGATCTCTTTGCTAGCCTTATTTCTGTGGAATCTGAGAACAGATATTTCCGATCCCTTTGAAGACTATAGGGCCAAAGGAAATATCCTGCGATAACAAAGAGAAAGAAGCTTTCTGAGAAACTTCTTTGTGTTCTGTGAAATCATCTCACAGAGTTACAGCTTTCCCCTCAAGAAGCCTTTCGCTAAGACAGTTCTTGTGGAATTGGCAAAGTGATATTTGGAATCCCATAGAGGGCTATGGTGAAAAAGGAAATATCCTCAGATGAAATCTGGAAAGAAGCTTTCTGAGAAACTGCTTAGTGTTCTGTAAATTCATCTCACAGAGTTACATCTGTATTTCGTGGATCTCTTTGCTAGCCTTATTTCTGTGGAATCTGAGAACAGATATTTCGGATCCCTTTGAAGATTATAGGGCCAAAGGAAATATCCTCCGATAACAAAGAGAAAGATGCTTTCTGAGAAACTTCTTTGTGTTCTGTGAAATCATCTCACAGAGTTACAGCTTTCCCCTCAAGAAGCCTTTCGCTAAGACAGTTCTTGTGGAATTGGCAAAGTGATATTTGGAAGCCCATAGAGGGCTATGGTGAAAAAGGAAATATCCTCAGATGAAATCTGGAAAGAATCTTTCTGAGAAACTGCTTAGTGTTCTGTGAATTCATCTCACAGAGTTACATCTGTATTTCGTGGATCTCTTTGCTAGCCCTATTTCTGCGGAATCTGAGAACAGAGATTTCGGATCCCTTTGAAGACTACAGGGCCAAAGGAAATATCCTGCGATAACAAAGAGAAAGAAGCTTTCTGAGAAACTTCTTTGTGTTCTGTGAAATCATCTCACAGAGTTACAGCTTTCCCCTCGAGAAGCCTTTCGCTAGGACAGTTCCTGTGGAATTGGCAAAGTGATATTTGGAAGCCCATAGAGGGCTATGGTGAAAAAGGAAATATCCTCAGATGAAATCTGGAAAAAAGCTTTCTGAGAAACTTCTTAGTGTTCTGTGAATTCATCTCACAGAGTTACATCAGTATTTCGTGGATCTCTTTGCTTGTCTTATTTCTGTGGAATCTCAGAACAGATATTTCGGATCCCTTTGAAGACTATAGGGCCAAAGAAAGTATCCTCCGATAACAAAGAGAAAGAAGGTTTCTGAGAAACTTCTTTGTGTTCTGTGAAATCATCTCACAGAGTTACAGCTTTCCCCTCAAGAAGCCTTTCGCTAAGACAGTTCTTGTGGAATTGGCAAAGTGATATTTGGAAGCCCATAGAGGGCCATGGTGAAAAAGGAAATATCCTCAGATGAAATCTGGAAAGAAGTTTTCTGAGAAACTGCTTAGTGTTCTGTGAATTCATCTCACAGAGTTACATCTGTATTTCGTGGATCTCTTTGCTATCCTTATTTCTGTGGAATCTGAGAACAGATATTTCGGATCCCTTGGAAGACTATAGGGCCAAAGGAAATATCCTCCGATAACAAAGAGAAAGAAGGTTTCTGAGAAACTTCTTTGTGTTCTGTGAAATCATCTCACAGAGTTACAGCTTTCCCTTCAAGAAGCCTTTCGCTCAGACAGTTCTTGTGGAATTGGCAAAGAGATATATGGAAGCCCATAGAGGGCTATGGTGAAAAAGGAAATATCCTCAGATGAAATCTGGAAAGAAGCGTTCTGAGAAACTGCTTAGTGTTCTGTGAATTCATCTCACAGAGTTACATGTGTATTTCGTGGATATCTTTGCTAGCCTTATTTCTGTGGAATCTGAGAACAGATATTTCGGATCCCTTTGAAGACTATAGGGCCAAAGGAAATATCCTCCGATAACAAAGACAAAGAAGCTTTCTGAGAAACTTCTTTGTGTTCTGTGAAATCATCTCACAAAGTTACAGCTTTCCCCTCAAGAAGCCTTTAACTAAGGCAGTTCTTGTGAAATTGGCAAAGAGATATTTGAAGCCCATAGAGGGCTATGGTGAAAAAGGAAATATCCTCAGATGAAATCTGGAAAGAAGCTTTCTGAGAAACTGCTTAGTGTTCTGTGAATTCATCTCACAGAGTTACATGTGTATTTCGTGGGTCTCTTTGCTAGCCTTATTTCTGTGGAATCTGAGAAAAGATATTTCGGATCCCTATGAAGACTATAGGGCCAAAGGAAACATCCTCCGATAACAAAGAGAAAGAAGCTTTCTGAGAAACTTCTTTGTGTTCTGTGAAATCATCTCACAGAGTTACAGCTTTCCCCTCAAGAAGCCTTTCGCTAAGACAGTTCTTGTGGAATTGGCAAAGTGATATTTGGAAGCCCATAGAGGGCTATGGTGAAAAAGGAAATATCCTCAGATGAAATCTGGAAAGAAGCTTTCTGAGAAACTGCTTAGTGTTCTGTGAATTCATCTCACAGAGTTACATCTGTATTTCGTGGATCTCTTTGCTAGCCTTATTTCTGTGGAATCTGAAAACAGATATTTCGGATCCCTTTGAAGACTATAGGGCCAAAGGAAATATCCTGCGATAACAAAGAGAAAGAAGCTTTCTGAGAAACTTCTTTCTGTTCTGTGAAATCACCTCACAGAGTTACAGCTTTCCCCTCAAGAAGCCTTTCTCTAAGACAGTTCTTGTGGAATTGGCAAAGTGATATTTGGAAGCCCTTAGAGGGCTACGGTGAAAAAGGAAATATCCTGAGATGATATCTGGAAAGAAGCTTTCTGAGAAACTGCTTAGTGTTCTGTGAATTCATCTCACAGAGTTACATCTGTATTTCGTGGATCTCTTTGCTAGCCCTATTTCTGCGGAATCTGAGAACAGAGATTCCGGATCCCTTTGAAGACTACAGGGCCAAAGGAAATATCCTCCGATAACAAAGAGAAAGAAGCTTTCTCAGAAACTTCTTTGTGTTCTGTGAAATCATCTCACAGAGTTACAGCTTTCCCCTCAAGAAGCCTTTCGCTAAGACAGTTCTTGTGGAATTGGCAAAGTGATATTTGGAAGCCCATAGAGGGCTATGGTGAAAAAGGAAATATCCTCAGATGAAATCTGGAAAGAAGCTTTCTGAGAAACTTCTTAGTGTTCTGTGAATTCATCTCACAGAGTTACATCAGTATTTCGTGGATCTCTTTGCTAGCCTTATTTCTGTGGAATCTCAGAACAGATATTTCGGATCCCTTTGAAGACTATAGGGCCAAAGGAAGTATCCTCCGATAACAAAGAGAAAGAAGGATTCTGAGAAACTTCTTTGTGTTCTGTGAAATCATCTCACAGAGTTGCAGCTTTCCCCTGAAGAAGCCTTTCGCAAAGACAGTTCTTGTGGAATTGGCAAAGTGATATTTGGAAGCCCATAGAGGGCTATGGTGAAAAAGGAAATATCCTCAGATGAAATCTGGAAAGAAGCTTTCTGAGAAACTGCTTAGTGTTCTGTGAATTCATCTCACAGAGTTACATCTGTATTTCGTGGATCTCTTTGCTAGCCTTATTTCTGTGGAATCTGAAAACAGATATTTCGGATCCCTTTGAAGACTATAGGGCCAAAGGAAATATCCTGCGATAACAAAGAGAAAAAAGCTTTCTGAGAAACTTCTTTCTGTTCTGTGAAATCACCTCACAGAGTTACAGCTTTCCCCTCAAGAAGCCTTTCTCTAAGACAGTTCTTGTGGAATTGGCAAAGTGATATTTGGAAGCCCATAGAGGGCTAAGGTGAAAAAGGAAATATCCTGAGATGATATCTGGAAAGAAGCTTTCTGAGAAACTGCTTAGTGTTCTGTGAATTCATCTCACAGAGTTACATCTGTATTTCGTGGATCTCTTTGCTAGCCTTATTTCTGTGGAATCTGAGAACAGATATTTCGGATCCCCTTGAAGACTATAGGGCCAAAGGAAATATCCTCCGATAACAAAGAGAAAGAACCTTTCTGAGAAACTTCTTTGTGTTCTGTGAAATCATCTCACAGAGTTACAGCTTTCCCCTCAAGAAGCCTTTCGCTAAGACAGTTCTTGTGGAATTGGCAAAGTGATATTTGGAAGCCCATAGAGGGCTATGGTGAAAAAGGAAATATCCTCAGATGAAATCTGGAAAGAAGCTTTCTGAGAAACTGCTTAGTGTTCTGTTAATTCATCTCACACAGTTACATCTGTATTTCGTGGATCTCTTTGCTAGCCTTATTTCTGTGGAATCTGGGAACAGATATTTCGGATCCATTTGAAGACTGTAGGGCCAAAGGAAATATCCTCCGATAACAAAGAGAAAGAAGCTTTCTGAGAAACTTCTTTGTGTTCTGTGAAATCATCTCACAGAGTTACAGCTTTCCCCTCAAGAAGCCTTTCGCTAAGACAGTTCTTGTGGAATTGGCAAAGTGATATTTGGAAGCCCATAGAAGGATATGGTGAAAAAGGAAATATCCTCAGATGAAATCTGGAAAGAAGCTTTCTAAGAAACTGCTTAGTGTTCTGTGAAATCATCTCACAGAGTTACATCTGTATTTCGTGGATCTCTTTGCTAGCCTTATTTCTGTGGAATCTGAGAACAGATATTTCCGATCCCTTTGAAGACTATAGGGCCAAAGGAAATATCCTCCGATAACAAAGAGAAAGAAGCTTTCTGAGAAACTTCTTTGTGTTCTGTGAAATCATCTCACAGAGTTACAGCTTTCCCCTCAAGAAGCCTTTCGCTAAGACAGTTCTTGTGGAATTGGCAAAGTGATATTTGGAAGCCCATAGAGGGCTATGGTGAAAAAGGAAATATCCTCAGATGAAATCTGGAAAGAAGCTTTCTGAGAAACTGCTTAGTGTTCTCTGAATTCATCTCACAGAGTTATATCTGTATTTCGTGGATCTCTTTGCTAGCCCTATTTCTGCGGAATCTGAGAACAGAGATTTCGGATCCCTTTGAAGACTACAGGGCCAAAGGAAATATCCTGCGATAACAAAGAGAAAGAAGCTTTCTGAGAAACTTCTTTGTGTTCTGTGAAATCATCTCACAGAGTTACAGCTTTCCCCTCGAGAAGTCTTTCGCTAAGACAGTTCTTGTGGAATTGGCAAAGTGATATTTGGAAGCCCATAGAGGGCTATGGTGAAAAAGGAAATATCCTCAGATGAAATCTGGAAAGAAGCTTTCTGAGAAACTTCTTAGTGTTCTGTGAATTCATCTAACAGAGTTACATCAGTATTTCGTGGATCTCTTTGCTAGCCTTATATCTGTGGAATCTCAGAACAGTTATTTCGGATCCCTTTGAAGACTATAGGGCCAAAGGAAGTATCCTCCGATAACAAAGAGAAAGAACCTTTCTGAGAAACTTCTTTGTGTTCTGTGAAATCATCTCACAGAGTTACAGCTTTCCCCTCAAGAAGCCTTTCGCTAAGACAGTTCTTGTGGAAATGGCAAAGTGATATTTGGAAGCCCATAGAGGGCTATGGTGAAAAAGGAAATATCCTCAGATGAAATCTGGAAAGAAGCTTTCTGAGAAACTGCTTAGTGTTCTGTTAATTCATCTCACACAGTTACATCTGTATTTCGTGGATCTCTTTGCTAGCCTTATTTCTGTGGAATCTGGGAACAGATATTTCGGATCCATTTGAAGACTATAGGGCCAAAGGAAATATCCTGCGATAACAAAGAGAAAGAAGCTTTCTGAGAAACTTCTTTGTGTTCTGTGAAATCATCTCACAGAGTTACAGCTTTCCCCTCAAGAAGCCTTTCGCTAAGACAGTTCTTGTGGAATTGGCAAAGTGATATTTGGAAGCCCATAGAGGGCTATGGTGAAAAAGGAAATATCCTCAGATGAAATCTGGAAAGAAGCTTTCTGAGAAACTGCTTAGTGTTCTGTGAATTCATCTCACAGAGTTACATCTGTATTTCGTGGATCTCTTTGCTAGCCTTATTTCTGTGGAAACTGAGAACAGATATTTCGGATCCCTTTGAAGACTATAGGGCCAAAGGAAATATCCTGCGATAACAAAGAGAAAGAAGCTTTCTGAGAAACTTCTTTGTGTTCTGCGAAATCATCTCACAGAGTTACAGCTTTCCCCTCCAGAAGCCTTTCGCTAAGACAGTTCTTGTGGAATTGGCAAAGTGATATTTGGAAGCCCATAGAGGGATATGGTGAAAAAGGAAATATCCTCAGATGAAATCTGGAAAGAAGCTTTCTGAGAAACTGCTTAGTGTTCTGTGAATTCATCTCACAGAGTTACATCTGTATTTCGTGGATCTCTTTGCTAGCCTTATTTCTGTGGAATCTGAGAACAGATATTTCCGATCCCTTTGAAGACTATAGGGCCAAAGGAAATATCCTGCGATAACAAAGAGAAAGAAGCTTTCTGAGAAACTTCTTTGTGTTCTGTGAAATCATCTCACAGAGTTACAGCTTTCCCCTCAAGAAGCCTTTCGCTAAGACAGTTCTTGTGGAATTGGCAAAGTGATATTTGGAAGCCCATAGAGGGCTATGGTGAAAAAGGAAATATCCTCAGATGAAATCTGGAAAGAAGCTTTCTGAGAAACTGCTTAGTGTTCTGTAAATTCATCTCACAGAATTACATCTGTATTTCGTGGATCTCTTTGCTAGCCTTATTTCTGTGGAATCTGAGAACAGATATTTCGGATCCCTTTGAAGACTATAGGGCCAAAGGAAATATCCTCCGATAACAAAGAGAAAGAAGCTTTCTGAGAAAATTCTTTGTGTTCTGTGAAATCATCTCACAGAGTTACATCTTTCCCCTCGAGAAGCCTTTCGCTAAGACAGTTCTTGTGGAATTGGCAAAGTGATATTTGGAAGCCCATAGAGGGCTATGGTGAAAAAGGAAATATCCTCAGATGATATCTGGAAAGAAGCTTTCTGAGAAACTGCTTAGTGTTCTGTGAATTCACCTCACAGAGTTACATGTGTATTTCGTGGATCTCATTGCTAGCCTTATTTCTGTGGAATCTGAGAACAGATATTTCGGATCCCTTTGAAGATTATAGGGCCAAAGGAAATATCCTCCGATAACAAAGAGAAAGATGCTTTCTGAGAAACTTCTTTGTGTTCTGTGAAATCATCTCACAGAGTTACAGCTTTCCCCTCAAGAAGCCTTACGCTAAGACAGTTCTTGTGGAATTGGCAAAGTGATATTTGGAAGCCCATAGAGGGATATGGTGAAAAAGGAAATATCCTCAGATGAAATCTGGAAAGAAGCTTTCTGAGAAACTGCTTAGTGTTCTGTGAATTCATCTCACAGAGTTACATCTGTATTTCGTGGATCTCTTTGCTAGCCTTATTTCTGTGGAATCTGAGAACAGATATTTCCGATCCCTTTGAAGACTTTAGGGCCAAAGGAAATATCCTGCGATAACAAAGAGAAAGAAGCTTTCTGAGAAACTTCTTTGTGTTCTGTGAAATCATCTCACAGAGTTACAGCTTTCCCCTCAAGAAGCCTTTCGCTAAGACAGTTCTTGTGGAATTGGCAAAGTGATATTTGGAAGCCCATAGAGGGCTATGGTGAACAAGGAAATATCCTCAGATGAAATTTGGAAAGAAGCTTTCTGAGAAACTGCTGAGTGTTCTGTGAATTCACCTCACAGAGTTACATGTGTATTTCGTGGATCTCTTTGCTAGCCTTATTTCTGTGGAATCTGAGAACAGATATTTCGGATCCCTTTGAAGACTATAGGGCCAAAGGAAATATCCTCCGATAACAAAGAGAAAGATGCTTTCTGAGAAACTTCTTTGTGTTCTGTGAAATCATCTCACAGAGTTACAGCTTTCCCCTCAAGAAGCCTTTCGCTAAGACAGTTCTTGTGGAATTGGCAAAGTGATATTTGGAAGACCATAGAGGGCTATGGTGAAAAAGGAAATATCCTCAGCGAAATCTGGAAAGAATCTTTCTGAGAAACTGCTTAGTGTTCTGTGAATTCATCTCACAGAGTTATATCTGTATTTCTTGGATCTCTTTGCTAGCCCTATTTCTGCGGAATCTGAGAACAGAGATTTCGGATCCCTTTGAAGACTACAGGGCCAAAGGAAATATCCTGCGATAACAAAGAGAAAGAAGCTTTCTGAGAAACTTCTTTGTGTTCTGTGAAATCATCTCACAGAGTTACAGCTTTCCCCTCGAGAAGTCTTTCGCTAAGACAGTTCTTGTGGAATTGGCAAAGTGATATTTGGAAGCCCATAGAGGGCTATGGTGAAAAAGGAAATATCCTCAGATGAAATCTGGAAAGAAGCTTTCTGAGAAACTTCTTAGTGTTCTGTGAATTCATCTAAGAGAGTTACATCAGTATTTCGTGGATCTCTTTGCTAGCCTTATTTCTGTGGAATCTCAGAACAGTTATTTCGGATCCCTTTGAAGACTATAGGGCCAAAGGAAGTATCCTCCGATAACAAAGAGAAAGAACCTTTCTGAGAAACTTCTTTGTGTTCTGTGAAATCATCTCACAGAGTTACAGCTTTCCCCTCAAAAGCCTTTCGCTAAGACAGTTCTTGTGGAAATGGCAAAGTGATATTTGGAAGCCCATAGAGGGCTATGGTGAAAAAGGAAATATCCTCAGATGAAATCTGGAAAGAAGCTTTCTGAGAAACTGCTTAGTGTTCTGTTAATTCATCTCACACAGTTACATCTGTATTTCGTGGATCTCTTTGCTAGCCTTATTTCTGTGTAATCTGGGAACAGATATTTCGGATCCATTTGAAGACTATAGGGCCAAAGGAAATATCCTGCGATAACAAAGAGAAAGAAGCTTTCTGAGAAACTTCTTTGGGTTCTGTGAAATCATCTCACAGAGTTACAGCTTTCCCCTCAAGAAGCCTTTCGCTAATACAGTTCTTGTGGAATTGGCAAAGTGATATTTGGAAGCCCATAGAGGGCTATGGTGAAAAAGGAAATATCCTCAGATGAAATCTGGAAAGAAGCTTTCTGAGAAACTGCTTAGTGTTCTGTGAATTCATCTCACAGAGTTACATCTGTATTTCGTGGATCTCTTTGCTAGCCTTATTTCTGTGGAAACTGAGAACAGATATTTCGGATCCCTTTGAAGACTATAGGGCCAAAGGAAATATCCTCCGATAACAAAGAGAAAGAAGCTTTCTGAGAAACTTCTTTGTGTTCTGTGAAATCATCTCACAGAGTTACAGCTTTCCCCTCGAGAAGCCTTTCGCTAAGACAGTTCTTGTGGAAATGGCAAAGTGATATTTGGAAGCCCATAGAGGGCTATGGTGAAAAAGGAAATATCCTCAGATGAAATCTGGAAAGAAGCTTTCTGAGAAACTGCTTAGTGTTCTGTGAATTCATCTCACAGAGTTACATCTGTATTTCGTGGATCTCTTTGCTAGCCTTATTTCTGTGGAATCTGGGAACAGATATTTCGGATCCCTTTGAAGACTATAGGGCCAAAGGAAATATCCTGCGATAACAAAGAGAAAGAAGCTTTCTGAGAAACTTCTTTGTGTTCTGTGAAATCATCTCACAGAGTTACAGCTTTCCCCTCCAGAAGCCTTTCGCTAAGACAGTTCTTGTGGAATTGGCAAAGTGATATTTGGAAGCCCATAGAGGGATATGGTGAAAAAGGAAATATCCTCAGATGAAATCTGGAAAGAAGCTTTCTGAGAAACTGCTTAGTGTTCTGTGAATTCATCTCACAGAGTTACATCTGTATTTCGTGGATCTCTTTGCTAGCCTTATTTCTGTGGAATCTGAGAACAGATATTTCCGATCCCTTTGAAGACTATAGGGCCAAAGGAAATATCCTGCGATAACAAAGAAAAAGAAGCTTTCTGAGAAACTTCTTTGTGTTCTGTGAAATCATCTCACAGAGTTACAGCTTTCCCCTCAAGAAGCCTTTCGCTAAGACAGTTCTTGTGGAATTGGCAAAGTGATATTTGGAAGCCCATAGAGGGCTATGGTGAAAAAGGAAATATCCTCAGATGAAATCTGGAAAGAAGCTTTCTGAGAAACTGCTTAGTGTTCTGTTAATTCATCTCACACAGTTACATCTGTATTTCGTGGATCTCTTTGCTAGCCTTATTTCTGTGGAATCTGGGAACAGATATTTCGGATCCCTTTGAAGACTATAGGGCCAAAGGAAATATCCTGCGATAACAAAGAGAAAGAAGCTTTCTGAGAAACTTCTTTGTGTTCTGTGAAATCATCTCACAGAGTTACAGCTTTCCCCTCAAGAAGCCTTTCGCTAAGACAGTTCTTGTGGAATTGGCAAAGTGATATTTGGAAGCCCATAGAGGGCTATGGTGAAAAAGGAAATATCCTCAGATGAAATCTGGAAAGAAGCTTTCTGAGAAACTGCTTAGTGTTCTGTGAATTCATCTCACAGAGTTACATCTGTATTTCGTGGATCTCTTTGCTAGCCTTATTTCTGTGGAAACTGAGAACAGATATTTCGGATCCCTTTGAAGACTATAGGGCCAAAGGAAATATCCTCCGATAACAAAGAGAAAGAAGCTTTCTGAGAAACTTCTTTGTGTTCTGTGAAATCATCTCACAGAGTTACAGCTTTCCCCTCAAGAAGCCTTTCGCTAAGACAGTTCTTGTGGAAATGGCAAAGTGATATTTGGAAGCCCATAGAGGGCTATGGTGAAAAAGGAAATATCCTCAGATGAAATCTGGAAAGAAGCTTTCTGAGAAACTGCTTAGTGTTCTGTGAATTCATCTCACAGAGTTACATCTGTATTTCGTGGATCTCTTTGCTAGCCTTATTTCTGTGGAATCTGGGAACAGATATTTCGGATCCCTTTGAAGACTATAGGGCCAAAGGAAATATCCTGCGATAACAAAGAGAAAGAAGCTTTCTGAGAAACTTCTTTGTGTTCTGTGAAATCATCTCACAGAGTTACAGCTTTCCCCTCCAGAAGCCTTTCGCTAAGACAGTTCTTGTGGAACTGGCAAAGTGATATTTGGAAGCCCATAGAGGGATATGGTGAAAAAGGAAATATCCTCAGATGAAATCTGGAAAGAAGCTTTCTGAGAAACTGCTTAGTGTTCTGTGAATTCATCTCACAGAGTTACATCTGTATTTCGTGGATCTCTTTGCTAGCCTTATTTCTGTGGAATCTGAGAACAGATATTTCCGATCCCTTTGAAGACTATAGGGCCAAAGGAAATATCCTGCGATAACAAAGAGAAAGAAGCTTTCTGAGAAACTTCTTTGTGTTCTGCGAAATCATCTCACAGAGTTACAGCTTTCCCCTCAAGAAGCCTTTCGCTAAGACAGTTCTTGTGGAATTGGCAAAGTGATATTTGGAAGCCCATAGAGGGCTACGGTGAAAAAGGAAATATCCTCAGATGAAATCTGGAAAGAAGCTTTCTGAGAAACTGCTTAGTGTTCTGTAAATTCATCTCACAGAGTTACATCTGTATTTCGTGGATCTCTTTGCTAGCCTTATTTCTGTGGAATCTGAGAACAGATATTTCGGATCCCTTTGAAGACTATAGGGCCAAAGGAAATATCCTCCGATAACAAAGAGAAAGAAGCTTTCTGAGAAAATTCTTTGTGTTCTGTGAAATCATCTCACAGAGTTACATCTTTCCCCTCGAGAAGCCTTTCGCTAAGACAGTTCTTGTGGAATTGGCAAAGTGATATTTGGAAGCCCATAGAGGGCTATGGTGAAAAAGGAAATATCCTCAGATGATATCTGGAAAGAAGCTTTCTGAGAAACTGCTTAGTGTTCTGTGAATTCACCTCACAGAGTTACATGTGTATTTCGTGGATCTCATTGCTAGCCTTATTTCTGTGGAATCTGAGAACAGATATTTCGGATCCCTTTGAAGATTATAGGGCCAAAGGAAATATCCTCCGATAACAAAGAGAAAGATGCTTTCTGAGAAACTTCTTTGTGTTCTGTGAAATCATCTCACAGAGTTACAGCTTTCTCCTCAAGAAGCCTTTCGCTAAGACAGTTCTTGTGGAATTGGCAAAGTGATATTTGGAAGCCCATAGAGGGCTATGGTGAAAAAGGAAATATCCTCAGATGAAGTCTGGAAAGAATCTTTCTGAGAAACTTCTTAGTGTTCTGTGAATTCATCTCACAGAGTTACATCAGTATTTCGTGGATCTCTTTGCTAGCCTTATTTCTGTGGAATCTGAGAACAGATATTTCGGATCCCTTTGAAGACTATAGGGCCAAAGGAAGTATCCTCCGATAACAAAGAGAAAGAAGGTTTCTGAGAAACTTCTTTGTGTTCTGTGAAATCATCTCACAGAGTTACAGCTTTCCCCTGAAGATGCCTTTCGCTAAGACAGTTCTTGTGGAATTGGCAAAGTGATATTTGGAAGCCCATAGAGGGCTATGGTGATAAAGGAAATATCCTCAGATGATATCTGGAAAGAAGCTTTCTGAGAAACTGCTTAGTGTTCTGTGAATTCATCTCACAGAGTTACATCTGTATTTCGTGGATCTCTTTGCTAGCCTTATTTCTGTGGAATCTGAGAACAGATATTTCGGATCCCTTTGAAGACTATAGGGCCAAAGGAAATATCCTCCGATAACAAAGAGAAAGAAGATTTCTGAGAAACTTCTTTGCGTTCTGTGAAATCATCTCACAGAGTTACAGCTTTCCCCTCAAGAAGCCTTTCGCTAAGACAGTTCTTGTGGAATTGGCAAAGTGATATTTGGAAGCCCATAGAGGGCTATGGTGAAAAAGGAAATATCCTCAGATGATATCTGGAAAGAAGCTTTCTGAGAAACTGCTTAGTGTTCTGTGAATTCATCTCACAGAGTTACATGTGTATTTCGTGGATCTCTTTGCTAGCCTTATTTCTGTGGAATCTGAGAACAGAGATTTCGGATCCCTTTGAAGACTATAGGGCCAAAGGAAATATCCTCCGATAACAAAAAGAAAGAAGGTTTCTGAGAAACTTCTTTGTGTTCTGTGAAATCATCTCACAGAGTTACAGCTTTCCCCTCCAGAAGCCTTTCGCTAAGACAGTTCTTGTGGAATTGGCAAAGTGATATTTGGAAGCCCATAGAGGGATATGGTGAAAAAGGAAATATCCTCAGATGAAATCTGGAAAGAAGCTTTCTGAGAAACTGCTTAGTGTTCTGTGAATTCATCTCACAGAGTTACATCTGTATTTCGTGGATCTGTTTGCTAGCCTTATTTCTGTGGAATCTGAGAACAGATATTTCCGATCCCTTTGAAGACTATAGGGCCAAAGGAAATATCCTGCGATAACAAAGAAAAAGAAGCTTTCTGAGAAACTTCTTTGTGTTCTGTGAAATCATCTCACAGAGTTACAGCTTTCCCCTCCAGAAGCCTTTCGCTAAGACAGTTCTTGTGGAATTGGCAAAGTGATATTTGGAAGCCCATAGAGGGCTATGGTGAAAAAGGAAATATCCTCAGATGAAATCTGGAAAGAAGCTTTCTGAGAAACTGCTTAGTGTTCTGTTAATTCATCTCACAGAGTTACATCAGTATTTCGTGGATCTCTTTGCTAGCCTTATTTCTGTGGAATCTCAGAACAGTTATTTCGGATCCCTTTGAAGACTATAGGGCCAAAGGAAGTATCCTCCGATAACAAAGAGAAAGAAGCTTTCTGAGAAACTTCTTTGTGTTCTGTGAAATCATCTCACAGAGTTACAGCTTTCCCCTCAAGAAGCCTTTCGCTAAGACAGTTCTTGTGGAAATGGCAAAGTGATATTTGGAAGCCCATAGAGGGCTATGGTGAAAAAGGAAATATCCTCAGATGAAATCTGGAAAGAAGCTTTCTGAGAAACTGCTTAGTGTTCTGTTAATTCATCTCACACAGTTACATCTGTATTTCGTGGATCTCTTTGCTAGCCTTATTTCTGTGGAATCTGGGAACAGATATTTCGGATCCATTTGAAGACTATAGGGCCAAAGGAAATATCCTGCGATAACAAAGAGAAAGAAGCTTTCTGAGAAACTTCTTTGTGTTCTGTGAAATCATCTCACAGAGTTACAGCTTTCAACTCAAGAAGCCTTTCGCTAAGACAGTTCTTGTGGAATTGGCAAAGTGATATTTGGAAGCCCATAGAGGGCTATGGTGAAAAAGGAAATATCCTCAGATGAAATCTGGAAAGAAGCTTTCTGAGAAACTGCTTAGTGTTCTGTGAATTCATCTCACAGAGTTACATCTGTATTTCGTGGATCTCTTTGCTAGCCTTATTTCTGTGGAAACTGAGAACAGATATTTCGGATCCCTTTGAAGACTATAGGGCCAAAGGAAATATCCTCCGATAACAAAGAGAAAGAAGCTTTCTGAGAAACTTCTTTGTGTTCTGTGAAATCATCTCACAGAGTTACAGCTTTCCCCTCAAGAAGCCTTTCGCTAAGACAGTTCTTGTGGAAATGGCAAAGTGATATTTGGAAGCCCATAGAGGGCTATGGTGAAAAAGGAAATATCCTCAGATGAAATCTGGAAAGAAGCTTTCTGAGAAACTGCTTAGTGTTCTGTTAATTCATCTCACACAGTTACATCTGTATTTCGTGGATCTCTTTCCTAGCCTTATTTCTGTGGAATCTGGGAACAGATATTTCGGATCCCTTTGAAGACTATAGGGCCAAAGGAAATATCCTGCGATAACAAAGAGAAAGAAGCTTTCTGAGAAACTTCTTTGTTTTCTGTGAAATCATCTCACAGAGTTACAGCTTTCCCCTCCAGAAGCCTTTCGCTAAGACAGTTCTTGTGGAATTGGCAAAGTGATATTTGGAAGCCCATAGAGGGATATGGTGAAAAAGGAAATATCCTCAGATGAAATCTGGAAAGAAGCTTTCTGAGAAACTGCTTAGTGTTCTGTGAATTCATCTCACAGAGTTACATCTGTATTTCGTGGATCTCTTTGCTAGCCTTATTTCTGTGGAATCTGAGAACAGATATTTCCGATCCCTTTGAAGACTATAGGGCCAAAGGAAATATCCTGCGATAACAAAGAGAAAGAAGCTTTCTGAGAAACTTCTTTGTGTTCTGCGAAATCATCTCACAGAGTTACAGCTTTCCCTCAAGAAGCCTTTCGCTAAGACAGTTCTTGTGGAATTGGCAAAGTGATATTTGGAAGCCCATAGAGGGCTACGGTGAAAAAGGAAATATCCTCAGATGAAATCTGGAAAGAAGCTTTCTGAGAAACTGCTTAGTGTTCTGTAAATTCATCTCACAGAGTTACATCTGTATTTCGTGGATCTCTTTGCTAGCCTTATTTCTGTGGAATCTGAGAACAGATATTTCGGATCCCTTTGAAGACTATAGGGCCAAAGGAAATATCCTCCGATAACAAAGAGAAAGAAGCTTTCTGAGAAAATTCTTTGTGTTCTGTGAAATCATCTCACAGAGTTACATCTTTCCTCTCGAGAAGCCTTTCGCTAAGACAGTTCTTGTGGAATTGGCAAAGTGATATTTGGAAGCCCATAGAGGGCTATGGTGAAAAAGGAAATATCCTCAGATGATATCTGGAAAGAAGCTTTCTGAGAAACTGCTTAGTGTTCTGTGAATTCACCTCACAGAGTTACATGTGTATTTCGTGGATCTCATTGCTAGCCTTATTTCTGTGGAATCTGAGAACAGATATTTCGGATCCCTTTGAAGATTATAGGGCCAAAGGAAATATCCTCCGATAACAAAGAGAAAGATGCTTTCTGAGAAACATCTTTGTGTTCTGTGAAATCATCTCACAGAGTTACAGCTTTCCCCTCAAGAAGCCTTTCGCTAAGACAGTTCTTGTGGAATTGGCAAAGTGATATTTGGAAGCCCATAGAGGGCTATGGTGAAAAAGGAAATATCCTCAGATGAAGTCTGGAAAGAATCTTTCTGAGAAACTTCTTAGTGTTCTGTGAATTCATCTCACAGAGTTACATCAGTATTTCGTGGATCTCTTTGCTAGCCTTATTTCTGTGGAATCTGAGAACAGATATTTCGGATCCCTTTGAAGACTATAGGGCCAAAGGAAGTATCCTCCGATAACAAAGAGAAAGAAGGTTTCTGAGAAACTTCTTTGTGTTCTGTGAAATCATCTCACAGAGTTACAGCTTTCCCCTGAAGATGCCTTTCGCTAAGACAGTTCTTGTGGAATTGGCAAAGTGATATTTGGAAGCCCATAGAGGGCTATGGTGATAAAGGAAATATCCTCAGATGATATCTGGAAAGAAGCTTTCTGAGAAACTGCTTAGTGTTCTGTGAATTCATCTCACAGAGTTACATCTGTATTTCGTGGATCTCTTTGCTAGCCTTATTTCTGTGGAATCTGAGAACAGATATTTCGGATCCCTTTGAAGACTATAGGGCCAAAGGAAATATCCTCCGATAACAAAGAGAAAGAAGCTTTCTGAGAAACTTCTTTGCGTTCTGTGAAATCATCTCACAGAGTTACAGCTTTCCCCTCAAGAAGCCTTTCGCTAAGACAGTTCTTGTGGAATTGGCAAAGTGATATTTGGAAGCCCATAGAGGGCTATGGTGAAAAAGGAAATATCCTCAGATGATATCTGGAAAGAAGCTTTCTGAGAAACTGCTTAGTGTTCTGTGAATTCATCTCACAGAGTTACATGTGTATTTCGTGGATCTCTTTGCTAGCCTTATTTCTGTGGAATCTGAGAACAGAGATTTCGGATCCCTTTGAAGACTATAGGGCCAAAGGAAATATCCTCCGATAACAAAAAGAAAGAAGGTTTCTGAGAAACTTCTTTGTGTTCTGTGAAATCATCTCACAGAGTTACAGCTTTCCCCTCCAGAAGCCTTTCGCTAAGACAGTTCTTGTGGAATTGGCAAAGTGATATTTGGAAGCCCATAGAGGGATATGGTGAAAAAGGAAATATCCTCAGATGAAATCTGGAAAGAAGCTTTCTGAGAAACTGCTTAGTGTTCTGTGAATTCATCTCACAGAGTTACATCTGTATTTCGTGGATCTGTTTGCTAGCCTTATTTCTGTGGAATCTGAGAACAGATATTTCCGATCCCTTTGAAGACTATAGGGCCAAAGGAAATATCCTGCGATAACAAAGAAAAAGAAGCTTTCTGAGAAACTTCTTTGTGTTCTGTGAAATCATCTCACAGAGTTACAGCTTTCCCCTCCAGAAGCCTTTCGCTAAGACAGTTCTTGTGGAATTGGCAAAGTGATATTTGGAAGCCCATAGAGGGCTATGGTGAAAAAGGAAATATCCTCAGATGAAATCTGGAAAGAAGCTTTCTGAGAAACTGCTTAGTGTTCTGTTAATTCATCTCACAGAGTTACATCAGTATTTCGTGGATCTCTTTGCTAGCCTTATTTCTGTGGAATCTCAGAACAGTTATTTCGGATCCCTTTGAAGACTATAGGGCCAAAGGAAGTATCCTCCGATAACAAAGAGAAAGAAGCTTTCTGAGAAACTTCTTTGTGTTCTGTGAAATCATCTCACAGAGTTACAGCTTTCCCCTCAAGAAGCCTTTCGCTAAGACAGTTCTTGTGGAATTGGCAAAGTGATATTTGGAAGCCCATAGAGGGCTATGGTGAAAAAGGAAATATCCTCAGATGAAATCTGGAAAGAAGCTTTCTGAGAAACTGCTTAGTGTTCTGTTAATTCATCTCACACAGTTACATCTGTATTTCGTGGATCTCTTTGCTAGCCTTATTTCTGTGGAATCTGGGAACAGATATTTCGGATCCATTTGAAGACTATAGGGCCAAAGGAAATATCCTGCGATAACAAAGAGAAAGAAGCTTTCTGAGAAACTTCTTTGTGTTCTGTGAAATCATCTCACAGAGTTACAGCTTTCCCCTCAAGAAGCCTTTCGCTAAGACAGTTCTTGTGGAATTGGCAAAGTGATATTTGGAAGCCCATAGAGGGCTATGGTGAAAAAGGAAATATCCTCAGATGAAATCTGGAAAGAAGCTTTCTGAGAAACTGCTTAGTGTTCTGTGAATTCATCTCACAGAGTTACATCTGTATTTCGTGGATCTCTTTGCTAGCCTTATTTCTGTGGAAACTGAGAACAGATATTTCGGATCCCTTTGAAGACTATAGGGCCAAAGGAAATATCCTCCGATAACAAAGAGAAAGAAGCTTTCTGAGAAACTTCTTTGTGTTCTGTGAAATCATCTCACAGAGTTACAGCTTTCCCCTCAAGAAGCCTTTCGCTAAGACAGTTCTTGTGGAAATGGCAAAGTGATATTTGGAAGCCCATAGAGGGCTATGGTGAAAAAGGAAATATCCTCAGATGAAATCTGGAAAGAAGCTTTCTGAGAAACTGCTTAGTGTTCTGTGAATTCATCTCACACAGTTACATCTGTATTTCGTGGATCTCTTTCCTAGCCTTATTTCTGTGGAATCTGGGAACAGATATTTCGGATCCCTTTGAAGACTATAGGGCCAAAGGAAATATCCTGCGATAACAAAGAGAAAGAAGCTTTCTGAGAAACTTCTTTGTGTTCTGTGAAATCATCTCACAGAGTTACAGCTTTCCCCTCCAGAAGCCTTTCGCTAAGACAGTTCTTGTGGAATTGGCAAAGTGATATTTGGAAGCCCATAGAGGGATATGGTGAAAAAGGAAATATCCTCAGATGAAATCTGGAAAGAAGCTTTCTGAGAAACTGCTTAGTGTTCTGTGAATTCATCTCACAGAGTTACATCTGTATTTCGTGGATCTCTTTGCTAGCCTTATTTCTGTGGAATCTGAGAACAGATATTTCCGATCCCTTTGAAGACTATAGGGCCAAAGGAAATATCCTGCGATAACAAAGAGAAAGAAGCTTTCTGAGAAACTTCTTTGTGTTCTGCGAAATCATCTCAGAGAGTTACAGCTTTCCCTCAAGAAGCCTTTCGCTAAGACAGTTCTTGTGGAATTGGCAAAGTGATATTTGGAAGCCCATAGAGGGCTACGGTGAAAAAGGAAATATCCTCAGATGAAATCTGGAAAGAAGCTTTCTGAGAAACTGCTTAGTGTTCTGTAAATTCATCTCACAGAGTTACATCTGTATTTCGTGGATCTCTTTGCTAGCCTTATTTCTGTGGAATCTGAGAACAGATATTTCGGATCCCTTTGAAGACTATAGGGCCAAAGGAAATATCCTCCGATAACAAAGAGAAAGAAGCTTTCTGAGAAAATTCTTTGTGTTCTGTGAAATCATCTCACAGAGTTACATCTTTCCTCTCGAGAAGCCTTTCGCTAAGACAGTTCTTGTGGAATTGGCAAAGTGATATTTGGAAGCCCATAGAGGGCTATGGTGAAAAAGGAAATATCCTCAGATGATATCTGGAAAGAAGCTTTCTGAGAAACTGCTTAGTGTTCTGTGAATTCACCTCACAGAGTTACATGTGTATTTCGTGGATCTCATTGCTAGCCTTATTTCTGTGGAATCTGAGAACAGATATTTCGGATCCCTTTGAAGATTATAGGGCCAAAGGAAATATCCTCCGATAACAAAGAGAAAGATGCTTTCTGAGAAACTTCTTTGTGTTCTGTGAAATCATCTCACAGAGTTACAGCTTTCTCCTCAAGAAGCCTTTCGCTAAGACAGTTCCTGTGGAATTGGCAAAGTGATATTTGGAAGCCCATAGAGGGCTATGGTGAAAAAGGAAATATCCTCAGATGAAATCTGGAAAGAATCTTTCTGAGAAACTGCTTAGTGTTCTGTGAATTCATCTCACAGAGTTATATCTGTATTTCGTGGATCTCTTTGCTAGCCCTATTTCTGCGGAATCTGAGAACAGAGATTTCGGATCCCTTTGAAGACTACAGGGCCAAAGGAAATATCCTGCGATAACAAAGAGAAAGAAGCTTTCTGAGAAACTTCTTTGTGTTCTGTGAAATCATCTCACAGAGTTACAGCTTTCCCCTCGAGAAGTCTTTCGCTAAGACAGTTCTTGTGGAATTGGCAAAGTGATATTTGGAAGCCCATAGAGGGCTATGGTGAAAAAGGAAATATCCTCAGATGAAATCTGGAAAGAAGCTTTCTGAGAAACTTCTTAGTGTTCTGTGAATTCATCTAACAGAGTTACATCAGTATTTCGTGGATCTCTTTGCTAGCCTTATTTCTGTGGAATCTGGGAACAGATATTTCGGATCCATTTGAAGACTATAGGGCCAAAGGAAATATCCTGCGATAACAAAGAGAAAGAAGCTTTCTGAGAAACTTCTTTGTGTTCTGTGAAATCATCTCACAGAGTTACAGCTTTCCCCTGAAGAAGCCTTTCGCTAAGACAGTTCTTGTGGAAATGGCAAAGTGATATTTGGAAGCCCATAGAGGGCTATGGTGAAAAAGGAAATATCCTCAGATGAAATCTGGAAAGAAGCTTTCTGAGAAACTGCTTAGTGTTCTGTGAATTCATCTCACAGAGTTACATGTGTATTTCGTGGATATCTTTGCTAGCCTTATTTCTGTGGAATCTGAGAAAAGATATTTCGGATCCCTATGAAGACTATAGGGCCAAAGGAAATATCCTGCGATAACAAAGAGAAAGAAGCTTTCTGAGAAACTTCTTTGTGTTCTGTGAAATCATCTCACAGAGTTACAGCTTTCGCCTCAAGAAGCCTTTCGCTAAGACAGTTCTTGTGGAATTGGCAAAGTGATATTTGAAAGCCCATAGAGGGCTATGGTGAAAAAGGAAATATCCTCAGATGAAATCTGGAAAGAAGCTTTCTGAGAAACTGCTTAGTGTTCTGTGAATTCATCTCACAGAGTTACATCTGTATTTCGTGGATCTCTTTGCTAGCCTTATTTCTGTGGAATCTGGGAACAGATATTTCGGATCCCTTTGAAGACTATAGGGCCAAAGGAAATATCCTGCGATAACAAAGAGAAAGAAGCTTTCTGAGAAACTTCTTTGTGTTCTGTGAAATCATCTCACAGAGTTACAGCTTTCCCCTCAAGAAGCCTTTCGATAAGACAGTTCTTGTGGAATTGGCAAAGTGATATTTGGAAGCCCATAGAGGGATATGGTGAAAAAGGAAATATCCTCAGATGAAATCTGGAAAGAAGCTTTCTGAGAAACTGCTTAGTGTTCTATGAATTCATCTCACAGAGTTACATCTGTATTTCGTGGATCTCTTTGCTAGCCTTATTTCTGTGGAATCTGAGAACAGATATTTCCGATCCCTTTGAAGACTATAGGGCCAAAGGAAATATCCTGCGATAACAAAGAGAAAGAAGCTTTCTGAGAAACTTCTTTGTGTTCTGTGAAATCATCTCACAGAGTTACAGCTTTCCCCTCAAGAAGCCTTTCGCTAAGACAGTTCTTGTGGAATTGGCAAAGTGATATTTGGAAGCCCATAGAGGGCTATGGTGAAAAAGGAAATATCCTCAGATGAAATCTGGAAAGAAGCTTTCTGAGAAACTGCTTAGTGTTCTGTAAATTCATCTCACAGAGTTACATCTGTATTTCGTGGATCTCTTTGCTAGCCTTATTTCTGTAGAATCTGAGAACAGATATTTCGGATCCCTTTGAAGACTATAGGGCCAAAGGAAATATCCTCCGATAACAAAGAGAAAGAAGCTTTCTGAGAAAATTCTTTGTGTTCTGTGAAATCATCTCACAGAGTTACATCTTTCCCCTCGAGAAGCCTTTCGCTAAGACAGTTCTTGTGGAATTGGCAAAGTGATATTTGGAAGCCCATAGAGGGCTACGGTGAAAAAGGAAATATCCTCAGATGATATCTGGAAAGAAGCTTTCTGAGAAACTGCTTAGTGTTCTGTGAATTCACCTCACAGAGTTACATGTGTATTTCGTGGATCTCATTGCTAGCCTTATTTCTGTGGAATCTGAGAACAGATATTTCCGATCCCTTTGAAGACTATAGGGCCAAAGGAAATATCCTGCGATAACAAAGAGAAAGAAGCTTTCTGAGAAACTTCTTTGTGTTCTGTGAAATCATCTCACAGAGTTACAGCTTTCCCCTCAAGAAGCCTTTCGCTAAGACAGTTCTTGTGGAATTGGCAAAGTGATATTTGGAAGCCCATAGAGGGCTCTGGTGAAAAAGGAAATATCCTCAGATGAAATCTGGAAAGAAGCTTTCTGAGAAACTTCTTAGTGTTCTGTGAATTCATCTCACAGAGTTACATCAGTATTTCGTGGATCTCTTTGCTAGCCTTATTTCTGTGGAATCTCAGAACAGATATTTCGGATCCCTTTGAAGACTATAGGGCCAAAGGAAGTATCCTCCGATAACAAAGAGAAAGAAGGTTTCTGAGAAACTTCTTTGTGTTCTGTGAAATCATCTCACAGAGTTACAGCTTTCCCCTCAAGAAGCCTTTCGCTAAGACAGTTCTTGTGGAATTGCCAAAGTGATATTTGGAAGCCCATAGAGGGCTATGGTGAAAAAGGAAATATCCTCAGATGAAATCTGGAAAGAAGCTTTCTGAGAAACTGCTTAGTGTTCTGTGAATTCATCTCACAGAGTTACATCTGTATTTCGTGGATCTCTTTGCTAGCCTTATTTCTGTGGAATCTGAAAACAGATATTTCGGATCCCTTTGAAGACTATAGGGCCAAAGGAAATATCCTGCGATAACAAAGAGAAAGAAGCTTTCTGAGAAACTTCTTTGTGTTCTGTGAAATCATCTCACAGAGTTACAGCTTTCCCCTCAAGAAGCCTTTCGCTAAGACAGTTCTTGTGGAAATGGCAAAGTGATATTTGGAAGCCCATAGAGGGCTATGGTGAAAAAGGAAATATCCTCAGATGAAATCTGGAAAGAAGCTTTCTGAGAAACTGCTTAGTGTTCTGTTAATTCATCTCACACGGTTACATCTGTATTTCGTGGATCTCTTTGCTAGCCTTATTTCTGTGGAATCTGGGAACAGATATTTCGGATCCATTTGAAGACTATAGGGCCAAAGGAAATATCCTGCGATAACAAAGAGAAAGAAGCTTTCAGAAAAACTTTTTGTGTTCTGTGAAATCATCTCACAGAGTTACAGCTTTCCCCTCAAGAAGCCTTTCGCTAAGACAGTTCTTGTGGAATTGGCAAAGTGATATTTGGAAGCCCATAGAGGGCTATGGTGAAAAAGGAAATATCCTCGGATGAAATCTGGAAAGAAGCTTTCTGAGAAACTGCTTAGTGTTCTCTTAATTCATCTCACAGAGTTACATCTGTGTTTCGTGGATCTCTTTGCTAGCCTTATTTCTGTGGAATCTGAGAACAGATATTTCGGATCCCTTTGAAGATTATAGGGCCAAAGGAAATATCCTCCGATAACAAAGAGAAAGATGCTTTCTGAGAAACTTCTTTGTGTTCTGTGAAATCATCTCACAGAGTTACAGCTTTCCCCTCAAGAAGCCTTTCGCTAAGACAGTTCTTGTGGAATTGGCAAAGTGATATTTGGAAGCCCCTAGAGGGCTATGGTGAAAAAGGAAATATCCTCAGATGAAATCTGGAAAGAATCTTTCTGAGAAACTGCTTAGTGTTCTGTTAATTCATCTCACAGAGTTACATCTGTATTTCGTGGATCTCTTTGCTAGCCCTATTTCTGCGGAATCGGAGAACAGAGATTTCGGATCCCTTTGAAGACTACAGGGCCAAAGGAAATATCCTGCGATAACAAAGAGAAAGAAGCTTTCTGAGAAACTTCTTTGTGTTCTGTGAAATCATCTCAAAGAGTTACAGCTTTCCCCTCGAGAAGCCTTTCGCTAGGACAGTTCTTGTGGAATTGGCAGAGTGATATTTGGAAGCCCATAGAGGGCTATGGTGAAACAGTAAATATCCTCAGATGAAATCTGGAAAAAAGCTTTCTGAGAAACTTCTTAGTGTTCTGTGAATTCATCTCACAGAGTTACATCAGTATTTCGTGGATCTCTTTGCTAGTCTTATTTCTGTGGAATCTCAGAACAGATATTTCGGATCCCTTTGAAGACTATAGGGCCAAAGGAAGTATCCTCCGATAACAAAGAGAAAGAAGGTTTCTGAGAAACTTCTTTGTGTTCTGTGAAATCATCTCACAGAGTTACAGCTTTCCCCTCAAGAAGCCTTTCGCTAAGACAGTTCTTGTGGAATTGGCAAAGTGATATTTGGAAGCCCATAGAGGGCCATGGTGAAAAAGGAAATATCCTCAGATGAAATCTGGAAAGAAGTTTTCTGAGAAACTGCTTAGTGTTCTGTGAATTCATCTCACAGAGTTACATCTGTATTTCGTGGATCTCTTTGCTATCCTTATTTCTGTGGAATCTGAGAACAGATATTTCGGATCCCTTGGAAGACTATAGGGCCAAAGGAAATATCCTCCGATAACAAAGAGAAAGAAGGTTTCTGATAAACTTCTTTGTGTTCTGTGAAATCATCTCACAGAGTTACAGCTTTCCCTTCAAGAAGCCTTTCGCTCAGACAGTTCTTGTGGAATTGGCAAAGAGATATATGGAAGCCCATAGAGGGCTATGGTGAAAAAGGAAATATCCTCAGATGAAATCTGGAAAGAAGCGTTCTGAGAAACTGCTTAGTGTTCTGTGAATTCATCTCACAGAGTTACATGTGTATTTCGTGGATATCTTTGCTAGCCTTATTTCTGTGGAATCTGAGAACAGATATTTCGGATCCCTTTGAAGACTATAGGGCCAAAGGAAATATCCTCCGATAACAAAGAGAAAGAAGCTTTCTGAGAAACTTCTTTGTGTTCTGTGAAATCATCTCACAGAGTTACAGCTTTCCCCTCAAGAAGCCTTTAACTAAGGCAGTTCTTGTGAAATTGGCAAAGAGATATTTGGAAGCCCATAGAGGGCTATGGTGAAAAAGGAAATATCCTCAGATGAAATCTGGAAAGAAGCTTTCTGAGAAACTGCTTAGTGTTCTGTGAATTCATCTCACAGAGTTACATGTGTATTTCGTGGGTCTCTTTGCTAGCCTTATTTCTGTGGAATCTGAGAAAAGATATTTCGGATCCCTATGAAGACTATAGGGCCAAAGGAAACATCCTCCGATAACAAAGAGAAAGAAGCTTTCTGAGAAACTTCTTTGTGTTCTGTGAAATCATCTCACAGAGTTACAGCTTTCCCCTCAAGAAGCCTTTCGCTAAGACAGTTCTTGTGGAATTGGCAAAGTGATATTTGGAAGCCCATAGAGGGCTATGGTGAAAAAGGAAATATCCTCAGATGAAATCTGGAAAGAAGCTTTCTGAGAAACTGCTTAGTGTTCTGTGAATTCATCTCACAGAGTTACATCTGTATTTCGTGGATCTCTTTGCTAGCCTTATTTCTGTGGAATCTGAAAACAGATATTTCGGATCCCTTTGAAGACTATAGGGCCTAAGGAAATATCCTGCGATAACAAAGAGAAAGAAGCTTTCTGAGAAACTTCTTTCTGTTCTGTGAAATCACCTCACAGAGTTACAGCTTTCCCCTCAAGAAGCCTTTCGATAAGACAGTTCTTGTGGAATTGGCAAAGTGATATTTGGAAGCCCATAGAGGGCTACGGTGAAAAAGGAAATATCCTCAGATGATATCTGGAAAGAAGCTTTCTGAGAAACTGCTTAGTGTTCTGTGAATTCACCTCACAGAGTTACATGTGTATTTCGTGGATCTCATTGCTAGCCTTATTTCTGTGGAATCTGAGAACAGATATTTCGGATCCCTTTGAAGATTATAGGGCCAAAGGAAATATCCTCCGATAACAAAGAGAAAGATGCTTTCTGAGAAACTTCTTTGTGTTCTGTGAAATCATCTCACAGAGTTACAGCTTTCCCCTCAAGAAGCCTTTCGCTAAGACAGTTCTTGTGGAATTGGCAAAGTGATATTTGGAAGCCCATAGAGGGCTATGGTGAAAAAGGAAATATCCTCAGATGAAATCTGGAAAGAAGTTTTCTGAGAAACTGCTTAGTGTTCTGTAAATTCATCTCACAGAGTTACATCTGTATTTCGTGGATCTCTTTGCTAGCCTTATTTCTGTGGAATCTGAGAACAGATATTTCGGATCCCTTTGAAGATTATACGGCCAAAGGAAATATCCTCCGATAACAAAGAGAAAGATGCTTTCTGAGAAACTTCTTTGTGTTCTGTGAAATCATCTCACAGAGTTACAGCTTTCCCCTCAAGAAGCCTTTCGCTAAGACAGTTCTTGTGGAATTGGCAAAGTGATATTTGGAAGCCCATAGAGGGCTATGGTGAAAAAGGAAATATCCTCAGATGAAATCTGGAAAGAATCTTTCTGAGAAACTGCTTAGTGTTCTGTGAATTCATCTCACAGAGTTACATCTGTATTTCGTGGATCTCTTTGCTAGCCCTATTTCTGCGGAATCTGAGAACAGAGATTTCGGATCCCTTTGAAGACTACAGGGCCAAAGGAAATATCCTGCGATAACAAAGAGAAAGAAGCTTTCTGAGAAACTTCTTTGTGTTCTGTGAAATCATCTCACAGAGTTACAGCTTTCCCCTCGAGAAGCCTTTCGCTAGGACAGTTCTTGTGGAATTGGCAAAGTGATATTTGGAAGCCCATAGAGGGCTATGGTGAAAAAGGAAATATCCTCAGATGAAATCTGGAAAAAAGCTTTCTGAGAAACTTCTTAGTGTTCTGTGAATTCATCTCACAGAGTTACATCAGTATTTCGTGGATCTCTTTGCTAGTCTTATTTCTGTGGAATCTCAGAACAGATATTTCGGATCCCTTTGAAGACTATAGGGCCAAAGGAAGTATCCTCCGATAACAAAGAGAAAGAAGGTTTCTGAGAAACTTCTTTGTGTTCTGTGAAATCATCTCACAGAGTTACAGCTTTCCCCTCAAGAAGCCTTTCGCTAAGACAGTTCTTGTGGAATTGGCAAAGTGATATTTGGAAGCCCATAGAGGGCTATGGTGAAAAAGGAAATATCCTCAGATGAAATCTGGAAAGAAGTTTTCTGAGAAACTGCTTAGTGTTGTGTGAATTCATCTCACAGAGTTACATCTGTATTTCGTGGATCTCTTTGCTATCCTTATTTCTGTGGAATCTGAGAACAGATATTTCGGATCCCTTGGAAGACTATAGGGCCAAAGGAAATATCCTCCGATAACAAAGAGAAAGAAGGTTTCTGATAAACTTCTTTGTGTTCTGTGAAATCATCTCACAGAGTTACAGCTTTCCCTTCAAGAAGCCTTTCGCTCAGACAGTTCTTGTGGAATTGGCAAAGAGATATATGGAAGCCCATAGAGGGCTATGGTGAAAAAGGAAATATCCTCAGATGAAATCTGGAAAGAAGCGTTCTGAGAAACTGCTTAGTGTTCTGTGAATTCATCTCACAGAGTTACATGTGTAATTCGTGGATATCTTTGCTAGCCTTATTTCTGTGGAATCTGAGAACAGATATTTCGGATCCCTTTGAAGACTATAGGGCCAAAGGAAATATCCTCCGATAACAAAGAGAAAGAAGCTTTCTGAGAAACTTCTTTGTGTTCTGTGAAATCATCTCACAGAGTTACAGCTTTCCCCTCAAGAAGCCTTTAACTAAGGCAGTTCTTGTGAAATTGGCAAAGAGATATTTGGAAGCCCATAGAGGGCTATGGTGAAAAAGGAAATATCCTCAGATGAAATCTGGAAAGAAGCTTTCTGAGAAACTGCTTAGTGTTCTGTGAATTCATCTCACAGAGTTACATGTGTATTTCGTGGGTCTCTTTGCTAGCCTTATTTCTGTGGAATCTGAGAAAAGATATTTCGGATCCCTATGAAGACTATAGGGCCAAAGGAAACATCCTCCGATAACAAAGAGAAAGAAGCTTTCTGAGAAACTTCTTTGTGTTCTGTGAAATCATCTCACAGAGTTACAGCTTTCCCCTCAAGAAGCCTTTCGCTAAGACAGTTCTTGTGGAATTGGCAAAGTGATATTTGGAAGCCCATAGAGGGCTATGGTGAAAAAGGAAATATCCTCAGATGAAATCTGGAAAGAAGCTTTCTGAGAAACTGCTTAGTGTTCTGTGAATTCATCTCACAGAGTTACATCTGTATTTCGTGGATCTCTTTGCTAGCCTTATTTCTGTGGAATCTGAAAACAGATATTTCGGATCCCTTTGAAGACTATAGGGCCAAAGGAAATATCCTGCGATAACAAAGAGAAAGAAGCTTTCTGAGAAACTTCTTTCTGTTCTGTGAAATCACCTCACAGAGTTACAGCTTTCCCCTCAAGAAGCCTTTCGATAAGACAGTTCTTGTGGAATTGGCAAAGTGATATTTGGAAGCCCATAGAGGGCTATGGTGAAAAAGGAAATATCCTCAGATGAAATCTGGAAAGAAGCTTTCTGAGAAACTGCTTAGTGTTCTGTGAATTCATCTCACATAGTTACATCTGTATTTCGTGGATCTCTTTGCTAGCCTTATTTCTGTGGAATCTGAGAACAGATATTTCCGATCCCTTTGACGACTATAGGGCCAAAGGAAATATCCTGCGATAACAAAGAGAAAGAAGCTTTCTGAGAAACTTCTTTGTGTTCTGTGAAATCATCTCACAGAGTTACAGCTTTCCCCTCAAGAAGCCTTTCGCTAAGACAGTTCTTGTGGAATTGGCAAAGTGATATTTGGAAGCCCATAGAGGGCTATGGTGAAAAAGGAAATATCCTCAGATGAAATCTGGAATGAAGCTTTCTGAGAAACTGCTTAGTGTTCTGTAAATTCATCTCACAGAGTTACATCTGTATTTCGTGGATCTCTTTGCTAGCCTTATTTCTGTGGAATCTGAGAACAGATATTTCGGATCCCTTTGAAGACTATAGGGCCAAAGGAAATAACCTCCGATAACAAAGAGAAAGAAGCTTTCTGAGAAAATTCTTTGTGTTCTGTGAAATCATCTCACAGAGTTACATCTTCCCCCTCGAGAAGCCTTTCGCTAAGACAGTTCTTGTGGAATTGGGAAAGTGATATTTGGAAGCCCATAGAGGGCTACGGTGAAAAAGGAAATATCCTCAGATGATATCTGGAAAGAAGCTTTCTGAGAAACTGCTTAGTGTTCTGTGAATTCACCTCACAGAGTTACATGTGTATTTCGTGGATCTCATTGCTAGCCTTATTTCTGTGGAATCTGAGAACAGATATTTCGGATCCCTTTGAAGATTATAGGGCCAAAGGAAATATCCTCCGATAACAAAGAGAAAGATGCTTTCTGAGAAACTTCTTTGTGTTCTGTGAAATCATCTCACAGAGTTACAGCTTTCCCCTCAAGAAGCCTTTCGCTAAGACAGTTCTTGTGGAATTGGCAAAGTGATATTTGGAAGCCCATAGAGGGCTATGGTGAAAAAGGAAATATCCTCAGATGAAATCTGGAAAGAAGTTTTCTTAGAAACTGCTTAGTGTTCTGTAAATTCATCTCACAGAGTTACATCTGTATTTCGTGGATCTCTTTGCTAGCCTTATTTCTGTGGAATCTGAGAACAGATATTTCGGATCCCTTTGAAGATTATACGGCCAAAGGAAATATCCTCTGATAACAAAGAGAAAGATGCTTTCTGAGAAACTTCTTTGTGTTCTGTGAAATCATCTCACAGAGTTACAGCTTTCCCCTCAAGAAGCCTTTCGCTAAGACAGTTCTTGTGGAATTGGCAAAGTGATATTTGGAAGCCCATAGAGGGCTATGGTGAAAAAGGAAATATCCTCAGATGAAATCTGGAAAGAATCTTTCTGAGAAACTGCTTAGTGTTCTGTGAATTCATCTCACAGAGTTACATCTGTATTTCGTGGATCTCTTTGCTAGCCCTATTTCTGCGGAATCTGAGAACAGAGATTTCGGATCCCTTTGAAGACTACAGGGCCAAAGGAAATATCCTGCGATAACAAAGAGAAAGAAGCTTTCTGAGAAACTTCTTTGTGTTCTGTGAAATCATCTCACAGAGTTACAGCTTTCCCCTCGAGAAGCCTTTCGCTAGGACAGTTCTTGTGGAATTGGCAAAGTGATATTTGGAAGCCCATAGAGGGCTATGGTGAAAAAGGAAATATCCTCAGATGAAATCTGGAAAAAAGCTTTCTGAGAAACTTCTTAGTGTTCTGTGAATTCATCTCACAGAGTTACATCAGTATTTCGTGGATCTCTTTGCTAGTCTTATTTCTGTGGAATCTCAGAACAGATATTTCGGATCCCTTTGAAGACTATAGGGCCAAAGGAAGTATCCTCCGATAACAAAGAGAAAGAAGGTTTCTGAGAAACTTCTTTGTGTTCTGTGAAATCATCTCACAGAGTTACAGCTTTCCCCTCAAGAAGCCTTTCGCTAAGACAGTTCTTGTGGAATTGGCAAAGTGATATTTGGAAGCCCATAGAGGGCCATGGTGAAAAAGGAAATATCCTCAGATGAAATCTGGAAAGAAGTTTTCTGAGAAACTGCTTAGTGTTCTGTGAATTCATCTCACAGAGTTACATGTGTATTTCGTGGATATCTTTGCTAGCCTTATTTCTGTGGAATCTGAGAACAGATATTTCGGATCCCTTTGAAGACTATAGGGCCAAAGGAAATATCCTCCGATAACAAAGAGAAAGAAGCTTTCTGAGAAACTTCTTTGTGTTCTGTGAAATCATCTCACAGAGTTACAGCTTTCCCCTCAAGAAGCCTTTAACTAAGACAGTTCTTGTGAAATTGGCAAAGAGATATTTGGAAGCCCATAGAGGGCTATGGTGAAAAAGGAAATATCCTCAGATGAAATCTGGAAAGAAGCTTTCTGAGAAACTGCTTAGTGTTCTGTGAATTCATCTCACAGAGTTACATGTGTATTTCGTGGGTCTCTTTGCTAGCCTTATTTCTGTGGAATCTGAGAAAAGATATTTCGGATCCCTATGAAGACTATAGGGCCAAAGGAAACATCCTCCGATAACAAAGAGAAAGAAGCTTTCTGAGAAACTTCTTTGTGTTCTGTGAAATCATCTCACAGAGTTACAGCTTTCCCCTCAAGAAGCCTTTCGCTAAGACAGTTCTTGTGGAATTGGCAAAGTGATATTTGGAAGCCCATAGAGGGCTGTGGTGAAAAAGGAAATATCCTCAGATGAAATCTGGAAAGAAGCTTTCTGAGAAACTGCTTAGTGTTCTGTGAATTCATCTCACAGAGTTACATCTGTATTTCGTGGATCTCTTTGCTAGCCTTATTTCTGTGGAATCTGAAAACAGATATTTCGGATCCCTTTGAAGACTATAGGGCCAAAGGAAATATCCTGCGATAACAAAGAGAAAGAAGCTTTCTGAGAAACTTCTTTCTGTTCTGTGAAATCACCTCACAGAGTTACAGCTTTCCCCTCAAGAAGCCTTTCGATAAGACAGTTCTTGTGGAATTGGCAAAGTGATATTTGGAAGCCCATAGAGGGATATGGTGAAAAAGGAAATATCCTCAGATGAAATCTGGAAAGAAGCTTTCTGAGAAACTGCTTAGTGTTCTGTGAATTCATCTCACAGAGTTACATCTGTATTTCGTGGATCTCTTTGCTAGCCTTATTTCTGTGGAATCTCAGAACAGATATTTCCGATCCCTTTGAAGACTATAGGGCCAAAGGAAATATCCTGCGATAACAAAGAGAAAGAAGCTTTCTGAGAAACTTCTTTGTGTTCTGTGAAATCATCTCACAGAGTTACAGCTTTCCCCTCAAGAAGCCTTTCGCTAAGACAGTTCTTGTGGAATTGGCAAAGTGATATTTGGAAGCCCATAGAGGGCTATGGTGAAAAAGGAAATATCCTCAGATGAAATCTGGAAAGAAGCTTTCTGAGAAACTGCTTAGTGTTCTGTGAATTCACCTCACAGAGTTACATGTGTATTTCGTGGATCTCATTGCTAGCCTTATTTCTGTGGAATCTGAGAGCAGATATTTCGGATCCCTTTGAAGATTATAGGGCCAAAGGAAATATCCTCCGATAACAAAGAGAAAGATGCTTTCTGAGAAACTTCTTTGTGTTCTGTGAAATCATCTCACAGAGTTACAGCTTTCCCCTCAAGAAGCCTTTCGCTAAGACAGTTCTTGTGGAATTGGCAAAGTGATATTTGGAAGCCCATAGAGGGCTATGGTGAAAAAGGAAATATCCTCAGATGAAATCTGGAAAGAAGTTTTCTGAGAAACTGCTTAGTGTTCTGTAAATTCATCTCACAGAGTTACATCTGTATTTCGTGGATCTCTTTGCTAGCCTTATTTCTGTGGAATCTGAGAACAGATATTTCGGATCCCTTTGAAGATTATAGGGCCAAAGGAAATATCCTCCGATAACAAAGAGTAAGATGCTTTCTGAGAAACTTCTTTGTGTTCTGTGAAATCATCTCACAGAGTTACAGCTTTCCCCTCAAGAAGCCTTTCGCTAAGACAGTTCTTGTGGAATTGGCAAAGTGATATTTGGAAGCCCATAGAGGGCTATGGTGAAAAAGGAAATATCCTCAGATGAAATCTGGAAAGAATCTTTCTGAGAAACTGCTTAGTGTTCTGTTAATTCATCTCACAGAGTTACATGTGTATTTCGTGGATCTCTTTGCTAGCCCTATTTCTGCGGAATCTGAGAACAGAGATTTCGGATCCCTTTGAAGACTACAGGGCCAAAGGAAATATCCTGCGATAACAAAGAGAAAGAAGCTTTCTGAGAAACTTCTTTGTGTTCTGTGAAATCATCTCACAGAGTTACAGCTTTCCCCTCGAGAAGCCTTTCGCTAGGACAGTTCTTGTGGAATTGGCAAAGTGATATTTGGAAGCCCATAGAGGGCTATGGTGAAAAAGGAAATATCCTCAGATGAAATCTGGAAAAAACCTTTCTGAGAAACGTCTTAGTGTTCTGTGAATTCATCTCACAGAGTTACATCAGTATTTCGTGGATCTCTTTGCTAGTCTTATTTCTGTGGAATCTCAGAACAGATATTTCGGATCCCTTTGAAGACTATAGGGCCAAAGGAAGTATCCTCCGATAACAAAGAGAAAGAAGGTTTCTGAGAAACTTCTTTGTGTTCTGTGAAATCATCTCACAGAGTTACAGCTTTCCCCTCAAGAAGCCTTTCGCTAAGACAGTTCTTGTGGAATTGGCAAAGTGATATTTGGAAGCCCATAGAGGGCCATGGTGAAAACGGAAATATCTTCAGATGAAATCCGGAAAGAAGTTTTCTGAGAAACTGCTTAGTGTTCTGTCAATTCATCTCACAGAGTTACATCTGTATTTCGTGGATCTCTTTGCTATCCTTATTTCTGTGGAATCTGAGAACAGATATTTCGGATCCCTTGGAAGACTATAGGGCCAAAGGAAATATCCTCCGATAACAAAGAGAAAGAAGGTTTCTGAGAAACTTCTTTGTGTTCTGTGAAATCATCTCACAGAGTTACAGCTTTCCCTTCAAGAAGCCTTTCGCTCAGACAGTTCTTGTGGAATTGGCAAAGAGATATATGGAAGCCCATAGAGGGCTATGGTGAAAAAGGAAATATCCTCAGATGAAATCTGGAAAGAAGCGTTCTGAGAAACTGCTTAGTGTTCTGTGAATTCATCTCACAGAGTTACATGTGTATTTCGTGGATATCTTTGCTAGCCTTATTTCTGTGGAATCTCAGAACAGATATTTCGGATCCCTTTGAAGACTATAGGGCCAAAGGAAATATCCTCCGATAACAAAGAGAAAGAAGCTTTCTGAGAAACTTCTTTGTGTTCTGTGAAATCATCTCACAGAGTTACAGCTTTCCCCTCAAGAAGCCTTTAACTAAGGCAGTTCTTGTGAAATTGGCAAAGAGATATTTGGAAGCCCATAGAGGGCTATGGTGAAAAAGGAAATATCCTCAGATGAAATCTGGAAAGAAGCTTTCTGAGAAACTGCTTAGTGTTCTGTGAATTCATCTCACAGAGTTACATGTGTATTTCGTGGGTCTCTTTGCTAGCCTTATTTCTGTGGAATCTGAGAAAAGATATTTCGGATCCCTATGAAGACTATAGGGCCAAAGGAAACATCCTCCGATAACAAAGAGAAAGAAGCTTTCTGAGAAACTTCTTTGTGTTCTGTGAAATCATCTCACAGAGTTACAGCTTTCCCCTCAAGAAGCCTTTCGCTAAGACAGTTCTTGTGGAATTGGCAAAGTGATATTTGGAAGCCCATAGAGGGCTATGGTGAAAAAGGAAATATCCTCAGATGAAATCTGGAAAGAAGCTTTCTGAGAAACTGCTTAGTGTTCTGTGAATTCATCTCACAGAGTTACATCTGTATTTCGTGGATCTCTTTGCTAGCCTTATTTCTGTGGAATCTGAAAACAGATATTTCGGATCCCTTTGAAGACTATAGGGCCAAAGGAAATATCCTGCGATAACAAAGAGAAAGAAGCTTTCTGAGAAACTTCTTTCTGTTCTGTGAAATCACCTCACAGAGTTACAGCTTTCCCCTCAAGAAGCCTTTCGATAAGACAGTTCTTGTGGAATTGGCAAAGTGATATTTGGAAGCCCATAGAGGGATATGGTGAAAAAGGAAATATCCTCAGATGAAATCTGGAAAGAAGCTTTCTGAGAAACTGCTTAGTGTTCTGTGAATTCATCTCACAGAGTTACATCTGTATTTCGTGGATCTCTTTGCTAGCCTTATTTCTGTGGAATCTGAGAACAGATATTTCCGATCCCTTTGAAGACTATAGGGCCAAAGGAAATATCCTGCGATAACAAAGAGAAAGAAGCTTTCTGAGAAACTTCTTTGTGTTCTGTGAAATCATCTCACAGAGTTACAGCTTTCCCCTCAAGAAGCCTTTCGCTAAGACAGTTCTTGTGGAATTGGCAAAGTGATATTTGGAAGCCCATAGAGGGCTATGGTGAAAAAGGAAATATCCTCAGATGAAATCTGGAATGAAGCTTTCTGAGAAACTGCTTAGTGTTCTGTAAATTCATCTCACAGAGTTACATCTGTATTTCGTGGATCTCTTTGCTAGCCTTATTTCTGTGGAATCTGAGAACAGATATTTCGGATCCCTTTGAAGACTATAGGGCCAAAGGAAATAACCTCCGATAACAAAGAGAAAGAAGCTTTCTGAGAAACTTCTTTGTGTTCTGTGAAATCATCTCACAGAGTTACAGCTTTCCCCTCAAGAAGCCTTTAACTAAGACAGTTCTTGTGGAATTGGGAAAGTGATATTTGGAAGCCCATAGAGGGCTATGGTGAAAAAGGAAATATCCTCAGATGAAATCTGGAAAGAAGCTTTCTGAGAAACTGCTTAGTGTTCTGTGAATTCATCTCACAGAGTTACATGTGTATTTCGTGGGTCTCTTTGCTAGCCTTATTTCTGTGGAATCTGAGAACAGATATTTCGGATCCCTATGAAGCCTATAGGGCCAAAGGAAACATCCTCCGATAACAAAGAGAAAGAAGCTTTCTGAGAAACTTCTTTGTGTTCTGTGAAATCATCTCACAGAGTTACAGCTTTCCCCTCAAGAAGCCTTTCGCTAAGACAGTTCTTGTGGAATTGGCAAAGTGATATTTGGAAGCCCATAGAGGGCTATGGTGAAAAAGGAAATATCCTCAGATGAAATCTGGAAAGAAGCTTTCTGAGAAACTGCTTAGTGTTCTGTGAATTCATCTCACAGAGTTACATCTGTATTTCGTGGATCTCTTTGCTAGCCTTATTTCTGTGGAATCTGAAAACAGATATTTCGGATCCCTTTGAAGACTATAGGGCCAAAGGAAATATCCTGCGATAACAAAGAGAAAGAAGCTTTCTGAGAAACTTCTTTCTGTTCTGTGAAATCACCTCACAGAGTTACAGCTTTCCCCTCAAGAAGCCTTTCGATAAGACAGTTCTTGTGGAATTGGCAAAGTGATATTTGGAAGCCCATAGAGGGATATGGTGAAAAAGGAAATATCCTCAGATGAAATCTGGAAAGAAGCTTTCTGAGAAACTGCTTAGTGTTCTGTGAATTCATCTCACAGAGTTACATCTGTATTTCGTGGATCTCTTTGCTAGCCTTATTTCTGTGGAATCTCAGAACAGATATTTCCGATCCCTTTGAAGACTATAGGGCCAAAGGAAATATCCTGCGATAACAAAGAGAAAGAAGCTTTCTGAGAAACTTCTTTGTGTTCTGTGAAATCATCTCACAGAGTTACAGCTTTCCCCTCAAGAAGCCTTTCGCTAAGACAGTTCTTGTGGAATTGGCAAAGTGATATTTGGAAGCCCATAGAGGGCTATGGTGAAAAAGGAAATATCCTCAGATGAAATCTGGAAAGAAGCTTTCTGAGAAACTGCTTAGTGTTCTCTGAATTCATCTCACAGAGTTACATCTGTATTTCGTGGATCTCTTTGCTAGCCTTATTTCTGTGGAATCTGAGAACACATATTTCGGATCCCTTTGAAGACTATAGGGCCAAAGGAAATAACCTCCGATAACAAAGAGAAAGAAGCTTTCTGAGAAAATTCTTTGTGTTCTGTGAAATCATCTCACAGAGTTACATCTTTCCCCTCGAGAAGCCTTTCGCTAAGACAGTTCTTGTGGAATTGGCCAAGTGATATTTGGAAGCCCATAGAGGGCTACGGTGAAAAAGGAAATATCCTCAGATGATATCTGGTAAGAAGCTTTCTGAGAAACTGCTTAGTGTTCTGTGAATTCACCTCACAGAGTTACATGTGTATTTCGTGGATCTCATTGCTAGCCTTATTTCTGTGGAATCTGAGAGCAGATATTTCGGATCCCTTTGAAGATTATAGGGCCAAAGGAAATATCCTCCGATAACAAAGAGAAAGATGCTTTCTGAGAAACTTCTTTGTGTTCTGTGAAATCATCTCACAGAGTTACAGCTTTCCCCTCAAGAAGCCTTTCGCTAAGACAGTTCTTGTGGAATTGGCAAAGTGATATTTGGAAGCTCATAGAGGGCTATGGTGAAAAAGGAAATATCCTCAGATGAAATCTGGAAAGAAGTTTTCTGAGAAACTGCTTAGTGTTCTGTAAATTCATCTCACAGAGTTACATCTGTATTCCGTGGATCTCTTTGCTAGCCTTATTTCTGTGGAATCTGAGAACAGATATTTCGGATCCCTTTGAAGATTATAGGGCCAAAGGAAATATCCTCCGATAACAAAGAGAAAGATGCTTTCTGAGAAACTTCTTTGTGTTCTGTGAAATCATCTCACAGAGTTACAGCTTTCCCCTCAAGAAGCCTTTCGCTAAGACAGTTCTTGTGGAATTGGCAAAGTGATATTTGGAAGCCCATAGAGGGCTATGGTGAAAAAGGAAATATCCTCAGATGAAATCTGGAAAGAATCTTTCTGAGAAACTGCTTAGTGTTCTGTTAATTCATCTCACAGAGTTACATGTGTATTTCGTGGATCTCTTTGCTAGCCCTATTTCTGCGGAATCTGAGAACAGAGATTTCGAATCCCTTTGAAGACTACAGGGCCAAAGGAAATATCCTGCGATAACAAAGAGAAAGAAGCTTTCTGAGAAACTTCTTTGTGTTCTGTGAAATCATCTCACAGAGTTACAGCTTTCCCCTCGAGAAGCCTTTCGCTAGGACAGTTCTTGTGGAATTGGCAAAGTGATATTTGGAAGCCCATAGAGGGCTATGGTGAAAAAGGAAATATCCTCAGATGAAATCTGGAAAAAACCTTTCTGAGAAACTTCTTAGTGTTCTGTGAATTCATCTCACAGAGTTACATCAGTATTTCGTGGATCTCTTTGCTAGTCTTATTTCTGTGGAATCTCAGAACAGATATTTCGGATCCCTTTGAAGACTATAGGGCCAAAGGAAGTATCCTCCGATAACAAAGAGAAAGAAGCTTTCTGAGAAACTTCTTTCTGTTCTGTGAAATCACCTCACAGAGTTACAGCTTTCCCCTCAAGAAGCCTTTCGATAAGACAGTTCTTGTGGAATTGGCAAAGTGATATTTGGAAGCCCATAGAGGGATATGGTGAAAAAGGAAATATCCTCAGATGAAATCTGGAAAGAAGCTTTCTGAGAAACTGCTTAGTGTTCTGTGAATTCATCTCACAGAGTTACATCTGTATTTCGTGGATCTCTTTGCTAGCTTTATTTCTGTGGAATCTCAGAACAGATATTTCCGATCCCTTTGAAGACTATAGGGCCAAAGGAAATATCCTGCGATAACAAAGAGAAAGAAGCTTTCTGAGAAACTTCTTTGTGTTCTGTGAAATCATCTCACAGAGTTACAGCTTTCCCCTCAAGAAGCCTTTCGCTAAGACAGTTCTTGTGGAATTGGCAAAGTGATATTTGGAAGCCCATAGAGGGCTATGGTGAAAAAGGAAATATCCTCAGATGAAATCTGGAAAGAAGCTTTCTGAGAACCTGCTTAGTGTTCTGTGAATTCATCTCACAGAGTTACATCTGTATTTCGTGGATCTCTTGGCTAGCCTTATTTCTGTGGAATCTGAGAACAGATATTTCGGATCCCTTGGAAGACTATAGGGCCAAAGGAAATATCCTCCGATAACAAAGAGAAAGAAGCTTTCTGAGAAAATTCTTTGTGTTCTGTGAAATCATCTCACAGAGTTACATCTTTCCCCTCGATAAGCCTTTCGCTAAGACAGTTCTTGTGGAATTGGCAAAGAGATATTTGGAAGCCCATAGAGGGCTACGGTGAAAAAGGAAATATCCTCAGATGATATCTGGAAAGAAGCTTTCTGAGAAACTGCTTAGTGTTCTGTGAATTCACCTCACAGAGTTACATGTGTATTTCGTGGATCTCATTGCTAGCCTTATTTCTGTGGAATCTGAGAACAGATATTTCGGATCCCTTTGAAGATTATAGGGCCAAAGGAAATATCCTCCGATAACAAAGAGAAAGATGCTTTCTGAGAAACTTCTTTGTGTTCTGTGAAATCATCTCACAGAGTTACAGCTTTCCCCTCAAGAAGCCTTTCGCTAAGACAGTTCTTGTGGAATTGGCAAAGTGATATTTGGAAGCCCATAGAGGGCTATGGTGAAAAAGGAAATATCCTCAGATGAAGTCTGGAAAGAATCTTTCTGAGAAACTGCTTAGTGTTCTGTGAATTCATCTCACAGAGTTACATCTGTATTTCGTGGATCACTTTGCTAGCCCTATTTCTGCGGAATCTGAGAACAGAGATTCCGGATCCCTTTGAAGACTACAGGGCCAAAGGAAATATCCTGCGATAACAAAGAGAAAGAAGCTTTCTGAGAAACTTCTTTGTGTTCTGTGAAATCATCTCACAGAGTTACAGCTTTCCCCTCAAGAAGCCTTTCGCTAAGACAGTTCTTGTGGAATTGGCAAAGTGATATTTGGAAGCCCATAGAGGGCTATGGTGAAAAAGGAAATATCCTCAGATGAAATCTGGAAAGAAGCTTTCTGAGAAACTTCTTAGTGTTCTGTGAATTCATCTCACAGAGTTACATCAGTATTTCGTGGATCTCTTTGCTAGCCTTATTTCTGTGGAATCTCAGAACAGATATTTCGGATCCCTTTGAAGACTATAGGGCCAAAGGAAGTATCCTCCGATAACAAAGAGAAAGAAGCTTTCTGAGAAACTTCTTTGTGTTCTGTGAAATCATCTCACAGAGTTACAGCTTTCCCCTCAAGAAGCCTTTCGCTAAGACAGTTCTTGTGGAATTGGCAAAGTGATATTTGGAAGCCCATAGAGGGCTATGGTGAAAAAGGAAATATCCTCAGATGAAATCTGGAAAGAAGCTTTCTGAGAAACTGCTTAGTGTTCTGTGAATTCATCTCACAGAATTACATCTGTATTTCGTGGATCTCTTTGCTAGCCTTATTTCTGTGGAATCTGAGAACAGATATTTCCGATCCCTTTGAAGACTATAGGGCCAAAGGAAATATCCTGCGATAACAAAGAGAAAGAAGCTTTCTGAGAAACTTCTTTGTGTTCTGTGAAATCATCTCACAGAGTTACAGCTTTCCCCTCAAGAAGCCTTTCGCTAAGACAGTTCTTGTGGAATTGGCAAAGTGATATTTGGAATCCCATAGAGGGCTATGGTGAAAAAGGAAATATCCTCAGATGAAATCTGGAAAGAAGCTTTCTGAGAAACTGCTTAGTGTTCTGTGAATTCATCTCACAGAGTTACATCTGTATTTCGTGGATCTCTTTGCTAGCCTTATTTCTGTGGAATCTGAGAACAGATATTTCGGATCCCTTTGAAGATTATAGGGCCAAAGGAAATATCCTCCGATAACAAAGAGAAAGATGCTTTCTGAGAAACTTCTTTGTGTTCTGTGAAATCATCTCACAGAGTTACAGCTTTCCCCTCAAGAAGCCTTTCGCTAAGACAGTTCTTGTGGAATTGGCAAAGTGATATTTGGAAGCCCATAGAGGGCTATGGTGAAAAAGGAAATATCCTCAGATGAAATCTGGAAAGAATCTTTCTGAGAAACTGCTTAGTGTTCTGTTAATTCATCTCACAGAGTTACATCTGTATTTCGTGGATCTCTTTGCTAGCCCTATTTCTGCGGAATCTGAGAACAGAGATTTCGGATCCCTTTGAAGACTACAGGGCCAAAGGAAATATCCTGCGATAACAAAGAGAAAGAAGCTTTCTGAGAAACTTCTTTGTGTTCTGTGAAATCATCTCACAGAGTTACAGCTTTCCCCTCGAGAAGCCTTTCGCTAGGACAGTTCTTGTGGAATTGGCAAAGTGATATTTGGAAGCCCATAGAGGGCTATGGTGAAAAAGGAAATATCCTCAGATGAAATCTGGAAAAAAGCTTTCTGAGAAACTTCTTAGTGTTCTGTGAATTCATCTCACAGAGTTACATCAGTATTTCGTGGATCTCTTTGCTTGTCTTATTTCTGTGGAATCTCAGAACAGATATTTCGGATCCCTTTGAAGACTATAGGGCCAAAGAAAGTATCCTCCGATAACAAAGAGAAAGAAGGTTTCTGAGAAACTTCTTTGTGTTCTGTGAAATCATCTCACAGAGTTACAGCTTTCCCCTCAAGAAGCCTTTCGCTAAGACAGTTCTTGTGGAATTGGCAAAGTGATATTTGGAAGCCCATAGAGGGCCATGGTGAAAAAGGAAATATCCTCAGATGAAATCTGGAAAGAAGTTTTCTGAGAAACTGCTTAGTGTTCTGTGAATTCATCTCACAGAGTTACATGTGTATTTCGTGGATATCTTTGCTAGCCTTATTTCTGTGGAATCTGAGAAAAGATATTTCGGATCCCTATGACGACTATAGGGCCAAAGGAAATATACTCCGATAACAAAGAGAAAGAAGGTTTCTGAGAAACTTCTTTGTGTTCTGTGAAATCATCTCACAGAGTTACAGCTTTCCCCTCAAGAAGCCTTTCGCTAAGACAGTTCTTGTGGAATTGGCAAAGTGATATTTGGAAGCCCATAGAGGGCTATGGTGAAAAAGGAATTATCCTCAGATGAAATCTGGAAAGAAGCTTTCTGAGAAACTGCTTAGTGTTCTGTTAATTCATCTCACAGAGTTACATCTGAATTTCGTGGATCTCTTTGCTAGCCGTCTTTCTGGGTAATCTGAGAACACATATTTCGGATCCCTTTGAAGACTATAGGGCCAAAGGAAATATCCTCCGATAACAAAGAGAAAGAAGCTTTCTGAGAAACTTCTTTGTGTTCAGTGAAATCATCTCACAGAGTTACAGCTTTCCCCTCAAGAAGCCTTTCGCTAGGACAGTTCATGTGTAATTGGCAAAGAGATATTTGGAAGCCCATAGAGGGCTATGGTGAAAAAGGAAATATCCTCAGATGAAATCTGGAAAGAAGCTTTCTGAGAAACTGCTTAGTGTTCTGTGAATTCATCTCACAGAGTTACATCTGTATTTCGTGGATCTCTTTGCTAGCCTTAATTCTGTGGAATCTGAGAACAAATATTTCGGATCCCTTTGAAGACTATAGGGCCAAAGGAAATATCCTGCGATAACAAAGAGAAAGAACCTTTCTGAGAAACTTCTTTGTGTTCTGTGAAATCATCTCACAGAGTTACAGCTTTCCCCTCAAGAAGCCTTTCGCTAAGACAGTTCTTGTGGAAATGGCAAAGTGATATTTGGAAGCCCATAGAGAGCTATGGTGAAAAAGGAAATATCCTCAGATGAAATCTGGAAAGAAGCTTTCTGAGAAACTGCTTAGTGTTCTGTGAATTCATCTCACACAGTTACATCTGTATTTCGTGGATCTCTTTGCTAGCCTTATTTCTGTGGAATCTGAGAACAGATATTTCGGATCCCTTTGAAGACTATAGGGCCAAAGGAAATATCCTGCGATAACAAAGAGAAAGAACCTTTCTGAGAAACTTCTTTGTGTTCTGTGAAATCATCTCACAGAGTTACAGCTTTCTCCTCAAGAAGCCTTTCGCTAAGACAGTTCCTGTGGAATTGGCAAAGTGATATTTGGAAGCCCATAGAGGGCTATGGTGAAAAAGGAAATATCCTCAGATGAAGTCTGGAAAGAATCTTTCTGAGAAACTTCTTAGTGTTCTGTGAATTCATCTCACAGAGTTACATCAGTATTTCGTGGATCTCTTTGCTAGCCTTATTTCTGTGGAATCTGAGAACAGATATTTCGGATCCCTTTGAAGACTATAGGGCCAAAGGAATTATCCTCCGATAACAAGGGAAAGAAGGTTTCTGAGAAACTTCTTTGTGTTCTGTGAAATCATCTCACAGAGTTACAGCTTTCCCCTGAAGAATCCTTTCGCTAAGACAGTTCTTGTGGAATTGGCAAAGTGATATTTGGAAGCCCATAGAGGGCTATGGTGATAAAGGAAATATCCTCAGATGATATCTGGAAAGAAGCTTTCTGAGAAACTGCTTAGTGTTCTGTGAATTCATCTCACAGAGTTACATCTGTATTTCGTGGATATCTTTGCTAGCCTTATTTCTGTGGAATCTGAGAACAGATATTTCGGATCCCTTTGAAGACTATAGGGCCAAAGGAAATATCCTGCGATAACAAAGAGAAAGAAGCTTTCTGAGAAACTTCTTTCTGTTCTGTGAAATCATCTCACCGAGTTACAGCTTTCCCCTCAAGAAGCCTTTCGCTAAGACAGTTCTTGTGGAATTGGCAAAGTGATATTTCTAAGCCCATAGAGGGCCATGGTGAAAAAGGAAATATCCTCAGATGAAATCTGGAAAGAAGCGTTCTGAGAAACTGCTTAGTGTTCTGTGAATTCATCTCACAGAGTTACATGTGTATTTCGTGGATATCTTTGCTAGCCTTATTTCTGTGGAATCTGAGAAAAGATATTTCGGATCCCTATGACGACTATAGGGCCAAAGGAAATATACTCCGATAACAAAGAGAAAGAAGGTTTCTGAGAAACTTCTTTGTGTTCTGTGAAATCATCTCACAGAGTTACAGCTTTCCCCTCAAGAAGCCTTTCGCTAAGACAGTTCTTGTGGAATTGGCAAAGTGATATTTGGAAGCCCATAGAGGGCTATGGTGAAAAAGGAATTATCCTCAGATGAAATCTGGAAAGAAGCTTTCTGAGAAACTGCTTAGTGTTCTGTTAATTCATCTCACAGAGTTACATCTGAATTTCGTGGATCTCTTTGGTAGCCGTCTTTCTGGATAATCTGAGAACACATATTTCGGATCCCTTTGAAGACTATAGGGCCAAAGGAAATATCCTCCGATAACAAAGAGAAAGAAGCTTTCTGAGAAACTTCTTTGTGTTCAGGGAAATCATCTCACAGAGTTACAGCTTTCCCCTCAAGAAGCCTTTCGCTAGGACAGTTCATGTGTAATTGGCAAAGAGATATTTGGAAGCCCATAGAGGGCTATGGTGAAAAAGGAAATATCCTCAGATGAAATCTGGAAAGAAGCTTTCTGAGAAACTGCTTAGTGTTCTGTGAATTCATCTCACAGAGTTACATCTGTATTTCGTGGATCTCTTTGCTAGCCTTAATTCTGTGGAATCTGAGAACAAATATTTCGGATCCCTTTGAAGACTATAGAGCCAAAGGAAATATCCTGCGATAACAAAGAGAAAGAACCTTTCTGAGAAACTTCTTTGTGTTCTGTGAAATCATCTCACAGAGTTACAGCTTTCCCCTCAAGAAGCCTTTCGCTAAGACAGTTCTTGTGGAAATGGCAAAGTGATATTTGGAAGCCCATAGAGGGCTATGGTGAAAAAGGAAATATCCTCAGATGAAATCTGGAAAGAAGCTTTCTGAGAAACTGCTTAGTGTTCTGTGAATTCATCTCACACAGTTACATCTGTATTTCGTGGATCTCTTTGCTAGCCTTATTTCTGTGGAATCTGAGAACAGATATTTCGGATCCCTTTGAAGACTATAGGGCCAAAGGAAATATCCTGCGATAACAAAGAGAAAGAACCTTTCTGAGAAACTTCTTTGTGTTCTGTGAAATCATCTCACAGAGTTACAGCTTTCCCCTCAAGAAGCCTTTCGCTAAGACAGTTCTTGTGGAAATGGCAAAGTGATATTTGGAAGCCCATAGAGGGCTATGGTGAAAAAGGAAATATCCTCAGATGAAATCTGGAAAGAAGCTTTCTGAGAAACTGCTTAGTGTTCTGTGAATTCATCTCACAGAGTTACATCTGTATTTCGTGGATCTCTTTGCTAGCCTTATTTCTGTGGAATCTGAGAACAGATATTTCCGATCCCATTGAAGACTATAGGGCCAAAGGAAATATCCTCCGATAACAAAGAGAAAGAAGCTTTCTGAGAAACTTCTTTGTGTTCTGTGAAATCATCTCACAGAGTTACAGCTTTCCCCTCAAGAAGCCTTTAACTAAGACAGTTCTTGTGAAATTGGCAAAGAGATATTTGGAAGCCCATAGAGGGCTATGGTGAAAAAGGAAATATCCTCAGATGAAATCTGGAAAGAAGCTTTCTGAGAAACTGCTTAGTGTTCTGTGAATTCATCTCACAGAGTTACATGTGTATTTCGTGGATCTCTTTGCTAGCCTTATTTCTGTGGAATCTGAGAAAAGATATTTCGGATCCCTATGAAGACTATAGGGCCAAAGGAAACATCCTCCGATAACAAAGAGAAAGAAGCTTTCTGAGAAACTTCTTTGTGTTCTGTGAAATCATCTCACAGAGTTACAGCTTTCCCCTCAAGAAGCCTTTCGCTAAGACAGTTCTTGTGGAATTGGCAAAATGATATTTGGAAGCCCAAAGAGGGCGATGGTGAAAAAGGAAATATCCTCAGATGAAATCTGGAAAGAAGCTTTCTGAGAAACTGCTTAGTGTTCTGTGAATTCATCTCACAGAGTTACATCTGTATTTCGTGGATCTCTTTGCTAGCCTTATTTCTGTGGAATCTGAAAACAGATATTTCGGATCCCTTTGAAGACTATAGGGCCAAAGGAAATATCCTGCGATAACAAAGAGAAAGAAGCTTTCTGAGAAACTTCTTTGTGTTCAGTGAAATCATCTCACAGAGTTACAGCTTTCCCCTCAAGAAGCCTTTCGCTAGGACAGTTCTTGTGTAATTGGCAAAGAGATATTTGGAAGCCCATAGAGGGCTATGGTAAAAAAGGAAATATCCTCAGATGAAATCTGGAAAGAAGCTTTCTGAGAAACTGCTTCGTGTTCTGTGAATTCATCTCACAGAGTTACATCTGTATTTCGTGGATCTCTTTGCTAGCCTTATTTCTGTGGAATCTGGGAACAGATATTTCGGATCCCTTTGAAGACTATAGGGCCAAAGGAAATATCCTGCGATAACAAAGAGAAAGAAGCTTTCTGAGAAACTTCTTTGTGTTCTGTGAAATCATCTCATAGAGTTACAGCTTTCCCCTCAAGAAGCCTTTCGCTAAGACAGTTCTTGTGGAATTGGCAAAGTGATATTTGGAAGCCCATAGAGGGCTATGGTGAAAAAGGAAATATCCTCAGTTGAAATCTGGAAAGAAGCTTTCTGAGAAACTGCTTAGTGTTCTGTGAATTCATCTCACACAGTTACATCTGTATTTCGTGGATCTCTTTGCTAGCCTTATTTCTGTGGAATCTGAGAACAGATATTTCCGATCCCTTTGAAGACTATAGGGCCAAAGGAAATATCCTGCGATAACAAAGAGAAAGAAGCTTTCTGAGAAACTTCTTTGTGTTCTGTGAAATCATCTCACAGAGTTACAGCTTTCCCTTCAAGAAGCCTTTCGCTAAGACAGTTCTTGTGGAATTGGCAAAGTGATATTTGGAAGCCCATAGAGGGCTATGGTGAAAAAGGAAATATGCTAAGATGAAATCTGGAAAGAAGCTTTCTGAGAAACTGCTTAGTGTTCTGTTAATTCATCTCACACAGTTACATCTGTATTTCGTGGATCTCTTTGCTAGCCTTATTTCTGTGGAATCTGAGAACAGATATTTCCGATCCCTTTGAAGACTATAGGGCCAAAGGAAATATCCTGCGATAACAAAGAGAAAGAAGCTTTCTGAGAAACTTCTTTGTGTTCTGTGAAATCATCTCACAGAGTTACAGCTTTCCCCTCAAGAAGCCTTTCGCTAAGACAGTTCTTGTGGCATTGGCAAAGTGATATTTGGAAGCCCATAGAGGGCTATGGTGAAAAAGGAAATATCCTCAGATGAAATCTGGAAAGAAGCTTTCTGAGAAACTGCTTAGTGTTCTGTTAATTCATCTCACACAGTTACATCTGTATTTCGTGGATCTCTTTGCTAGCCTTATTTCTGTGGAATCTGAGAATAGATATTTCGGATCCCTTGGAAGACTATAGGGCCAAAGGAAATATCCTCGGATAACAAAGAGAAAGAAGGTTTCTGAGAAACTTCTTTGTGTCCTGTGAAATCATATCACAGAGTTACAGCTTTCCCTTCAAGAAGCCTTTCGCTCAGACAGTTCTTGTGGAATTGGCAAAGAGATATATGGAAGCCCATAGAGGGCTATGGTGAAAAAGGAAATATCCTCAGATGAAATTTGGAAAGAAGCTTTCTGAGAAACTGCTTAGTGTTCTGTGAATTCATCTCACAGAGTTACATGTGTATTTCGTGGATCTCTTTGCTAGCCTTATTTCTGTGGAATCTGAGAAAAGATATTTCGGATCCCTGTGAAGACTATAGGGCCAAAGGAAATATACTCCGATAACAAAGAGAAAGAAGCTTTCTGAGAAACTTCTTTGTGTTCTGTGATATCATCTCATAGAGTTACAGCTTTCCCCTCAAGAAGCCTTTCGCTAAGACAGTTCTTGTGGAATTGGCAAAGTGATATTTGGAAGCCCATAGAGGGCTATGGTGAAAAAGGAAATATCCTCAGATGAAATCTGGAAAGAAGCTTTCTGAGAAACTGCTTAGTGTTCTGTGAATTCATCTCACAGAGTTACATCTGTATTTCGTGGATCTCTTTGCTAGCCTTATTTCTGTGGAATCTGAAAACAGATATTTCGGATCCCTTTGAAGACTATAGGGCCAAAGGAAATATCCTGCGATAACAAAGAGAAAGAAGCTTTCTGAGAAACTTCTTTGTGTTCTGTGAAATCATCTCACAGAGTTACAGCTTTCCCCTCAAGAAGCCTTTCGCTAAGACAGTTCTTGTGGAATTGGCAAAGTGATATTTGGAAGCCCATAGAGGGCTATGGTGAAAAAGGAAATATCCTCAGATGAAATCTGGAAAGAAGCTTTCTGAGAAACTGCTTAGTGTTCTGTTAATTCATCTCACAGAGTTACATCTGAATTTCGTGGATCTCTTTGCTAGCCGTCTTTCTGTGTAATCTGAGAACACATATTTCGGATCCCTTTGAAGACTATAGGGCCAAAGGAAATATCCTCCGATAACAAAGAGAAAGAAGCTTTCTGAGAAACTTCTTTGTGTTCAGTGAAATCATCTCACAGAGTTACAGCTTTCCCCTCAAGAAGCCTTTCGCTAGGACAGTTCTTGTGTAATTGGCAAAGAGATATTTGGAAGCCCATAGAGGGCTATGGTGAAAAAGGAAATATCCTCAGATGAAATCTGGAAAGAAGCTTTCTGAGAAACTGCTTAGTGTTCTGTAAATTCATCTCACAGAGTTACATCTGTATTTCGTGGATCTCTTTGCTAGCCCTATTTCTGTGGAATCTGAGAACAAATATTTCGGATCCCTTTGAAGACTATAAGGCCAAAGGAAATATCCTGCGATAACAAAGAGGAAGAAGCTTTCTGAGAAACTTCTTTGTGTTCTGTGAAATCATCTCACAGAGTTACAGCTTTCCCCTCAAGAAGCCTTTCGCTAAGACAGTTCTTGTGGAATTGGCAAAGTGATATTTGGAAGCCCATAGAGGGCTATGGTGAAAAAGGAAATATCCTCAGATGAAATCTGGAAAGAAGCTTTCTGAGAAACTGCTTAGTGTTCTGTTAATTCATCTCACAGAGTTACATCTGTATTTCGTGGATCTCTTTGCTAGCCTTATTTCTGTGGAATCTGAGAACAGATATATCGGATCAATTGAAGACTATAGGGCCAAAGGAAATATCCTCCGATAACAAAGAGAAAGAAGCTTTCTGAGAAACTTCTTTGTGTTCTGTGAAATCATCTCACAGAGTTACAGCTTTCCCCTCAAGAAGCCTTTCGCTAAGACAGTTCTTGTGGAATTGGCAAAGTGATATTTGGAAGCCCATAGAGGGCTATGGTGAAAAAGGAAATATCCTCAGATGAAATCTGGAAAGAAGCTTTCTGAGAAACTGCTTAGTGTTCTGTTAATTCATCTCACAGAGTTACATCTGTATTTCGTGGATCTCTTTGCTAGCCTTATTTCTGTGGAATCTGAGAACAGATATTTCCGATCCCTTTGAAGACTATAGGGCCAAAGGAAATATCCTGCGATAACAAAGAGAAAGAAGCTTTCTGAGAAACTTCTTTGTGTTCTGTGAAATCATCTCACAGAGTTACAGCTTTCCCCTCAAGAAGCCTTTCGCTAAGACAGTTCTTGTGGAATTGGCAAAGCGATATTTGGAAGCCCATAGAGGGCTATGGTGAAAAAGGAAATATCCTCAGATGAAATCTGGAAAGAAGCTTTCTGAGAAACTGCTTAGTGTTCTGTGAATTCATCTCACAGAGTTACATCTGTATTTCGTGGATCTCTTTGCTAGCCTTATTTCTGTGGAATCTGAGAACAGATATTTCGGATCCCTTTGAAGGCTATAGGGCCAAAGGAAATATCCTCCGATAACAAAGAGAAAGAAGCTTTCTGAGAAACTTCTTTGTGTTCTGTGAAATCATCTCACAGAGTTACAGCTTTCCCCTCAAGAAGCCTTTAACTAAGACAGTTCTTGTGAAATTGGCAAAGAGATATTTGGAAGCCCATAGAGGGCTATGGTGAAAAAGGAAATATCCTCAGATGAAATCTGGAAAGAAGCTTTCTGAGAAACTGCTTAGTGTTCTGTGAATTCATCTCACAGAGTTACATGTGTATTTCGTGGATCTCTTTGCTAGCCTTATTTCTGTGGAATCTGAGAACAGATATTTCGGATCCCTATGAAGACTATAGGGCCAAAGGAAATATACTCCGATAACAAAGAGAAAGAAGGTTTCTGAGAAACTTCTTTGTGTTCTGTGAAATCATCTCACAGAGTTACAGCTTTCCCCTCAAGAAGCCTTTCGCTAAGACAGTTCTTGTGGAATTGGCAAAGTGATATTTGGAAGCCCATAGAGGGCTATGGTGAAAAAGGAAATATCCTCAGATGAAATCTGGAAAGAAGCTTTCTGAGAAACTGCTTAGTGTTCTGTTAATTCATCTCACAGAGTTACATCTGTATTTCGTGGATCTCTTTGCTAGCCTTATTTTTGTGGAATCTGAGAACAGATATTTCGGATCCCTTTGAAGACTATAGGGCCAAAGGAAATATCCTCCGATAACAAAGAGAAAGAAGCTTTCTGAGAAACTTCTTTGTGTTCTGTGAAATCATCTCACAGAGTTACAGCTTTCCCCTCAATAAGCCTTTAACTAAGACAGTTCTTGTGAAATTGGCAAAGAGATATTTGGAAGCCCATAGAGTGCTATGGTGAAAAAGGAAATATCCTCAGAAGAAATCTGGAAAGAAGCTTTCTGAGAAACTGCTTAGTGTTCTGTGAATTCATCTCACAGAGTTACATCTGTATTTCGTGGATCTCTTTGCTAGCCTTATTTCTGTGGAATCTGAAAACAGATATTTCGGATCCCTTTGAAGACTATAGAGCCAAAGGAAATATCCTGCGATAACAAAGAGAAAGAAGCTTTCTGAGAAACTTCTTTCTGTTCTGTGAAATCATCTCACCGAGTTACAGCTTTCCCCTCAAGAAGCCTTTCGCTAAGACAGTTCTTGTGGAATTGGCAAAGTGATATTTGGAAGCCCCTAGAGGGCTATGGTGAAAAACGAAATATCCTCAGATGAAATCTGGAAAGAAGCTTTCTGAGAAACTGCTTAGTGTTCTGTTAATTCATCTCACAGAGTTACATCTGAATTTCGTGGATCTCTTTGCTAGCCGTCTTTCTGTGTAATCTGAGAACACATATTTCGGATCCCTTTGAAGACTATAGGGCCAAAGGAAATATCCTCCGATAACAAAGAGAAAGAAGCTTTCTGAGAAACTTCTTTGTGTTCAGTGAAATCATCTCACAGAGTTACAGCTTTCCCCTCAAGAAGCCTTTCGCTAAGACAGTTCTTGTGGAATTGGCAAAGTTATATTTGGAAGCCCATAGAGGGCTATGTTGAAAAAGGAAATATCCTCAGATGAAATCTGGAAAGAAGCTTTCTGAGAAACTGCTTAGTGTTCTGTAAATTCATCTCACAGAGTTACATCTGTATTTCGTGAATCTCTTTGCTAGCCTTATTTCTGTGGAATCTGAGAACAGATATTTCGGATCCCTTGGAAGACTATAGGGCCAAAGGAAATATCCTCCGATAACAAAGAGAAAGAAGGTTTCTGAGAAACTTCTTTGTGTCCTGTGAAATCATCTCACAGAGTTACAGCTTTCACTTCAAGAAGCCTTTCGCTCAGACAGTTCTTGTGGAATTGGCAAAGAGATATATGGAAGCCCATAGAGGGCTATGGTGAAAAAGGAAATATCCTCAGATGAAATCTGGAAAGAATCTTTCTGAGAAACTGCTTAGTGTTCTGTGAATTCATCTCACAGAGTTACATGTGTATTTCGTGGATGTCTTTGCTAGCCTTATTTCTGCGGAATCTGAGAAAAGATATTTCGGATCCCTATGAAGACTATAGGGCCAAAGGAAATATCCTGCGATAACAAAGAGAAAGAAGCTTTCTGAGAAACTTCTTTGTGTTCTGTGAAATCATCTCACAGAGTTACAGCTTTCCCCTCAAGAAGCCTTTCGCTAAGACAGTTCTTGTGGAATTGGCAAAGTGATATTTGGAAGCCCATAGAGGGCTATGGTGAAAAAGGAAATATCCTCAGATGAAATCTGGAAAGAAGCTTTCTGAGAAACTGCTTAGTGTTCTGTGAATTCATCTCACAGAGTTACATCTGTATTTCGTGGATCTCTTTGCTAGCCTTATTTCTGTGGAATCTGAGAACAGATATTTCCGATCCCTTTGAAGACTATTGGGCCAAAGGAAATATCCTCCGATAACAAAGAGAAAGAAGCTTTCTGAGAAACTTCTTTGTGTTCTGTGAAATCATCTCACAGAGTTACAGCTTTCCCCTCAAGAAGCCTTTAACTAAGACAGTTCTTGTGAAATTAGCAAAGAGATATTTGGAAGCCCATAGAGGGCTATGGTGAAAAAGGAAATATCCTCAGATGAAATCTGGAAAGAAGCTTTCTGAGAAACTGCTTAGTGTTCTGTGAATTCATCTCACAGAGTTACATGTGTATTTCGTGGATCTCTTTGCTAGCCTTATTTCTGTGGAATCTGAGAAAAGATATTTCGGATCCCTATGAAGGCTATAGGGCCAAAGGAAACATCCTCCGATAACAAAGAGAAAGAAGCTTTCTGAGAAACTCCTTTGTGTTCTGTGAAATCATCTCACAGAGTTACAGCTTTCCCCTCAAGAAGCCTTTCGCTAAGACAGTTCTTGTGGAATTGGCAAAGTGATATTTGGAAGCCCATAGAGGGCTATGGTGAAAAAGGAAATATCCTCAGAAGAAATCTGGAAAGAAGCTTTCTGAGAAACTGCTTAGTGTTCTGTGAATTCATCTCACAGAGTTACATCTGTATTTCGTGGATCTCTTTGCTAGCCTTATTTCTGTGGAATCTGAAAACAGATATTTCGGATCCCTTTGAAGACTATAGAGCCAAAGGAAATATCCTGCGATAACAAAGAGAAAGAAGCTTTCTGAGAAACTTCTTTCTGTTCTGTGAAATCATCTCACCGAGTTACAGCTTTCCCCTCAAGAAGCCTTTCGCTAAGACAGTTCTTGTGGAATTGGCAAAGTGATATTTGGAAGCCCCTAGAGGGCTATGGTGAAAAACGAAATATCCTCAGATGAAATCTGGAAAGAAGCTTTCTGAGAAACTGCTTAGTGTTCTGTTAATTCATCTCACAGAGTTACATCTGAATTTCGTGGATCTCTTTGCTAGCCGTCTTTCTGTGTAATCTGAGAACACATATTTCGGATCCCTTTGAAGACTATAGGGCCAAAGGAAATATCCTCCGATAACAAAGAGAAAGAAGCTTTCTGAGAAACTTCTTTGTGTTCAGTGAAATCATCTCACAGAGTTACAGCTTTCCCCTCAAGAAGCCTTTCGCTAAGACAGTTCTTGTGGAATTGGCAAAGTTATATTTGGAAGCCCATAGAGGGCTATGTTGAAAAAGGAAATATCCTCAGATGAAATCTGGAAAGAAGCTTTCTGAGAAACTGCTTAGTGTTCTGTAAATTCATCTCACAGAGTTACATCTGTATTTCGTGAATCTCTTTGCTAGCCTTATTTCTGTGGAATCTGAGAACAGATATTTCGGATCCCTTGGAAGACTATAGGGCCAAAGGAAATATCCTCCGATAACAAAGAGAAAGAAGGTTTCTGAGAAACTTCTTTGTGTCCTGTGAAATCATCTCACAGAGTTACAGCTTTCACTTCAAGAAGCCTTTCGCTCAGACAGTTCTTGTGGAATTGGCAAAGAGATATATGGAAGCCCATAGAGGGCTATGGTGAAAAAGGAAATATCCTCAGATGAAATCTGGAAAGAATCTTTCTGAGAAACTGCTTAGTGTTCTGTGAATTCATCTCACAGAGTTACATGTGTATTTCGTGGATGTCTTTGCTAGCCTTATTTCTGCGGAATCTGAGAAAAGATATTTCGGATCCCTATGAAGACTATAGGGCCAAAGGAAATATCCTGCGATAACAAAGAGAAAGAAGCTTTCTGAGAAACTTCTTTGTGTTCTGTGAAATCATCTCACAGAGTTACAGCTTTCCCCTCAAGAAGCCTTTCGCTAAGACAGTTCTTGTGGAATTGGCAAAGTGATATTTGGAAGCCCATAGAGGGCTATGGTGAAAAAGGAAATATCCTCAGATGAAATCTGGAAAGAAGCTTTCTGAGAAACTGCTTAGTGTTCTGTGAATTCATCTCACAGAGTTACATCTGTATTTCGTGGATCTCTTTGCTAGCCTTATTTCTGTGGAATCTGAGAACAGATATTTCCGATCCCTTTGAAGACTATTGGGCCAAAGGAAATATCCTCCGATAACAAAGAGAAAGAAGCTTTCTGAGAAACTTCTTTGTGTTCTGTGAAATCATCTCACAGAGTTACAGCTTTCCCCTCAAGAAGCCTTTAACTAAGACAGTTCTTGTGAAATTAGCAAAGAGATATTTGGAAGCCCATAGAGGGCTATGGTGAAAAAGGAAATATCCTCAGATGAAATCTGGAAAGAAGCTTTCTGAGAAACTGCTTAGTGTTCTGTGAATTCATCTCACAGAGTTACATGTGTATTTCGTGGATCTCTTTGCTAGCCTTATTTCTGTGGAATCTGAGAAAAGATATTTCGGATCCCTATGAAGGCTATAGGGCCAAAGGAAACATCCTCCGATAACAAAGAGAAAGAAGCTTTCTGAGAAACTCCTTTGTGTTCTGTGAAATCATCTCACAGAGTTACAGCTTTCCCCTCAAGAAGCCTTTCGCTAAGACAGTTCTTGTGGAATTGGCAAAGTGATATTTGGAAGCCCATAGAGGGCTATGGTGAAAAAGGAAATATCCTCAGATGAAATCTGGAAAGAAGCTTTCTGAGAAACTGCTTAGTGTTCTGTGAATTCATCTCACAGAGTTACATCTGTATTTCGTGGATCTCTTTGCTAGCCTTATTTCTGTGGAATCTGAAAACAGATATTTCGGATCCCTTTGAAGACTATAGGGCCAAAGGAAATATCCTGCGGTAACAAAGAGAAAGAAGCTTTCTGAGAAACTTCTTTGTGTTCAGTGAAATCATCTCACAGAGTTACAGCTTTCCCCTCAAGAAGCCTTTCGCTAGGACAGTTCTTGTGTAATTGGCAAAGAGATATTTGGAAGCCCATAGAGGGCTATGGTGAAAAAGGAAATATCCTCAGATGAAATCTGGAAAGAAGCTTTCTGAGAAACTGCTTAGTGTTCTGTGAATTCATCTCACACAGTTACATCTGTATTTCGTGGATCTCTTTGCTAGCCTTATTTCTGTGGATTCTGGGAACAGATATTTCGGATCCCTTTGAAGACTATAGGGCCAAAGGAAATATCCTGCGATAACAAAGAGAAAGAAGCTTTCTGAGAAACTTCTTTCTGTTCTGTGAAATCATCTCACAGAGTTACAGCTTTCCCCTCAAGAAGCCTTTCGCTAAGACAGTTCTTGTGGAATTGGCAAAGTGACATTTGGAAGCCCATAGAGGGCTATGGTGAAAAAGGAAATATCCCCAGATGAAATCTGGAAAGAAGCTTTCTAAGAAACTGCTTAGTGTTCTGTTAATTCATCTCACAGAGTTATATCTGTATTTCGTGGATCTGTTTGCTAGCCTTATTTCTGTGGAATCTGAGAACAGATATTTCGGATCCCTTTGAAGACTATAGGGCCAAAGGAAATATCCTGCGATAACAAAGAGAAAGAACCTTTCTGAGAAACTTCTTTGTGTTCTGTGAAATCATCTCACAGAGTTACAGCTTTCCCCTCAAGAAGCCTTTCGCTAAGACAGTTCTTCTGGAAATGGCAAAGTGCTATTTGGAACCCCTAGAGGGCTATGGTGAAAAAGGAAATATCCTCAGATGAAAGCTGGAAAGAAGCTTTCTGAGAAACTGCTTACTGTTCTGTTAATTCATCTCACACAGTTACATCTGTATTTCGTGGATCTCTTTGCTAGCCTTATTTCTGTGGAATCTGGGAACAGATATTTCGGATCCCTTTGAAGACTATAGGGCCAAAGGAAATATCCTGCGATAAAAAGGAGAAAGAAGCTTTCTGAGAAACTTCTTTGTGTTCTGTGAAATCATCTCACAGAGTTACAGTTTTCCCCTCAAGAAGCCTTTCGCTAAGACAGTTCTTGTGGAATTGGCAAAGTGATATTTGGAAGCCCATAGAGGGCTATGGTGAAAAAGGAAATATCCCCAAATGAAATCTGGAAAGAAGCTTTCTGAGAAACTGCTTAGTGTTCTGTTAATTCATCTCACAGAGTTACATCTGTATTTCGTGGATCTCTTTGCTAGCCTTATTTCTGTGGAATCTGAGAACAGATATTTCAGATCCCTTTGAAGACTATAGGGCCAAAGGAAATATCCTCCGATAACAAAGAGAAAGAAGCTTTCTGAGAAACTTCTTTGTGTTCTGTGAAATCATCTCACAGAGTTACAGCTTTCCCCTCAAGAAGCCTTTCGCTAAGACAGTTCTTGTGGAATTGGCAAAGTGATATTTGGAAGCCCATAGAGGGCTATGGTGAAAAAGGAAATATCCTCAGATGAAATCTGGAAAGAAGCTTTCTGAGAAACTGCTTAGTGTTCTGTGAATTCATCTCACAGAGTTACATGTGTATTTCGTGGATCTCTTTGCTAGCCTTATTTCTGTGGAATCTGAGAAAAGATATTTCGGATCCCTATGAAGACTATAGGGCCAAAGGAAACATCCTCCGATAACAAAGAGAAAGAAGCTTTCTGAGAAACTTCTTTGTGTTCTGTGAAATCATCTCACAGAGTTACAGCTTTCCCCTCAAGAAGCCTTTCGCTAAGACAGTTCTTCTGGAAATGGCAAAGTGATATATGGAACCCCTAGAGGGCTATGGTGAAAAAGGAAATATCCTCAGATGAAATCTGGAAAGAAGCTTTCTGAGAAACTGCTTACTGTTCTGTTAATTCATCTCACACAGTTACATCTGTATTTCGTGGATCTCTTTGCTAGCCTTATTTCTGTGGAATCTGGGAACAGATATTTCGGATCCCTTTGAAGACTATAGGGCCAAAGGAAATATCCTGCGATAACATGGAGAAAGAAGCTTTCTGAGAAACTTCTTTGTGTTCTGTGAAATCATCTCACAGAGTTACAGCTTTCCCCTCAAGAAGCCTTTCGCTAAGACAGTTCTTGTGGAATTGGCAAAGTGATATTTGGAAGCCCATAGAGGGCTATGGTGAAAAAGGAAATATCCCCAAATGAAATCTGGAAAGAAGCTTTCTGAGAAACTGCTTAGTGTTCTGTTAATTCATCTCACAGAGTTACATCTGTATTTCGTGGGTCTCTTTGCTAGCCTTATTTCTGTGGAATCTGAGAACAGATATTTCCGATCCCTTTGAAGACTATAGGGCCAAAGGAAATATCCTCCGATAACAAAGAGAAAGAAGCTTTCTGAGAAACTTCTTTCTGTTCTGTGAAATCATCTCACAGAGTTACAGCTTTCCCCTCAAGAAGCCTTTCGCTAAGACAGTTCTTGTGGAATTGGCAAAGTGATATTTGGAAGCCCATAGAGGGCTGTGGTGAAAAAGGAAATATCCTCAGATGAAATCTGGAAAGAAGCTTTCTGAGAAACTGCTTAGTGTTGTGAATTCATCTCACAGAGTTACATCTGTATTTCGTGGATCTCTTTGCTAGCCTTATTTCTGTGGAATCTGAGAACAGATATATCGGATCCCTTTGAAGACTATAGGGCCAAGGGAAATATCCTCCGATAACAAAGAGAAAGAAGCTTTCTGAGAAACTTCTTTGTGTTCTGTGAAATCATCTCACAGAGTTACAGCTTTCCCCTCAAGAAGCCTTTCGCTAAGACAGTTCTTGTGGAATTGGCAAAGTGATATTTGAAAGCCCATAGAGGGCTATAGTGAAAAAGGAAATATCCTCAGATGAAATCTGGAAAGAAGCTTTCTGAGAAACTGCTTAGTGTTCTGTTAATTCAACTCACAGAGTTACATCTGTATATCGTGGATCTCTTTGCTAGCCTTATTTCTGTGGAATCTGAGAACAGATATTTCTGATCCCTTTGAAGACTATAGGGCCAAAGGAAATATCCTGCGATAACAAAGAGAAAGAAGCTTTCTGAGAAACTTCTTTGTGTTCTGTGAAATCATCTCACAGAGTTACAGCTTTCCCCTCAAGAAGCCTTTCGCTAAGACAGTTCTTGTGGAATTGGCAAAGTGATATTTGGAAGCCCATAGAGGGCTATGGTGAAAAAGGAAATATCCTCAGATGAAATCTGGAAAGAAGCTTTCTGAGAAACTGCTTAGTGTTCTGTGAATTCATCTCACAGAGTTACATCTGTATTTCGTGGATCTCTTTGCTAGCCTTATTTCTGTGGAATCTGAGAACAGATATTTCGGATCCCTTTGAAGACTATAGGGCCAAAGGAAATATCCTCCGATAACAAAGAGAAAGAAGCTTTCTGAGAAACTTCTTTGTGTTCTGTGAAATCATCTCACAGAGTTACAGCTTTCCCCTCAAGAAGCCTTTAACTAAGACAGTTCTTGTGAAATTGGCAAAGAGATATTTGGAAGCCCATAGAGGGCTATGGTGAAAAAGGAAATATCCTCAGATGAAATCTGGAAAGAAGCTTTCTGAGAAACTGCTTAGTGTTCTGTGAATTCATCTCACAGAGTTACATGTGTATTTCGTTGATCTCTTTGCTAGCCTTATTTCTGGGGAATCTGAGAACAGATATTTCGGATCCCTATGAAGACTATAGGGTCAAAGGAAATATACTCCGATAACAAAGAGAAAGAAGCTTTCTGAGAAACTTCTTTGTGTTCTGTGAAATCATCTCACAGAGTTACAGCTTTCCCCTCAAGAAGCCTTTCGCTAAGACAGTTCTTGTGGAATTGGCAAAGTGATATTTGGAAGCCCATAGAGGGCTATGGTGAAAAAGGAAATATCCTCAGATGAAATCTGGAAAGAAGCTTTCTGAGAAACTGCTTAGTGTTCTGTGAATTCATCTCACAGAGTTACATCTGTATTTCGTGGATCTCTTTGCTAGCCTTATTTCTGTGGAATCTGAGAACAGATATTTCGGATCCCTTTGAAGACTATAGGGCCAAAGGAAATATCCTGCGATAACAAAGAGAAAGAAGCTTTCTGAGAAACTTCTTTGTGTTCTGTGAAATCATCTCACAGAGTTACAGCTTTCCCCTCAAGAAGCCTTTCGCTAGGACAGTTCTTGTGTAATTGGCAAAGAGATATTTGGAAGCCCATAGAGGGCTATGGTGAAAAAGGAAATATCCTCAGATGAAATCTGGAAAGAAGCTTTCTGAGAAACTGCTTAGTGTTCTGTGAATTCATCTCACACAGTTACATCTGTATTTCGTGGATCTCTTTGCTAGCCTTATTTCTGTGGATTCTGGGAACAGATATTTCGGATCCCTTTGAAGACTATAGGGCCAAAGGAAATATCCTGCGATAACAAAGAGAAAGAAGCTTTCTGAGAAACTTCTTTCTGTTCTGTGAAATCATCTCACAGAGTTACAGCTTTCCCCTCAAGAAGCCTTTCGCTAAGACAGTTCTTGTGGAATTGGCAAAGTGATATTTGGAAGCCCATAGAGGGCTATGGTGTAAAAGGAAATATCCCCAGATGAAATCTGGAAAGAAGCTTTCTGAGAAACTGCTTAGTGTTCTGTTAATTCATCTCACAGAGTTATATCTGTATTTCGTGGATCTGTTTGCTAGCCTTATTTCTGTGGAATCTGAGAACAGATATTTCGGATCCCTTTGAAGACTATAGGGCCAAAGGAAATATCCTGCGATAACAAAGAGAAAGAACCTTTCTGAGAAACTTCTTTGTGTTCTGTGAAATCATCTCACAGAGTTACAGCTTTCCCCTCAAGAAGCCTTTCGCTAAGACAGTTCTTCTGGAAATGGCAAAGTAATATTTGGAACCCCTAGAGGGCTATGGTGAAAAAGGAAATATCCTCAGATGAAAGCTGGAAAGAAGCTTTCTGAGAAACTGCTTACTGTTCTGTTAATTCATCTCACACAGTTACATCTGTGTTTCGTGGATCTCTTTGCTAGCCTTATTTCTGTGGAATCTGGGAACAGATATTTCGGATCCCTTTGAAGACTATAGGGCCAAAGGAAATATCCTGCGATAACAAGGAGAAAGAAGCTTTCTGAGAAACTTCTTTGTGTTCTGTGAAATCATCTCACAGAGTTACAGCTTTCCCCTCAAGAAGCCTTTCGCTAAGACAGTTCTTGTGGAATTGGCAAAGTGATATTTGGAAGCCCATAGAGGGCTATGGTGAAAAAGGAAATATCCCCAAATGAAATCTGGAAAGAAGCTTTCTGAGAAACTGCTTAGTGTTCTGTTAATTCATCTCACAGAGTTACATCTGTATTTCGTGGATCTCTTTGCTAGCCTTATTTCTGTGGAATCTGAGAACAGATATTTCCGATCCCTTTGAAGACTATAGGGCCAAAGGAAATATCCTCCGATAACAAAGAGAAAGAAGCTTTCTGAGAAACTTCTTTCTGTTCTGTGAAATCATCTCACAGAGTTACAGCTTTCCCCTCAAGAAGCCTTTCGCTAAGACAGTTCTTGTGGAATTGGCAAAGTGATATTTGGAAGCCCATAGAGGGCTGTGGTGAAAAAGGAAATATCCTCAGATGAAATCTGGAAAGAAGCTTTCTGAGAAACTGCTTAGTGTTGTGAATTCATCTCACAGAGTTACATCTGTATTTCGTGGATCTCTTTGCTAGCCTTATTTCTGTGGAATCTGAGAACAGATATATCGGATCCCTTTGAAGACTATAGGGCCAAAGGAAATATCCTCCGATAACAAAGAGAAAGAAGCTTTCTGAGAAACTTCTTTGTGTTCTGTGAAATCATCTCACAGAGTTACAGCTTTCCCCTCAAGAAGCCTTTCGCTAAGACAGTTCTTGTGGAATTGGCAAAGTGATATTTGAAAGCCCATAGAGGGCTATAGTGAAAAAGGAAATATCCTCAGATGAAATCTGGAAAGAAGCTTTCTGAGAAACTGCTTAGTGTTCTGTTAATTCAACTCACAGAGTTACATCTGTATATCGTGGATCTCTTTGCTAGCCTTATTTCTGTGGAATCTGAGAACAGATATTTCCGATCCCTTTGAAGACTATAGGGCCAAAGGAAATATCCTGCGATAACAAAGAGAAAGAAGCTTTCTGAGAAACTTCTTTGTGTTCTGTGAAATCATCTCACAGAGTTACAGCTTTCCCCTCAAGAAGCCTTTCGCTAAGACAGTTCTTGTGAAATTGGCAAAGTGATATTTGGAAGCCCATAGAGGGCTATGGTGAAAAAGGAAATATCCTCAGATGAAATCTGGAAAGAAGCTTTCTGAGAAACTGCTTAGTGTTCTGTGAATTCATCTCACAGAGTTACATCTGTATTTCGTGGATCTCTTTGCTAGCCTTATTTCTGTGGAATCTGAAAACAGATATTTCGGATCCCTTTGAAGACTATAGGGCCAAAGGAAATATCCTCCGATAACAAAGAGAAAGAAGCTTTCTGAGAAACTTCTTTGTGTTCTGTGAAATCATCTCACAGAGTTACAGCTTTCCCCTCAAGAAGCCTTTAACTAAGACAGTTCTTGTGAAATTGGCAAAGAGATATTTGGAAGCCCATAGAGGGCTATGGTGAAAAAGGAAATATCCTCAGATGAAATCTGGAAAGAAGCTTTCTGAGAAACTGCTTAGTGTTCTGTGAATTCATCTCACAGAGTTACATGTGTATTTCGTTGATCTCTTTGCTAGCCTTATTTCTGGGGAATCTGAGAACAGATATTTCGGATCCCTATGAAGACTATAGGGTCAAAGGAAATATACTCCGATAACAAAGAGAAAGAAGCTTTCTGAGAAACTTCTTTGTGTTCTGTGAAATCATCTCACAGAGTTACAGCTTTCCCCTCAAGAAGCCTTTCGCTAAGACAGTTCTTGTGGAATTGGCAAAGTGATATTTGGAAGCCCATAGAGGGCTATGGTGAAAAAGGAAATATCCTCAGATGAAATCTGGAAAGAAGCTTTCTGAGAAACTGCTTAGTGTTCTGTGAATTCATCTCACAGAGTTACATCTGTATTTCGTGGATCTCTTTGCTAGCCTTATTTCTGTGGAATCTGAGAACAGATATTTCGGATCCCTTTGAAGACTATAGGGCCAAAGGAAATATCCTGCGATAACAAAGAGAAAGAAGCTTTCTGAGAAACTTCTTTGTGTTCTGTGATATCATCTCACAGAGTTACAGCTTTCCCCTCAAGAAGCCTTTCGCTAGGACAGTTCTTGTGTAATTGGCAAAGAGATATTTGGAAGCCCATAGAGGGCTATGGTGAAAAAGGAAATATCCTCAGATGAAATCTGGAAAGAAGCTTTCTGAGAAACTGCTTAGTGTTCTGTGAATTCATCTCACAGAGTTACATGTGTATTTCGTGGATCTCTTTGCTAGCCTTATTTCTGTGGAATCTGAAAACAGATATTTCGGATCCCTTTGAAGACTATAGGGCCAAAGGAAATATCCTGCGATAACAGAGAAAGAAGCTTTCTGAGAAACTTCTTTGTGTTCAGTGAAATCATCTCACAGAGTTACAGCTTTCCCCTCTAGAAGCCTTTCGCTAGGACAGTTCTTGTGTAATTGGCAAAGAGATATTTGGAAGCCCATAGAGGGCTATGGTGAAAAAGGAAATATCCTCAGATGAAATCTGGAAAGAAGCTTTCTGAGAAACTGCTTAGTGTTCTGTGAATTCATCTCACACAGTTACATCTGTATTTCGTGGATCTCTTTGCTAGCCTTATTTCTGTGGATTCTGGGAACAGATATTTCGGATCCCTTTGAAGACTATAGGGCCAAAGGAAATATCCTGCGATAACAAAGAGAAAGAAGCTTTCTGAGAAACTTCTTTCTGTTCTGTGAAATCATCTCACAGAGTTACAGCTTTCCCCTCAAGAAGCCTTTCGCTAAGACAGTTCTTGTGGAATTGGCAAAGTGATATTTGGAAGCCCATAGAGGGCTATGGTGTAAAAGGAAATATCCCCAGATGAAATCTGGAAAGAAGCTTTCTGAGAAACTGCTTAGTGTTCTGTTAATTCATCTCACAGAGTTATATCTGTATTTCGTGGATCTGTTTGCTAGCCTTATTTCTGTGGAATCTGAGAACAGATATTTCGGATCCCTTTGAAGACTATAGGGCCAAAGGAAATATCCTGCGATAACAAAGAGAAAGAACCTTTCTGAGAAACTTCTTTGTGTTCTGTGAAATCATCTCACAGAGTTACAGCTTTCCCCTCAAGAAGCCTTTCGCTAAGACAGTTCTTCTGGAAATGGCAAAGTGATATTTGGAACCCCTAGAGGGCTATGGTGAAAAAGGAAATATCCTCAGATGAAAGCTGGAAAGAAGCTTTCTGAGAAACTGCTTACTGTTCTGTTAATTCATCTCACACAGTTACATCTGTGTTTCGTGGATCTCTTTGCTAGCCTTATTTCTGTGGAATCTGGGAACAGATATTTCGGATCCCTTTGAAGACTATAGGGCCAAAGGAAATATCCTGCGATAACAAGGAGAAAGAAGCTTTCTGAGAAACTTCTTTGTGTTCTGTGAAATCATCTCACAGAGTTACAGCTTTCCCCTCAAGAAGCCTTTCGCTAAGACAGTTCTTGTGGAATTGGCAAAGTGATATTTGGAAGCCCATAGAGGGCTACGGTGAAAAAGGAAATATCCTCAGATGAAATCTGGAAAGAAGCTTTCTGAGAAACTGCTTAGTGTTCTGTGAATTCATCTCACAGAGTTACATCTGTATTTCGTGGATATCTTTGCTAGCCTTATTTCTGTGGAATCTGAAAACAGATATTTCGGATCCCTTTGAAGACTATAGGGCCAAAGGAAATATCCTGCGATAACAAAGAGAAAGAAGCTTTCTGAGAAACTTCTTTGTGTTCAGTGAAATCATCTCACAGAGTTACAGCTTTCCCCTCAAGAAGCCTTTCGCTAGGACAGTTCTTGTGTAATTGGCAAAGAGATATTTGGAAGCCCATAGAGGGCTATGGTGAAAAAGGAAATATCCTCAGATGAAATCTGGAAAGAAGCTTTCTGAGAAACTGCTTAGTGTTCTGTGAATTCATCTCACAGAGTTACATCTGTATTTCGTGGATCTCTTTGCTAGCCTTATTTCTGTGGATTCTGGGAACAGATATTTCGGATCCCTTTGAAGACTATAGGGCCAAAGGAAATATCCTGCGATAACAAAGAGAAAGAAGCTTTCTGAGAAACTTCTTTCTGTTCTGTGAAATCATCTCACAGAGTTACAGCTTTCCCCTCAAGAAGCCTTTCGCTAAGACAGTTCTTGTGGAATTGGCAAAGTGATATTTGGAAGCCCATAGAGGGCTATGGTGAAAAAGGAAATATCCCCAGATGAAATCTGGAAAGAAGCTTTCTGAGAAACTGCTTAGTGTTCTGTTAATTCATCTCACAGAGTTATATCTGTATTTCGTGGATCTCTTTGCTAGCCTTATTTCTGTGGAATCTGAGAACAGATATTTCGGATCCCTTTGAAGACTATAGGGCCAAAGGAAATATCCTGCGATAATAAAGAGAAAGAACCTTTCTGAGAAACTTCTTTGTGTTCTGTGAAATCATCTCACAGAGTTACAGCTTTCCCCTCAAGAAGCCTTTCACTAAGACAGTTCTTCTGGAACTGGCAAAGTGATATTTGGAACCCCTAGAGGGCTATGGTGAAAAAGGAAATATCCTCAGATGAAATCTGGAAAGAAGCTTTCTGAGAAACTGCTTACTGTTCTGTTAATTCATCTCACACAGTTACATCTGTATTTCGTGGATCTCTTTGCTAGCCTTATTTCTGTGGAATCTGGGAACAGATATTTCGGATCCCTTTGAAGACTATAGGGCCAAAGGAAATATCCTGCGATAACAAGGAGAAAGAAGCTTTCTGAGAAACTTCTTTGTGTTCTGTGAAATCATCTCACAGAGTTACAGCTTTCCCCTCAAGAAGCCTTTCGCTAAGACAGTTCTTGTGGAATTGGCAAAGTGATATTTGGAAGCCCATAGAGGGCTATGGTGAAAAAGGAAATATCCCCAAATGAAATCTGGAAAGAAGCTTTCTGAGAAACTGCTTAGTGTTCTGTTAATTCATCTCACACAGTTACATCTGTATTTCGTGGATCTCTATGCTAGCCTTATTTCTGTGGAATCTGAGAACAGATATTTCCGATCCCTTTGAAGACTATAGGGCCAAAGGAAATATCCTGCGATAACAAAGAGAAAGAAGCTTTCTTAGAAACTTCTTTGTGTTCTGTGAAATCATCTCACAGAGTTACAGCTTTCCCCTCAAGAAGCCTTTCGCCAGGACAGTTCTAGTGGAATTGGCAAAGTGATATTTGGAAGCCCATAGAGGGCTATGGTGAAAAAGGAAATATCCTCAGATGAAATCTGGAAAGAAGCTTTCTGAGAAACTGCTTAGTGTTCTGTTAATTCATCTCACACAGTTACATCTGTATTTCGTGGATCTCTTTGCTAGCCTTATTTCTGTGGAATCTGAGAACAGATATATCGGATCCCTTTGAAGACTATAGGGCCAAAGGAAATATGCTCCGATAACAAAGAGAAAGAAGCTTTCTGAGAAACTTCTTTGTGTTCTGTGAAATCATCTCACAGAGTTACAGCTTTCCCCTCAAGAAGCCTTTCGCTAAGACAGTTCTTGTGGAATTGGCAAAGTGATATTTGGAAGCCCATAGAGGGCTATGGTGAAAAAGGAAATATGCTCAGATGAAATCTGGAAAGAAGCTTTCTGAGAAACTGCTTAGTGTTCTGTTAATTCATCTCACAGAGTTACATCTGTATTTCGTGGATCTCTTTGCTAGCCTTATTTCTGTGGAATCTGAGAACAGATATTTCCGATCCCTTTGAAGACTATAGGGCCAAAGGAAATATCCTGCGATAACAAAGAGAAAGAAGCTTTCTGAGAAACTTCTTTGTGTTCTGTGAAATCATCTCACAGAGTTACAGCTTTCCCCTCAAGAAGCCTTTCGCTAAGACAGTTCTTCTGGAAATGGCAAAGTGATATTTGGAACCCCTAGAGGGCTATGGTGAAAAAGGAAATATCCTCAGAGGAAATCTGGAAAGAAGCTTTCTGAGAAACTGCTTACTGTTCTGTTAATTCATCTCACACAGTTACATCTGTATTTCGTGGATCTCTTTGCTAGCCTTATTTCTGTGGAATCTCAGAACAGATATTTCGGATCCCTTTGAAGACTATAGGGCCAAAGGAAATATCCTGCGATAACAAGGAGAAAGAAGCTTTCTGAGAAACTTCTTTGTGTTCTGTGAAATCATCTCACAGAGTTACAGCTTTCCCCTCAAGAAGCCTTTCGCTAAGACAGTTCTTGTGGAATTGGCAAAGTGATATTTGGAAGCCCATAGAGGGCTATGGTGAAAAAGGAAATATCCCCAAAAGAAATCTGGAAAGAAGCTTTCTGAGAAACTGCTTAGTGTTCTGTTAATTCATCTCACAGAGTTACATCTGTATTTCGTGGATCTCTTTGCTAGCCTTATTTCTGTGGAATCTGAGAACAGATATTTCCGATCCCTTTGAAGACTATAGGGCCAAAGGAAATATCCTCCGATAACAAAGAAAAAGAAGCTTTCTGAGAAACTTCTTTCTGTTCTGTGAAATCATCTCACAGAGTTACAGATTTCCCCTCAAGAAGCCTTTCGCTAGGACAGTTCTTGTGTAATTGGCAAAGAGATATTTGGAAGCCCATAGAGGGCTATGGTGAAAAAGGAAATATCCTCAGATGAAATCTGGAAAGAAGCTTTCTGAGAAACTGCTTAGTGTTCTGTGAATTCATCTCACAGAGTTACATCTGTATTTCGTGGATCTCTTTGCTAGCCTTATTTTTGTGGAATCTGAGAACAAATATTTCGGATCCCTTTGAAGACTATAGGGCCAAAGGAAATATCCTGCGATAACAAAGAGAAAGAACCTTTCTGAGAAACTTCTTTGTGTTCTGTGAAATCATCTCACAGAGTTACAGCTTTCCCCTCAATAAGCCTTTCGCTAAGACAGTTCTTGTGGAAAAGGCAAAGTGATATTTGGAAGCCCATACAGGGCTATGGTGAAAAAGGAAATATCCTCAGATGAAATCTGGAAAGAAGCTTTCTGAGAAACTGCTTAGTGTTCTGTTAATTCATCTCACACAGTTACATCTGTATTTCGTGGATCTCTTTGCTAGCCTTATTTCTGTGGAATCTGGGAACAGATATTTCGGATCCCTTTGAAGAATATAGGGCCAAAGGAAATATCCTGCGATAAGAAAGAGAAAGAAGCTTTCTGCGAAACTTCTTTCTGTTCTGTGAAATCATCTCACAGAGTTACAGCTTTCTCCTCAAGAAGCCTTTCGCTAAGACAGTTCTTGTGGAATTGGCAAAGTGATATTTGGAAGCCCATAGAGGGCTATGGTGAAAAAGGAAATATCCCCAGATGAAATCTGGAAAGAAGCTCTCTGAGAAACTGCTTAGTGTTCTGTTAATTCATCTCACAGAGTTACATCTGTATTTCGTGGATCTCTTTGCGAGCCTTATTTCTGTGGAATCTGAGAACAGATATTTCCGATCCCTTTGAAGACTATAGGGCCAAAGGAAATATCCTGCGATAACAAAGAGAAAGAAGCCTTCTGAGAAACTTCTTTGTGTTCTGTGAAATCATCTCACAGAGTTACAGCTTTCCCCTCAAGAAGCCTTTCGCTAAGACAGTTCTTGTGGAATTGGCCAAGTGATATTTGGAAGCCCCTAGACGGCTATGGTGAAAAAGGAAATATCCTCAGATGAAATCTGGAAAGAAGCTTTCTGAGAAACTGCTTAGTGTTCTGTAAATTCATCTCACAGAGTTACATCTGTATTTCGTGGATCTCTTTGCTAGCCTTATTTCTGTGGAATCTGAGAACAGATATTTCGGATCCCTTTGAAGACTATAGGGCCAAAGGAAATATCCTGCGATGACAAAGAGAAAGAAGCTTTCTGAGAAACTTCTTTCTGTTCTGTGAAATCATCTCACAGAGTTACAGCTTTCCCCTCAAGAAGCCTTTCGCTAAGACAGTTCTTGTGGAATTGGCAAAGTGATATTTGGAAGCCCATAGAGGGCTATGGTGAAAAAGGAAATATCCTCAGATGAAATCTGGAAAGAAGCTTTCTGAGAAACTGCTTAGTGTTCTGTGAATTCATCTCACAGAGTTACATCTGTATTTCGTGGATCTCTTTGCTAGCCTTATTTCTGTGGAATCTGAGAACAGATATTTCGGATCCCTTTGAAGACTATAGGGCCAAAGGAAATATCCTCCGATAACAAAGAGAAAGAAGCTTTCTGAGAAACTTCTTTGTGTTCTGTGAAATCATCTCACAGAGTTACAGCTTTCCCCTCAAGAAGCCTTTCCGTAAGACAGTTCTTGTGAAATTGGCAAAGAGATATTTGGAAGCCCATAGAGGGCTATGGTGAAAAAGGAAATATCCTCATATGAAATCTGGAAAGAAGCTTTCTGAGAAACTGCTTAGTGTTCTGTGAATTCGTCTCACAGAGTTACATGTGTATTTCGTGGATCTCTTTGCTAGCCTTATTTCTGTGGAATCTGAGAGCAGATATTTCGGATCCCTATGAAGACTATAGGGTCAAAGGAAATATACTCCGATAACAAAGAGAAAGAAGCTTTCTGAGAAACTTCTTTGTGTTCTGTGAAATCATCTCACAGAGTTACATCTTTCCCCTCAACAAGCCTTTCGCTAAGACAGTTCTTGTGGAATTGGCAAAGTGATATTTGGAAGCCCATAGAGGGCTATGGTGAAAAAGGAAATATCCTCAGATGAAATCTGGAAAGAAGCTTTCTGAGAAACTGCTTAGTGTTCTGTGAATTCATCTCACAGAGTTACATCTGTATTTCGTGGATCTCTTTGCTAGCCTTATTTCTGTGGAATCTGAGAACAGATATTTCGGATCCCTTTGAAGACTATAGGGCCAAAGGAAATATCCTGCGATAACAAAGAGAAAGAAGCTTTCTGAGAAACTTCTTTGTGTTCTGTGAAATCATCTCACAGAGTTACAGCTTTCCCCTCAAGAAGCCTTTCGCTAAGACAGTTCTTGTGGAATTGGCAAAGTGATATTTGGAAGCCCATAGAGGGCTATGGTGAAAAAGGAAATATCCTCAGATGAAATCTGGAAAGAAGCTTTCTGAGAAACTGCTTAGTGTTCTGTGAATTCATCTCACGCAGTTACATCTGTATTTCGTGGATCTCTTTGCTAGCCTTATTTTTGTGGAATCTGAGAACAGATATTTCGGATCCCTTTGAAGACTATAGGGCCAAAGGAAATATCCTCCGATAACAAAGAGAAAGAAGCTTTCTGAGAAACTTCTTTGTGTTCTGTGAAATCATCTCACAGAGTTACAGCTTTCCCCTCAATAAGCCTTTAACTAAGACAGTTCTTGTGAAATTGGCAAAGAGATATTTGGAAGCCCATAGAGGGCTATGGTGAAAAAGGAAATATCCTCAGATGAAATCTGGAAAGAAGCTTTCTGAGAAACTGCTTAGTGTTCTGGAATTCATCTCACAGAGTTACATCTGTATTTCGTGGATCTCTTTGCTAGCCTTATTTCTGTGGAATCTGAAAACAGATATTTCGGATCCCTTTGAAGACTATAGGGCCAAAGGAAATATCCTGCGATAACAAAGAGAAAGAAGCTTTCTGAGAAACTTCTTTCTGTTCTGTGAAATCATCTCACAGAGTTACAGCTTTCCCCTCAAGAAGCCTTTCGCTAAGACTGTTCTTGTGGAATTGGCAAAGAGATATTTGGAAGCCCATAGAGGGCTATGGTGAAAAAGGAAATATCCTCAGATGAAATCTGGAAAGAAGCTTTCTGAGAAACTGCTTAGTGTTCTGTTAATTCATCTCACAGAGTTACATCTGAATTTCGTGGATCTCTTTGCTAGCCGTCTTTCTGTGTAATCTGAGAACACATATTTCAGATCCCTTTGAAGACTATAGGGCCAAAGGAAATATCCTCCGATAACAAAGAGAAAGAAGTTTTCTGAGAAACTTCTTTGTGTTCAGTGAAATCATCTCACAGAGTTACAGCTTTCCCCTCAAGAAGCCTTTCGCTAGGACAGTTCTTGTGTAATTGGCAAAGAGATATTTGGAAGCCCATAGAGGGCTATGGTGAAAAAGGAAATATCCTCAGATGAAATCTGGAAAGAAGCTTTCTGAAAAACTGCTTAGTGTTCTGTGAATTCATCTCACAGAGTTACATCTGTATTTCGTGGATCTCTTTGCTAGCCTTATTTCTGTGGAATCTGAGAACAAATATTTCGGATCCCTTTGAAGACTATAGGGCCAAAGGAAATATCCTGCGATAACAAAGAGAAAGAACCTTTCTGAGAAACTTCTTTGTGTTCTGTGAAATCATCTCACAGAGTTACAGCTTTCCCCTCAATAAGCCTTTCGCTAAGACAGTTCTTGTGGAAAAGGCAAAGTGATATTTGGAAGCCCATAGAGGGCTATGGTGAAAAAGGAAATATCCTCAGATGAAATCTGGAAAGAAGCTTTCTGAGAAACTGCTTAGTGTTCTGTTAATTCATCTCACACAGTTACATCTGTATTTCGTGGATCTCTTTGCTAGCCTTATTTCTGTGGAATCTGGGAACAGATATTTCGGATCCCTTTGAAGAATATAGGGCCAAAGGAAATATCCTGCGATAAGAAAGAGAAAGAAGCTTTCTGCGAAACTTCTTTCTGTTCTGTGAAATCATCTCACAGAGTTACAGCTTTCTCCTCAAGAAGCCTTTCGCTAAGACAGTTCTTGTGGAATTGGCAAAGTGATATTTGGAAGCCCATAGAGGGCTATGGTGAAAAAGGAAATATCCCCAGATGAAATCTGGAAAGAAGCTCTCTGAGAAACTGCTTAGTGTTCTGTTAATTCATCTCACAGAGTTACATCTGTATTTCGTGGATCTCTTTGCGAGCCTTATTTCTGTGGAATCTGAGAACAGATATTTCCGATCCCTTTGAAGACTATAGGGCCAAAGGAAATATCCTGCGATAACAAAGAGAAAGAAGCCTTCTGAGAAACTTCTTTGTGTTCTGTGAAATCATCTCACAGAGTTACAGCTTTCCCCTCAAGAAGCCTTTCGCTAAGACAGTTCTTGTGGAATTGGCCAAGTGATATTTGGAAGCCCCTAGACGGCTATGGTGAAAAAGGAAATATCCTCAGATGAAATCTGGAAAGAAGCTTTCTGAGAAACTGCTTAGTGTTCTGTAAATTCATCTCACAGAGTTACATCTGTATTTCGTGGATCTCTTTGCTAGCCTTATTTCTGTGGAATCTGAGAACAGATATTTCGGATCCCTTTGAAGACTATAGGGCCAAAGGAAATATCCTGCGATGACAAAGAGAAAGAAGCTTTCTGAGAAACTTCTTTCTGTTCTGTGAAATCATCTCACAGAGTTACAGCTTTCCCCTCAAGAAGCCTTTCGCTAAGACAGTTCTTGTGGAATTGGCAAAGTGATATTTGGAAGCCCATAGAGGGCTATGGTGAAAAAGGAAATATCATCAGATGAAATCTGGAAAGAAGCTTTCTGAGAAACTGCTTAGTGTTCTGTGAATTCATCTCACAGAGTTACATCTGTATTTCGTGGATCTCTTTGCTAGCCTTATTTCTGTGGAATCTGAGAACAGATATTTCGGATCCCTTTGAAGACTATAGGGCCAAAGGAAATATCCTCCGATAACAAAGAGAAAGAAGCTTTCTGAGAAACTTCTTTGTGTTCTGTGAAATCATCTCACAGAGTTACAGCTTTCCCCTCAAGAAGCCTTTCCGTAAGACAGTTCTTGTGAAATTGGCAAAGAGATATTTGGAAGCCCATAGAGGGCTATGGTGAAAAAGGAAATATCCTCATATGAAATCTGGAAAGAAGCTTTCTGAGAAACTGCTTAGTGTTCTGTGAATTCGTCTCACAGAGTTACATGTGTATTTCGTGGATCTCTTTGCTAGCCTTATTTCTGTGGAATCTGAGAGCAGATATTTCGGATCCCTATGAAGACTATAGGGTCAAAGGAAATATACTCCGATAACAAAGAGAAAGAAGCTTTCTGAGAAACTTCTTTGTGTTCTGTGAAATCATCTCACAGAGTTACATCTTTCCCCTCAACAAGCCTTTCGCTAAGACAGTTCTTGTGGAATTGGCAAAGTGATATTTGGAAGCCCATAGAGGGCTATGGTGAAAAAGGAAATATCCTCAGATGAAATCTGGAAAGAAGCTTTCTGAGAAACTGCTTAGTGTTCTGTGAATTCATCTCACAGAGTTACATCTGTATTTCGTGGATCTCTTTGCTAGCCTTATTTCTGTGGAATCTGAGAACAGATATTTCGGATCCCTTTGAAGACTATAGGGCCAAAGGAAATATCCTGCGATAACAAAGAGAAAGAAGCTTTCTGAGAAACTTCTTTGTGTTCTGTGAAATCATCTCACAGAGTTACAGCTTTCCCCTCAAGAAGCCTTTCGCTAAGACAGTTCTTGTGGAATTGGCAAAGTGATATTTGGAAGCCCATAGAGGGCTATGGTGAAAAAGGAAATATCCTCAGATGAAATCTGGAAAGAAGCTTTCTGAGAAACTGCTTAGTGTTCTGTGAATTCATCTCACGCAGTTACATCTGTATTTCGTGGATCTCTTTGCTAGCCTTATTTTTGTGGAATCTGAGAACAGATATTTCGGATCCCTTTGAAGACTATAGGGCCAAAGGAAATATCCTCCGATAACAAAGAGAAAGAAGCTTTCTGAGAAACTTCTTTGTGTTCTGTGAAATCATCTCACAGAGTTACAGCTTTCCCCTCAATAAGCCTTTAACTAAGACAGTTCTTGTGAAATTGGCAAAGAGATATTTGGAAGCCCATAGAGGGCTATGGTGAAAAAGGAAATATCCTCAGATGAAATCTGGAAAGAAGCTTTCTGAGAAACTGCTTAGTGTTCTGGAATTCATCTCACAGAGTTACATCTGTATTTCGTGGATCTCTTTGCTAGCCTTATTTCTGTGGAATCTGAAAACAGATATTTCGGATCCCTTTGAAGACTATAGGGCCAAAGGAAATATCCTGCGATAACAAAGAGAAAGAAGCTTTCTGAGAAACTTCTTTCTGTTCTGTGAAATCATCTCACAGAGTTACAGCTTTCCCCTCAAGAAGCCTTTCGCTAAGACAGTTCTTGTGGAATTGGCAAAGAGATATTTGGAAGCCCATAGAGGGCTATGGTGAAAAAGGAAATATCCTCAGATGAAATCTGGAAAGAAGCTTTCTGAGAAACTGCTTAGTGTTCTGTTAATTCATCTCACAGAGTTACATCTGAATTTCGTGGATCTCTTTGCTAGCCGTCTTTCTGTGTAATCTGAGAACACATATTTCAGATCCCTTTGAAGACTATAGGGCCAAAGGAAATATCCTCCGATAACAAAGAGAAAGAAGCTTTCTGAGAAACTTCTTTGTGTTCAGTGAAATCATCTCACAGAGTTACAGCTTTCCCCTCAAGAAGCCTTTCGCTAGGACAGTTCTTGTGTAATTGGCAAAGAGATATTTGGAAGCCCATAGAGGGCTATGGTGAAAAAGGAAATATCCTCAGATGAAATCTGGAAAGAAGCTTTCTGAAAAACTGCTTAGTGTTCTGTGAATTCATCTCACAGAGTTACATCTGTATTTCGTGGATCTCTTTGCTAGCCTTATTTCTGTGGAATCTGAGAACAAATATTTCGGATCCCTTTGAAGACTATAGGGCCAAAGGAAATATCCTGCGATAACAAAGAGAAAGAACCTTTCTGAGAAACTTCTTTGTGTTCTGTGAAATCATCTCACAGAGTTACAGCTTTCCCCTCAAGAAGCCTTTCGCTAAGACAGTTCTTGTGGAAAAGGCAAAGTGATATTTGGAAGCCCATAGAGGGCTATGGTGAAAAAGGAAATATCCTCAGATGAAATCTGGAAAGAAGCTTTCTGAGAAACTGCTTAGTGTTCTGTGAATTCATCTCACAGAGTTACGTCTGTATTTCGTGGATCTCTTTGCTAGCCTTATTTCTGTGGAATCTGAGAACAAATATTTCGGATCCCTTTGAAGACTATAGGGCCAAAGGAAATATCCTGCGATAACAAAGAGAAAGAACCTTTCTGAGAAACTTTTTTGTGTTCTGTGAAATCATCTCACAGAGTTACAGCTTTCCCCTCAAGAAGCCTTTCGCTAAGACAGTTCTTGTGGAAAAGGCAAAGTGATATTTTGAAGCCCATAGAGGGCTATGGTGAAAAAGGAAATATCCTCAGATGAAATCTGGAAAGAAGCTTTCTGAGAAACTGCTTAGTGTTCTGTTAATTCATCTCACACAGTTACATCTGTATTTCGTGGATCTCTTTGCTAGTCTTATTTCTGTGGAATCTGGGAACAGATATTTCGGATCCCTTTGAAGACTATAGGGCCAAAGGAAATATCCTGCGATAACAAAGAGAAAGAAGCTTTCTGAGAAACTTCTTTGTGTTCTGTGAAATCATCTCACAGAGTTACAGCTTTCCCCTCAAGAAGCCTTTCGCTAAGACAGTTCTTGTGGAATTGGCCAAGTGATATTTGGAAGCCCCTAGACGGCTATGGTGAAAAAGGAAATATCCTCAGATGAAATCTGGAAAGAAGCTTTCTGAGAAACTGCTTAGTGTTCTGTGAATTCATCTCACAGAGTTACATGTGTATTTCGTGGATCTCTTTGCTAGCCTTATTTCTGTGGAATCTGAGAACAGATATTTCGGATCCCTTTGAAGACTATAGGGCCAAAGGAAATATCCTGCGATAACAAAGAGAAAGAAGCTTTCTGAGAAACTTCTTTGTGTTCTGTGAAATCATCTCACAGAGTTACAGCTTTCCCCTCAAGAAGCCTTTCGCTAAGACAGTTCTTGTGGAATTGGCAAAGTGATATTTGGAAGCCCATAGAGGGCTATGGTGATAAAGGAAATATCCTCAGATGAAATCTGGAAAGAAGCTTTCTGAGAAACTGCTTAGTGTTCTGTGAATTCATCTCACACAGTTACATCTGTATTTCGTGGATCTCTTTGCTAGCCTTATATTTGTGGAATCTGGAAACAGATATTTCGGATCCCTTTGAAGACTATAGGGCCAAAGGAAATATCCTCCGATAACAAAGAGAAAGAAGCTTCCTGAGAAACTTCTTTGTGTTCTGTGAAATCATCTCACAGAGTTACAGCTTTCCCCTCAAGAAGCCTTTAACTAAGACAGTTCTTGTGAAATTGGCAAAGAGATATTTGGAAGCCCATAGAGGGCTATGGTGAAAAAGGAAATATCCTCAGATGAAATCTGGAAAGAAGCTTTCTGAGAAACTGCTTAGTGTTCTGGAATTCATCTCACAGAGTTACATCTGTATTTCGTGGATCTCTTTGCTAGCCTTATTTCTGTGGAATCTGAAAACAGATATTTCGGATCCCTTTGAAGAGTATAGGGCCAAAGGAAATATCCTGCGATAACAAAGAGAAAGAAGCTTTCTGAAAAACTTCTCTCTGTTCTGTGAAATCATCTCACAGAGTTACAGCTTTCCCCTCAAGAAGCCTTTCGCTAAGACAGTTCTTGTGGAATTGGCAAAGAGATATTTGGAACCCCATAGAGGGCTATGGTGAAAAAGGAAATATCCTCAGATGAAATCTGGAAAGAAGCTTTCTGAGAAACTGCTTAGTGTTCTGTTAATTCATCTCACAGAGTTACATCTGAATTTCGTGGATCTCTTTGCTAGCCGTCTTTCTGTGTAATCTGAGAACACATATTTCAGATCCCTTTGAAGACTATAGGGCCAAAGGAAATATCCTCCGATAACAAAGAGAAAGAAGCTTTCTGAGAAACTTCTTTGTGTTCAGTGAAATCATCTCACAGAGTTACAGCTTTCCCCTCAAGAAGCCTTTCGCTAGGACAGTTCTTGTGTAATTGGCAAAGAGATATTTGGAAGCCCATAGAGGGCTATGGTGAAAAAGGAAATATCCTCAGATGAAATCTGGAAAGAAGCTTTCTGAGAAACTGCTTAGTGTTCTGTGAATTCATCTCACAGAGTTACATCTGTATTTCGTGGATCTCTTTGCTATCCTTATTTCTGTGGAATCTGAGAACAAATATTTCGGATCCCTTTGAAGACTATAGGGCCCAAGGAAATATCCTGCGATAACAAAGAGAAAGAACCTTTCTGAGAAACTTCTTTGTGTTCTGTGAAATCATCTCACAGAGTTACAGCTTTCCCCTCAAGAAGCCTTTCGCTAAGACAGTTCTTGTGGAAAAGGCAAAGTGATATTTGGAAGCCCATAGAGGGCTATGGTGAAAAAGGAAATATCCTCAGATGAAATCTGGAAAGAAGCTTTCTGAGAAACTGCTTAGTGTTCTGTTAATTCATCTCACAGAGTTACATCTGTATTTCGTGGATCTCTTTGCTAGCCTTATTTCTGTGGATTCTGGGAACAGATATTTCGGATCCCTTTGAAGACTATAGGGCCAAAGGAAATATCCTGCGATAACAAAGAGAAAGAAGCTTTCTGAGAAACTTCTTTGTGTTCTGTGAAATCATCTCACAGAGTTACAGCTTTCCCCTCAAGAAGACTTTCGCTAAGACAGTTCTTGTGGAATTGGCAAAGTGATATTTGGAAGCCCATAGAGGGCTACGGTGAAAAAGGAAATATCCCCAGATGAAATCTGGAAAGAAGCTTTCTGAGAAACTGCTTAGTGTTCTGTTAATTCATCTCACAGAGTTACATCTGTATTTCGTGGATCTCTTTGCTAGCCTTATTTCTGTGGAATCTGAGAACAGATATTTCGGATCCCTTTGAAGACTATAGGGCCAAAGGAAATATCCTGCGATAACAAAGAGAAAGAAGCTTTCTGAGAAACTTCTTTGTGTTCTGTGAAATCATCTCACAGAGTTACAGCTTTCCCCTCAAGAAGTCTTTCGCTAAGACAGTTCTTGTGGAATTGGCAAAGTGATATTTGGAAGCCCCTAGAGGGCTATGGTGAAAAAGGAAATATCCTCAGATGAAATCTGGAAAGAAGCTTTCTGAGAAACTGCTTAGTGTTCTGTAAATTCATCTCACAGAGTTACATCTGTATTTCGTGCATCTCTTCGCTAGCCTTATTTCTGTGGAATCTGAGAACAGATATTTCGGATCGCTTTGAAGACTATAGGGCCAAAGGAAATATCCTGCGATAACAAAGAGAAAGAAGCTTTCTGAGAAACTTCTTTGTGTTCTGTGAAATCATCTCACAGAGTTACAGCTTTCCCCTCAAGAAGCCTTTCGCTAAGACAGTTCTTGTGGAATTGGCAAAGTGATATTTGGAAGCCCTTAGAGGGCTATGGTGAAAAAGGAAATATCCTCAGATGAAATCTGGAAAGAAGCTTTCTGAGAAACTGCTTAGTGTTCTGTGAATTCATCTCACAGAGTTATATCTGTATTTCGTGAATCTCTTTGCTAGCCTTATTTCTGTGGAATCTGAGAACAGATATTTCGGATCCCTTTGAAGACTATAGGTCCAAAGGAAATACCCTCCGATAACAAAGAGAAAGAAGCTTTCTGAGAAACTTCTTTCTGAACTGTGAAATCATCTCACAGAGTTACAGCTTTCGCCTCAAGAAGCCTTTCGCTAAGACAGTTCTTGTGGAATTGGCAAAGTGATATTTGGAAGCCCATACAGGCCTATGGTGAAAAAGGAAATATCCTCAGATGAAATCTGGAAAGAAGCTTTCTGAGAAACTGCTTAGTGTTCTGTGAATTCATCTCACAGAGTTACATCTGTATTTCGTGGATCTCTTTGCTAGCCTTATTTCTGTGGAATCTGAGAACAGATATTTCGGATCCCTTTGAAGACTATAGGGCCAAAGGAAATATCCTCCGATAACAAAGAGAAAGAAGCTTTCTGAGAAACTTCTTTGTGTTCTGTGAAATCATCTCACAGAGTTACAGCTTTCCCCTCAAGAAGCCTTTCGCTAAGACAGTTCTTGTGGAATTGGCAAAGTGATATTTGGAAGCCCATAGAGGGCTATGGTGAAAAAGGAAATGTCCTCAGATGAAATCTGGAAAGAAGCTTTTTGAGAAACTGCTTAGTGTTCTGTGAATTCCTCTCACAGAGTTACATCTGGACTTCGTGGATCTCTTTGCCAGCCTTATTTCTGTGGAATCTGAGAACAGATATTTCAGATCCCTTTGAAGACTATAGAGCCAAAGGAAATATCCTGCGATAACAAAGAGAAAGAAGCTTTCTGAGAAACTTCTTTATGTTCAGTGAAATCATCTCACAGAGTTACAGCTTTCCCCTCAAGAAGCCTTTCGCTAGGACAGTTCTTGTGTAATTGGCAAAGAGATATTTGGAAGCCCATAGAGGGCTATGGTGAAAAAGGAAATATCCTCAGATGAAATCTGGAAAGAAGCTTTCTGAGAAACTGCTTAGCGTTCTGTGAATTCATCTCACAGAGTTACATCTGTATTTCGTGGATCTCTTTGCTAGCCTTATTTCTGTGGAATCTGAGAACAAATATTTCGAATCCCTTTGAAGAATATAGGGCCAAAGGAAATATCCTGCGATAACAAAGAGAAAGAACCTTTCTGAGAAACTTTTTTGTGTTCTGTGAAATCATCTCACAGAGTTACAGCTTTCCCCTCAAGAAGCCTTTCGCTAAGACAGTTCTTGTGGAAAAGGCAAAGTGATATTTTGAAGCCCATAGAGGGCTACGGTGAAAAAGGAAATATCCTCAGATGAAATCTGGAAAGAAGCTTTCTGAGAAACTGCTTAGTGTTCTGTTAATTCATCTCACACAGTTACATCTGTATTTCGTGGATCTCTTTGCTAGTCTTATTTCTGTGGAATCTGGGAACAGATATTTCGGATCCCTTTGAAGACTATAGGGCCAAAGGAAATATCCTGCGATAACAAAGAGAAAGAAGCTTTCTGAGAAACTTCTTTCTGTTCTGTGAAATCATCTCACAGAGTTACAGCTTTCCCCTCAAGAAGCCTTTCGCTAAGACAGTTCTTGTGGAATTGGCCAAGTGATATTTGGAAGCCCCTAGACGGCTATGGTGAAAAAGGAAATATCCTCAGATGAAATCTGGAAAGAAGCTTTCTGAGAAACTGCTTAGTGTTCTGTGAATTCATCTCACAGAGTTACATCTGTATTTCGTGGATCTCTTTGCTAGCCTTATTTCTGTGGAATCTGAGAACAGATATTTCGGATCCCTTTGAAGACTATAGGGCCAAAGGAAATATCCTGCGATAACAAAGAGAAAGAAGCTTTCTGAGAAACTTCTTTGTGTTCTGTGAAATCATCTCACAGAGTTACAGCTTTCCCCTCAAGAAGCCTTTCGCTAAGACAGTTCTTGTGGAATTGGCAAAGTGATATTTGGAAGCCCATAGAGGGCTATGGTGAAAAAGGAAATATCCTCAGATGAAATCTGGAAAGAAACTTTCTGAGAAACTGCTTAGTGTTCTGTGAATTCATCTCACACAGTTACATCTGTATTTCGTGGATCTCTTTGCTAGCCTTATATTTGTGGAATCTGGAAACAGATATTTCGGATCCCTTTGAAGACTATAGGGCCAAAGGAAATATCCTCCGATAACAAAGAGAAAGAAGCTTTCTGAGAAACTTCTTTGTGTTCTGTGAAATCATCTCACAGAGTTACAGCTTTCCCCTCAATAAGCCTTTAACTAAGACAGTTCTTGTGAAATTGGCAAAGAGATATTTGGAAGCCCATAGAGGGCTATGGTGAAAAAGGAAATATCCTCAGATGAAATCTGGAAAGAAGCTTTCTGAGAAACTGCTTAGTGTTCTGGAATTCATCTCACAGAGTTACATCTGTATTTCGTGGATCTCTTTGCTAGCCTTATTTCTGTGGAATCTGAAAACAGATATTTCGGATCCCTTTGAAGAGTATAGGGCCAAAGGAAATATCCTGCGATAACAAAGAGAAAGAAGCTTTCTGAAAAACTTCTCTCTGTTCTGTGAAATCATCTCACAGAGTTACAGCTTTCCCCTCAAGAAGCCTTTCGCTAAGACAGTTCTTGTGGAATTGGCAAAGTGATATTTGGAAGCCCATAGAGGGCTATGGTGAAAAAGGAAATATCCTCAGATGAAATCTGGAAAGAAGCTTTCTGAGAAACTGCTTAGTGTTCTGTTAATTCATCTCACAGAGTTACATCTGAATTTCGTGGATCTCTTTGCTAGCCGTCTTTCTGTGTAATCTGAGAACACATATTTCAGATCCCTTTGAAGACTATAGGGCCAAAGGAAATATCCTCCGATAACAAAGAGAAAGAAGCTTTCTGAGAAACTTCTTTGTGTTCAGTGAAATCATCTCACAGAGTTACAGCTTTCCCCTCAAGAAGCCTTTCGCTAGGACAGTTCTTGTGTAATTGGCAAAGAGATATTTGGAAGCCCATAGAGGTCTATGGTGAAAAAGGAAATATCCTCAGATGAAATCTGGAAAGAAGCTTTCTGGGAAACTGCTTAGTGTTCTGTGAATTCGTCTCACAGAGTTACATCTGTATTTCGTGGATCTCTTTGCTAGCCTTATTTCTGTGGAATCTGAGAACACATATTTCGGATCCCTTTGAAGACTATAGGGCCAAAGGAAATATCCTGCGATAACAAAGATAAAGAACCTTTCTGAGAAACTTCTTTGTGTTCTGTGAAATCATCTCACAGAGTTACAGCTTTCCCCTCAAGAAGCCTTTCGCTAAGACAGTTCTTGTGGAAAAGGCAAAGTGATATTTGGAAGCCCGTAGAGGGCTATGGTGAAAAAGGAAATATCCTCAGATGAAATCTGGAAAGAAGCTTTCTGAGAAACTGCTTAGTGTTCTGTTAATTCATCTCACAGAGTTACATCTGTATTTCGTGGATCTCTTTGCTAGCCTTATTTCTGTGGATTCTGGGAACAGATATTTCGGATCCCTTTGAAGACTATAGGGCCAAAGGAAATATCCTGCGATAACAAAGAGAAAGAATCTTTCTGAGAAACTTCTTTCTGTTCTGTGAAATCATCTCACAGAGTTACAGCTTTCCCCTCAAGAAGCATTTCGCTAAGACAGTTCTTGTGGAATTGGCAAAGTGATATTTGGAAGCCCATAGAGGGCTACGGTGAAAAAGGAAATATCCTCAGATGAAATCTGGAAAGAAGCTTTCTGAGAAACTGCTTAGTGTTCTGTGAATTCATCTCACAGAGTTATATCTGTATTTCGTGAATCTCTTTGCTAGCCTTATTTCTGTGGAATCTGAGAACAGATATTTCGGATCCCTTTGAAGACTATAGGTCCAAAGGAAATATCCTCCGATAACAAAGAGAAAGAAGCTTTCTGAGAAACTTCTTTCTGTTCTGTGAAATCATCTCACAGAGTTACAGCTTTCCCCTCAAGAAGCCTTTCGCTAAGACAGTTCTTGTGGAATTGGCAAAGTGATATTTGGAAGCCCATACTGGGCTATGGTGAAAAAGGAAATATCCTCAGATGAAATCTGGAAAGAAGCTTTCTGAGAAACTGCTTAGTGTTCTGTGAATTCATCTCACAGAGTTACATCTGTATTTCGTGGATCTCTTTGCTAGCCTTATTTCTGTGGAATCTGAGAACAGATATTTCGGATCCCTTTGAAGACTATAGGGCCAAAGGAAATATCCTCCGATAACAAAGAGAAAGAAGCTTTCTGAGAAACTTCTTTGTGTTCTGTGAAATCATCTCACAGAGTTACAGCTTTCCCCTCAAGAAGCCTTTCGCTAAGACAGTTCTTGTGGAATTGGCAAAGTGATATTTGGAAGCCCATAGAGGGCTATGGTGAAAAAGGAAATATCCTCAGATGAAATCTGGAAAGAAGCTTTCTTAGAAACTGCTTAGTATTCTGTGAATTCCTCTCACAGAGTTACATCTGTATTTCGTGGATCTCTTTGCCAGCCTTATTTCTGTGGAATCTGAGAACAGATATTTCAGATCCCTTTGAAGACTATAGAGCCAAAGGAAATATCCTCCGATAACAAAGAGAAAGAAGCTTTCTGAGAAACATCTTTGTGTTCAGTGAAATCATCTCACAGAGTTACAGCTTTCCCCTCAAGAAGCCTTTCGCTAGGACAGTTCTTGTGTAATTCGCAAAGAGATATTTGGAAGCCCATAGAGGGCTATGGTGAAAAAGGAAATATCCTCAGATGAAATCTGGAAAGAAGCTTTCTGAGAAACTGCTTAGTGTTCTGTGAATTCATCTCACAGAGTTACATCTGTATTTCGTGGATCTCTTTGCTAGCCTTATTTCTGTGGAATCTGAGAACAAATATTTCGGATCCCTTTGAAGACTATAGGGCCAAAGGAAATATCCTGCGATAACAAAGAGAAAGAACCTTTCTGAGAAACTTTTTTGTGTTCTGTGAAATCATCTCACAGAGTTACAGCTTTCCCCTCAAGAAGCCTTTCGCTAAGACAGTTCTTGTGGAAAAGGCAAAGTGATATTTGGAAGCCCATAGAGGGCTATGGTGAAAAAGGAAATATCCTCAGATGAAATCTGGAAAGAAGCTTTCTGAGAAACTGCTTAGTGTTCTGTTAATTCATCTCACACAGTTACATCTGTATTTCGTGGATCTCTTTGCTAGTCTTATTTCTGTGGAATCTGGGAACAGATATTTCGGATCCCTTTGAAGACTATAGGGCCAAAGGAAATATCCTGCGATAACAAAGAGAAAGAAGCTTTCTGAGAAACTTCTTTCTGTTCTGTGAAATCATCTCACAGAGTTACAGCTTTCCCCTCAAGAAGCCTTTCGCTAAGACAGTTCTTGTGGAATTGGCCAAGTGATATTTGGAAGCCCCTAGACGGCTATGGTGAAAAAGGAAATATCCTCAGATGAAATCTGGAAAGAAGCTTTCTGAGAAACTGCTTAGTGTTCTGTAAATTCATCTCACAGAGTTACATCTGTATTTCGTGGATCTCCTTGCTAGCCTTATTTCTGTGGAATCTGAGAACAGATATTTCGGATCCCTTTGAAGACTATAGGGCCAAAGGAAATATCCTGCGATGACAAAGAGAAAGAAGCTTTCTGAGAAACTTCTTTCTGTTCTGTGAAATCATCTCACAGAGTTACAGCTTTCCCCTCAAGAAGCCTTTCCCTAAGACAGTTCTTGTGGAATTGGCAAAGTGATATTTGGAAGCCCATAGAGGGCTATGGTGAAAAAGGAAATATCCTCAGATGAAATCTGGAAAGAAGCTTTCTGAGAAACTGCTTAGTGTTCTGTGAATTCATCTCACAGAGTTACATCTGTATTTCGTGGATCTCTTTGCTAGCCTTATTTCTGTGGAATCTGAGAACAGATATTTCGGATCTCTTTGAAGACTATAGGTCCAAAGGAAATATCCTCCGATAACAAAGAGAAAGAAGCTTTCTGAGAAACTTCTTTGTGTTCTGTGAAATCATCTCACAGAGTTACAGCTTTCCCCTCAAGAAGCCTTGCGCTAAGACAGTTCTTGTGGAATTGGCAAAGTGATATTTGAAAGCCCGTAGAGGGCTATGGTGAAAAAGGAAATATCCTCAGATGAAAACTGGAAGGAAGCTTTCTGAGAAACTGCTTAGTGTTCTGTGAATTCATCTCACAGTGTTACATCTGTATTTCGTTGATCTCTTTGCTAGCCTTATTTCTGTGGAATCTGAAAACAGATATTTCGGATCCCTTTGAAGACTATAGGGCCAAAGGAAATATCCTGCGATAACAAAGAGAAGGAAGCTTTCTGAGAAACTTCTTTGTGTTCTGTGAAATCATCTCACAGAGTTACAGCTTTCCCCTCAAGAAGCCTTTCGCTAAGACAGTTCTTGTGGAATTGGCAAAGTGATATTTGGAAGCCCATAGAGGGCTATGGTGAAAAAGGAAATATCCTCAGATGAAATCTGGAAAGAAGCTTTCTGAGAAACTGCTTAGTGTTCTGTGAATTCATCTCACAGAGTTACATCTGTATTTCGTGGATCTCTTTGCTAGCCTTATTTCTGTGGAATCTGAGAACAGATATTTCGGATCCCTTTGAAGACTATAGGGCCAAAGGAAATATCCTCCGATAACAAAGAGAAAGAAGCTTTCTGAGAAACTTCTTTGTGTTCTGTGAAATCATCTCACAGAGTTACAGCTTTCCCCTCAAGAAGCCTTTCGCTAAGACAGTTCTTGTGGAATTGGCAAAGTGATATTTGGAAGCCCATAGAGGGCTATGGTGAAAAAGGAAATATCCTCAGATGAAATCTGGAAAGAAGCTTTCTGAGAAACTGCTTAGTGTTCTGTGAATTCATCTCACAGAGTTACATCTGTATTTCGTGGATCTCTTTGCTAGCCTTATTTTTGTGGAATCTGAAAACAGATATTTCGGATCCCTTTGAAGACTATAGGGCCAAAGGAAATATCCTGCGATAACAAAGAGAAAGAAGCTTTCTGAGAAACTTCTTTCTGTTCTGTGAAATCATCTCACAGAGTTACAGCTTTCCCCTCAAGAAGCCTTTCGCTAAGACAGTTCTTGTGGAATTGGCAAAGTGATATTTGGAAGCCCATAGAGGGCTATGGTGAAAAAGGAAATATCCTCAGATGATATCTGGAAAGAAGCTTTCTGAGAAACTGCTTAGTGTTCTGTGAATTCATCTCACAGAGTTACATCTGTATTTCGTGGATCTCTTTGCTAGCCTTATTTCTGTGGAATCTGAGAATAGATATTTCGGATCCCTTTGAAGACGATAGGGCCAAAGGAAATATCCTGCGATAACAAAGAGAAAGAACCTTTCTGAGAAACTTCTTTGTGTTCTGTGAAATTATCTCACAGAGTTACAGCTTTCCCCTCAAGAAGCCTTTCGCTAAGAGAGTTCTTGTGGAAAAGGCAAAGTGATATTTGGAAGCCCATAGAGGGCTATGGTGAAAAAGGAAATATCCTCAGATGAAATCTGGAAAGAAGCTTTCTGAGAAACTGCTTAGTGTTCTGTTAATTCATCTCACACAGTTACATCTGTATTTCGTGGATCTCTTTGCTAGTCTTATTTCTGTGGAATCTGGGAACAGATATTTCGGATCCCTTTGAAGACTATAGGGCCAAAGGAAATATCCTGCGATAACAAAGAGAAAGAAGCTTTCTGAGAAACTTCTTTCTGTTCTGTGAAATCATCTCACAGAGTTACAGCTTTCCCCTCAAGAAGCCTTTCGCTAAGACAGTTCTTGTGGAATTGGCAAAGTGATATTTGGAAGCCCCTAGACGGCTATGGTGAAAAAGGAAATATCCTCAGATGAAATCTGGAAAGAAGCTTTCTGAGAAACTGCTTAGTGTTCTGTGAATTCATCTCACACAGTTATATCTGTATTTCGTGGATCTCTTTGCTAGCCTTATTTTTGTGGAATCTGAGAACAGATACTTCGGATCCCTTTGAAGACTATAGGGCCAAAGGAAATATCCTCCGATAACAAAGAGAAAGAAGCTTTCTGAGAAACTTCTTTGTGTTCTGTGAAATCATCTCACAGAGTTACAGCTTTCCCCTCAATAAGCCTTTAACTAAGACAGTTCTTGTGAAATTGGCAAAGAGATATTTGGAAGCCCATAGAGGGCTATGGTGAAAAAGGAAATATCCTCAGATGAAATCTGGAAAGAAGCTTTCTGAGAAACTGCTTAGTGTTCTGGAATTCATCTCACAGAGTTACATCTGTATTTCGTGGATCTCTTTGCTAGCCTTATTTCTGTGGAATCTGAAAACAGATATTTCGGATCCCTTTGAAGACTATAGGGCCAAAGGAAATATCCTGCGATAACAAAGAGAAAGAAGCTTTCTGAGAAACTTCTTTCTGTTCTGTGAAATCATCTCACAGAGTTACAGCTTTGCCCTCAAGAAGCCTTTCGCTAAGACAGTTCTTGTGGAATTGGCAAAGTGATATTTGGAAGCCCATAGAGGGCTATGGTGAAAAAGGAAATATCCTCAGATGATATCTGGAAAGAAGCTTTCTGAGAAACTGCTTAGTGTTCTGTGAATTCATCTCACAGAGTTACATCTGTATTTCGTGGATCTCTTTGCTAGCCTTATTTCTGTGGAATCTGAGAATAGATATTTCGGATCCCTTTGAAGACGATAGGGCCAAAGGAAATATCCTGCGATAACAAAGAGAAAGAACCTTTCTGATAAACTTCTTTGTGTTCTGTGAAATTATCTCACAGAGTTACAGCTTTCCCCTCAAGAAGCCTTTCGCTAAGACAGTTCTTGTGGAAAAGGCAAAGTGATATTTGGAAGCCCATAGAGGGCTATGGTGAAAAAGGAAATATCCTCAGATGAAATCTGGAAAGAAGCTTTCTGAGAAACTGCTTAGTGTTCTGTTAATTCATCTCACACAGTTACATCTGTATTTCGTGGATCTCTTTGCTAGTCTTATTTCTGGGGAATCTGGGAACAGATATTTCGGATCCCTTTGAAGACTATAGGGCCAAAGGAAATATCCTGCGATAACAAAGAGAAAGAAGCTTTCTGAGAAACTTCTTTCTGTTCTGTGAAATCATCTCACAGAGTTACAGCTTTCCCCTCAAGAAGCCTTTCGCTAAGACAGTTCTTGTGGAATTGGCAAAGTGATATTTGGAAGCCCCTAGACGGCTATGGTGAAAAAGGAAATATCCTCAGATGAAATCTGGAAAGAAGCTTTCTGAGAAACTGCTTAGTGTTCTGTAAATTCATCTCACAGAGTTACATCTGTATTTCCTGGATCTCTTTGCTAGCCTTATTTCTGTGGAATCTGAGAACAGATATTTCGGATCCCTTTGAAGACTATAGGGCCAAAGGAAATATCCTGCGATGACAAAGAGAAAGAAGCTTTCTGAGAAACTTCTTTCTGTTCTGTGAAATCATCTCACAGAGTTACAGCTTTCCCCTCAAGAAGCCTTTCCCTAAGACAGTTCTTGTGGAAAAGGCAAAGTGATATTTGGAAGCCCATAGAGGGCTATGGTGAAAAAGGAAATATCCTCAGATGAAATCTGGAAAGAAGCTTTCTGAGAAACTGCTTAGTGTTCTGTTAATTCATCTCACACAGTTACATCTGTATTTCGTGGATCTCTTTGCTAGTCTTATTTCTGTGGAATCTGGGAACAGATATTTCGGATCCCTTTGAAGACTATAGGGCCAAAGGAAATATCCTGCGATAAAAAAGAGAAAGAAGCTTTCTGAGAAACTTCTTTCTGTTCTGTGAAATCATCTCACAGAGTTACAGCTTTCCCCTCAAGAAGCCTTTCGCTAAGACAGTTCTTGTGGAATTGGCCAAGTGATATTTGGAAGCCCCTAGACGGCTATGGTGAAAAAGGAAATATCCTCAGATGAAATCTGGAAAGAAGCTTTCTGAGAAACTGCTTAGTGTTCTGTGAATTCATCTCACAGAGTTACATCTGTATTTCGTGGATCTCTTTGCTAGCCTTATTTCTGTGGAATCTGAGAACAGATATTTCGGATCCCTTTGAAGACTATAGGGCCAAAGGAAATATCCTGCGATAACAAAGAGAAAGAAGCTTTCTGAGAAACTTCTTTGTGTTCTGTGAAATCATCTCACAGAGTTACAGCTTTCCCCTCAAGAAGCCTTTCGCTAAGACAGTTCTTGTGGAATTGGCAAAGTGATATTTGGAAGCCCATAGAGGGCTATGGTGAAAAAGGAAATATCCACAGATGAAATCTGGAAAGAAGCTTTCTGAGAAACTGCTTAGTGTTCTGTGAATTCATCTCACACAGTTACATCTGTATTTCGTGGATCTCTTTGCTAGCCTTATTTTTGTGGAATCTGAGAACAGATATTTCGGATCCCTTTGAAGACTATAGGGCCAAAGGAAATATCCTCCGATAACAGAGAGAAAGAAGCTTTCTGAGAAACTTCTTTGTGTTCTGTGAAATCATCTCACAGAGTTAAAGCTTTCCCCTCAATAAGCCTTTAACTAAGACAGTTCTTGTGAAATTGGCAAAGAGATATTTGGAAGCCCATAGAGGGCTATGGTGAAAAAGGAAATATCCTCAGATGAAATCTGGAAAGAAGCTTTCTGAGAAACTGCTTAGTGTTCTGGAATTCATCTCACAGAGTTACATCTGTATTTCGTGGATCTCTTTGCTAGCCTTATTTCTGTGGAATCTGAAAACAGATATTTCGGATCCCTTTGAAGACTATAGGGCCAAAGGAAATATCCTGCGATAACAAAGAGAAAGAAGCTTTCTGAGAAACTTCTTTCTGTTCTGTGAAATCATCTCACAGAGTTACAGCTTTCCCCTCAAGAAGCCTTTCGCTAAGACAGTTCTTGTGGAATTGGCAAAGTGATATTTGCAAGCCCATAGAGGGCTATGGTGAAAAAGGAAATATCCTCAGATGAAATCTGGAAAGAAGCTCTCTGAGAAACTGCTTAGTGTTCTGTTAATTCATCTCACAGAGTTACATCTGAATTTCGTGGATCTCTTTGCTAGCCGTCTTTCTGTGTAATCTGAGAACACATATTTCAGATCCCTTTGAAGACTATAGGGCCAAAGGAAATATCCTCCGATAACAAAGAGAAAGAAGCTTTCTGAGAAACTTCTTTGTGTTCCATGAAATCATCTCACAGAGTTACAGCTTTCCCCTGAAGACGCCTTTCGCTAGGACAGTTCTTGTGTAATTGGCAAAGAGATATTTGGAAGCCCATAGAGGGCTATGGTGAAAAAGGAAATATCCTCAGATGAAATCTGGAAAGAAGCTTTCTGAGAAACTGCTTAGTGTTCTGTGAATTCATCTCACAGAGTTACATCTGTATTTCGTGGATCTCTTTGCTAGCCTTATTTCTGTGTAATCTGAGAACAAATATTTCGGATCCCTTTGAAGACTATAGGGCCAAAGGAAATATCCTGCGATAACAAAGAGAGAGAACCTTTCTGAGAAACTTCTTTGTGTTCTGTGAAATCATCTCACAGAGTTACAGCTTTCCCATCAAGAAGCCTTTCGCTAAGACAGTTCTTGTGGAAAAGGCAAAGTGATATTTGGAAGCCCATAGAGGGCTATGGTGAAAAAGGAAATATCCTCAGATGAAATCTGGAAAGAAGCTTTCTGAGAAACTGCTTAGTGTTCTGTTAATTCATCTCACAGAGTTACATCTGTATTTCGTGGATCTCTTTGCTAGCCTTATTTCTGTGGATTCTGGGAACAGATATTTCGGATCCCTTTGAAGACTATAGGGCCAAAGGAAATATCCTCCGATAACAAAGAGAAAGAAGCTTTCTGAGAAACTTCTTTCTGTTCTGTGAAATCATCTCACAGAGTTACAGCTTTCCCCTCAAGAAGCCTTTCGCTAAGACAGTTCTTGTGGAATTGGCCAAGTGATATTTGGAAGCCCATAGAGGGCTATGGTGAAAAAGGAAATATCCCCAGATGAAATCTGGAAAGAAGCTTTCTGAGAAACTGCTTAGTGTTCTGTTAATTCATCTCACAGAGTTACATCTGTATTTCGTGGATCTCTTTGCTAGCCTTATTTCTGTGGAATCTGAGAACAGATATTTCCGATCCCTTTGAAGACTATAGGGCCAAAGGAAATATCCTGCGATAACAAAGAGAAAGAAGCTTTCTGAGAAACTTCTTTGTGTTCTGTGAAATCATCTCACAGAGTTACAGCTTTCCCCTCAAGAAGTCTTTCGCTAAGACAGTTCTTGTGGAATTGGCAAAGTGATATTTGGAAGAACATAGAGGGCTATGGTGAAAAAGGAAATATCCTCAGATGAAATCTGGAAAGAAGCTTTCTGAGAAACTGCTTAGTATGCTGTAAATTCATCTCACAGAGTTACATCTGTATTTCGTGGATCTCTTTGCTAGCCTTATTTCTCTGGAATCTGAGAACAGATATTTCGGATCCCTTTGAAGACTATAGGGCCAAAGGAAATATCCTGCGATAACAAAGAGAAAGAAGCTTTCTGAGAAACTTCTTTGTGTTCTGTGATATCATCTCACACAGTTACAGCTTTCCCCTCAAGAAGCCTTTCGCTAAGACAGTTCTTGTGGAATTGGCCAAGTGATATTTGGAAGCCCATAGAGGGCTATGGTGAAAAAGGAAATATCCTCAGATGAAATCTGGAAAGAAGCTTTCTGAGAAACTGCTTAGTGTACTGTGAATTCATCTCACAGAGTTATATCTGTATTTCGTGAATCTCTTTGCTACCTTATTTCTGTGGAATCTGAGAACAGATATTTCGGATCCCTTTGAAGACTATAGGTCCAAAGGAAATATCCTGCGATAACAAAGAGAAAGAAGCTTTCTGAGAAACTTCTTTCTGTTCTGTGAAATCATCTCACAGAGTTACAGCTTTCCCCTCAAGAAGCCTTTCGCTAAGACAGTTCTTGTGGAATTGGCAAAGTGATATTTGGAAGCCCATAGAGGGCTATGGTGAAAAAGGAAATATCCTCAGATGAAATCTGGAAAGAAGCTTTCTGAGAAACTGCTTAGTGTTCTGTGAATTCATCTCACAGAGTTACATCTGTATTTCGTGGATCTCTTTGCTAGCCTTATTTCTGTGGAATCTGAGAACAGATATTTCGGATCCCTTTGAAGACTATAGGGCCAAAGGAAATATCCTCCGATAACAAAGAGAAAGAAGCTTTCTGAGAAACTTCTTTGTGTTCTGTGAAATCATCTCACAGAGTTACAGCTTTCCCCTCAAGAAGCCTTTCGCTAAGACAGTTCTTGTGGAATTGGCAAAGTGATATTTGGAAGCCCATAGAGGGCTATGGTGAAAAAGGAAATATCCTCAGATGAAATCTGGAAAGAAGCTTTCTGAGAAACTGCTTAGTGTTCTGGAATTCATCTCACAGAGTTACATCTGTATTTCGTGGATCTCTTTGCTAGCCTTATTTCTGTGGAATCTGAAAACAGATATTTCGGATCCCTTTGAAGACTATAGGGCCAAAGGAAATATCCTGCGATAACAAGGAGAAAGAAGCTTTCTGAGAAACTTCTTTGTGTTCTGTGAAATCATCTCACAGAGTTACAGCTTTCCCCTCAAGAAGCCTTTCGCTAAGACAGTTCTTGTGGAATTGGCAAAGTGATATTTGGAAGCCCATAGAGGGCTATGGTGAAAAAGGAAATATCCTCAGATGATATCTGGAAAGAAGCTTTCTGAGAAACTGCTTAGTGTTCTGTGAATTCATCTCACAGAGTTACATCTGTATTTCGTGGATCTCTTTGCTAGCCTTATTTCTGTGGAATCTGAGAATAGATATTTCGGATCCCTTTGAAGACGATAGGGCCAAAGGAAATATCCTGCGATAACAAAGAGAAAGAACCTTTCTGAGAAACTTCTTTGTGTTCTGTGAAATTATCTCACAGAGTTACAGCTTTCCCCTCAAGAAGCCTTTCGCTAAGACAGTTCTTGTGGAAAAGGCAAAGTGATATTTGGAAGCCCATAGAGGGCTATGGTGAAAAAGGAAATATCCTCAGATGAAATCTGGAAAGAAGCTTTCTGAGAAACTGCTTAGTGTTCTGTTAATTCATCTCACACAGTTACATCTGTATTTCGTGGATCTCTTTGCTAGTCTTATTTCTGGGGAATCTGGGAACAGATATTTCGGATCCCTTTGAAGACTATAGGGCCAAAGGAAATATCCTGCGATAACAAAGAGAAAGAAGCTTTCTGAGAAACTTCTTTCTGTTCTGTGAAATCATCTCACAGAGTTACAGCTTTCCCCTCAAGAAGCCTTTCGCTAAGACAGTTCTTGTGGAATTGGCAAAGTGATATTTGGAAGCCCCTAGACGGCTATGGTGAAAAAGGAAATATCTTCAGATGAAATCTGGAAAGAAGCTTTCTGAGAAACTGCTTAGTGTTCTGTAAATTCATCTCACAGAGTTACATCTGTATTTCCTGGATCTCTTTGCTAGCCTTATTTCTGTGGAATCTGAGAACAGATATTTCGGATCCCTTTGAAGACTATAGGGCCAAAGGAAATATCCTGCGATGACAAAGAGAAAGAAGCTTTCTGAGAAACTTCTTTGTGTTCTGTGAAATCATCTCACAGAGTTACAGCTTTCCCCTCAAGAAGTCTTTCGCTAAGACAGTTCTTGTGGAATTGGCAAAGTGATATTTGGAAGCCCATAGAGGGCTATGGTGAAAAAGGAAATATCCTCAGATGAAATCTGGAAAGAAGCTCTCTGAGAAACTGCTTAGTGTTCTGTTAATTCATCTCAGAGAGTTACATCTGAATTTCGTGGATCTCTTTGCTAGCCGTCTTTCTGTGTAATCTGAGAACACATATTTCAGATCCCTTTGAAGACTATAGGGCCAAAGGAAATATCCTCCGATAACAAAGAGAAAGAAGCTTTCTGAGAGACTTCTTTGTGTTCCATGAAATCATCTCACAGAGTTACAGCTTTCCCCTCAAGAAGCCTTTCGCTAGGACAGTTCTTGTGTAATTGGCAAAGAGATATTTGGAAGCCCATAGAGGGCTATGGTGAAAAAGGAAATATCCTCAGATGAAATCTGGAAAGAAGCTTTCTGAGAAACTGCTTAGTGTTCTGTGAATTCATCTCACAGAGTTACATCTGTATTTCGTGGATCTCTTTGCTAGCCTTATTTCTGTGGAATCTGAGAACAAATATTTCGGATCCCTTTGAAGACTATAGGGCCAAAGGAAATATCCTGCGATAACAAAGAGAAAGAACCTTTCTGAGAAACTTCTTTGTGTTCTGTGAAATCATCTCACAGAGTTACAGCTTTCCCCTCAAGAAGCCTTTCGCTAAGACAGTTCTTGTGGAAAAGGCAAAGTGATATTTGGAAGCCCATAGAGGGCTATGGTGAAAAAGGAAATATCCTCAGATGAAATCTGGAAAGAAGCTTTCTGAGAAACTGCTTAGTGTTCTGTTAATTCATCTCACAGAGTTACATCTGTATTTCGTGGATCTCTTTGCTAGCCTTATTTCTGTGGATTCTGGGAACAGATATTTCGGATCCCTTTGAAGACTATAGGGCCAAAGGAAATATCCTGCGATAACAAAGAGAAAGAAGCTTTCTGAGAAACTTCTTTCTGTTCTGTGAAATCATCTCACAGAGTTACAGCTTTCCCCTCAAGAAGCCTTTCGCTAAGACAGTTCTTGTGGAATTGGCAAAGTGATATTTGGAAGCCCATAGAGGGCTATGGTGAAAAAGGAAATATCCCCAGATGAAATCTGGAAAGAAGCTTTCTGAGAAACTGCTTAGTGTTCTGTGAATTCATCTCACAGAGTTACATCTGTATTTCGTGGATCTCTTTGCTAGCCTTATTTCTGTGGAATCTGAGAACAGATATTTCGGATCCCTTTGAAGACTATAGGGCCAAAGGAAATATCCTCCGATAACAAAGAGAAAGAAGCTTTCTGAGAAACTTCTTTGTGTTCTGTGAAATCATCTCACAGAGTTACAGCTTTCCCCTCAAGAAGCCTTTCGCTAAGACAGTTCTTGTGGAATTGGCAAAGTGATATTTGGAAGCCCATAGAGGGCTATGGTGAAAAAGGAAATATCCTCAGATGAAATCTGGAAAGAAGCTTTCTGAGAAACTGCTTAGTGTTCTGTGAATTCCTCTCACAGAGTTACATCTGTATTTCGTGGATCTCTTTGCTAGCCTTATTTCTGTGGAATCTGAGAACAGATATTTCAGATCCCTTTGAAGACTATAGAGCCAAAGGAAATATCCTCCGATAACAAAGAGAAAGAAGCTTTCTGAGAAACATCTTTGTGTTCAGTGAAATCATCTCACAGAGTTACAGCTTTCCCCTCATGAAGCCTTTCGCTAGGACAGTTCTTGTGTAATTGGCAAAGAGATATTTGGAAGCCCATAGAGGGCTATGGTGAAAAAGGAAATATCCTCAGATGAAATCTGGAAAGAAGCTTTCTGAGAAACTGCTTAGTGTTCTGTGAATTCATCTCACAGAGTTACATCTGTATTTCCTGGATCTCTTTGCTAGCCTTATTTATGTGGAATCTGAGAACAAATATTTCGGATCCCTTTGAAGACTATAGGGCCAAAGGAAATATCCTGCGATAACAAAGAGAAAGAACCTTTCTGAGAAACTTTTTTGTGTTCTGTGAAATCATCTCACAGAGTTACAGCTTTCCCCTCAAGAAGCCTTTCGCTAAGACAGTTCTTGTGGAAAAGGCAAAGTGATATTTGGAAGCCCTTAGAGGGCTATGGTGAAAAAGGAAATATCCTCAGATGAAATCTGGAAAGAAGCTTTCTGAGAAACTGCTTAGTGTTCTGTTAATTCATCTCACACAGTTACATCTGTTTTTCGTGGATCTCTTTGCTAGTCTTATTTCTGTGGAATCTGGGAACAGATATTTCGGATCCCTTTGAAGACTATAGGGCCAAAGGAAATATCCTGTGATAACAAAGAGAAAGAAGCTTTCTGAGAAACTTCTTTCTGTTCTGTGAAATCATCTCACAGAGTTACAGCTTTCCCCTCAAGAAGCCTTTCGCTAAGACAGTTCTTGTGGAATTGGCCAAGTGATATTTGGAAGCCCCTAGACGGCTATGGTGAAAAAGGAAATATCCTCAGATGAAATCTGGAAAGAAGCTTTCTGAGAAACTGCTTAGTGTTCTGTAAATTCATCTCACAGAGTTACATCTGTATTTCGTGGATCTCTTTGCTAGCCTTATTTCTGTGGAATCTGAGAACAGATATTTCCGATCCCTTTGAAGACTATAGGGCCAAAGGAAATATCCCGCGATGACAAAGAGAAAGAAGCTTTCTGAGAAACTTCTTTCTGTTCTGTGAAATCATCTCACAGAGTTACAGCTTTCCCCTCAAGAAGCCTTTCGCTAAGACAGTTCTTGTGGAATTGGCAAAGTGATATTTGGAAGCCCATAGAGGGCTATGGTGAAAAAGGAAATATCCTCAGATGAAATCTGGAAAGAAGCTTTCTGAGAAACTGCTTAGTGTTCTGTGAATTCATCTCACAGAGTTACATCTGTATTTCGTGGATCTCTTTGCTAGCCTTATTTCTGTGGAATCTGAGAACAGATATTTCGGATCCCTTTGAAGACTATAGTTCCAAAGGAAATATCCCCCGATAACAAAGAGAAAGAAGCTTTCTGAGAAACTTCTTTGTGTTCTGTGAAATCATCTCACAGAGTTACAGCTTTCCCCTCAAGAAGCCTTTCCGTAAGACAGTTCTTGTGAAATTGGCAAAGAGATATTTGGAAGCCCATAGAGGGCTATGGTGAAAAAGGAAATATCCTCAGATGAAATCTGGAAAGAAGCTTTCTGAGAAACTGCTTAGTGTTCTGTGAATTCATCTCACAGAGTTACATGTGTATTTCGTGGATCTCTTTGCTAGCCTTATTTCTGTGGAATCTGAGAAAAGATATTTCGGATCCCTATGACGACTATAGGGCCAAAGGAAACATCCTCCGATAACAAAGAGAAAGAAGCTTTCTGAGAAACTTCTTTGTGTTCTGTGAAATCATCTCACAGAGTTACAGCTTTCCCCTCAAGAAGCCTTGCGCTAAGACAGTTCTTGTGGAATTGGCAAAGTGATATTTGAAAGCCCGTAGAGGGCTATGGTGAAAAAGGAAATATCCTCAGATGAAATCTGGAAGGAAGCTTTCTGAGAAACTGCTTAGTGTTCTGTGAATTCATCTCACAGAGTTACATCTGTATTTCGTTGCTCTCTTTGCTAGCCTTATTTCTGTGGAATCTGAAAACAGATATTTTAGATCCCTTTGAAGACTATAGGGCCAAAGGAAACATCCTGCGATAACAAAGAGAAAGAAGCTTTCTGAGAAACTTCTTTGTGTTCTGTGAAATCATCTCACAGAGTTACAGCTTTCCCCTCAAGAAGCCTTTCGCTAAGACAGTTCTTGTGGAATTGGCAAAGTGATATTTGGAAGCCCATAGAGGGCTATGGTGAAAAAGGAAATATCCTCAGATGAAATCTGGAAAGAAGCTTTCTGAGAAACTGCTTAGTGTTCTGTGAATTCATCTCACAGAGTTACATCTGTATTTCGTGGATCTCTTTGCTAGCCTTATTTCTGTGGAATCTGAGAACAGATATTTCGGATCCCTTTGAAGACTATAGGGCCAAAGGAAATATCCTCCGATAACAAAGAGAAAGAAGCTTTCTGAGAAACTTCTTTGTGTTCTGTGAAATCATCTCACAGAGTTACAGCTTTCCCCTCAAGAAGCCTTTCGCTAAGACAGTTCTTGTGGAATTGGCAAAGTGATATTTGGAAGCCCATAGAGGGCTATGGTGAAAAAGGAAATATCCTCAGATGAAATCTGGAAAGAAGCTTTCTGAGAAACTGCTTAGTGTTCTGTGAATTCATCTCACAGAGTTACATCTGTATTTCGTGGATCTCTTTGCTAGCCTTATTTTTGTGGAATCTGAAAACAGATATTTCGGATCCCTTTGAAGACTATAGGGCCAAAGGAAATATCCTGCGATAACAAAGAGAAAGAAGCTTTCTGAGAAACTTCTTTCTGTTCTGTGAAATCATCTCACAGAGTTACAGCTTTCCCCTCAAGAAGCCTTTCGCTAAGACAGTTCTTGTGGAATTGGCAAAGTGATATTTGGAAGCCCATACAGGGCTATGGTGAAAAAGGAAATATCCTCAGATGAAATCTGGAAAGAAGCTTTCTGAGAAACTGCTTAGTGTTCTGTGAATTCATCTCACAGAGTTACATCTGTATTTCGTGGATCTCTTTGCTAGCCTTATTTCTGTGGAATCTGAGAACAGATATTTCGGATCCCTTTGAAGACGATAGGGCCAAAGGAAATATCCTCCGATAACAAAGAGAAAGAAGCTTTCTGAGAAACTTCTTTGTGTTCTGTGAAATCATCTCACAGAGTTACAGCTTTCCCCTCAAGAAGCCTTTCGCTAAGACAGTTCTTGTGGAATTGGCAAAGTGATATTTGGAAGCCCATAGAGGGCTACGGTGAAAAAGGAAATATCCTCAGATGAAATCTGGAAAGAAGCTTTCTGAGAAACTGCTTAGTGTTCTGTGAATTCCTCTCACAGAGTTACATCTGTATTTCGTGGATCTCTTTGCCAGCCTTATTTCTGTGGAATCTGAGAACAGATATTTCAGATCCCTTTGAAGACTATAGAGCCAAAGGAAATATCCTCCGATAACAAAGAGAAAGAAGCTTTCTGAGAAACATCTTTGTGTTCAGTGAAATCATCTCACAGAGTTACAGCTTTCCCCTCAAGAAGCCTTTCGCTAGGACAGTTCTTGTGTAATTGGCAAAGAGATATTTGGAAGCCCATAGAGGGCTATGGTGAAAAAGGAAATATCCTCAGATGAAATCTGGAAAGAAGCTTTCTGAGAAACTGCTTAGTGTTCTGTGAATTCATCTCACAGAGTTACATCTGTATTTCGTGGATCTCTTTGCTAGCCTTATTTCTGTGGAATCTGAGAACAAATATTTCGGATCCCTTTGAAGACTATAGGGCCAAAGGAAATATCCTGCGATAACAAAGAGAAAGAACCTTTCTGAGAAACTTTTTTGTGTTCTGTGAAATCATCTCACAGAGTTACAGCTTTCCCCTCAAGAAGCCTTTCGCTAAGACAGTTCTTGTGGAAAAGGCAAAGTGATATTTGGAAGCCCATAGAGGGCTATGGTGAAAAAGGAAATATCCTCAGATGAAATCTGGAAAGAAGCTTTCTGAGAAACTGCTTAGTGTTCTGTTAATTCATCTCACACAGTTACATCTGTATTTCGTGGATCTCTTTGCTAGTCTTATTTCTGTGGAATCTGGGAACAGATATTTCGGATCCCTTTGAAGACTATAGGGCCAAAGGAAATATCCTGTGATAACAAAGAGAAAGAAGCTTTCTGAGAAACTTCTTTCTGTTCTGTGAAATCATCTCACAGAGTTACAGCTTTCCCGTCAAGAAGCCTTTCGCTAAGACAGTTCTTGTGGAATTGGCCAAGTGATATTTGGAAGCCCCTAGACGGCTATGGTGAAAAAGGAAATATCCTCAGATGAAATCTGGAAAGAAGCTTTCTGAGAAACTGCTTAGTGTTCTGTAAATTCATCTCACAGAGTTACATCTGTATTTCGTGGATCTCTTTGCTAGCCTTATTTCTGTGGAATCTGAGAACAGATATTTCGGATCCCTTTGAAGACTATAGGGCCAAAGGAAATATCCTGCGATGACAAAGAGAAAGAAGCTTTCTGAGAAACTTCTTTCTGTTCTGTGAAATCATCTCACAGAGTTACAGCTTTCCCCTCAAGAAGCCTTTCCCTAAGACAGTTCTTGTGGAATTGGCAAAGTTATATTTGGAAGCCCATAGAGGGCTATGGTGAAAAAGGAAATATCCTCAGATGAAATCTGGAAAGAAGCTTTCTGAGAAACTGCTTAGTGTTCTGTGAATTCATCTCACAGAGTTACATCTGTATTTCGTGGATCTCTTTGCTAGCCTTTTTTCTGTGGAATCTGAGAACAGATATTTCGGATCCCTTTGAAGACTATAGGTCCAAAGGAAATATCCTCCGATAACAAAGAGAAAGAAGCTTTCTGAGAAACTTCTTTGTGTTCTGTGAAATCATCTCACAGAGTTACAGCTTTCCCCTCAAGAAGCCTTTCCGTAAGACAGTTCTTGTGAAATTGGCAAAGAGATATTTGGAAGCCCATAGAGGGCTATGGTGAAAAAGGAAATATCCTCAGATGAAATCTGGAAAGAAGCTTTCTGAGAAACTGCTTAGTGTTCTGTGAATTCATCTCACAGAGTTACATGTGTATTTCGTGGATCTCTTTGCTAGCCTTATTTCTGTGGAATCTGAGAAAAGATATTTCGGATCCCTTTGACGACTATAGGGCCAAAGGAAACATCCTCCGAAAACAAAGAGAAAGAAGCTTTCTGAGAAACTTCTTTGTGTTCTGTGAAATCATCTCACAGAGTTACAGCTTTCCCCTCAAGAAGCCTTGCGCTAAGACAGTTCTTGTGGAATTGGCAAAGTGATATTTGAAAGCCCGTAGAGGGCTATGGTGAAAAAGGAAATATCCTCAGATGAAATCTGGAAGGAAGCTTTCTGAGAAACTGTTTAGTGTTCTGTGAATTCATCTCACAGAGTTACATCTGTATTTCGTTGATCTCTTTGCTAGCCTTATTTCTGTGGAATCTGAAAACAGATATTTCGGATCCCTTTGAAGACTATAGGGCCAAAGGAAATATCCTGCGATAACAAAGAGAAAGAAGCTTTCTGAGAAACTTCTTTGTGTTCTGTGAAATCATCTCACAGAGTTACAGCTTTCCCCTCAAGAAGCCTTTCGCTAAGACAGTTCTTGTGTAATTGGCAAAGTGATATTTGGAAGCCCATAGAGGGCTATGGTGAAAAAGGAAATATCCTCAGATGAAATGTGGAAAGAAGCTTTCTGAGAAACTGCTTAGTGTTCTGTGAATTCATCTCACAGAGTTACATCTGTATTTCGTGGATCTCTTTGCTAGCCTTATTTCTGTGGAATCTGAGAACAGATATTTCGGATCCCTTTGAAGACTATAGGGCCAAAGGAAATATCCTCCGATAACAAAGAGAAAGAAGCTTTCTGAGAATCTTCTTTGTGTTCTGTGAAATCATCTCACAGAGTTACAGCTTTCCCCTCAAGAAGCCTTTCGCTAAGACAGTTCTTGTGGAATTGGCAAAGTGATATTTGGAAGCCCATAGAGGGCTATGGTGAAAAAGGAAATATCCTCAGATGAAATCTGGAAAGAAGCTTTCTGAGAAACTGCTTAGTGTTCTGTGAATTCATCTCACAGAGTTACATCTGTATTTCGTGGATCTCTTTGCTAGCCTTATTTTTGTGGAATCTGAAAACAGATATTTCTGATCCCTTTGAAGACTATAGGGCCAAAGGAAATATCCTGCGATAACAAAGAGAAAGAAGCTTTCTGAGAAACTTCTTTCTGTTCTGTGAAATCATCTCACAGAGTTACAGCTTTCCCCTCAAGAAGCCTTTCGCTAAGACAGTTCTTGTGGAATTGGCAAAGTGATATTTGGAAGCCCATAGAGGGCTATGGTGAAAAAGGAAATATCCTCAGATGATATCTGGAAAGAAGCTTTCTGAGAAACTGCTTAGTGTTCTGTGAATTCATCTCACAGAGTTACATCTGTATTTCGTGGATCTCTTTGCTAGCCTTATTTCTGTGGAATCTGAGAACAGATATTTCGGATCCCTTTGAAGACGATAGGGCCAAAGGAAATATCCTGCGATAACAAAGAGAAAGAACCTTTCTGAGAAACTTCTTTGTGTTCTGTGAAATTATCTCACAGAGTTACAGCTTTCCCCTCAAGAAGCCTTTCGCTAAGACATTTCTTGTGGAAAAGGCAAAGTGATATTTGGAAGCCCATAGAGGGCTATGGTGAAAAAGGAAATATCCTCAGATGAAATCTGGAAAGAAGCTTTCTGAGAAACTGCTTAGTGTTCTGTTGATTCATCTCACACAGTTACATCTGTATTTCGTGGATCTCTTTGCTAGTCTTATTTCTGTGGAATCTGGGAACAGATATTTCGGATCCCTTTGAAGACTATAGGGCCAAAGGAAATATCCTGCGATAACAAAGAGAAAGAAGCTTTCTGAGAAACTTCTTTCTGTTCTGTGAAATCATCTCACAGAGTTACAGCTTTCCCCTCAAGAAGCCTTTCGCTAAGACAGTTCTTGTGGAATTGGCCAAGTGATATTTGGAAGCCCCTAGACGGCTATGGTGAAAAAGGAAATATCCTCAGATGAAATCTGGAAAGAAGCTTTCTGAGAAACTGCTTAGTGTTCCGTAAATTCATCTCACAGAGTTACATCTGTATTTCGTGGATCTCTTTGCTAGCCTTATTTCTGTGGAATCTGAGAACAGATATTTCGGATCCCTTTGAAGACTATAGGGCCAAAGGAAATATCCTGCGATGACAAAGAGAAAGAAGCTTTCTGAGAAACTTCTTTCTGTTCTGTGAAATCATCTCACAGAGTTACAGCTTTCCCCTCAAGAAGCCTTTCCCTAAGACAGTTCTTGTGGAATTGGCAAAGTGATATTTGGAAGCCCATAGAGGGCTATGGTGAAAAAGGAAATATCCTCAGATGAAATCTGGAAAGAAGCTTTCTGAGAAACTGCTTAGTGTTCTGTGAATTCATCTCACAGAGTTACATGTGTATTTCGTGGATCTCTTTGCTAGCCTTATTTCTGTGGAATCTGAGAAAAGATATTTCGGATCCCTATGAAGACTATAGGGCCAAAGGAAACATCCTCCGATAACAAAGAGAAAGAAGCTTTCTGAGAAACTTCTTTGTGTTCTGTGAAATCATCTCACAGAGTTACAGCTTTCCCCTCAAGAAGCCTTTCGCTAAGACAGTTCTTGTGGAATTGGCAAAGTGATATTTGGAAGCCCATAGAGGGCTATGGTGAAAAAGGAAATATCCTCAGATGAAATCTGGAAAGAAGCTTTCTGAGAAACTGCTGAGTGTTCTGTGAATTCATCTCACAGAGTTACATCTGTATTTCGTGGATCTCTTTGCTAGCCTTATTTTTGTGGAATCTGAAAACAGATATTTCTGATCCCTTTGAAGACTATAGGGCCAAAGGAAATATCCTGCGATAACAAAGAGAAAGAAGCTTTCTGAGAAACTTCTTTCTGTTCTGTGAAATCATCTCACAGAGTTACAGCTTTCCCCTCAAGAAGCCTTTCCGTAAGACAGTTCTTGTGAAATTGGCAAAGAGATATTTGGAAGCCCATAGAGGGCTATGGTGAAAAAGGAAATATCCTCAGATGAAATCTGGAAAGAAGCTTTCTGAGAAACTGCTTAGTGTTCTGTGAATTCATCTCACAGAGTTACATGTGTATTTCGTGGATCTCTTTGCTAGCCTTATTTCTGTGGAATCTGAGAAAAGATATTTCGGATCCCTATGACGACTATAGGGCCAAAGGAAACATCCTCCGATAACAAAGAGAAAGAAGCTTTCTGAGAAACTTCTTTGTGTTCTGTGAAATCATCTCACAGAGTTACAGCTTTCCCCTCAAGAAGCCTTGCGCTAAGACAGTTCTTGTGGAATTGGCAAAGTGATATTTGAAAGCCCGTAGAGGGCTATGGTGAAAAAGGAAATATCCTCAGATGAAATCTGGAAGGAAGCTTTCTGAGAAACTGCTTAGTGTTCTGTGAATTCATCTCACAGAGTTACATCTGTATTTCGTTGCTCTCTTTGCTAGCCTTATTTCTGTGGAATCTGAAAACAGATATTTCAGATCCCTTTGAAGACTATAGGGCCAAAGGAAACATCCTGCGATAACAAAGAGAAAGAAGCTTTCTGAGAAACTTCTTTGTGTTCTGTGAAATCATCTCACAGAGTTACAGCTTTCCCCTCAAGAAGCCTTTCGCTAAGACAGTTCTTGTGGAATTGGCAAAGTGATATTTGGAAGCCCATAGAGGGCTATGGTGAAAAAGGAAATATCCTCAGATGAAATCTGGAAAGAAGCTTTCTGAGAAACTGCTTAGTGTTCTGTGAATTCATCTCACAGAGTTACATCTGTATTTCGTGGATCTCTTTGCTAGCCTTATTTCTGTGGAATCTGAGAACAGATATTTCGGATCCCTTTGAAGACTATAGGGCCAAAGGAAATATCCTCCGATAACAAAGAGAAAGAAGCTTTCTGAGAAACTTCTTTGTGTTCTGTGAAATCATCTCACAGAGTTACAGCTTTCCCCTCAAGAAGCCTTTCGCTAAGACAGTTCTTGTGGAATTGGCAAAGTGATATTTGGAAGCCCATAGAGGGCTATGGTGAAAAAGGAAATATCCTCAGATGAAATCTGGAAAGAAGCTTTCTGAGAAACTGCTTAGTGTTCTGTGAATTCATCTCACAGAGTTACATCTGTATTTCGTGGATCTCTTTGCTAGCCTTATTTTTGTGGAATCTGAAAACAGATATTTCGGATCCCTTTGAAGACTATAGGGCCAAAGGAAATATCCTGCGATAACAAAGAGAAAGAAGCTTTCTGAGAAACTTCTTTCTGTTCTGTGAAATCATCTCACAGAGTTACAGCTTTCCCCTCAAGAAGCCTTTCGCTAAGACAGTTCTTGTGGAATTGGCAAAGTGATATTTGGAAGCCCATACAGGGCTATGGTGAAAAAGGAAATATCCTCAGATGAAATCTGGAAAGAAGCTTTCTGAGAAACTGCTTAGTGTTCTGTGAATTCATCTCACAGAGTTACATCTGTATTTCGTGGATCTCTTTGCTAGCCTTATTTCTGTGGAATCTGAGAACAGATATTTCGGATCCCTTTGAAGACGATAGGGCCAAAGGAAATATCCTCCGATAACAAAGAGAAAGAAGCTTTCTGAGAAACTTCTTTGTGTTCTGTGAAATCATCTCACAGAGTTACAGCTTTCCCCTCAAGAAGCCTTTCGCTAAGACAGTTCTTGTGGAATTGGCAAAGTGATATTTGGAAGCCCATAGAGGGCTACGGTGAAAAAGGAAATATCCTCAGATGAAATCTGGAAAGAAGCTTTCTGAGAAACTGCTTAGTGTTCTGTGAATTCCTCTCACAGAGTTACATCTGTATTTCGTGGATCTCTTTGCCAGCCTTATTTCTGTGGAATCTGAGAACAGATATTTCAGATCCCTTTGAAGACTATAGAGCCAAAGGAAATATCCTCCGATAACAAAGAGAAAGAAGCTTTCTGAGAAACATCTTTGTGTTCAGTGAAATCATCTCACAGAGTTACAGCTTTCCCCTCAAGAAGCCTTTCGCTAGGACAGTTCTTGTGTAATTGGCAAAGAGATATTTGGAAGCCCATAGAGGGCTATGGTGAAAAAGGAAATATCCTCAGATGAAATCTGGAAAGAAGCTTTCTGAGAAACTGCTTAGTGTTCTGTGAATTCATCTCACAGAGTTACATCTGTATTTCGTGGATCTCTTTGCTAGCCTTATTTCTGTGGAATCTGAGAACAAATATTTCGGATCCCTTTGAAGACTATAGGGCCAAAGGAAATATCCTGCGATAACAAAGAGAAAGAACCTTTCTGAGAAACTTTTTTGTGTTCTGTGAAATCATCTCACAGAGTTACAGCTTTCCCCTCAAGAAGCCTTTCGCTAAGACAGTTCTTGTGTAAAAGGCAAAGTGATATTTGGAAGCCCATAGAGGGCTATGGTGAAAAAGGAAATATCCTCAGATGAAATCTGGAAAGAAGCTTTCTGAGAAACTGCTTAGTGTTCTGTTAATTCATCTCACACAGTTACATCTGTATTTCGTGGATCTCTTTGCTAGTCTTATTTCTGTGGAATCTGGGAACAGATATTTCGGATCCCTTTGAAGACTATAGGGCCAAAGGAAATATCCTGTGATAACAAAGAGAAAGAAGCTTTCTGAGAAACTTCTTTCTGTTCTGTGAAATCATCTCACAGAGTTACAGCTTTCCCGTCAAGAAGCCTTTCGCTAAGACAGTTCTTGTGGATTGGCCAAGTGATATTTGGAAGCCCCTAGACGGCTATGGTGAAAAAGGAAATATCCTCAGATGAAATCTGGAAAGAAGCTTTCTGAGAAACTGCTTAGTGTTCTGTAAATTCATCTCACAGAGTTACATCTGTATTTCGTGGATCTCTTTGCTAGCCTTATTTCTGTGGAATCTGAGAACAGATATTTCGGATCCCTTTGAAGACTATAGGGCCAAAGGAAATATCCTGCGATGACAAAGAGAAAGAAGCTTTCTGAGAAACTTCTTTCTGTTCTGTGAAATCATCTCACAGAGTTACAGCTTTCCCCTCAAGAAGCCTTTCCCTAAGACAGTTCTTGTGGAATTGGCAAAGTTATATTTGGAAGCCCATAGAGGGCTATGGTGAAAAAGGAAATATCCTCAGATGAAATCTGGAAAGAAGCTTTCTGAGAAACTGCTTAGTGTTCTGTGAATTCATCTCACAGAGTTACATCTGTATTTCGTGGATCTCTTTGCTAGCCTTTTTTCTGTGGAATCTGAGAACAGATATTTCGGATCCCTTTGAAGACTATAGGTCCAAAGGAAATATCCTCCGATAACAAAGAGAAAGAAGCTTTCTGAGAAACTTCTTTGTGTTCTGTGAAATCATCTCACAGAGTTACAGCTTTCCCCTCAAGAAGCCTTTCCGTAAGACAGTTCTTGTGAAATTGGCAAAGAGATATTTGGAAGCCCATAGAGGGCTATGGTGAAAAAGGAAATATCCTCAGATGAAATCTGGAAAGAAGCTTTCTGAGAAACTGCTTAGTGTTCTGTGAATTCATCTCACAGAGTTACATGTGTATTTCGTGGATCTCTTTGCTAGCCTTATTTCTGTGGAATCTGAGAAAAGATATTTCGGATCCCTTTGACGACTATAGGGCCAAAGGAAACATCCTCCGAAAACAAAGAGAAAGAAGCTTTCTGAGAAACTACTTTGTGTTCTGTGAAATCATCTCACAGAGTTACAGCTTTCCCCTCAAGAAGCCTTGCGCTAAGACAGTTCTTGTGGAATTGGCAAAGTGATATTTGAAAGCCCGTAGAGGGCTATGGTGAAAAAGGAAATATCCTCAGATGAAATCTGGAAGGAAGCTTTCTGAGAAACTGTTTAGTGTTCTGTGAATTCATCTCACAGAGTTACATCTGTATTTCGTTGATCTCTTTGCTAGCCTTATTTCTGTGGAATCTGAAAACAGATATTTCGGATCCCTTTGAAGACTATAGGGCCAAAGGAAATATCCTGCGATAACAAAGAGAAAGAAGCTTTCTGAGAAACTTCTTTGTGTTCTGTGAAATCATCTCACAGAGTTACAGCTTTCCCCTCAAGAAGCCTTTCGCTAAGACAGTTCTTGTGTAATTGGCAAAGTGATATTTGGAAGCCCATAGAGGGCTATGGTGAAAAAGGAAATATCCTCAGATGAAATCTGGAAAGAAGCTTTCTGAGAAACTGCTTAGTGTTCTGTGAATTCATCTCACAGAGTTACATCTGTATTTCGTGGATCTCCTTGCTAGCCTTATTTCTGTGGAATCTGAGAACAGATATTTCGGATCCCTTTGAAGACTATAGGGCCAAAGGAAATATCCTCCGATAACAAAGAGAAAGAAGCTTTCTGAGAAACTTCTTTGTGTTCTGTGAAATCATCTCACAGAGTTACAGCTTTCCCCTCAAGAAGCCTTTCGCTAAGACAGTTCTTGTGGAATTGGCAAAGTGATATTTGGAAGCCCATAGAGGGCTATGGTGAAAAAGGAAATATCCTCAGATGAAATCTGGAAAGAAGCTTTCTGAGAAACTGCTTAGTGTTCTGTGAATTCATCTCACAGAGTTACATCTGTATTTCGTGGATCTCTTTGCTAGCCTTATTTTTGTGGAATCTGAAAACAGATATTTCTGATCCCTTTGAAGACTATAGGGCCAAAGGAAATATCCTGCGATAACAAAGAGAAAGAAGCTTTCTGAGAAACTTCTTTCTGTTCTGTGAAATCATCTCACAGAGTTACAGCTTTCCCCTCAAGAAGCCTTTCGCTAAGACAGTTCTTGTGGAATTGGCAAAGTGATATTTGGAAGCCCATAGAGGGCTATGGTGAAAAAGGAAATATCCTCAGATGATATCTGGAAAGAAGCTTTCTGAGAAACTGCTTAGTGTTCTGTGAATTCATCTCACAGAGTTACATCTGTATTTCGTGGATCTCTTTGCTAGCCTTATTTCTGTGGAATCTGAGAACAGATATTTCGGATCCCTTTGAAGACGATAGGGCCAAAGGAAATATCCTGCGATAACAAAGAGAAAGAACCTTTCTGAGAAACTTCTTTGTGTTCTGTGAAATTATCTCACAGAGTTACAGCTTTCCCCTCAAGAAGCCTTTCGCTAAGACATTTCTTGTGGAAAAGGCAAAGTGATATTTGGAAGCCCATAGAGGGCTATGGTGAAAAAGGAAATATCCTCAGATGAAATCTGGAAAGAAGCTTTCTGAGAAACTGCTTAGTGTTCTGTTGATTCATCTCACACAGTTACATCTGTATTTCGTGGATCTCTTTGCTAGTCTTATTTCTGTGGAATCTGGGAACAGATATTTCGGATCCCTTTGAAGACTATAGGGCCAAAGGAAATATCCTGCGATAACAAAGAGAAAGAAGCTTTCTGAGAAACTTCTTTCTGTTCTGTGAAATCATCTCACAGAGTTACAGCTTTCCCCTCAAGAAGCCTTTCGCTAAGACAGTTCTTGTGGAATTGGCCAAGTGATATTTGGAAGCCCCTAGACGGCTATGGTGAAAAAGGAAATATCCTCAGATGAAATCTGGAAAGAAGCTTTCTGAGAAACTGCTTAGTGTTCCGTAAATTCATCTCACAGAGTTACATCTGTATTTCGTGGATCTCTTTGCTAGCCTTATTTCTGTGGAATCTGAGAACAGATATTTCGGATCCCTTTGAAGACTATAGGGCCAAAGGAAATATCCTGCGATGACAAAGAGAAAGAAGCTTTCTGAGAAACTTCTTTCTGTTCTGTGAAATCATCTCACAGAGTTACAGCTTTCCCCTCAAGAAGCCTTTCCCTAAGACAGTTCTTGTGGAATTGGCAAAGTGATATTTGGAAGCCCATAGAGGGCTATGGTGAAAAAGGAAATATCCTCAGATGAAATCTGGAAAGAAGCTTTCTGAGAAACTGCTTAGTGTTCTGTGAATTCATCTCACAGAGTTACATGTGTATTTCGTGGATCTCTTTGCTAGCCTTATTTCTGTGGAATCTGAGAAAAGATATTTCGGATCCCTATGAAGACTATAGGGCCAAAGGAAACATCCTCCGATAACAAAGAGAAAGAAGCTTTCTGAGAAACTTCTTTGTGTTCTGTGAAATCATCTCACAGAGTTACAGCTTTCCCCTCAAGAAGCCTTTCGCTAAGACAGTTCTTGTGGAATTGGCAAAGTGATATTTGGAAGCCCATAGAGGGCTATGGTGAAAAAGGAAATATCCTCAGATGAAATCTGGAAAGAAGCTTTCTGAGAAACTGCTTAGTGTTCTGTGAATTCATCTCACAGAGTTACATCTGTATTTCGTGGATCTCTTTGCTAGCCTTATTTTTGTGGAATCTGAGAACAGATATTTCGGATCCCTTTGAAGACTATAGGGCCAAAGGAAATATCCTGCGATAACAAAGAGAAAGAAGCTTTCTGAGAAACTTCTTTCTGTTCTGTGAAATCATCTCACAGAGTTACAGCTTTCCCCTCAAGAAGCCTTTCGCTAAGACAGTTCTTGTGGAATTGGCAAAGTGATATTTGGAAGCCCATAGAGGGCTATGGTGAAAAAGGAAATATCCTCAGATGATATCTGGAAAGAAGCTTTCTGAGAAACTGCTTAGTGTTCTGTGAATTCATCTCACAGAGTTACATCTGTATTTCGTGGATCTCTTTGCTAGCCTTATTTCTGTGGAATCTGAGAACAGATATTTCGGATCCCTTTGAAGACGATAGGGCCAAAGGAAATATCCTGCGATAACAAAGAGAAAGAACCTTTCTGAGAAACTTCTTTGTGTTCTGTGAAATTATCTCACAGAGTTACAGCTTTCCCCTCAAGAAGCCTTTCGCTAAGACATTTCTTGTGGAAAAGGCAAAGTGATATTTGGAAGCCCATAGAGGGCTATGGTGAAAAAGGAAATATCCTCAGATGAAATCTGGAAAGAAGCTTTCTGAGAAACTGCTTAGTGTTCTGTTAATTCATCTCACACAGTTACATCTGTATTTCGTGGATCTCTTTGCTAGTCTTATTTCTGTGGAATCTGGGAACAGATATTTCGGATCCCTTTGAAGACTATAGGGCCAAAGGAAATATCCTGCGATAACAAAGAGAAAGAAGCTTTCTGAGAAACTTCTTTCTGTTCTGTGAAATCATCTCACAGAGTTACAGCTTTCCCCTCAAGAAGCCTTTCGCTAAGACAGTTCTTGTGGAATTGGCCAAGTGATATTTGGAAGCCCCTAGACGGCTATGGTGAAAAAGGAAATATCCTCAGATGAAATCTGGAAAGAAGCTTTCTGAGAAACTGCTTAGTGTTCCGTAAATTCAACTCACAGAGTTACATCTGTATTTCGTGGATCTCTTTGCTAGCCTTATTTCTGTGGAATCTGAGAACAGATATGTCGGATCCCTTTGAAGACTATAGGGCCAAAGGAAATATCCTGCGATGACAAAGAGAAAGAAGCTTTCTGAGAAACTTCTTTCTGTTCTGTGAAATCATCTCACAGAGTTACAGCTTTCCCCTCAAGAAGCCTTTCCCTAAGACAGTTCTTGTAGAATTGGCAAAGTGATATTTGGAAGCCCATAGAGGGCTATGGTGAAAAAGGAAATATCCTCAGATGAAATCTGGAAAGAAGCTTTCTGAGAAACTGCTTAGTGTTCTGTGAATTCATCTCACAGAGTTACATCTGTATTTCGTGGATCTCTTTGCTAGCCTTATTTCTGTGGAATCTGAGAAAAGATATTTCGGATCCCTATGACGACTATAGGGCCAAAGGAAACATCCTCCGATAACAAAGAGAAAGAAGCTTTCTGAGAAACTTCTTTGTGTTCTGTGAAATCATCTCACAGAGTTACAGCTTTCCCCTCAAGAAGCCTTTCGCTAAGACAGTTCTTGTGGAATTGGCAAAGTGATATTTGAAAGCCCATAGAGGGCTATGGTGAAAAAGGAAATATCCTCAGATGAAATCTGGAAGGAAGCTTTCTGAGAAACTGCTTAGTGTTCTGTGAATTCATCTCACAGAGTTACATCTGTATTTCGTTGATCTCTTTGCTAGCCTTATTTCTGTGGAATCTGAAAACAGATATTTCGGATCCCTTTGAAGACTATAGGGCCAAAGGAAATATCCTGCGATAACAAAGAGAAAGAAGCTTTCTGAGAAACTTCTTTGTGTTCTGTGAAATCATCTCACAGAGTTACAGCTTTCCCCTCAAGAAGCCTTTCGCTAAGGCAGTTCTTGTGGAATTGGCAAAGTGATATTTGGAAGCCCATAGAGGGCTATGGTGAAAAAGGAAATATCCTCAGATGAAATCTGGAAAGAAGCTTTCTGAGAAACTGCTTAGTGTTCTGTGAATTCATCTCACAGAGTTACATCTGTATTTCGTGGATCTCTTTGCTAGCCTTATTTCTGTGGAATCTGAGAACAGATATTTCGGATCCCTTTGAAGACTATAGGGCCAAAGGAAATATCCTCCGATAACAAAGAGAAAGAAGCTTTCTGAGAAACTTCTTTGTGTTCTGTGAAATCATCTCACAGAGTTACAGCTTTCCCCTCAAGAAGCCTTTAACTAAGGCAGTTCTTGTGGAATTGGCAAAGTGATATTTGGAAGCCCATAGAGGGCTATGGTGAAAAAGGAAATATCCTCAGATGAAATCTGGAAAGAAGCTTTCTGAGAAACTGCTTAGTGTTCTGTGAATTCATCTCACAGAGTTACATCTGTATTTCGTGGATCTCTTTGCTAGCCTTATTTTTGTGGAATCTGAAAACAGATATTTCGGATCCCTTTGAAGAGTATAGGGCCAAAGGAAATATCCTGCGATAACAAAGAGAAAGAAGCTTTCTGAGAAACTTCTTTCTGTTCTGTGAAATCATCTCACAGATTTACAGCTTTCCCCTCAAGAAGCCTTTCGCTAGGACAGTTCTTGTGTAATTGGCAAAGAGATATTTGGAAGCCCATAGAGGGCTATGGTGAAAAAGGAAATATCCTCAGATGAAATCTGGAAAGAAGCTTTCTGAGAAACTGCTTAGTGTTCTGGAATTCATCTCACAGAGTTACATCTGCATTTCGTGGATCTCTTTGCTAGCCTTATTTCTGTGGAATCTGAAAACAGATATTTCGGATCCCTTTGAAGACTATAGGGCCAAAGGAAATATCCTGCGATAACAAAGAGAAAGAAGCTTTCTGAGAAACTTCTTTCTGTTCTGTGAAATCATCTCACAGAGTTACAGCTTTCCCCTCAAGAAGCCTTTCGCTAAGACAGTTCTTGTGGAATTGGCCAAGTGATATTTGGAAGCCCCTAGACGGCTATGGTGAAAAAGGAAATATCCTCAGATGAAATCTGGAAAGAAGCTTTCTGAGAAACTGCTTAGTGTTCTGTAAATTCATCTCACAGAGTTACATCTGTATTTCGTGGATCTCTTTGCTAGCCTTATTTCTGTGGAATCTGAGAACAGATATTTCGGATCCCTTTGAAGACTATAGGGCCAAAGGAAATATCCTCCGATAACAAAGAGAAAGAAGCTTTCTGAGAAACTTCTTTGTGTTCTGTGAAATCATCTCACAGAGTTACAGCTTTCCCCTCAAGAAGCCTTTCGCTAAGACAGTTCTTGTGGAATTGGCAAAGTGATATTTGGAAGCCCATAGAGGGCTATGGTGAAAAAGGAAATATCCTCAGATGAAATCTGGAAAGAAGCTTTCTGAGAAACTGCTTAGTGTTCTGTGAATTCATCTCACAGAGTTACATCTGTATTTCGTGGATCTCTTTGCTAGCCTTATTTTTGTGGAATTTGAAAACAGATATTTCGGATCCCTTTGAAGACTATAGGGCCAAAGGAAATATCCTGCGATAACAAAGAGAAAGAAGCTTTCTGAGAAACTTCTTTCTGTTCTGTGAAATCATCTCACAGAGTTACAGCTTTCCCCTCAAGAAGCCTTTCGCTAAGACAGTTCTTGTGGAATTGGCAAAGTGATATTTGGAAGCCCATAGAGGGCTATGGTGAAAAAGGAAATATCCTCAGATGATATCTGGAAAGAAGCTTTCTGAGAAACTGCTTAGTGTTCTGTGAATTCATCTCACAGAGTTACATCTGTATTTCGTGGATCTCTTTGCTAGCCTTATTTCTGTGGAATCTGAGAATAGATATTTCGGATCCCTTTGAAGACGATAGGGCCAAAGGAAATATCCTGCGATAACAAAGAGAAAGAACCTTTCTGAGAAACTTCTTTGTGTTCTGTGAAATTATCTCACAGAGTTACAGCTTTCCCCTCAAGAAGCCTTTCGCTAAGACAGTTCTTGTGGAAAAGGCAAAGTGATATTTGGAAGCCCATAGAGGGCTATGGTGAAAAAGGAAATATCCTCAGATGAAATCTGGAAAGAAGCTTTCTGAGAAACTGCTTAGTGTTCTGTTAATTCATCTCACACAGTTACATCTGTATTTCGTGGATCTCTTTGCTAGTCTTATTTCTGTGGAATCTGGGAACAGATATTTCGGATCCCTTTGAAGACTATAGGGCCAAAGGAAATATCCTGCGATAACAAAGAGAAAGAAGCTTTCTGAGAAACTTCTTTCTGTTCTGTGAAATCATCTCACAGAGTTACAGCTTTCCCCTCAAGAAGCCTTTCGCTAAGACAGTTCTTGTGGAATTGGCCAAGTGATATTTGGAAGCCCCTAGACGGCTATGGTGAAAAAGGAAATATCCTCAGATGAAATCTGGAAAGAAGCTTTCTGAGAAACTGCTTAGTGTTCTGTAAATTCATCTCACAGAGTTACATCTGTATTTCCTGGATCTCTTTGCTAGCCTTATTTCTGTGGAATCTGAGAACAGATATTTCGGATCCCTTTGAAGACTATAGGGCCAAAGGAAATATCCTGCGATGACAAAGAGAAAGAAGCTTTCTGAGAAACTTCTTTCTGTTTTGTGAAATCATCTCACAGAGTTACAGCTTTCCCCTCAAGAAGCCTTTCCCTAAGACAGTTCTTGTGGAAAAGGCAAAGTGATATTTGGAAGCCCATAGAGGGCTATGGTGAAAAAGGAAATATCCTCAGATGAAATCTGGAAAGAAGCTTTCTGAGAAACTGCTTACTGTTCTGTTAATTCATCTCACACAGTTACATCTGTATTTCGTGGATCTCTTTGCTAGTCTTATTTCTGTGGAATCTGGGAACAGATATTTCGGATCCCTTTGAAGACTATAGGGCCAAAGGAAATATCCTGCGATAACAAAGAGAAAGAAGCTTTCTGAGAAACTTCTTTCTGTTCTGTGAAATCATCTCACAGAGTTACAGCTTTCCCCTCAAGAAGCCTTTCGCTAAGACAGTTCTTGTGGAATTGGCCAAGTGATATTTGGAAGCCCCTAGACGGCTATGGTGAAAAAGGAAATATCCTCAGATGAAATCTGGAAAGAAGCTTTCTGAGAAACTTTTTTGTGTTCTGTGAAATCATCTCACAGATTTACAGCTTTCCCCTCAATAAGCCTTTAACTAAGACAGTTCTTGTGAAATTGGCAAAGAGATATTTGGAAGCCCATAGAGGGCTATGGTGAAAAAGGAAATATCCTCAGATGAAATCTGGAAAGAAGCTTTCTGAGAAACTGCTTAGTGTTCTGGAATTCATCTCACAGAGTTACATCTGTATTTCGTGGATCTCTTTGCTAGCCTTATTTCTGTGGAATCTGAAAACAGATATTTCGGATCCCTTTGAAGACTATAGGGCCAAAGGAAATATCCTGCGATAACAAAGAGAAAGAAGCTTTCTGAGAAACTTCTTTCTGTTCTGTGAAATCATCTCACAGAGTTACAGCTTTCCCCTCAAGAAGCCTTTCGCTAAGACAGTTCTTGTGGAATTGGCAAAGTGATATTTGGAAGCCCATAGAGGGCTATGGTGAAAAAGGAAATATCCTCAGATGATATCTGGAAAGAAGCTTTCTGAGAAACTGCTTAGTGTTCTGTGAATTCATCTCACAGAGTTACATCTGTATTTCGTGGATCTCTTTGCTAGCCTTATTTCTGTGGAATCTGAGAATAGATATTTCGGATCCCTTTGAAGACGATAGGGCCAAAGGAAATAATCTGCGATAACAAAGAGAAAGAACCTTTCTGAGAAACTTCTTTCTGTTCTGTGAAATTATCTCACAGAGTTACAGCTTTCCCCTCAAGAAGCCTTTCACTAAGACAGTTCTTGTGGAAAAGGCAAAGTGATATTTGGAAGCCCATAGAGGGCTATGGTGAAAAAGGAAGTATCCTCACATGAAATCTGGAAAGAAGCTTTCTGAGAAACTGCTTAGTGTTCTGTTAATTCATCTCACACAGTTACATCTGTATTTCGTGGATCTCTTTGCTAGTCTTATTTCTGTGGAATCTGGGAACAGATATTTCGGATCCCTTTGAAGACTATAGGGCCAAAGGAAATATCCTGCGATAACAAAGAGAAAGAAGCTTTCTGAGAAACTTCTTTCTGTTCTGTGAAATCATCTCACAGAGTTACAGCTTTCCCCTCAAGAAGCCTTTCGCTAAGACAGTTCTTGTGGAATTGGCCAAGTGATATTTGGAAGCCCCTAGACGGCTATGGTGAAAAAGGAAATATCCTCAGATGAAATCTGGAAAGAAGCTTTCTGAGAAAGTGCTTAGTGTTCTGTAAATTCATCTCACAGAGTTACATCTGTTTTTCGTGGATCTCTTTGCTAGCCTTATTTCTGTGGAATCTGAGAACAGATATTTCGGATCCCTTTGAAGACTATAGGGCCAAAGGAAATATCCTGCGATGACAAAGAGAAAGAAGCTTTCTGAGAAACTTCTTTCTGTTCTGTGAAATCATCTCACAGAGTTACAGCTTTCCCCTCAAGAAGCCTTTCGCTAAGACAGTTCTTGTGGAAAAGGCAAAGTGATATTTGGAAGCCCATAGAGGGCTATGCTGAAAAAGGAAATATCCTCAGATGAAATCTGGAAAGAAGCTTTCTGAGAAACTGCTTAGTGTTCTGTTAATTCATCTCACACAGTTACATCTGTATTTCGTGGATCTCTTTGCTAGTCTTATTTCTGTGGAATCTGGGAACAGATATTTCGGATCCCTTTGAAGACTATAGGGCCAAAGGAAATATCCTCCGATAACAAAGAGAAAGAAGCTTTCTGAGAAACTTCTTTGTGTTCTGTGAAATCATCTCACAGAGTTACAGCTTTCCCCTCAAGAAGCCTTTCGCTAAGACAGTTCTTGTGGAATTGGCCAAGTGATATTTGGAAGCCCCTAGACGGCTATGGTGAAAAAGGAAATATCCTCAGATGAAATCTGGAAAGAAGCTTTCTGAGAAACTGCTTAGTGTTCTGTGAATTCATCTCACAGAGTTACATCTGTATTTCGTGGATCTCTTTGCTAGCCTTATTTCTGTGGAATCTGAGAACAGATATTTCGGATCCCTTTGAAGACTATAGGGCCAAAGGAAATATCCTGCGATAACAAAGAGAAAGAACCTTTCTGAGAAACTTCTTTGTGTTCTGTGAAATCATCTCACAGAGTTACAGCTTTCCCCTCAAGAAGCCTTTCGCTAAGACAGTTCTTGTGGAATTGGCAAAGTGATATTTGGAAGCCCATAGAGGGCTATGGTGAAAAAGGAAATATCCTCAGATGAAATCTGGAAAGAAGCTCTCTGAGAAACTGCTTAGTGTTCTGTTAATTCAACTCACAGAGTTACATCTGAATTTCGTGGATCTCTTTGCTAGCCGTCTTTTTGTGTAATCTGAGAACACATATTTCAGATCCCTTTGAAGACTATAGGGCCAAAGGAAATATCCTCCGATAACAAAGAGAAAGAAGCTTTCTGAGAAACTTCTTTGTGTTCAGTGAAATCATCTCACAGAGTTACAGCTTTCCCCTCAAGAAGCCTTTCGCTAGGACAGTTCTTGTGTAATTGGCAAAGAGATATTTGGAAGCCCATAGAGGGCTATGGTGAAAAAGGAAATATCCCCAGATGAAATCTGGAAAGAAGCTTTCTGAGAAACTGCTTAGTGTTCTGTGAATTCATCTCACAGAGTTACATCTGTATTTCGTGGATCTCTTTGCTAGCCTTATTTCTGTGGAATCTGAGAACAAATATTTCGGATCCCTTTGAAGACTATAGGGCCAAAGGAAATATCCTGCGATAACAAAGAGAAAGAACCTTTCTGAGAAACTTCTTTGTGTTCTGTGAAATCATCTCACAGAGTTACAGCTTTCCCCTCAAGAAGCCTTTCGCTAAGACAGTTCTTGTGGAAAAGGCAAAGTGATATTTTGAAGCCCATAGAGGGCTATGGTGAAAAAGGAAATATCCTCAGATGAAATCTGGAAAGAAGCTTTCTGAGAAACTGCTTAGTGTTCTGTTAATTCATCTCACAGAGTTACATCTGTATTTCGTGGATCTCTTTGCTAGCCTTATTTCTGTGGATTCTGGGAACAGATATTTCGGATCCCTTTGAAGACTATAGGGCCAAAGGAAATATCCTGCGATAACAAAGAGAAAGAAGCTTTCTGAGAAACTTCTTTCTGTTCTGTGAAATCATCTCACAGAGTTACAGCTTTCCCCTCAAGAAGCCTTTCGCTAAGACAGTTCTTGTGGAATTGGCAAAGTGATATTTGGAAGCCCATAGAGGGCTATGGTGAAAAAGGAAATATCCCCAGATGAAATCTGGAAAGAAGCTTTCTGAGAAACTGCTTAGTGTTCTGTTAATTCATCTCACAGAGTTACATCTGTATTTCGTGGATCTCTTTGCTAGCCTTATTTCTGTGGAATCTGAGAACAGATATTTCCGATCCCTTTGAAGACTATAGGGCCAAAGGAAATATCCTGCGATAACAAAGAGAAAGAAGCTTTCTGAGAAACTTCTTTGTGTTCTGTGAAATCATCTCACAGAGTTACAGCTTTCCCCTCAAGAAGTCTTTCGCTAAGACAGTTCTTGTGGAATTGGCAAAGTGATATTTGGAAGCCCATAGAGGGCTATGGTGAAAAAGGAAATATCCTCAGATGAAATCTGGAAAGAAGCTTTCTGAGAAACTGCTTAGTATTCTGTAAATTCATCTCACAGAGTTACATCTGTATTTCGTGGATCTCTTTGCTAGCCTTATTTCTGTGGAATCTGAGAACAGATATTTCGGATCCCTTTGAAGGCTATAGGGCCAAAGGAAATATCCTGCGATAACAAAGAGAAAGAAGCTTTCTGAGAAACTTCTTTGTGTTCTGTGAAATCATCTCACACAGTTACAGCTTTCCCCTCAAGAAGCCTTTCGCTAAGACAGTTCTTGTGGAATTGGCAAAGTGATATTTGGAAGCCCATAGAGGGCTATGGTGAAAAAGGAAATATCCTCAGATGAAATCTGGAAAGAAGCTTTCTGAGAAACTGCTTAGTGTTCTGTGAATTCATCTCACAGAGTTACATCTGTATTTCGTGGATCTCTTTGCTAGCCTTATTTCTGTGGAATCTGAGAACAGATATTTCGGATCCCTTTGAAGACTATAGGGCCAAAGGAAATATCCTCCGAAAACAAAGAGAAAGAAGCTTTCTGAGAAACTTCTTTGTGTTCTGTGAAATCATCTCACAGAGTTACAGCTTTCCCCTCAAGAAGCCTTTCGCTAAGACAGTTCTTGTGGAATTGGCAAAGAGATATTTGGAAGCCCATAGAGGGCTATGGTGAAAAAGGAAATATCCTCAGATGAAATCTGGAAAGAAGCTTTCTGAGAAACTGCTTAGTGTTCTGTGAATTCCTCTCACAGAGTTACATCTGTATTTCGTGGATCTCTTTGCCAGCCTTATTTCTGTGGAATCTGAGAACAGATATTTCAGATCCCTTTGAAGACTATAGAGCCAAAGGAAATATCCTCCGATAACAAAGAGAAAGAAGCTTTCTGAGAAACATCTTTGTGTTCAGTGAAATCATCTCACAGAGTTACAGCTTTCCCCTCAAGAAGCCTTTCGCTAGGACAGTTCTTGTGTAATTGGCAAAGAGATATTTGGAAGCCCATAGAGGGCTATGGTGAAAAAGGAAATATCCTCAGATGAAATCTGGAAAGAAGCTTTCTGAGAAACTGCTTAGTGTTCTGTGAATTCATCTCACAGAGTTACATCTGTATTTCGTGGATCTCTTTGCTAACCTTATTTCTGTGGAATCTGAGAACAAATATTTCGGATCCCTTTGAAGACTATAGGGCCAAAGGTAATATCCTGCGATAACAAAGAGAAAGAACCTTTCTGAGAAACTTTTTTGTGTTCTGTGAAATCATCTCACAGAGTTACAGCTTTCCCCTCAAGAAGCCTTTCGCTAAGACAGTTCTTGTGGAAAAGGCAAAGTGATATTTGGAAGCCCATAGAGGGCTATGGTGAAAAAGGAAATATCCTCAGATGAAATCTGGAAAGAAGCTTTCTGAGAAACTGCTTAGTGTTCTGTTAATTCATCTCACACAGTTACATCTGTATTTCGTGGATCTCTTTGCTAGTCTTATTTCTGTGGAATCTGGGAACAGATATTTCGGATCCCTTTGAAGACTATAGGGCCAAAGGAAATATCCTGTGATAACAAAGAGAAAGAAGCTTTCTGAGAAACTTCTTTCTGTTCTGTGAAATCATCTCACAGAGTTACAGCTTTCCCCTCAAGAAGCCTTTCGCTAAGACAGTTCTTGTGGAATTGGCCAAGTGATATTTGGAAGCCCCTAGACGGCTATGGTGGAAAAGGAAATATCCTCAGATGAAATCTGGAAAGAAGCTTTCTGAGAAACTGCTTAGTGTTCTGTAAATTCATCTCACAGAGTTACATCTGTATTTCGTGGATCTCTTTGCTAGCCTTATTTCTGTGGAATCTGAGAACAGATATTTCGGATCCCTTTGAAGACTATAGGGCCAAAGGAAATATCCTGCGATGACAAAGAGAAAGAAGCTTTCTGAGAAACTTCTTTCTGTTCTGTGAAATCATCTCACAGAGTTACAGCTTTCCCCTCAAGAAGCCTTTCCCTAAGACAGTTCTTGTGGAATTGGCAAAGTGATATTTGGAAGCCCATAGAGGGCTATGGTGAAAAAGGAAATATCCTCAGATGAAATCTGGAAAGAAGCTTTCTGAGAAACTGCTTAGTGTTCTGTGAATTCATCTCACAGAGTTACATCTGTATTTCGTGGATCTCTTTGCTAGCCTTATTTCTGTGGAATCTGAGAACAGATATTTCGGATCCCTTTGAAGACTATAGGTCCAAAGGAAATATCCTCCGATAACAAAGAGAAAGAAGCTTTCTGAGAAACTTCTTTGTGTTCTGTGAAATCATCTCACAGAGTTACAGCTTTCCCCTCAAGAAGCCTTTCCGTAAGACAGTTCTTGTGAAATTGGCAAAGAGATATTTGGAAGCCCATAGAGGGCTATGGTGAAAAAGGAAATATCCTCAGATGAAATCTGGAAAGAAGCTTTCTGAGAAACTGCTTAGTGTTCTGTGAATTCATCTCACAGAGTTACATGTGTATTTCGTGGATCTCTTTGCTAGCCTTATTTCTGTGGAATCTGAGAAAAGATATTTCGGATCCCTATGACGACTATAGGGCCAAAGGAAACATCCTCCGATAACAAAGAGAAAGAAGCTTTCTGAGAAACTTCTTTGTGTTCTGTGAAATCATCTCACAGAGTTACAGCTTTCCCCTCAAGAAGCCTTGCTCTAAGACAGTTCTTGTGGAATTGGCAAAGTGATATTTGAAAGCCCATAGAGGGCTATGGTGAAAAAGGAAATATCCTCAGATGAAATCTGGAAGGAAGCTTTCTGAGAAACTGCTTAGTGTTCTGTGAATTCATCTCACAGAGTTACATCTGTATTTCGTTGATCTCTTTGCTAGCCTTATTTCTGTGGAATCTGAAAACAGATATTTCGGATCCCTTTGAAGACTATAGGGCCAAAGGAAATATCCTGCGATAACAAAGAGAAAGAAGCTTTCTGAGAAACTTCTTTGTGTTCTGTGAAATCATCTCACAGAGTTACAGCTTTCCCCTCAAGAAGCCTTTCGCTATGACAGTTCTTGTGGAATTGGCAAAGTGATATTTGGAAGCCCATAGAGGGCTATGGTGAAAAAGGAAATATCCTCAGATGAAATCTGGAAAGAAGCTTTCTGAGAAACTGCTTAGTGTTCTGTGAATTCATCTCACAGAGTTACATCTGTATTTCGTGGATCTCTTTGCTAGCCTTATTTCTGTGGAATCTGAGAACAGATATTTCGGATCCCTTTGAAGACTATAGGGCCAAAGGAAATATCCTCCGATAACAAAGAGAAAGAAGCTTTCTGAGAAACTTCTTTGTGTTCTGTGAAATCATCTCACAGAGTTACAGCTTTCCCCTCAAGAAGCCTTTCGCTAAGACAGTTCTTGTGGAATTGGCAAAGTGATATTTGGAAGCCCATAGAGGGCTATGGTGAAAAAGGAAATATCCTCAGATGAAATCTGGAAAGAAGCTTTCTGAGAAACTGCTTAGTGTTCTGTGAATTCATCTCACAGAGTTACATCTGTATTTCGTGGATCTCTTTGCTAGCCTTATTTTTGTGGAATCTGAAAACAGATATTTCGGATCCCTTTGAAGACTATAGGGCCAAAGGAAATATCCTGCGATAACAAAGAGAAAGAAGCTTTCTGAGAAACTTCTTTCTGTTCTGTGAAATCATCTCACAGAGTTACAGCTTTCCCCTCAAGAAGCCTTTCGCTAAGACAGTTCTTGTGGAATTGGCAAAGTGATATTTGGAAGCCCATACAGGGCTATGGTGAAAAAGGAAATATCCTCAGATGAAATCTGGAAAGAAGCTTTCTGAGAAACTGCTTAGTGTTCTGTGAATTCATCTCACAGAGTTACATCTGTATTTCGTGGATCTCTTTGCTAGCCTTATTTCTGTGGAATCTGAGAACAGATATTTCCGATCCCTTTGAAGACGATAGGGCCAAAGGAAATATCCTCCGATAACAAAGAGAAAGAAGCTTTCTGAGAAACTTCTTTGTGTTCTGTGAAATCATCTCACAGAGTTACAGCTTTCCCCTCAAGAAGCCTTTCGCTAAGACAGTTCTTGTGGAATTGGCAAAGTGATATTTGGAAGCCCATAGAGGGCTATGGTGAAAAAGGAAATATCCTCAGATGAAATCTGGAAAGAAGCTTTCTGAGAAACTGCTTAGTGTTCTGTGAATTCCTCTCACAGAGTTACATCTGTATTTCGTGGATCTCTTTGCCAGCCTTATTTCTGTGGAATCTGAGAACAGATATTTCAGATCCCTTTGAAGACTATAGAGCCAAAGGAAATATCCTCCGATAACAAAGAGAAAGAAGCTTTCTGAGAAACATCTTTGTGTTCAGTGAAATCATCTCACAGAGTTACAGCTTTCCCCTCAAGAAGCCTTTCGCTAGGACAGTTCTTGTGTAATTGGCAAAGAGATATTTGGAAGCCCATAGAGGGCTATGGTGAAAAAGGAAATATCCTCAGATGAAATCTGGAAAGAAGCTTTCTGAGAAACTGCTTAGTGTTCTGTGAATTCATCTCACAGAGTTACATCTGTATTTCGTGGATCTCTTTGCTAGCCTTATTTCTGTGGAATCTGAGAACAAATATTTCGGATCCCTTTGAAGACTATAGGGCCAAAGGAAATATCCTGTGATAACAAAGAGAAAGAACCTTTCTGAGAAACTTTTTTGTGTTCTGTGAAATCATCTCACAGAGTTACAGCTTTCCCCTCAAGAAGCCTTTCGCTAAGACAGTTCTTGTGGAAAAGGCAAAGTGATATTTGGAAGCCCATAGAGGGCTATGGTGAAAAAGGAAATATCCTCAGATGAAATCTGGAAAGAAGCTTTCTGAGAAACTGCTTAGTGTCCTGTTAATTCATCTCACACAGTTACATCTGTATTTCGTGGATCTCTTTGCTAGCCTTATTTCTGTGGAATCTGAGAACAGATATTTCGGATCCCTTTGAAGACTATAGGGACAAAGGAAATATCCTGCGATGTCAAAGAGAAAGAAGCTTTCTGAGAAACTTCTTTCTGTTCTGTGAAATCATCTCACAGAGTTACAGCTTTCCCCTCAAGAAGCCTTTCGCTAAGACAGTTCTTGTGGAATTGGCAAAGTGATATTTGGAAGCCCATAGAGGGCTATGGTGAAAAAGGAAATATCCTCAGATGAAATCTGGAAAGAAGCTTTCTGAGAAACTGCTTAGTGTTCTGTGAATTCATCTCACAGAGTTACATCTGTATTTCGTGGATCTCTTTGCTAGCCTTATTTCTGTGGAATCTGAGAACAGATATTTCGGATCCCTTTGAAGACTATAGGTCCAAAGGAAATATCCTCCGATAACAAAGAGAAAGAAGCTTTCTGAGAAACTTCTTTGTGTTCTGTGAAATCATCTCACAGAGTTACAGCTTTCCCCTCAAGAAGCCTTTCCGTAAGACAGTTCTTGTGAAATTGGCAAAGAGATATTTGGAAGCCCATAGAGGGCTATGGTGAAAAAGGAAATATCCTCAGATGAAATCTGGAAGGAAGCTTTCTGAGAAACTGCTTAGTGTTCTGTGAATTCATCTCACAGAGTTACATCTGTATTTCGTTGATCTCTTTGCTAGCCTTATTTCTGTGGAATCTGAAAACAGATATTTCGGATCCCTTTGAAGACTATAGGGCCAAAGGAAATATCCTGCGATAACAAAGAGAAAGAAGCTTTCTGAGAAACTTCTTTGTGTTCTGTGAAATCATCTCACAGAGTTACAGCTTTCCCCTCAAGAAGCCTTTCGCTAAGACAGTTCTTGTGGAATTGGCAAAGTGATATTTGGAAGCCCATAGAGGGCTATGGTGAAAAAGGAAATATCCTCAGATGAAATCTGGAAAGAAGCTTTCTGAGAAACTGCTTAGTGTTCTGTGAATTCCTCTCACAGAGTTACATCTGTATTTCGTGGATCTCTTTGCCAGCCTCATTTCTGTGGAATCTGAGAACAGATATTTCAGATCCCTTTGAAGACTATAGAGCCAAAGGAAATATCCTCTGATAACAAAGAGAAAGAAGCTTTCTGAGAAACATCTTTGTGTTCAGTGAAATCATCTCACAGAGTTACAGCTTTCCCCTCAAGAAGCCTTTCGCTAGGACAGCTCTTGTGTAATTGGCAAAGAGATATTTGGAAGCCCATAGAGGGCTATGGTGAAAAAGGAAATATCCTCAGATGAAATCTGGAAAGAAGCTTTCTGAGAAACTGCTTAGTGTTCTGTGAATTCATCTCACAGAGTTACATCTGTATTTCGTGGATCTCTTTGCTAGCCTTATTTCTGTGGAATCTGAGAACAAATATTTCGGATCCCTTTGAAGACTATAGGGCCAAAAGAAATATCCTGCGATAACAAAGAGAAAGAACCTTTCTGAGAAACTTTTTTGTGTTCTGTGTAATCATCTCACAGAGTTACAGCTTTCCCCTCAAGAAGCCTTTCGCTAAGACAGTTCTTGTGGAAAAGGCAAAGTGATATTTGGAAGCCCCTAGAGGGCTATGGTGAAAAAGGAAATATCCTCAGATGAAATCTGGAAAGAAGCTTTCTGAGAAACTGCTTAGTGTTCTGTTAATTCATCTCACACAGTTACATCTGTATTTCGTGGATCTCTTTGCTAGTCTTATTTCTGTGGAATCTGGGAACAGATATTCCGGATCCCTTTGAAGACTATAGGGCCAAAGGAAATATCCTGCGATAACAAAGAGAAAGAAGCTTTCTGAGAAACTTCTTTCTGTTCTGTGAAATCATCTCACAGAGTTACAGCTTTCCCCTCAAGAAGCCTTTCGCTAAGACAGTTCTTGTGGAATTGGCCAAGTGATATTTGGAAGCCCCTAGACGGCTATGGTGAAAAAGGAAATATCCTCAGATGAAATCTGGAAAGAAGCTTTCTGAGAAACTGCTTAGTGTTCTGTAAATTCATCTCACAGAGTTACATCTGTATTTCGTGGATCTCTTTGCTAGCCTTATTTCTGTGGAATCTGAGAACAGATATTTCGGATCCCTTTGAAGACTATAGGGCCAAAGGAAATATCCTGCGATGACAAAGAGAAAGAAGCTTTCTGAGAAACTTCTTTCTGTTCTGTGAAATCATCTCACAGAGTTACAGCTTTCCCCTCAAGAAGCCTTTCGCTAAGACAGTTCTTGTGGAATTGGCAAAGTGATATTTGGAAGCCCATAGAGGGCTATGGTGAAAAAGGAAATATCCTCAGATGAAATCTGGAAAGAAGCTTTCTGAGAAACTGCTTAGTGTTCTGTGAATTCATCTCACAGAGTTACATCTGTATTTCGTGGATCTCTTTGCTAGCCTTATTTCTGTGGAATCTGAGAACAGATATTTCGGATCCCTTTGAAGACTATAGGTCCAAAGGAAATATCCTCCGATAACAAAGAGAAAGAAGCTTTCTGAGAAACTTCTTTGTGTTCTGTGAAATCATCTCACAGAGTTACAGCTTTCCCCTCAAGAAGCCTTTCCGTAAGACAGTTCTTGTGAAATTGGCAAAGAGATATTTGGAAGCCCATAGAGGGCTATGGTGAAAAAGGAAATATCCTCAGATGAAATCTGGAAAGAAGCTTTCTGAGAAACTGCTTAGTGTTCTGTGAATTCATCTCACAGAGTTACATGTGTATTTCGTGGGTCTCTTTGCTAGCCTTATTTCTGTGGAATCTGAGAAAAGATATTTCGGATCCCTATGACGACTATAGGGCCAAAGGAAACATCCTCCGATAACAAAGAGAAAGAAGCTTTCTGAGAAACTTCTTTGTGTTCTGTGAAATCATCTCACAGAGTTACAGCTTTCCCCTCAAGAAGCCTTGCGCTAAGACAGTTCTTGTGGAATTGGCAAAGTGATATTTGAAAGCCCGTAGAGGGCTATGGTGAAAAAGGAAATATCCTCAGATGAAATCTGGAAGGAAGCTTTCTGAGAAACTGCTTAGTGTTCTGTGAATTCATCTCACAGAGTTACATCTGTATTTCGTTGATCTCTTTGCTAGCCTTATTTCTGTGGAATCTGAAAACAGATATTTCGGATCCCTTTGAAGACTATAGGGCCAAAGGAAATATCCTGCGATAACAAAGAGAAAGAAGCTTTCTGAGAAACTTCTTTGTGTTCTGTGAAATCATCTCACAGAGTTACAGCTTTCCCCTCAAGAAGCCTTTCGCTAAGACAGTTCTTGTGGAATTGGCAAAGTGATATTTGGAAGCCCATAGAGGGCTATGGTGAAAAAGGAAATATCCTCAGATGAAATCTGGAAAGAAGCTTTCTGAGAAACTGCTTAGTGTTCTGTGAATTCATCTCACAGAGTTACATCTGTATTTCGTGGATCTCTTTGCTAGCCTTATTTCTGTGGAATCTGAGAACAGATATTTCGGATCCCTTTGAAGACTATAGGGCCAAAGGAAATATCCTGCGATGACAAAGAGAAAGAAGCTTTCTGAGAAACTTCTTTCTGTTCTGTGAAATCATCTCACAGAGTTACAGCTTTCCCCTCAAGAAGCCTTTCGCTAAGACAGTTCTTGTGGAATTGGCAAAGTGATATTTGGAAGCCCATAGAGGGCTATGGTGAAAAAGGAAATATCCTCAGATGAAATCTGGAAAGAAGCTTTCTGAGAAACTGCTTAGTGTTCTGTGAATTCATCTCACAGAGTTACATCTGTATTTCGTGGATCTCTTTGCTAGCCTTATTTCTGTGGAATCTGAGAACAGATATTTCGGATCCCTTTGAAGACTATAGGTCCAAAGGAAATATCCTCCGATAAAAAAGAGAAAGAAGCTTTCTGAGAAACTTCTTTGTGTTCTGTGAAATCATCTCACAGAGTTACAGCTTTCCCCTCAAGAAGCCTTTCCGTAAGACAGTTCTTGTGAAATTGGCAAAGAGATATTTGGAAGCCCATAGAGGGCTATGGTGAAAAAGGAAATATCCTCAGATGAAATCTGGAAAGAAGCTTTCTGAGAAACTGCTTAGTGTTCTGTGAATTCATCTCACAGAGTTACATGTGTATTTCGTGGGTCTCTTTGCTAGCCTTATTTCTGTGGAATCTGAGAAAAGATATTTCGGATCCCTATGACGACTATAGGGCCAAAGGAAACATCCTCCGATAACAAAGAGAAAGAAGCTTTCTGAGAAACTTCTTTGTGTTCTGTGAAATCATCTCACAGAGTTACAGCTTTCCCCTCAAGAAGCCTTGCGCTAAGACAGTTCTTGTGGAATTGGCAAAGTGATATTTGAAAGCCCGTAGAGGGCTATGGTGAAAAAGGAAATATCCTCAGATGAAATCTGGAAAGAAGCTTTCTGAGAAACTGCTTAGTGTTCTGTGAATTCATCTCACAGAGTTACATGTGTATTTCGTGGATCTCTTTGCTAGCCTTATTTCTGTGGAATCTGAGAAAAGATATTTCGGATCCCTATGACGACTATAGGGCCAAAGGAAACATCCTCTGATAACAAAGAGAAAGAAGCTTTCTGAGAAACTTCTTTGTGTTCTGTGAAATCATCTCACAGAGTTACAGCTTTCCCCTCAAGAAGCCTTGCGCTAAGACAGTTCTTGTGGAATTGGCAAAGTGATATTTGGAAGCCCATAGAGGGCTATGGTGAAAAAGGAAATATCCTCAGATGAAATCTGGAAGGAAGCTTTCTGAGAAACTGCTTAGTGTTCTGTGAATTCATCTCACAGAGTTACATCTGTATTTCGTTGATCTCTTTGCTAGCCTTATTTCTGTGGAATCTGAAAACAGATATTTCGGATCCCTTTGAAGACTATAGGGCCAAAGGAAATATCCTGCGATAACAAAGAGAAAGAAGCTTTCTGAGAAACTTCTTTCTGTTCTGTGAAATCATCTCACAGAGTTACAGCTTTCCCCTCAAGAAGCCTTTCGCTAAGACAGTTCTTGTGGAATTGGCAAAGTGATATTTGGAAGCCCATAGAGGGCTATGGTGAAAAAGGAAATATCCTCAGATGAAATCTGGAAAGAAGCTTTCTGAGAAACTGCTTAGTGTTCTGTGAATTCATCTCACAGAGTTACATCTGTATTTCGTGGATCTCTTTGCTAGCCTTATTTTTGTGGAATCTGAAAACAGATATTTCGGATCCCTTTGAAGACTATAGGGCCAAAGGAAATATCCTGCGATAACAAAGAGAAAGAAGCTTTCTGAGAAACTTCTTTCTGTTCTGTGAAATCATCTCACAGAGTTACAGCTTTCCCCTCAAGAAGCCTTTCGCTAAGACAGTTCTTGTGGAATTGGCAAAGTGATATTTGGAAGCCCATAGAGGGCTATGGTGAAAAAGGAAATATCCTCAGATGATATCTGGAAAGAAGCTTTCTGAGAAACTGCTTAGTGTTCTGTGAATTCATCTCACAGAGTTACATCTGTATTTCGTGGATCTCTTTGCTAGCCTTATTTCTGTGGAATCTGAGAACAGATATTTCGGATCCCTTTGAAGACGATAGGGCCAAAGGAAATATCCTGCGATAACAAAGAGAAAGAACCTTTCTGAGAAACTTCTTTGTGTTATGTGAAATTATCTCACAGAGTTACAGCTTTCCCCTCAAGAAGCCTTTCGCTAAGACAGTTCTTGTGGAAAAGGCAAAGTGATATTTGGAAGCCCATAGAGGGCTATGGTGAAAAAGGAAATATCCTCAGATGAAATCTGGAAAGAAGCTTTCTGAGAAACTGCTTAGTGTTCTGTTAATTCATCTCACACAGTTACATCTGTATTTCGTGGATCTCTTTGCTAGTCTTATTTCTGTGGAATCTGGGAACAGATATTTCGGATCCCTTTGAAGACTATAGGGCCAAAGGAAATATCCTGCGATAACAAAGAGAAAGAAGCTTTCTGAGAAACTTCTTTCTGTTCTGTGAAATCATCTCACAGAGTTACAGCTTTCCCCTCAAGAAGCCTTTCGCTAAGACAGTTCTTGTGGAATTGGCCAAGTGATATTTGGAAGCCCCTAGACGGCTATGGTGAAAAAGGAAATATCCTCAGATGAAATCTGGAAAGAAGCTTTCTGAGAAACTGCTTAGTGTTCTGTAAATTCATCTCACAGAGTTACATCTGTATTTCGTGGATCTCTTTGCTAGCCTTATTTCTGTGGAATCTGAGAACAGATATTTCGGATCCCTTTGAAGACTATAGGGCCAAAGGAAATATCCTGCGATGACAAAGAGAAAGAAGCTTTCTGAGAAACTTCTTTCTGTTCTGTGAAATCATCTCACAGAGTTACAGCTTTCCCCTCAAGAAGCCTTTCCCTAAGACAGTTCTTGTGGAATTGGCAAAGTGATATTTGGAAGCCCATAGAGGGCTATGGTGAAAAAGGAAATATCCTCAGATGAAATCTGGAAAGAAGCTTTCTGAGAAACTGCTTAGTGTTCTGTGAATTCATCTCACAGAGTTACATCTGTATTTCGTGGATCTCTTTGCTAGCCTTATTTCTGTGGAATCTGAGAAAAGATATTTCGGATCCCTTTGAAGACTATAGGTCCAAAGGAAATATCCTCCGATAACAAAGAGAAAGAAGCTTTCTGAGAAACTTCTTTGTGTTCTGTGAAATCATCTCACAGAGTTACAGCTTTCCCCTCAAGAAGCCTTTCCGTAAGACAGTTCTTGTGAAATTGGCAAAGAGATATTTGGAAGCCCTTAGAGGGCTATGGTGAAAAAGGAAATATCCTCAGATGAAATCTGGAAGGAAGCTTTCTGAGAAACTGCTTAGTGTTCTGTGAATTCATCTCACAGAGTTACATCTGTATTTCGTTGATCTCTTTGCTAGCCTTATTTCTGTGGAATCTGAAAACAGATATTTCCGATCCCTTTGAAGACTATAGGGCCAAAGGAAATATCCTGCGATAACAAAGAGAAAGAAGCTTTCTGAGAAACTTCTTTGTGTTCTGTGAAATCATCTCACAGAGTTACAGCTTTCCCCTCAAGAAGCCTTTCGCTAAGACAGTTCTTGTGGAATTGGCAAAGTGATATTTGGAAGCCCATAGAGGGCTATGTTGAAAAAGGAAATATCCTCAGATGAAATCTGGAAAGAATCTTTCTGAGAAACTGCTTAGTGTTCTGTGAATTCATCTCACAGAGTTACATCTGTATTTCGTGGATCTCTTTGCTAGCCTTATTTCTGTGGAATCTGAGAACAGATATTTCGGATCCCTTTGAAGACTATAGGGCCAAAGGAAATATCCTCCGGTAACAAAGAGAAAGAAGCTTTCTGAGAAACTTCTTTGTGTTCTGTGAAATCATCTCACAGAGTTACAGCTTTCCCCTCAAGAAGCCTTTAACTAAGACAGTTCTTGTGAAATTGGCAAAGAGATATTTGGAAGCCCATAGAGGGATATGGTGAAAAAGGAAATATCCTCAGATGAAATCTGGAAAGAAGCTTTCTGAGAAACTGCTTAGTGTTCTGTGAATTCATCTCACAGAGTTACATGTGTATTTCGTGGATCTCTTTGCTAGCCTTATTTCTGTGGAATCTGAGAAAAGATATTTCGGATCCCTATGAAGACTATAGGGCCAAAGGAAACATCCTCCGATAACAAAGAGAAAGAAGCTTTCTGAGAAACTTCTTTGTGTTCTGTGAAATCATCTCACAGAGTTACAGCTTTCCCCTCAAGAAGCCTTTAACTAAGACAGTTCTTGTGGAATTGGCAAAGTGATATTTGGAAGCCCATAGAGGGCTATGGTGAAAAAGGAAATATCCTCAGATGAAATCTGGAAAGAAGCTTTCTGAGAAACTGCTTAGTGTTCTGTGAATTCATCTCACAGAGTTACATCTGTATTTCGTGGATCTCTTTGCTAGCCTTATTTTTGTGGAATCTGAAAACAGATATTTCTGATCCCTTTGAAGAGTATAGGGCCAAAGGAAATATCCTGCGATAACAAAGAGAAAGAAGCTTTCTGAGAAACTTCTTTCTGTTCTGTGAAATCATCTCACAGAGTTACAGCTTTCCCCTCAAGAAGCCTTTCGCTAGGACAGTTCTTGTGTAATTGGCAAAGAGATATTTGGAAGCCCATAGAGGGCTATGGTGAAAAAGGAAATATCCTCAGATGAAATCTGGAAAGAAGCTTTCTGAGAAACTGCTTAGTGTTCTGGAATTCATCTCACAGAGTTACATCTGCATTTCGTGGATCTCTTTGCTAGCCTTATTTCTGTGGAATCTGAAAACAGATATTTCGGATCCCTTTGAAGACTATAGGGCCAAAGGAAATATCCTGCGATGACAAAGAGAAAGAAGCTTTCTGAGAAACTTCTTTCTGTTCTGTGAAATCATCTCACAGAGTTACAGCTTTCACCTCAAGAAGCCTTTCGCTAAGACAGTTCTTGTGGAATTGGCAAAGTGATATTTGGAAGCCCATAGAGGGCTATGGTGAAAAAGGAAATATCCTCAGATGAAATCTGGAAAGAAGCTTTCTGAGAAACTGCTTAGTGTTCTGTGAATTCATCTCACAGAGTTACATCTGTATTTCGTGGATCTCTTTGCTAGCCTTATTTCTGTGGAATCTGAGAACAGATATTTCCGATCCCTTTGAAGACTATAGGTCCAAAGGAAATATCCTCCGATAACAAAGAGAAAGAAGCTTTCTGAGAAACTTCTTTGTGTTCTGTGAAATCATCTCACAGAGTTACAGCTTTCCCCTCAAGAAGCCTTTCCGTAAGACAGTTCTTGTGAAATTGGCAAAGAGATATTTGGAAGCCCATAGAGGGCTATGGTGAAAAAGGAAATATCCTCAGATGAAATCTGGAAAGAAGCTTTCTGAGAAACTGCTTAGTGTTCTGTGAATTCATCTCACAGAGTTACATGTGTATTTCGTGGATCTCTTTGCTAGCCTTATTTCTGTGGAATCTGAGAAAAGATATTTCGGATCCCTATGACGACTATAGGGCCAAAGGAAACATCCTCCGATAACAAAGAGAAAGAAGCTTTCTGAGAAACTTCTTTGTGTTCTGTGAAATCATCTCACAGAGTTACAGCTTTCCCCTCAAGAAGCCTTGCGCTAAGACAGTTCTTGTGGAATTGGCAAAGTGATATTTGGAAGCCCATAGAGGGCTATGGTGAAAAAGGAAATATCCTCAGATGAAATCTGGAAGGAAGCTTTCTGAGAAACTGCTTAGTGTTCTGTGAATTCATCTCACAGAGTTACATCTGTATTTCGTTGATCTCTTTGCTAGCCTTATTTCTGTGGAATCTGAAAACAGATATTTCGGATCCCTTTGAAGACTATAGGGCCAAAGGAAATATCCTGCGATAACAAAGAGAAAGAAGCTTTCTGAGAAACTTCTTTCTGTTCTGTGAAATCATCTCACAGAGTTAGAGCTTTCCCCTCAAGAAGCCTTTCGCTAAGACAGTTCTTGTGGAATTGGCAAAGTGATATTTGGAAGCCCATAGAGGGCTATGGTGAAAAAGGAAATATCCTCAGATGAAATCTGGAAAGAAGCTTTCTGAGAAACTGCTTAGTGTTCTGTGAATTCATCTCACAGAGTTACATCTGTATTTCGTGGATCTCTTTGCTAGCCTTATTTTTGTGGAATCTGAAAACAGATATTTCGGATCCCTTTGAAGACTATAGGGCCAAAGGAAATATCCTGCGATAACAAAGAGAAAGAAGCTTTCTGAGAAACTTCTTTCTGTTCTGTGAAATCATCTCACAGAGTTACAGCTTTCCCCTCAAGAAGCCTTTCGCTAAGACAGTTCTTGTGGAATTGGCAAAGTGATATTTGGAAGCCCATAGAGGGCTATGGTGAAAAAGGAAATATCCTCAGATGATATCTGGAAAGAAGCTTTCTGAGAAACTGCTTAGTGTTCTGTGAATTCATCTCACAGAGTTACATCTGTATTTCGTGGATCTCTTTGCTAGCCTTATTTCTGTGGAATCTGAGAACAGATATTTCGGATCCCTTTGAAGACGATAGGGCCAAAGGAAATATCCTGCGATAACAAAGAGAAAGAACCTTTCTGAGAAACTTCTTTGTGTTCTGTGAAATTATCTCACAGAGTTACAGCTTTCCCCTCAAGAAGCCTTTCGCTAAGACAGTTCTTGTGGAAAAGGCAAAGTGATATTTGGAAGCCCATAGAGGGCTATGGTGAAAAAGGAAATATCCTCAGATGAAATCTGGAAAGAAGCTTTCTGAGAAACTGCTTAGTGTTCTGTTAATTCATCTCACACAGTTACATCTGTATTTCGTGGATCTCTTTGCTAGTCTTATTTCTGTGGAATCTGGGAACAGATATTTCGGATCCCTTTGAAGACTATAGGGCCAAAGGAAATATCCTGCGATAACAAAGAGAAAGAAGCTTTCTGAGAAACTTCTTTCTGTTCTGTGAAATCATCTCACAGAGTTACAGCTTTCCCCTCAAGAAGCCTTTCGCTAAGACAGTTCTTGTGGAATTGGCCAAGTGATATTTGGAAGCCCCTAGACGGCTATGGTGAAAAAGGAAATATCCTCAGATGAAATCTGGAAAGAAGCTTTCTGAGAAACTGCTTAGTGTTCTGTAAATTCATCTCACAGAGTTACATCTGTATTTCGTGGATCTCTTTGCTAGCCTTATTTCTGTGGAATCTGAGAAGAGATATTTCGGATCCCTTTGAAGACTATAGGGCCAAAGGAAATATCCTGCGATGACAAAGAGAAAGAAGCTTTCTGAGAAACTTCTTTCTGTTCTGTGAAATCATCTCACAGAGTTACAGCTTTCCCCTCAAGAAGCCTTTCCCTAAGACAGTTCTTGTGGAATTGGCAAAGTGATATTTGGAAGCCCATAGAGGGCTATGGTGAAAAAGGAAATATCCTCAGATGAAATCTGGAAAGAAGCTTTCTGAGAAACTGCTTAGTGTTCTGTGAATTCATCTCACAGAGTTACATCTGTATTTCGTGGATCTCTTTGCTAGCCTTATTTCTGTGGAATCTGAGAACAGATATTTCGGATCCCTTTGAAGACTATAGGTCCAAAGGAAATATCCTCCGATAACAAAGAGAAAGAAGCTTTCTGAGAAACTTCTTTGTGTTCTGTGAAATCATCTCACAGAGTTACAGCTTTCCCCTCAAGAAGCCTTTCCGTAAGACAGTTCTTGTGAAATTGGCAAAGAGATATTTGGAAGCCCATAGAGGGCTATGGTGAAAAAGGAAATATCCTCAGATGAAATCTGGAAGGAAGCTTTCTGAGAAACTGCTTAGTGTTCTGTGAATTCATCTCACAGAGTTACATCTGTATTTCGTGGATCTCTTTGCTAGCCTTATTTCTGTGGAATCTGAAAACAGATATTTCGGATCCCTTTGAAGACTATAGGGCCAAAGGAAATATCCTGCGATAACAAAGAGAAAGAAGCTTTCTGAGAAACTTCTTTGTGTTCTGTGAAATCATCTCACAGAGTTACAGCTTTCCCCTCAAGAAGCCTTTCGCTAAGACAGTTCTTGTGGAATTGGCAAAGTGATATTTGGAAGCCCATAGAGGGCTATGTTGAAAAAGGAAATATCCTCAGATGAAATCTGGAAAGAATCTTTCTGAGAAACTGCTTAGTGTTCTGTGAATTCATCTCACAGAGTTACATCTGTATTTCGTGGATCTCTTTGCTAGCCTTATTTCTGTGGAATCTGAGAACAGATATTTCGGATCCCTTTGAAGACTATAGGGCCAAAGGAAATATCCTCCGGTAACAAAGAGAAAGAAGCTTTCTGAGAAACTTCTTTGTGTTCTGTGAAATCATCTCACAGAGTTACAGCTTTCCCCTCAAGAAGCCTTTAACTAAGACAGTTCTTGTGAAATTGGCAAAGAGATATTTGGAAGCCCATAGAGGGATATGGTGAAAAAGGAAATATCCTCAGATGAAATCTGGAAAGAAGCTTTCTGAGAAACTGCTTAGTGTTCTGTGAATTCATCTCACAGAGTTACATGTGTATTTCGTGGATCTCTTTGCTAGCCTTATTTCTGTGGAATCTGAGAAAAGATATTTCGGATCCCTATGAAGACTATAGGGCCAAAGGAAACATCCTCCGATAACAAAGAGAAAGAAGCTTTCTGAGAAACTTCTTTGTGTTCTGTGAAATCATCTCACAGAGTTACAGCTTTCCCCTCAAGAAGCCTTTAACTAAGACAGTTCTTGTGGAATTGGCAAAGTGATATTTGGAAGCCCATAGAGGGCTATGGTGAAAAAGGAAATATCCTCAGATGAAATCTGGAAAGAAGCTTTCTGAGAAACTGCTTAGTGTTCTGTGAATTCATCTCACAGAGTTACATCTGTATTTCGTGGATCTCTTTGCTAGCCTTATTTTTGTGGAATCTGAAAACAGATATTTCTGATCCCTTTGAAGAGTATAGGGCCAAAGGAAATATCCTGCGATAACAAAGAGAAAGAAGCTTTCTGAGAAACTTCTTTCTGTTCTGTGAAATCATCTCACAGAGTTACAGCTTTCCCCTCAAGAAGCCTTTCGCTAGGACAGTTCTTGTGTAATTGGCAAAGAGATATTTGGAAGCCCATAGAGGGCTATGGTGAAAAAGGAAATATCCTCAGATGAAATCTGGAAAGAAGCTTTCTGAGAAACTGCTTAGTGTTCTGGAATTCATCTCACAGAGTTACATCTGCATTTCGTGGATCTCTTTGCTAGCCTTATTTCTGTGGAATCTGAAAACAGATATTTCGGATCCCTTTGAAGACTATAGGGCCAAAGGAAATATCCTGCGATAACAAAGAGAAAGAAGCTTTCTGAGAAACTTCTTTCTGTTCTGTGAAATCATCTCACAGAGTTACAGCTTTCCCCTCAAGAAGCCTTTCGCTAAGACAGTTCTTGTGGAATTGGCAAAGTGATATTTGGAAGCCCATAGAGGGCTATGGTGAAAAAGGAAATATCCCCAGATGAAATCTGGAAAGAAGCTTTCTGAGAAACTGCTTAGTGTTCTGTTAATTCATCTCACAGAGTTACATCTGTATTTCGTGGATCTCTTTGCTAGCCTTATTTCTGTGGAATCTGAGAACAGATATTTCCGATCCCTTTGAAGACTATAGGGCCAAAGGAAATATCCTGCGATAACAAAGAGAAAGAAGCTTTCTGAGAAACTTCTTTGTGTTCTGTGAAATCATCTCACAGAGTTACAGCTTTCCCCTCAAGAAGTCTTTCGCTAAGACAGTTCTTGTGGAATTGGCAAAGTGATATTTGGAAGCCCCTAGAGGGCTATGGTGAAAAAGGAAATATCCTCAGATGAAATCTGGAAAGAAGCTTTCTGAGAAACTGCTTAGTATTCTGTAAATTCATCTCACAGAGTTACATGTCTATTTCGTGGATCTCTTTGCTAGCCTTATTTCTGTGGAATCTGAGAACAGATATTTCGGATCCCTTTGAAGACTATAGGGCCAAAAGAAATATCCTGCGATAACAAAGAGAAAGAAGCTTTCTGAGAAACTTCTTTGTGTTCTGTGAAATCATCTCACAGAGTTACAGCTTTCCCCTCAAGAAGCCTTTCGCTAAGACAGTTCTTGTGGAATTGGCAAAGTGATATTTGGAAGCCCATAGAGGGCTATGGTGAAAAAGGAAATATCCTCAGATGAAATCTGGAAAGAAGCTTTCTGAGAAACTGCTTAGTGTTCTGTGAATTCATCTCACAGAGTTATATCTGTATTTCGTGAATCTCTTTGCTAGCCTTATTTCTGTGGAATCTGAGAAGAGATATTTCGGATCCCTTTGAAGACTATAGGTCCAAAGGAAATATCCTCCGATAACAAAGAGAAAGAAGCTTTCTGAGAAACTTCTTTCTGTTCTGTGAAATCATCTCACAGAGTTACAGCTTTCCCCTCAAGAAGCCTTTCGCTAAGACAGTTCTTGTGGAATTGGCAAAGTGATATTTGGAAGCCCATACAGGGCTATGGTGAAAAAGGAAATATCCTCAGATGAAATCTGGAAAGAAGCTTTCTGAGAAACTGCTTAGTGTTCTGTGAATTCATCTCACAGAGTTACATCTGTATTTCGTGGATCTCTTTGCTAGTCTTATTTCTGTGGAATCTGGGAACAGATATTTCGGATCCCTTTGAAGACTATAGGGCCAAAGGAAATATCCTGCGATAACAAAGAGAAAGAAGCTTTCTGAGAAACTTCTTTCTGTTCTGTGAAATCATCTCACAGAGTTACAGCTTTCCCCTCAAGAAGCCTTTCGCTAAGACAGTTCTTGTGGAATTGGCCAAGTGATATTTGGAAGCCCCTAGACGGCTATGGTGAAAAAGGAAATATCCTCAGATGAAATCTGGAAAGAAGCTTTCTGAGAAACTGCTTAGTGTTCTGTAAATTCATCTCACAGAGTTACATCTGTATTTCGTGGATCTCTTTGCTAGCCTTATTTCTGTGGAATCTGAGAACAGATATTTCGGATCCCTTTGAAGACTATAGGGCCAAAGGAAATATCCTGCGATGACAAAGAGAAAGAAGCTTTCTGAGAAACTTCTTTCTGTTCTGTGAAATCATCTCACAGAGTTACAGCTTTCCCCTCAAGAAGCCTTTCGCTAAGACAGTTCTTGTGGAATTGGCAAAGTGATATTTGGAAGCCCATAGAGGGCTATGTTGAAAAAGGAAATATCCTCAGATGAAATCTGGAAAGAATCTTTCTGAGAAACTGCTTAGTGTTCTGTGAATTCATCTCACAGAGTTACATCTGTATTTCGTGGATCTCTTTGCTAGCCTTATTTCTGTGGAATCTGAGAACAGATATTTCGGATCCCTTTGAAGACTATAGGGCCAAAGGAAATATCCTGCGATGACAAAGAGAAAGAAGCTTTCTGAGAAACTTCTTTCTGTTCTGTGAAATCATCTCACAGAGTTACAGCTTTCCCCTCAAGAAGCCTTTCGCTAAGACAGTTCTTGTGGAATTGGCAAAGTGATATTTGGAAGCCCATAGAGGGCTATGTTGAAAAAGGAAATATCCTCAGATGAAATCTGGAAAGAATCTTTCTGAGAAACTGCTTAGTGTTCTGTGAATTCATCTCACAGAGTTACATCTGTATTTCGTGGATCTCTTTGCTAGCCTTATTTCTGTGGAATCTGAGAACAGATATTTCGGATCCCTTTGAAGACTATAGGGCCAAAGGAAATATCCTCCGGTAACAAAGAGAAAGAAGCTTTCTGAGAAACTTCTTTGTGTTCTGTGAAATCATCTCACAGAGTTACAGCTTTCCCCTCAAGAAGCCTTTAACTAAGACAGTTCTTGTGAAATTGGCAAAGAGATATTTGGAAGCCCATAGAGGGATATGGTGAAAAAGGAAATATCCTCAGATGAAATCTGGAAAGAAGCTTTCTGAGAAACTGCTTAGTGTTCTGTGAATTCATCTCACAGAGTTACATGTGTATTTCGTGGATCTCTTTGCTAGCCTTATTTCTGTGGAATCTGAGAAAAGATATTTCGGATCCCTATGAAGACTATAGGGCCAAAGGAAACATCCTCCGATAACAAAGAGAAAGAAGCTTTCTGAGAAACTTCTTTGTGTTCTGTGAAATCATCTCACAGAGTTACAGCTTTCCCCTCAAGAAGCCTTTAACTAAGACAGTTCTTGTGGAATTGGCAAAGTGATATTTGGAAGCCCATAGAGGGCTATGGTGAAAAAGGAAATATCCTCAGATGAAATCTGGAAAGAAGCTTTCTGAGAAACTGCTTAGTGTTCTGTGAATTCATCTCACAGAGTTACATCTGTATTTCGTGGATCTCTTTGCTAGCCTTATTTTTGTGGAATCTGAAAACAGATATTTCTGATCCCTTTGAAGAGTATAGGGCCAAAGGAAATATCCTGCGATAACAAAGAGAAAGAAGCTTTCTGAGAAACTTCTTTCTGTTCTGTGAAATCATCTCACAGAGTTACAGCTTTCCCCTCAAGAAGCCTTTCGCTAGGACAGTTCTTGTGTAATTGGCAAAGAGATATTTGGAAGCCCATAGAGGGCTATGGTGAAAAAGGAAATATCCTCAGATGAAATCTGGAAAGAAGCTTTCTGAGAAACTGCTTAGTGTTCTGGAATTCATCTCACAGAGTTACATCTGCATTTCGTGGATCTCTTTGCTAGCCTTATTTCTGTGGAATCTGAAAACAGATATTTCGGATCCCTTTGAAGACTATAGGGCCAAAGGAAATATCCTGCGGTAACAAAGAGAAAGAAGCTTTCTGAGAAACTTCTTTGTGTTCTGTGAAATCATCTCACAGAGTTACAGCTTTCCCCTCAAGAAGCCTTTCGCTAAGACAGTTCTTGTGGAATTGGCAAAGTGATATTTGGAAGCCCATAGAGGGCTATGGTGAAAAAGGAAATATCCCCAGATGAAATCTGGAAAGAAGCTTTCTGAGAAACTGCTTAGTGTTCTGTTAATTCATCTCACAGAGTTACATCTGTATTTCGTGGATCTCTTTGCTAGCCTTATTTCTGTGGAATCTGAGAACAGATATTTCCGATCCCTTTGAAGACTATAGGGCCAAAGGAAATATCCTGCGATAACAAAGAGAAAGAAGCTTTCTGAGAAACTTCTTTGTGTTCTGTGAAATCATCTCACAGAGTTACAGCTTTCCCCTCAAGAAGTCTTTCGCTAAGACAGTTCTTGTGGAATTGGCAAAGTGATATTTGGAAGCCCCTAGAGGGCTATGGTGAAAAAGGAAATATCCTCAGATGAAATCTGGAAAGAAGCTTTCTGAGAAACTGCTTAGTATTCTGTAAATTCATCTCACAGAGTTACATGTCTATTTCGTGGATCTCTTTGCTAGCCTTATTTCTGTGGAATCTGAGAACAGATATTTCGGACCCCTTTGAAGACTATAGGGCCAAAAGAAATATCCTGCGATAACAAAGAGAAAGAAGCTTTCTGAGAAACTTCTTTCTGTTCTGTGAAATCATCTCACAGAGTTACAGCTTTCCCCTCAAGAAGCCTTTCGCTAAGACAGTTCTTGTGGAATTGGCCAAGTGATATTTGGAAGCCCCTAGACGGCTATGGTGAAAAAGGAAATATCCTCAGATGAAATCTGGAAAGAAGCTTTCTGAGAAACTGCTTAGTGTTCTGTAAATTCATCTCACAGAGTTACATCTGTATTTCGTGGATCTCTTTGCTAGCCTTATTTCTGTGGAATCTGAGAACAGATATTTCGGATCCCTTTGAAGACTATAGGGCCAAAGGAAATATCCTGCGATGACAAAGAGAAAGAAGCTTTCTGAGAAACTTCTTTCTGTTCTGTGAAATCATCTCACAGAGTTACAGCTTTCCCCTCAAGAAGCCTTTCGCTAAGACAGTTCTTGTGGAATTGGCAAAGTGATATTTGGAAGCCCATAGAGGGCTATGGTGAAAAAGGAAATATCCTCAGATGAAATCTGGAAAGAAGCTTTCTGAGAAACTGCTTAGTGTTCTGTGAATTCATCTCACAGAGTTACATCTGTATTTCGTGGATCTCTTTGCTAGCCTTATTTCTGTGGAATCTGAGAACAGATATTTCGGATCCATTTGAAGACTATAGGTCCAAAGGAAATATCCTCCGATAACAAAGAGAAAGAAGCTTTCTGAGAAACTTCTTTGTGTTCTGTGAAATCATCTCACAGAGTTACAGCTTTCCCCTCAAGAAGCCTTTCCGTAAGACAGTTCTTGTGAAATTGGCAAAGAGATATTTGGAAGCCCATAGAGGGCTATGGTGAAAAAGGAAATATCCTCAGATGAAATCTGGAAAGAAGCTTTCTGAGAAACTGCTTAGTGTTCTGTGAATTCATCTCACAGAGTTACATGTGTATTTCGTGGGTCTCTTTGCTAGCCTTATTTCTGTGGAATCTGAGAAAAGATATTTCGGATCCCTATGACGACTATAGGGCCAAAGGAAACATCCTCCGATAACAAAGAGAAAGAAGCTTTCTGAGAAACTTCTTTGTGTTCTGTGAAATCATCTCACAGAGTTACAGCTTTCCCCTCAAGAAGCCTTGCGCTAAGACAGTTCTTGTGGAATTGGCAAAGTGATATTTGAAAGCCCGTAGAGGGCTATGGTGAAAAAGGAAATATCCTCAGATGAAATCTGGAAGGAAGCTTTCTGAGAAACTGCTTAGTGTTCTGTGAATTCATCTCACAGAGTTACATCTGTATTTCGTTGATCTCTTTGCTAGCCTTATTTCTGTGGAATCTGAAAACAGATATTTCGGATCCCTTTGAAGACTATAGGGCCAAAGGAAATATCCTGCGATAACAAAGAGAAAGAAGCTTTCTGAGAAACTTCTTTCTGTTCTGTGAAATCATCTCACAGAGTTACAGCTTTCCCCTCAAGAAGCCTTTCGCTAAGACAGTTCTTGTGGAATTGGCAAAGTGATATTTGGAAGCCCATAGAGGGCTATGGTGAAAAAGGAAATATCCTCAGATGAAATCTGGAAAGAAGCTTTCTGAGAAACTGCTTAGTGTTCTGTGAATTCCTCTCACAGAGTTACATCTGTATTTCGTGGATCTCTTTGCCAGCCTCATTTCTGTGGAATCTGAGAACAGATATTTCAGATCCCTTTGAAGACTATAGAGCCAAAGGAAATATCCTCCGATAACAAAGAGAAAGAAGCTTTCTGAGAAACATCTTTGTGTTCAGTGAAATCATCTCACAGAGTTACAGCTTTCCCCTCAAGAAGCCTTTCGCTAGGACAGCTCTTGTGTAATTGGCAAAGAGATATTTGGAAGCCCATAGAGGGCTATGGTGAAAAAGGAAATATCCTCAGATGAAATCTGGAAAGAAGCTTTCTGAGAAACTGCTTAGTGTTCTGTGAATTCATCTCACAGAGTTACATCTGTATTTCGTGGATCTCTTTGCTAGCCTTATTTCTGTGGAATCTGAGAACAAATATTTCGGATCCCTTTGAAGACTACAGGGCCAAAAGAAATATCCTGCGATAACAAAGAGAAAGAACCTTTCTGAGAAACTTTTTTGTGTTCTGTGAAATCATCTCACAGAGTTACAGCTTTCCCCTCAAGAAGCCTTTCGCTAAAACAGTTCTTGTGGAAAAGGCAAAGTGATATTTGGAAGCCCATAGAGGGCTATGGTGAAAAAGGAAATATCCTCAGATGAAATCTGGAAAGAAGCTTTCTGAGAAACTGCTTAGTGTTCTGTTAATTCATCTCACACAGTTACATCTGTATTTCGTGGATCTCTTTGCTAGTCTTATTTCTGTGGAATCTGGGAACAGATATTCCGGATCCCTTTGAAGACTATAGGGCCAAAGGAAATATCCTGCGATAACAAAGAGAAAGAAGCTTTCTGAGAAACTTCTTTCTGTTCTGTGAAATCATCTCACAGAGTTACAGCTTTCCCCTCAAGAAGCCTTTCGCTAAGACAGTTCTTGTGGAATTGGCCAAGTGATATTTGGAAGCCCCTAGACGGCTATGGTGAAAAAGGAAATATCCTCAGATGAAATCTGGAAAGAAGCTTTCTGAGAAACTGCTTAGTGTTCTGTAAATTCATCTCACAGAGTTACATCTGTATTTCGTGGATCTCTTTGCTAGCCTTATTTCTGTGGAATCTGAGAACAGATATTTCGGATCCCTTTGAAGACTATAGGGCCAAAGGAAATATCCTGCGATGACAAAGAGAAAGAAGCTTTCTGAGAAACTTCTTTCTGTTCTGTGAAATCATCTCACAGAGTTACAGCTTTCCCCTCAAGAAGCCTTTCCGTAAGACAGTTCTTGTGGAATTGGCAAAGTGATATTTAGAAGCCCATAGAGGGCTATGGTGAAAAAGGAAATATCCTCAGATGAAATCTGGAAAGAAGCTTTCTGAGAAACTGCTTAGTGTTCTGTGAATTCATCTCACAGAGTTACATCTGTATTTCGTGGATCTCTTTGCTAGCCTTATTTCTGTGGAATCTGAGAACAGATATTTCGGATCCCTTTGAAGACTATAGGTCCAAAGGAAATATCCTCCGATAACAAAGAGAAAGAAGCTTTCTGAGAAACTTCTTTGTGTTCTGTGAAATCATCTCACAGAGTTACAGCTTTCCCCTCAAGAAGCCTTTCCGTAAGACAGTTCTTGTGAAATTGGCAAAGACATATTTGGAAGCCCATAGAGGGCTATGGTGAAAAAGGAAATATCCTCAGATGAAATCTGGAAAGAAGCTTTCTGAGAAACTGCTTAGTGTTCTGTGAATTCATCTCACAGAGTTACATGTGTATTTCGTGGGTCTCTTTGCTAGCCTTATTTCTGTGGAATCTGAGAAAAGATATTTCGGATCCCTATGACGACTATAGGGCCAAAGGAAACATCCTCCGATAACAAAGAGAAAGAAGCTTTCTGAGAAACTTCTTTGTGTTCTGTGAAATCATCTCACAGAGTTACAGCTTTCCCCTCAAGAAGCCTTGCGCTAAGACAGTTCTTGTGGAATTGGCAAAGTGATATTTGAAAGCCTGTAGAGGGCTATGGTGAAAAAGGAAATATCCTCAGATGAAATCTGGAAGGAAGCTTTCTGAGAAACTGCTTAGTGTTCTGTGAATTCATCTCACAGAGTTACATCTGTATTTCGTTGATCTCTTTGCTAGCCTTATTTCTGTGGAATCTGAAAACAGATATTTCGGATCCCTTTGAAGACTATAGGGCCAAAGGAAATATCCTGCGATAACAAAGAGAAAGAAGCTTTCTGAGAAACTTCTTTGTGTTCTGTGAAATCATCTCACAGAGTTACAGCTTTCCCCTCAAGAAGCCTTTCGCTAAGACCGTTCTTGTGGAATTGGCAAAGTGATATTTGGAAGCCCATAGAGGGCTATGGTGAAAAAGGAAATATCCTCAGATGAAATCTGGAAAGAAGCTTTCTGAGAAACTGCTTAGTGTTCTGTGAATTCATCTCACAGAGTTACATCTGTATTTCGTGGATCTCTTTGCTAGCCTTATTTCTGTGGAATCTGAGAACAGATATTTCGGATCCCTTTGAAGACTATAGGGCCAAAGGAAATATCCTGCGATGACAAAGAGAAAGAAGCTTTCTGAGAAACTTCTTTCTGTTCTGTGAAATCATCTCACAGAGTTACAGCTTTCCCCTCAAGAAGCCTTTCGCTAAGACAGTTCTTGTGGAATTGGCAAAGTGATATTTGGAAGCCCATAGAGGGCTATGGTGAAAAAGGAAATATCCTCAGATGAAATCTGGAAAGAAGCTTTCTGAGAAACTGCTTAGTGTTCTGTGAATTCATCTCACAGAGTTACATCTGTATTTCGTGGATCTCTTTGCTAGCCTTATTTCTGTGGAATCTGAGAACAGATATTTCGGATCCCTTTGAAGACTATAGGTCCAAAGGAAATATCCTCCGATAACAAAGAGAAAGAAGCTTTCTGAGAAACTTCTTTGTGTTCTGTGAAATCATCTCACAGAGTTACAGCTTTCCCCTCAAGAAGCCTTTCCGTAAGACAGTTCTTGTGAAATTGGCAAAGAGATATTTGGAAGCCCATAGAGGGCTATGGTGAAAAAGGAAATATCCTCAGATGAAATCTGGAAAGAAGCTTTCTGAGAAACTGCTTAGTGTTCTGTGAATTCATCTCACAGAGTTACATGTGTATTTCGTGGGTCTCTTTGCTAGCCTTATTTCTGTGGAATCTGAGAAAAGATATTTCGGATCCCTATGACGACTATAGGGCCAAAGGAAACATCCTCCGATAACAAAGAGAAAGAAGCTTTCTGAGAAACATCTTTGTGTTCTGTGAAATCATCTCACAGTGTTACAGCTTTCCCCTCAAGAAGCCTTGCGCTAAGACAGTTCTTGTGGAATTGGCAAAGTGATATTTGAAAGCCCGTAGAGGGCTATGGTGAAAAAGGAAATATCCTCAGATGAAATCTGGAAGGAAGCTTTCTGAGAAACTGCTTAGTGTTCTGTGAATTCATCTCACAGAGTTACATCTGTATTTCGTTGATCTCTTTGCTAGCCTTATTTCTGTGGAATCTGAAAACAGATATTTCGGATCCCTTTGAAGACTATAGGGCCAAAGGAAATATCCTGCGATAACAAAGAGAAAGAAGCTTTCTGAGAAACTTCTTTGTGTTCTGTGAAATCATCTCACAGAGTTACAGCTTTCCCCTCAAGAAGCCTTTCGCTAAGACAGTTCTTGTGGAATTGGCAAAGTGATATTTGGAAGCCCATAGAGGGCTATGGTGAAAAAGGAAATATCTTCAGATGAAATCTGGAAAGAAGCTTTCTGAGAAACTGCTTAGTGTTCTGTGAATTCATCTCACAGAGTTACATCTGTATTTCGTGGATCTCTTTGCTAGCCTTATTTCTGTGGAATCTGAGAACAGATATTTCGGATCCCTTTGAAGACTATATGGCCAAAGGAAATATCCTCGATAACAAAGAGAAAGAAGCTTTCTGAGAAACTTCTTTCTGTTCTGTGAAATCATCTCACAGAGTTACAGCTTTCCCCTCAAGAAGCCTTTCGCTAAGACAGTTCTTGTGGAATTGGCAAAGTGATATTTGGAAGCCCATAGAAGGCTATGGTGAAAAAGGAAATATCCTCAGATGAAATTTGGAAAGAAGCTTTCTGAGAAACTGCTTAGTGTTCTGTGAATTCATCTCACAGAGTTACATCTGTATTTCGTGGATCTCTTTGCTAGCCTTATTTTTGTGGAATCTGAAAACAGATATTTCGGATCCCTTTGAAGACTATAGGGCCAAAGGAAATATCCTGCGATAACAAAGAGAAAGAAGCTTTCTGAGAAACTTCTTTCTGTTCTGTGAAATCATCTCACAGAGTTACAGCTTTCCCCTCAAGAAGCCTTTCGCTAAGACAGTTCTTGTGGAGTTGGCAAAGTGATATTTGGAAGCCCATAGAGGGCTACGGTGAAAAAGGAAATATCCTCAGATGATATCTGGAAAGAAGCTTTCTGAGAAACTGCTTAGTGTTCTGTGAATTCATCTCACAGAGTTACATCTGTATTTCGTGGATCTCTTTGCTAGCCTTATTTCTGTGGAATCTGAGAACAGATATTTCGGATCCCTTTGAAGACGATAGGGCCAAAGGAAATATCCTGCGATAACAAAGAGAAGGAACCTTTCTGAGAAACTTCTTTGTGTTCTGTGAAATTATCTCACAGAGTTACAGCTTTCCCCTCAAGAAGCCTTTCGCTAAGACAGTTCTTGTGGAATTGGCAAAGTGATATTTGGAAGCCCATAGAGGGCTATGGTGAAAAAGGAAATATCCTCAGATGAAATCTGGAAAGAAGCTTTCTGAGAAACTGCTTAGTATTCTTTAAATTCATCTCACAGAGTTACATCTGTATTTCGTGGATCTCTTTGCTAGCCTTATTTCTGTGGAATCTGAGAACAGATATTTCGGATCCCTTTGAAGACTATAGGGCCAAAGGAAATATCCTGCGATAACAAAGAGAAAGAAGCTTTCTGAGAAACTTCTTTGTGTTCTGTGATATCATCTCACACAGTTACAGCTTTCCCCTCAAGAAGCCTTTCGCTAAGACAGTTCTTGTGGAATTGGCAAAGTGATATTTGGAAGCCCATAGAGGGCTATGGTGAAAAAGGAAATATCCTCAGATGAAATCTGGAAAGAAGCTTTCTGAGAAACTGCTTAGTGTTCTGTGAATTCATCTCACAGAGTTATATCTGTATTTCGTGAATCTCTTTGCTAGCCTTATTTCTGTGGAATCTGAGAACAGATATTTCGGATCCCTTTGAAGACTATAGGTCCAAAGGAAATATCCTCCGATAACAAAGAGAAAGAAGCTTTCTGAGAAACTTCTTTCTGTTCTGTGAAATCATCTCACAGAGTTACAGCTTTCCCCTCAAGAAGCCTTTCGCTAAGACAGTTCTTGTGGAATTGGCAAAGTGATATTTGGAAGCCCATACAGGGCTATGGTGAAAAAGGAAATATCCTCAGATGAAATCTGGAAAGAAGCTTTCTGAGAAACTGCTTAGTGTTCTGTGAATTCATCTCACAGAGTTACATCTGTATTTCGTGGATCTCTTTGCTAGCCTTATTTTTGTGGAATCTGAGAACAGATATTTCGAATCCCTTTGAAGACTACAGGGCCAAAGGAAATATCCTCCGATAACAAAGAGAAAGAAGCTTTCTGAGAAACTTCTTTGTGTTCTGTGAAATCATCTCACAGAGTTACAGCTTTCCCCTCAAGAAGCCTTTCCGTAAGACAGTTCTTGTGAAATTGGCAAAGAGATATTTGGAAGCCCATAGAGGGCTATGGTGAAAAAGGAAATATCCTCAGATGAAATCTGGAAAGAAGCTTTCTGAGAAACTGCTTAGTGTTCTGTTAATTCATCTCACACAGTTACATCTGTATTTCGTGGATCTCTTTGCTAGTCTTATTTCTGTGGAATCTGGGAACAGATATTTCGGATCCCTTTGAAGACTATAGGGCCAAAGGAAATATCCTGTGATAACAAAGAGAAAGAAGCTTTCTGAGAAACTTCTTTCTGTTCTGTGAAATCATCTCACAGAGTTACAGCTTTCCCCTCAAGAAGCCTTTCGCTAAGACAGTTCTTGTGGAATTGGCCAAGTGATATTTGGAAGCCCCTAGACGGCTATGGTGAAAAAGGAAATATCCTCAGATGAAATCTGGAAAGAAGCTTTCTGAGAAACTGCTTAGTGTTCTGTAAATTCATCTCACAGAGTTACATCTGTATTTCGTGGATCTCTTTGCTAGCCTTATTTCTGTGGAATCTGAGAACAGATATTTCGGATCCCTTTGAAGACTATAGGGCCAAAGGAAATATCCTGCGATGACAAAGAGAAAGAAGCTTTCTGAGAAACTTCTTTCTGTTCTGTGAAATCATCTCACAGAGTTACAGCTTTCCCCTCAAGAAGCCTTTCCCTAAGACAGTTCTTGTGGAATTGGCAAAGTGATATTTGGAAGCCCATAGAGGGCTATGGTGAAAAAGGAAATATCCTCAGATGAAATCTGGAAAGAAGCTTTCTGAGAAACTGCTTAGTGTTCTGTGAATTCATCTCACAGAGTTACATCTGTATTTCGTGGATCTCTTTGCTAGCCTTATTTCTGTGGAATCTGAGAACAGATATTTCGGATCCCTTTGAAGACTATAGGTCCAAAGGAAATATCCTCCGATAACAAAGAGAAAGAAGCTTTCTGAGAAACTTCTTTGTGTTCTGTGAAATCATCTCACAGAGTTACAGCTTTCCCCTCAAGAAGCCTTTCCGTAAGACAGTTCTTGTGAAATTGGCAAAGAGATATTTGGAAGCCCATAGAGGGCTATGGTGAAAAAGGAAATATCCTCAGATGAAATCTGGAAAGAAGCTTTCTGAGAAACTGCTTAGTGTTCTGTGAATTCATCTCACAGAGTTACATGTGTATTTCGTGGATCTCTTTGCTAGCCTTATTTCTGTGGAATCTGAGAAAAGATATTTCGGATCCCAATGACGACTATAGGGCCAAAGGAAACATCCTCCGATAACAAAGAGAAAGAAGCTTTCTGAGAAACTTCTTTGTGTTCTGTGAAATCATCTCACAGAGTTACAGCTTTCCCCTCAAGAAGCCTTGCGCTAAGACAGTTCTTGTGGAATTGGCAAAGTGATATTTGAAAGCCCGTAGAGGGCTATGGTGAAAAAGGAAATATCCTCAGATGAAATCTGGAAGGAAGCTTTCTGAGAAACTGCTTAGTGTTCTGTGAATTCATCTCACAGAGTTACATCTGTATTTCGTTGATCTCTTTGCTAGCCTTATTTCTGTGGAATCTGAAAACAGATATTTCGGATCCCTTTGAAGACTATAGGGCCAAAGGAAACATCCTGCGATAACAAAGAGAAAGAAGCTTTCTGAGAAACTTCTTTGTGTTCTGTGAAATCATCTCACAGAGTTACAGCTTTCCCCTCAAGAAGCCTTTCGCTAAGACAGTTCTTGTGGAATTGGCAAAGTGATATTTGGAAGCCCATAGAGGGCTATGGTGAAAAAGGAAATATCCTCAGATGAAATCTGGAAAGAAGCTTTCTGAGAAACTGCTTAGTGTTCTGTGAATTCATCTCACAGAGTTACATCTGTATTTCGTGGATCTCTTTGCTAGCCTTATTTCTGTGGAATCTGAGAACAGATATTTCGGATCCCTTTGAAGACTATAGGGCCAAAGGAAATATCCTCCGATAACAAAGAGAAAGAAGCTTTCTGAGAAACTTCTTTCTGTTCTGTGAAATCATCTCACAGAGTTACAGCTTTCCCCTCAAGAAGCCTTTCGCTAAGACAGTTCTTGTGGAATTGGCAAAGTGATATTTGGAAGCCCATACAGGGCTATGGTGAAAAAGGAAATATCCTCAGATGAAATCTGGAAAGAAGCTTTCTGAGAAACTGCTTAGTGTTCTGTGAATTCATCTCACAGAGTTACATCTGTATTTCGTGGATCTCTTTGCTAGCCTTATTTCTGTGGAATCTGAGAACAGATATTTCGGATCCCTTTGAAGACGATAGGGCCAAAGGAAATATCCTCCGATAACAAAGAGAAAGAAGCTTTCTGAGAAACTTCTTTGTGTTCTGTGAAATCATCTCACAGAGTTACAGCTTTCCCCTCAAGAAGCCTTTCGCTAAGACAGTTCTTGTGGAATTGGCAAAGTGATATTTGGAAGCCCATAGAGGGCTATGGTGAAAAAGGAAATATCCTCAGATGAAATCTGGAAAGAAGCTTTCTGAGAAACTGCTTAGTGTTCTGTGAATTCCTCTCACAGAGTTACATCTGTATTTCGTGGATCTCTTTGCCAGCCTTATTTCTGTGGAATCTGAGAACAGATATTTCAGATCCCTTTGAAGACTATAGAGCCAAAGGAAATATCCTCCGATAACAAAGAGAAAGAAGCTTTCTGAGAAACATCTTTGTGTTCAGTGAAATCATCTCACAGAGTTACAGCTTTCCCCTCAAGAAGCCTTTCGCTAGGACAGTTCTTGTGTAATTGGCAAAGAGATATTTGGAAGCCCATAGAGGGCTATGGTGAAAAAGGAAATATCCTCAGATGAAATCTGGAAAGAAGCTTTCTGAGAAACTGCTTAGTGTTCTGTGAATTCATCTCACAGAGTTACATCTGTATTTCGTGGATCTCTTTGCTAGCCTTATTTCTGTGGAATCTGAGAACAAATATTTCGGATCCCTTTGAAGACTATAGGGCCAAAGGAAATATCCTGCGATAACAAAGAGAAAGAACCTTTCTGAGAAACTTTTTTGTGTTCTGTGAAATCATCTCACAGAGTTACAGCTTTCCCCTCAAGAAGCCTTTCGCTAAGACAGTTCTTGTGGAAAAGGCAAAGTGATATTTGGAAGCCCATAGAGGGCTATGGTGAAAAAGGGAATATCCTCAGATGAAATCTGGAAAGAAGCTTTCTGAGAAACTGCTTAGTGTTCTGTTAATTCATCTCACACAGTTACATCTGTATTTCGTGGATCTCTTTGCTAGTCTTATTTCTGTGGAATCTGGGAACAGATATTTCGGATCCCTTTGAAGACTATAGGGCCAAAGGAAATATCCTGTGATAACAAAGAGAAAGAAGCTTTCTGAGAAACTTCTTTCTGTTCTGTGAAATCATCTCACAGAGTTACAGCTTTCCCCTCAAGAAGCCTTTCGCTAAGACAGTTCTTGTGGAATTGGCCAAGTGATATTTGGAAGCCCCTAGACGGCTATGGTGAAAAAGGAAATATCCTCAGATGAAATCTGGAAAGAAGCTTTCTGAGAAACTGCTTAGTGTTCTGTAAATTCATCTCACAGAGTTACATCTGTATTTCGTGGATCTCTTTGCTAGCCTTATTTCTGTGGAATCTGAGAACAGATATTTCGGATCCCTTTGAAGACTATAGGGCCAAAGGAAATATCCTGCGATGACAAAGAGAAAGAAGCTTTCTGAGAAACTTCTTTCTGTTCTGTGAAATCATCTCACAGAGTTACAGCTTTCCCCTCAAGAAGCCTTTCCCTAAGACAGTTCTTGTGGAATTGGCAAAGTGATATTTGGAAGCCCATAGAGGGCTATGGTGAAAAAGGAAATATCCTCAGATGAAATCTGGAAAGAAGCTTTCTGAGAAACTGCTTAGTGTTCTGTGAATTCATCTCACAGAGTTACATCTGTATTTCGTGGATCTCTTTGCTAGCCTTTTTTCTGTGGAATCTGAGAACAGATATTTCGGATCCCTTTGAAGACTATAGGTCCAAAGGAAATATCCTCCGATAACAAAGAGAAAGAAGCTTTCTGAGAAACTTCTTGGTGTTCTGTGAAATCATCTCACAGAGTTACAGCTTTCCCCTCAAGAAGACTTTCCGTAAGACAGTTCTTGTGAAATTGGCAAAGAGATATTTGGAAGCCCATAGAGGGCTATGGTGAAAAAGGAAATATCCTCAGATGAAATCTGGAAAGAAGCTTTCTGAGAAACTGCTTAGTGTTCTGTGAATTCATCTCACAGAGTTACATGTGTATTTCGTGGATCTCTTTGCTAGCCTTATTTCTGTGGAATCTGAGAAAAGATATTTCGGATCCCTATGACGACTATAGGGCCAAAGGAAACATCCTCCGATAACAAAGAGAAAGAAGCTTTCTGAGAAACTTCTTTGTGTTCTGTGAAATCATCTCACAGAGTTACAGGTTTCCCCTCAAGAAGCCTTGCGCTAAGACAGTTCTTGTGGAATTGGCAAGGTGATATTTGAAAGCCCGTAGAGGGCTATGGTGAAAAAGGAAATATCCTCAGATGAAATCTGGAAGGAAGCTTTCTGAGAAACTACTTAGTGTTCTGTGAATTCATCTCACAGAGTTACATCTGTATTTCGTTGATCTCTTTGCTAGCCTTATTTCTGTGGAATCTGAAAACAGATATTTCGGATCCCTTTGAAGACTATAGGGCCAAAGGAAATATCCTGCGATAACAAAGAGAAAGAAGCTTTCTGAGAAACTTCTTTGTGTTCTGTGAAATCATCTCACAGAGTTACAGCTTTCCCCTCAAGAAGCCTTTCGCTAAGACAGTTCTTGTGGAATTGGCAAAGTGATATTTGGAAGCCCATAGAGGGCTATGGTGAAAAAGGAAATATCCTCAGATGAAATCTGGAAAGAAGCTTTCTGAGAAACTGCTTAGTGTTCTGTGAATTCATCTCACAGAGTTACATCTGTATTTCGTGGATCTCTTTGCTAGCCTTATTTCTGTGGAATCTGAGAACAGATATTTCGGATCCCTTTGAAGACTATAGGGCCAAAGGAAATATCCTCCGATAACAAAGAGAAAGAAGCTTTCTGAGAAACTTCTTTGTGTTCTGTGAAATCATCTCACAGAGTTACAGCTTTCCCCTCAAGAAGCCTTGCGCTAAGACAGTTCTTGTGGAATTGGCAAAGTGATATTTGAAAGCCCGTAGAGGGCTATGGTGAAAAAGGAAATATCCTCAGATGAAATCTGGAAGGAAGCTTTCTGAGAAACTGCTTAGTGTTCTGTGAATTCATCTCACAGAGTTACATCTGTATTTCGTTGATCTCTTTGCTAGCCTTATTTCTGTGGAATCTGAGAACAGATATTTCGGATCCCTTTGAAGACTATAGGGCCACAGGAAATATCCTGCGATAACAAAGAGAAAGAAGCTTTCTGAGAAACTTCTTTCTGTTCTGTGAAATCATCTCACAGAGTTACAGCTTTCCCCTCAAGAAGCCTTTCGCTAAGACAGTTCTTGTGGAATTGGCAAAGTGATATTTGGAAGCCCATAGAGGGCTATGGTGAAAAAGGAAATATCCTCAGATGAAATCTGGAAAGAAGTTTCTGAGAAACTGCTTAGTGTTCTGTGAATTCCTCTCACAGAGTTACATCTGTATTTCGTGGATCTCTTTGCCAGCCTCATTTCTGTGGAATCTGAGAACAGATATTTCAGATCCCTTTGAAGACTATAGAGCCAAAGGAAATATCCTCCGATAACAAAGAGAAAGAAGCTTTCTGAGAAACATCTTTGTGTTCAGTGAAATCATCTCACAGAGTTACAGCTTTCCCCTCAAGAAGCCTTTCGCTAGGACAGCTCTTGTGTAATTGGCAAAGAGATATTTGGAAGCCCATAGAGGGCTATGGTGAAAAAGGAAATATCCTCAGATGAAATCTGGAAAGAAGCTTTCTGAGAAACTGCTTAGTGTTCTGTGAATTCATCTCACAGAGTTACATCTGTATTTCGTGGATCTCTTTGCTAGCCTTATTTCTGTGGAATCTGAGAACAAATATTTCGGATCCCTTTGAAGACTATAGGGCCAAAAGAAATATCCTGCGATAACAAAGAGAAAGAACCTTTCTGAGAAACTTTTTTGTGTTCTGTGAAATCATCTCACAGAGTTACAGCTTTCCCCTCAAGAAGCCTTTCGCTAAGACAGTTCTTGTGGAAAAGGCAAAGTGATATTTGGAAGCCCATAGAGGGCTATGGTGAAAAAGGAAATATCCTCAGATGAAATCTGGAAAGAAGCTTTCTGAGAAACTGCTTAGTGTTCTGTTAATTCATCTCACACAGTTACATCTGTATTTCGTGGATCTCTTTGCTAGTCTTATTTCTGTGGAATCTGGGAACAGATATTCCGGATCCCTTTGAAGACTATAGGGCCAAAGGAAATATCCTGCGATAACAAAGAGAAAGAAGCTTTCTGAGAAACTTCTTTCTGTTCTGTGAAATCATCTCACAGAGTTACAGCTTTCCCCTCAAGAAGCCTTTCGCTAAGACAGTTCTTGTGGAATTGGCCAAGTGATATTTGGAAGCCCCTAGACGGCTATGGTGAAAAAGGAAATATCCTCAGATGAAATCTGGAAAGAAGCTTTCTGAGAAACTGCTTAGTGTTCTGTAAATTCATCTCACAGAGTTACATCTGTATTTCGTGGATCTCTTTGCTAGCCTTATTTCTGTGGAATCTGAGAACAGATATTTCGGATCCCTTTGAAGACTATAGGGCCAAAGGAAATATCCTGCGATGACAAAGAGAAAGAAGCTTTCTGAGAAACTTCTTTCTGTTCTGTGAAATCATCTCACAGAGTTACAGCTTTCCCCTCAAGAAGCCTTTCGCTAAGACAGTTCTTGTGGAATTGGCAAAGTGATATTTGGAAGCCCATAGAGGGCTATGGTGAAAAAGGAAATATCCTCAGATGAAATCTGGAAAGAAGCTTTCTGAGAAACTGCTTAGTGTTCTGTGAATTCATCTCACAGAGTTACATCTGTATTTCGTGGATCTCTTTGCTAGCCTTATTTCTGTGGAATCTGAGAACAGATATTTCGGATCCCTTTGAAGACTATAGGTCCAAAGGAAATATCCTCCGATAACAAAGAGAAAGAAGCTTTCTGAGAAACTTCTTTGTGTTCTGTGAAATCATCTCACAGAGTTACAGCTTTCCCCTCAAGAAGCCTTTCCGTAAGACAGTTCTTGTGAAATTGGCAAAGAGATATTTGGAAGCCCATAGAGGGCTATGGTGAAAAAGGAAATATCCTCAGATGAAATCTGGAAAGAAGCTTTCTGAGAAACTGCTTAGTGTTCTGTGAATTCATCTCACAGAGTTACATGTGTATTTCGTGGGTCTCTTTGCTAGCCTTATTTCTGTGGAATCTGAGAAAAGATATTTCGGATCCCTATGACGACTATAGGGCCAAAGGAAACATCCTCCGATAACAAAGAGAAAGAAGCTTTCTGAGAAACTTCTTTGTGTTCTGTGAAATCATCTCACAGAGTTACAGCTTTCCCCTCAAGAAGCCTTGCGCTAAGACAGTTCTTGTGGAATTGGCAAAGTGATATTTGAAAGCCTGTAGAGGGCTATGGTGAAAAAGGAAATATCCTCAGATGAAATCTGGAAGGAAGCTTTCTGAGAAACTGCTTAGTGTTCTGTGAATTCATCTCACAGAGTTACATCTGTATTTCGTTGATCTCTTTGCTAGCCTTATTTCTGTGGAATCTGAAAACAGATATTTCGGATCCCTTTGAAGACTATAGGGCCAAAGGAAATATCCTGCGATAACAAAGAGAAAGAAGCTTTCTGAGAAACTTCTTTGTGTTCTGTGAAATCATCTCACAGAGTTACAGCTTCCCCCTCAAGAAGCCTTTCGCTAAGACAGTTCTTGTGGAATTGGCAAAGTGATATTTGGAAGCCCATAGAGGGCTATGGTGAAAAAGGAAATATCCTCAGATGAAATCTGGAAAGAAGCTTTCTGAGAAACTGCTTAGTGTTCTGTGAATTCATCTCACAGAGTTACATCTGTATTTCGTGGATCTCTTTGCTAGCCTTATTTCTGTGGAATCTGAGAACAGATATTTCGAATCCCTTTGAAGACTATAGGGCCAAAGGAAATATCCTGCGATGACAAAGAGAAAGAAGCTTTCTGAGAAACTTCTTTCTGTTCTGTGAAATCATCTCACAGAGTTACAGCTTTCCCCTCAAGAAGCCTTTCGCTAAGACAGTTCTTGTGGAATTGGCAAAGTGATATTTGGAAGCCCATAGAGGGCTATGGTGAAAAAGGAAATATCCTCAGATGAAATCTGGAAAGAAGCTTTCTGAGAAACTGCTTAGTGTTCTGTGAATTCATCTCACAGAGTTACATCTGTATTTCGTGGATCTCTTTGCTAGCCTTATTTCTGTGGAATCTGAGAACAGATATTTCGGATCCATTTGAAGACTATAGGTCCAAAGGAAATATCCTCCGATAACAAAGAGAAAGAAGCTTTCTGAGAAACTTCTTTGTGTTCTGTGAAATCATCTCACAGAGTTACAGCTTTCCCCTCAAGAAGCCTTTCCGTAAGACAGTTCTTGTGAAATTGGCAAAGAGATATTTGGAAGCCCATAGAGGGCTATGGTGAAAAAGGAAATATCCTCAGATGAAATCTGGAAAGAAGCTTTCTGAGAAACTGCTTAGTGTTCTGTGAATTCATCTCACAGAGTTACATGTGTATTTCGTGGGTCTCTTTGCTAGCCTTATTTCTGTGGAATCTGAGAAAAGATATTTCGGATCCCTATGACGACTATAGGGCCAAAGGAAACATCCTCCGATAACAAAGAGAAAGAAGCTTTCTGAGAAACTTCTTTGTGTTCTGTGAAATCATCTCACAGTGTTACAGCTTTCCCCTCAAGAAGCCTTGCGCTAAGACAGTTCTTGTGGAATTGGCAAAGTGATATTTGAAAGCCCGTAGAGGGCTATGGTGAAAAAGGAAATATCCTCAGATGAAATCTGGAAGGAAGCTTTCTGAGAAACTGCTTAGTGTTCTGTGAATTCATCTCACAGAGTTACATCTGTATTTCGTTGATCTCTTTGCTAGCCTTATTTCTGTGGAATCTGAAAACAGATATTTCGGATCCCTTTGAAGACTATAGGGCCAAAGGAAATATCCTGCGATAACAAAGAGAAAGAAGCTTTCTGAGAAACTTCTTTGTGTTCTGTGAAATCATCTCACAGAGTTACAGCTTTCCCCTCAAGAAGCCTTTCGCTAAGACAGTTCTTGTGGAATTGGCAAAGTGATATTTGGAAGCCCATAGAGGGCTATGGTGAAAAAGGAAATATCTTCAGATGAAATCTGGAAAGAAGCTTTCTGAGAAACTGCTTAGTGTTCTGTGAATTCATCTCACAGAGTTACATCTGTATTTCGTGGATCTCTTTGCTAGCCTTATTTCTGTGGAATCTGAGAACAGATATTTCGGATCCCTTTGAAGACTATATGGCCAAAGGAAATATCCTCGATAACAAAGAGAAAGAAGCTTTCTGAGAAACTTCTTTGTGTTCTGTGAAATCATCTCACAGAGTTACAGCTTTCCCCTCAAGAAGCCTTTCGCTAAGACAGTTCTTGTGGAATTGGCAAAGTGATATTTGGAAGCCCATAGAAGGCTATGGTGAAAAAGGAAATATCCTCAGATGAAATTTGGAAAGAAGCTTTCTGAGAAACTGCTTAGTGTTCTGTGAATTCATCTCACAGAGTTACATCTGTATTTCGTGGATCTCTTTGCTAGCCTTATTTTTGTGGAATCTGAAAACAGATATTTCGGATCCCTTTGAAGACTATAGGGCCAAAGGAAATATCCTGCGATAACAAAGAGAAAGAAGCTTTCTGAGAAACTTCTTTCTGTTCTGTGAAATCATCTCACAGAGTTACAGCTTTCCCCTCAAGAAGCCTTTCGCTAAGACAGTTCTTGTGGAGTTGGCAAAGTGATATTTGGAAGCCCATAGAGGGCTATGGTGAAAAAGGAAATATCCTCAGATGATATCTGGAAAGAAGCTTTCTGAGAAACTGCTTAGTGTTCTGTGAATTCATCTCACAGAGTTACATCTGTATTTCGTGGATCTCTTTGCTAGCCTTATTTCTGTGGAATCTGAGAACAGATATTTCGGATCCCTTTGAAGACGATAGGGCCAAAGGAAATATCCTGCGATAACAAAGAGAAGGAACCTTTCTGAGAAACTTCTTTGTGTTCTGTGAAATTATCTCACAGAGTTACAGCTTTCCCGTCAAGAAGCCTTTCGCTAAGACAGTTCTTGTGGAAAAGGCAAAGTGATATTTGGAAGCCCATAGAGGGCTATGGTGAAAAAGGAAATATCCTCAGATGAAATCTGGAAAGAAGCTTTCTGAGAAACTGCTTAGTGTTCTGTGAATTCATCTCACAGAGTTACATCTGTATTTCGTGGATCTCTTTGCTAGCCTTATTTTTGTGGAATCTGAAAACAGATATTTCGGATCCCTTTGAAGACTATAGGGCCAAAGGAAATATCCTGCGATAACAAAGAGAAAGAAGCTTTCTGAGAAACTTCTTTCTGTTCTGTGAAATCATCTCACAGAGTTACAGCTTTCCCCTCAAGAAGCCTTTCGCTAGGACAGTTCTTGTGTAATTGGCAAAGAGATATTTGGAAGCCCATAGAGGGCTATGGTGAAAAAGGAAATATCCTCAGATGAAATCTGGAAAGAAGCTTTCTGAGAAACTGCTTAGTGTTCTGTGAATTCATCTCACAGAGTTACATCTGTATTTCGTGGATCTCTTTGCTAGCCTTATTTCTGTGGAATCTGAGAACAGATATTTCCGATCCCTTTGAAGACTATAGGGCCGAAGGAAATATCCTGCGATAACAAAGAGAAAGAAGCTTTCTGAGAAACTTCTTTGTGTTCTGTGAAATCATCTCACAGAGTTACAGCTTTCCCCTCAAGAAGCCTTTCGCTAAGACAGTTCTTGTGGAATTGGCAAAGTGATATTTGGAAGCCCATAGAGGGCTATGGTGAAAAAGGAAATATCCTCAGATGAAATCTGGAAAGAAGCTTTCTGAGAAACTGCTTAGTGTTCTGTGAATTCATCTCACACAGTTACATCTGTATTTCGTGGATCTCTTTGCTAGCCTTATTTTTGTGGAATCTGAGAACAGATATTTCGGATCCCTATGAAGACTATAGGGCCAAAGGAAATATCCTCAGATAACAAAGAGAAAGAAGCTTTCTGAGAAACTTCTTTGTGTTCTGTGAAATCATCTCACAGAGTTACACCTTTCCCCTCAAGAAGCCTTTAACTAAGACAGTTCTTGTGAAATTGGCAAAGAGATATTTGGAAGCCCATAGAGGGCTATGGTGAAAAAGGAAATATACTCAGATGAAATCTGGAAAGAAGCTTTCTGAGAAACTGCTTAGTGTTCTGGAATTCATCTCACAGAGTTACATCTGTATTTCGTGGATCTCTTTGCTAGCCTTATTTCTGTGGAATCTGAAAACAGATATTTCGGATCCCTTTGAAGACTATAGGGCCAAAGGAAATATCCTGCGATAACAAAGAGAAAGAAGCTTTCTGAGAAACTTCTTTCTGTTCTGTGAAATCATCTCACAGAGTTACAGCTTTCCCCTCAAGAAGCCTTTCACTAAGACAGTTCTTGTGGAATTGGCAAAGTGATATTTGGAAGCCCATAGAGGGCTATGGTGAAAAAGGAAATATCCTCAGATGAAATCTGGAAAGAAGCTTTCTGAGAAACTGCTTAGTGTTCTGTTAATTCATCTCACAGAGTTACATCTGATTTTCGTGGATCTCTTTGCTAGCCGTCTTTCTGTGTAATCTGAGAACACATATTTCAGATCCCTTTGAAGACTATAGGGCCAAAGGAAATATCCTGCGATAACAAAGAGAAAGAAGCTTTCTGAGAAACTTCTTTGAGTTCAGTGAAATCATCTCACAGAGTTACAGCTTTCCCCTCAAGAAGCCTTTCGCTAGGACAGTTCTTGTGTAATTGGCAAAGAGATATTTGGAAGCCCATAGAGGGCTATGGTGAAAAAGGAAATATCCTCAGATGAAATCTGGAAAGAAGCTTTCTGAGAAACTGCTTAGTGTTCTGTTAATTCATCTCACAGAGTTACATCTGTATTTCCTGGATCTCTTTGCTAGCCTTATTTTTGTGGATTCTGGGAACAGATATTTCGGATCCCTTTGAAGACTATAGGGCCAAAGGAAATATCCTGCGATAACAAAGAGAAAGAAGCTTTCTGAGAAACTTCTTTGTGTTCTGTGAAATCATCTCACAGAGTTACAGCTTTCCCCTCAAGAAGCCTTTCGCTAAGACAGTTCTTGTGGAATTGGCAAAGTGATATTTGGAAGCCCATAGAGGGCTACGGTGAAAAAGGAAATATCCTCAGATGAAATCTGGAAAGAAGCTTTCTGAGAAACTGCTTAGTGTTCTGTGAATTCCTCTCACAGAGTTACATCTGTATTTCGTGGATCTCTTTGCCAGCCTTATTTCTGTGGAATCTGAGAACAGATATTTCGGATCCCTTTGAAGACTATAGGGCCAAAGGAAATATCCTCCGATAAGAAAGAGAAAGAAGCTTTCTGAGAAACTTCTTTGTGTTCTGTGAAATCATCTCACAGAGTTACAGCTTTCCCCTCAATAAGCCTTTAACTAAGACAGTTCTTGTGAAATTGGCAAACAGATATTTGGAAGCCCATAGAGGGCTATGGTGAAAAAGGAAATATCCTCAGATGAAATCTGGAAAGAAGCTTTCTGAGAAACTGCTTAGTGTTCTGGAATTCATCTCACAGAGTTACATCTGTATTTCGTGGATCTCTTTGCTAGCCTTATTTCTGTGGAATCTGAGAACAGATATTTCGGATCCCTTTGAAGACTATAGGGCCAAAGGAAATATCCTGCGATAACAAAGAGAAAGAACCTTTCTAAGAAACTTCTTTGTGTTCTGTGAAATCATCTCACAGAGTTACAGCTTTCCCCTCAAGAAGCCTTTCGCTAAGACAGTTCTTGTGGAAAAGGCAAATTGATATTTGGAAGCCCATAGAGGGCTATGGTGAAAAAGGAAATATCCTCAGATGAAATCTGGAAAGAAGCTTTCTGAGAAACTGCTTAGTGTTCTGTTAATTCATCTCACAGAGTTACATCTGTATTTCGTGGATCTCTTTCCTAGCCTTATTTCTGTGGATTCTGGGAACAGATATTTCGGATCCCTTTGTAGACTATAGGGCCAAAGGAAATATCCTGCGATAACAAAGAGAAAGAAGCTTTCTGAGAAACTTCTTTCTGTTCTGTGAAATCATCTCACAGAGTTACAGCTTTCCCCTCAAGAAGCCTTTCGCTAAGACAGTTCTTGTGGAATTGGCAAAGTGATATTTGGAAGCCCATAGAGGGCTATGGTGAAAAAGGAAATATCCCCAGATGAAATCTGGAAAGAAGCTTTCTGAGAAACTGCTTAGTGTTCTGTTAATTCATCTCACAGAGTTACATCTGTATTTCGTGGATCTCTTTGCTAGCCTTATTTCTGTGGAATCTGAGAACAGATATTTCCGATCCCTTTGAAGACGATAGGGCCAAAGGAAATATCCTGCGATAACAAAGAGAAAGAAGCTTTCTGAGAAACTTCTTTCTGTTCTGTGAAATCATCTCACAGAGTTACAGCTTTCCCCTCAAGAAGCCTTTCGCTAAGACAGTTCTTGTGGAATTGGCAAAGTGATATTTGGAAGCCCATACAGGGCTATGGTGAAAAAGGAAATATCTTCAGATGAAATCTGGAAAGAAGCTTTCTGAGAAACTGCTTAGTGTTCTGTGAATTCATCTCACAGAGTTACATCTGTATTTCGTGGATCTCTTTGCTAGCCTTATTTTTGTGGAATCTGAGAACAGATATTTCGGATCCCTTTGAAGACTACAGGGCCAAAGGAAATATCCTCCGATAACAAAGAGAAAGAAGCTTTCTGAGAAACTTCTTTGTGTTCTGTGAAATCATCTCACAGAGTTACAGCTTTCCCCTCAAGAAGCCTTTCCGTAAGACAGTTCTTGTGAAATTGGCAAAGAGATATTTGGAAGCCCATAGAGGGCTATGGTGAAAAAGGAAATATCCTCAGATGAAATCTGGAAAGAAGCTTTCTGAGAAACTGCTTAGTGTTCTGTTAATTCATCTCACACAGTTACATCTGTATTTCGTGGATCTCTTTGCTAGTCTTATTTCTGTGGAATCTGGGAACAGATATTTCGGATCCCTTTGAAGACTATAGGGCCAAAGGAAATATCCTGTGATAACAAAGAGAAAGAAGCTTTCTGAGAAACTTCTTTCTGTTCTGTGAAATCATCTCACAGAGTTACAGCTTTCCCCTCAAGAAGCCTTTCGGTAAGACAGTTCTTGTGGAATTGGCCAAGTGATATTTGGAAGCCCCTAGACGGCTATGGTGAAAAAGGAAATATCCTCAGATGAAATCTGGAAAGAAGCTTTCTGAGAAACTGCTTAGTGTTCTGTAAATTCATCTCACAGAGTTACATCTGTATTTCGTGGATCTCTTTGCTAGCCTTATTTCTGTGGAATCTGAGAACAGATATTTCGGATCCCTTTGAAGACTATAGGGCCAAAGGAAATATCCTGCGATGACAAAGAGAAAGAAGCTTTCTGAGAAACTTCTTTCTGTTCTGTGAAATCATCTCACAGAGTTACAGCTTTCCCCTCAAGAAGCCTTTCCCTAAGACAGTTCTTGTGGAATTGGCAAAGTGATATTTGGAAGCCCATAGAGGGCTATGGTGAAAAAGGAAATATCCTCAGATGAAATCTGGAAAGAAGCTTTCTGAGAAACTGCTTAGTGTTCTGTGAATTCATCTCACAGAGTTACATCTGTATTTCGTGGATCTCTTTGCTAGCCTTATTTCTGTGGAATCTGAGAACAGATATTTCGGATCCCTTTGAAGACTATAGGTCCAAAGGAAATATCCTCCGATAACAAAGAGAAAGAAGCTTTCTGAGAAACTTCTTTGTGTTCTGTGAAATCATCTCACAGAGTTACAGCTTTCCCCTCAAGAAGCCTTGCGCTAAGACAGTTCTTGTGGAATTGGCAAAGTGATATTTGAAAGCCCGTAGAGGGCTATGGTGAAAAAGGAAATATCCTCAGATGAAATCTGGAAGGAAGCTTTCTGAGAAACTGCTTAGTGTTCTGTGAATTCATCTCACAGAGTTACATCTGTATTTCGTTGATCTCTTTGCTAGCCTTATTTCTGTGGAATCTGAAAACAGATATTTCGGATCCCTTTGAAGACTATAGGGCCAAAGGAAACATCCTGCGATAACAAAGAGAAAGAAGCTTTCTGAGAAACTTCTTTGTGTTCTGTGAAATCATCTCACAGAGTTACAGCTTTCCCCTCAAGAAGCCTTTCGCTAAGACAGTTCTTGTGGAATTGGCAAAGTGATATTTGGAAGCCCATAGAGGGCTATGGTGAAAAAGGAAATATCCTCAGATGAAATCTGGAAAGAAGCTTTCTGAGAAACTGCTTAGTGTTCTGTGAATTCATCTCACAGAGTTACATCTGTATTTCGTGGATCTCTTTGCTAGCCTTATTTCTGTGGAATCTGAGAACAGATATTTCGGATCCCTTTGAAGACTATAGGGCCAAAGGAAATATCCTCCGATAACAAAGAGAAAGAAGCTTTCTGAGAAACTTCTTTGTGTTCTGTGAAATCATCTCACAGAGTTACAGCTTTCCCCTCAAGAAGCCTTTCGCTAAGACAGTTCTTGTGGAATTGGCAAAGTGATATTTGGAAGCCCATAGAGGGCTATGGTGAAAAAGGAAATGTCCTCAGATGAAATCTGGAAAGAAGCTTTCTGAGAAACTGCTTAGTGTTCTGTGAATTCATCTCACAGAGTTACATCTGTATTTCGTGGATCTCTTTGCTAGCCTTATTTTTGTGTAATCTGAAAACAGATATTTCGGATCCCTTTGAAGACTATAGGGCCAAAGGAAATATCCTGCGATAACAAAGAGAAAGAAGCTTTCTGAGAAACTTCTTTCTGTTCTGTGAAATCATCTCACAGAGTTACAGCTTTCCCCTCAAGAAGCCTTTCGCTAAGACAGTTCTTGTGGAATTGGCAAAGTGATATTTGGAAGCCCATACAGGGCTATGGTGAAAAAGGAAATATCCTCAGATGAAATCTGGAAAGAAGCTTTCTGAGAAACTGCTTAGTGTTCTGTGAATTCATCTCACAGAGTTACATCTGTATTTCGTGGATCTCTTTGCTAGCCTTATTTCTGTGGAATCTGAGAACAGATATTTCGGATCCCTTTGAAGACGATAGGGCCAAAGGAAATATCCTCCGATAACAAAGAGAAAGAAGCTTTCTGAGAAACTTCTTTCTGTTCTGTGAAATAATCTCACAGAGTTACAGCTTTCCCCTCAAGAAGCCTTTCGCTAAGACAGTTCTTGTGGAATTGGCAAAGTGATATTTGGAAGCCCATAGAGGGCTATGGTGAAAAAGGAAATATCCTCAGATGAAATCTGGAAAGAAGCTTTCTGAGAAACTGCTTAGTGTTCTGTGAATTCATCTCACAGAGTTACATCTGTATTTCGTGGATCTCTTTGCTAGCCTTATTTTTGTGGAATCTGAGAACAGATACTTCGGATCCCTTTGAAGACTATAGGGCCAAAGGAAATATCCTCCGATAACAAAGAGAAAGAAGCTTTCTGAGAAACTTCTTTGTGTTCTGTGAAATCATCTCACAGAGTTACAGCTTTCCCCTCAATAAGCCTTTAACTAAGACAGTTCTTGTGAAATTGGCAAAGAGATATTTGGAAGCCCATAGAGGGCTATGGTGAAAAAGGAAATATCCTCAGATGAAATCTGGAAAGAAGCTTTCTGAGAAACTGCTTAGTGTTCTGGAATTCATCTCACAGAGTTACATCTGTATTTCGTGGATCTCTTTGCTAGCCTTATTTCTGTGGAATCTGAAAACAGATATTTCGGATCCCTTTGAAGACTATAGGGCCAAAGGAAATATCCTGCGATAACAAAGAGAAAGAAGCTTTCTGAGAAACTTCTTTCTGTTCTGTGAAATCATCTCACAGAGTTACAGCTTTCCCCTCAAGAAGTCTTTCGCTAAGACAGTTCTTGTGGAATTGGCAAAGTGATATTTGGAAGCCCATAGAGGGCTATGGTGAAAAAGGAAATATCCTCAGATGATATCTGGAAAGAAGCTTTCTGAGAAACTGCTTAGTGTTCTGTGAATTCATCTCACAGAGTTACATCTGTATTTCGTGGATCTCTTTGCTAGCCTTATTTCTGTGGAATCTGAGAATAGATATTTCGGATCCCTTTGAAGACGATAGGGCCAAAGGAAATATCCTGCGATAACAAAGAGAAAGAACCTTTCTGAGAAACTTCTTTCTGTTCTGTGAAATTATCTCACAGAGTTACAGCTTTCCCCTCAAGAAGCCTTTCGCTAAGACAGTTCTTGTGGAAAAGGCAAAGTGATATTTGGAAGCCCATAGAGGGCTATGGTGAAAAAGGAAATATCCTCACATGAAATCTGGAAAGAAGCTTTCTGAGAAACTGCTTAGTGTTCTGTTAATTCATCTCACACAGTTACATCTGTATTTCGTGGATCTCTTTGCTAGTCTTATTTCTGTGGAATCTGGGAACAGATATTTCGGGTCCCTTTGAAGACTATAGGTCCAAAGGAAATATCCTCCGATAACAAAGAGAAAGAAGCTTTCTGAGAAACTTCTTTGTGTTCTGTGAAATCATCTCACAGAGTTACAGCTTTCCCCTCAAGAAGCCTATCCGTAAGACAGTTCTTGTGAAATTGGCAAAGAGATATTTGGAAGACCATAGAGGGCTATGGTGAAAAAGGAAATATCCTCAGATGAAATCTGGAAAGAAGCTTTCTGAGAAACTGCTTAGTGTTCTGTGAATTCATCTCACAGATTTACATGTGTATTTCGTGGATCTCTTTGCTAGCCTTATTTCTGTGGAATCTGAGAAAATATATTTCGGATCCCTATGACGACTATAGGGCCAAAGGAAACATCCTCCGATAACAAAGAGAAAGAAGCTTTCTGAGAAACTTCTTTGTGTTCTGTGAAATCATCTCACAGAGTTACAGCTTTCCCCTCAAGAAGCCTTTCGCTAAGACAGTTCTTGTGGAATTGGCAAAGTGATATTTAAAAGCCCATAGAGGGCTATGGTGAAAAAGGAAATATCCTCAGATGAAATCTGGAAGGAAGCTTTCTGAGAAACTGCTTAGTGTTCTGTGAATTCATCTCACAGAGTTACATCTGTATTTCGTTGATCTCTTTGCTAGCCTTATTTCTGTGGAATCTGAAAACAGATATTTCGGATCCCTTTGAAGACTATAGGGCCAAAGGAAATATCCTGCGATAACAAAGAGAAAGAAGCTTTCTGAGAAACTTCTTTGTGTTCTGTGAAATCATCTCACAGAGTTACAGCTTTCCCCTCAAGAAGCCTTTCGCTAAGACAGTTCTTGTGGAATTGGCAAAGTGATATTTGGAAGCCCATAGAGGGCTATGGTGAAAAAGGAAATATCCTCAGATGAAATCTGGAAAGAAGCTTTCTGAGAAACTGCTTAGTGTTCTGTGAATTCATCTCACAGAGTTACATCTGTATTTCGTGGATCTCTTTGCTAGCCTTATTTCTGTGGAATCTGAGAACAGATATTTCGGATCCCTTTGAAGACTATAGGTCCAAAGGAAATATCCTCCGATAACAAAGAGAAAGAAGCTTTCTGAGAAACTTCTTTGTGTTCTGTGAAATCATCTCACAGAGTTACAGCTTTCCCCTCAAGAAGCCTTTCGCTAGGACAGTTCTTGTGTAATTGGCAAAGAGATATTTGGAAGCCCATAGAGGGCTATGGTGAAAAAGGAAATATCCTCAGATGAAATCTGGAAAGAAGCTTTCTGAGAAACTGTTTAGTGTTCTGGAATTCATCTCACAGAGTTACATCTGCATTTCGTGGATCTCTTTGCTAGCCTTATTTCTGTGGAATCTGAAAACAGATATTTCGGATCCCTTTGAAGACTATAGGGCCAAAGGAAATATCCTGCGATAACAAAGAGAAAGAAGCTTTCTGAGAAACTTCTTTCTGTTCTGTGAAATCATCTCACAGAGTTACAGCTTTCCCCTCAAGAAGCCTTTCGCTAAGACAGTTCTTGTGGAATTGGCCAAGTGATATTTGGAAGCCCCTAGACGGCTATGGTGAAAAAGGAAATATCCTCAGATGAAATCTGGAAAGAAGCTTTCTGAGAAACTGCTTAGTGTTCTGTAAATTCATCTCACAGAGTTATATCTGTATTTCGTGGATCTCTTTGCTAGCCTTATTTCTGTGGAATCTGAGAACAGATATTTCGGATCCCTTTGAAGACTATAGGGCCAAAGGAAATATCCTCCGATAACAAAGAGAAAGAAGCTTTCTGAGAAACTTCTTTGTGTTCTGTGAAATCATCTCACAGAGTTACAGGTTTCCCCTCAAGAAGCCTTTCGCTAAGACAGTTCTTGTGGAATTGGCAAAGTGATATTTGGAAGCCCATAGAGGGCTATGGTGAAAAAGGAAATATCCTCAGATGAAATCTGGAAAGAAGCTTTCTGAGAAACTGCTTAGTGTTCTGTGAATTCATCTCACAGAGTTACATCTGTATTTCGTGGATCTCTTTGCTAGCCTTATTTTTGTGGAATCTGAAAACAGATATTTCGGATCCCATTGAAGACTATAGGGCCAAAGGAAATATCCTGCGATAACAAAGAGAAAGAAGCTTTCTGAGAAACTTCTTTCTGTTCTGTGAAATCATCTCACAGAGTTACAGCTTTCCCCTCAAGAAGCCTTTCGCTAAGACAGTTCTTGTGGAATTGGCAAAGTGATATTTGGAAGCCCATAGAGGGCTATGGTGAAAAAGGAAATATCCTCAGATGATATCTGGAAAGAAGCTTTCTGAGAAACTGCTTAGTGTTCTGTGAATTCATCTCACAGAGTTACATCTGTATTTCGTGGATCTCTTTGCTAGCCTTATTTCTGTGGAATCTGAGAATAGATATTTCGGATCCCTTTGAAGACGATAGGGCCAAAGGAAATATCCTGCGATAACAAAGAGAAAGAACCTTTCTGAGAAACTTCTTTCTGTTCTGTGAAATTATCTCACAGAGTTACAGCTTTCCCCTCAAGAAGCCTTTCGCTAAGACAGTTCTTGTGGAAAAGGCAAAGTGATATTTGGAAGCCCATAGAGGGCTATGGTGAAAAAGGAAATATCCTCACATGAAATCTGGAAAGAAGCTTTCTGAGAAACTGCTTAGTGTTCTGTTAATTCATCTCACACAGTTACATCTGTATTTCGTGGATCTCTTTGCTAGTCTTATTTCTGTGGAATCTGGGAACAGATATTTCGGGTCCCTTTGAAGACTATAGGTCCAAAGGAAATATCCTCCGATAACAAAGAGAAAGAAGCTTTCTGAGAAACTTCTTTGTGTTCTGTGAAATCATCTCACAGAGTTACAGCTTTCCCCTCAAGAAGCCTATCCGTAAGACAGTTCTTGTGAAATTGGCAAAGAGATATTTGGAAGACCATAGAGGGCTATGGTGAAAAAGGAAATATCCTCAGATGAAATCTGGAAAGAAGCTTTCTGAGAAACTGCTTAGTGTTCTGTGAATTCATCTCACAGATTTACATGTGTATTTCGTGGATCTCTTTGCTAGCCTTATTTCTGTGGAATCTGAGAAAATATATTTCGGATCCCTATGACGACTATAGGGCCAAAGGAAACATCCTCCGATAACAAAGAGAAAGAAGCTTTCTGAGAAACTTCTTTGTGTTCTGTGAAATCATCTCACAGAGTTACAGCTTTCCCCTCAAGAAGCCTTTCGCTAAGACAGTTCTTGTGGAATTGGCAAAGTGATATTTAAAAGCCCATAGAGGGCTATGGTGAAAAAGGAAATATCCTCAGATGAAATCTGGAAGGAAGCTTTCTGAGAAACTGCTTAGTGTTCTGTGAATTCATCTCACAGAGTTACATCTGTATTTCGTTGATCTCTTTGCTAGCCTTATTTCTGTGGAATCTGAAAACAGATATTTCGGATCCCTTTGAAGACTATAGGGCCAAAGGAAATATCCTGCGATAACAAAGAGAAAGAAGCTTTCTGAGAAACTTCTTTGTGTTCTGTGAAATCATCTCACAGAGTTACAGCTTTCCCCTCAAGAAGCCTTTCGCTAAGACAGTTCTTGTGGAATTGGCAAAGTGATATTTGGAAGCCCATAGAGGGCTATGGTGAAAAAGGAAATATCCTCAGATGAAATCTGGAAAGAAGCTTTCTGAGAAACTGCTTAGTGTTCTGTGAATTCATCTCACAGAGTTACATCTGTATTTCGTGGATCTCTTTGCTAGCCTTATTTCTGTGGAATCTGAGAACAGATATTTCGGATCCCTTTGAAGACTATAGGTCCAAAGGAAATATCCTCCGATAACAAAGAGAAAGAAGCTTTCTGAGAAACTTCTTTGTGTTCTGTGAAATCATCTCACAGAGTTACAGCTTTCCCCTCAAGAAGCCTTTCGCTAGGACAGTTCTTGTGTAATTGGCAAAGAGATATTTGGAAGCCCATAGAGGGCTATGGTGAAAAAGGAAATATCCTCAGATGAAATCTGGAAAGAAGCTTTCTGAGAAACTGTTTAGTGTTCTGGAATTCATCTCACAGAGTTACATCTGCATTTCGTGGATCTCTTTGCTAGCCTTATTTCTGTGGAATCTGAAAACAGATATTTCGGATCCCTTTGAAGACTATAGGGCCAAAGGAAATATCCTGCGATAACAAAGAGAAAGAAGCTTTCTGAGAAACTTCTTTCTGTTCTGTGAAATCATCTCACAGAGTTACAGCTTTCCCCTCAAGAAGCCTTTCGCTAAGACAGTTCTTGTGGAATTGGCCAAGTGATATTTGGAAGCCCCTAGACGGCTATGGTGAAAAAGGAAATATCCTCAGATGAAATCTGGAAAGAAGCTTTCTGAGAAACTGCTTAGTGTTCTGTAAATTCATCTCACAGAGTTATATCTGTATTTCGTGGATCTCTTTGCTAGCCTTATTTCTGTGGAATCTGAGAACAGATATTTCGGATCCCTTTGAAGACTATAGGGCCAAAGGAAATATCCTCCGATAACAAAGAGAAAGAAGCTTTCTGAGAAACTTCTTTGTGTTCTGTGAAATCATCTCACAGAGTTACAGGTTTCCCCTCAAGAAGCCTTTCGCTAAGACAGTTCTTGTGGAATTGGCAAAGTGATATTTGGAAGCCCATAGAGGGCTATGGTGAAAAAGGAAATATCCTCAGATGAAATCTGGAAAGAAGCTTTCTGAGAAACTGCTTAGTGTTCTGTGAATTCATCTCACAGAGTTACATCTGTATTTCGTGGATCTCTTTGCTAGCCTTATTTTTGTGGAATCTGAAAACAGATATTTCGGATCCCATTGAAGACTATAGGGCCAAAGGAAATATCCTGCGATAACAAAGAGAAAGAAGCTTTCTGAGAAACTTCTTTCTGTTCTGTGAAATCATCTCACAGAGTTACAGCTTTCCCCTCAAGAAGCCTTTCGCTAAGACAGTTCTTGTGGAATTGGCAAAGTGATATTTGGAAGCCCATAGAGGGCTATGGTGAAAAAGGAAATATCCTCAGATGATATCTGGAAAGAAGCTTTCTGAGAAACTGCTTAGTGTTCTGTGAATTCATCTCACAGAGTTACATCTGTATTTCGTGGATCTCTTTGCTAGCCTTATTTCTGTGGAATCTGAGAATAGATATTTCGGATCCCTTTGAAGACGATAGGGCCAAAGGAAATATCCTGCGATAACAAAGAGAAAGAACCTTTCTGAGAAACTTCTTTGTGTTCTGTGAAATTATCTCACAGAGTTACAGCTTTCCCCTCAAGAAGCCTTTCGCTAAGACAGTTCTTGTGGAAAAGGCAAAGTGATATTTGGAAGCCCTTAGAGGGCTATGGTGAAAAAGGAAATATCCTCAGATGAAATCTGGAAAGAAGCTTTCTGAGAAACTGCTTAGTGTTCTGTTAATTCATCTCACACAGTTACATCTGTATGTCGTGGATCTCTTTGCTAGTCTTATTTCTGTGGAATCTGGGAACAGATATTTCGGATCCCTTTGAAGACTATAGGGCCAAAGGAAATATAATGCGATAACAAAGAGAAAGAAGCTTTCTGAGAAACTTCTTTCTGTTCTGTGAAATCATCTCACAGAGTTACAGCTTTCCCCTCAAGAAGCCTTTCGCTAAGACAGTTCTTGTGGAATTGGCCAAGTGATATTTGGAAGCCCCTAGACGGCTACGGTGAAAAAGGAAATATCCTCAGATGAAATCTGGAAAGAAGCTTTCTGAGAAACTGCTTAGTGTTCTGTAAATTCATCTCACAGAGTTACATCTGTATTTCCTGGATCTCTTTGCTCGCCTTATTTCTGTGGAATCTGAGAACAGATATTTCGGATCCCTTTGAAGACTATAGGGCCAAAGGAAATATCCTGCGATGACAAAGAGAAAGAAGCTTTCTGAGAAACTTCTTTATGTTCTGTGAAATCATCTCACAGAGTTACAGCTTTCCCCTCAAGAAGCCTTTCCCTAAGACAGTTCTTGTGGAAAAGGCAAAGTGATATTTGGAAGCCCATAGAGGGCTATGGTGAAAAAGGAAATATCCTCAGATGAAATCTGGAAAGAAGCTTTCTGAGAAACTGCTTAGTGTTCTGTTAATTCATCTCACACAGTTACATCTGTATTTCGTGGATCTCTTTGCTAGTCTTATTTCTGTGGAATCTGGGAACAGATATTTCGGATCCCTTTGAAGACTATAGGGCCAAAGGAAATATCCTGCGATAACAAAGAGAAAGAAGCTTTCTGAGAAACTTCTTTCTGTTCTGTGAAATCATCTCACAGAGTTACAGCTTTCCCCTCAAGAAGCCTTTCGCTAAGACAGTTCTTGTGGAATTGGCCAAGTGATATTTGGAAGCCCCTAGACGGCTATGGTGAAAAAGGAAATATCCTCAGATGAAATCTGGAAAGAAGCTTTCTGAGAAACTGCTTAGTGTTCTGTGAATTCATCTCACAGAGTTACATCTGTATTTCGTGGATCTCTTTGCTAGCCTTATTTCTGTGGAATCTGAGAACAGATATTTCGGATCCCTTTGAAGACTATAGGGCCAAAGGAAATATCCTGCGATAACAAAGAGAAAGAAGCTTTCTGAGAAACTTCTTTGTGTTCTGTGAAATCATCTCACAGAGTTACAGCTTTCCCCTCAAGAAGCCTTTCGCTAAGACAGTTCTTGTGGAATTGGCAAAGTGATATTTGGAAGCCCATAGAGGGCTATGGTGAAAAAGGAAATATCCTCAGATGAAATCTGGAAAGAAGCTTTCTGAGAAACTGCTTAGTGTTCTGTGAATTCATCTCACAGAGTTACATCTGTATTTCGTGGATCTCTTTGCTAGCCTTATTTTTGTGGAATCTGAGAACAGATACTTCGGATCCCTTTGAAGACTATAGGGCCAAAGGGAATATCCTCCGATAACAAAGAGAAAGAAGCTTTCTGAGAAACTTCTTTGTGTTCTGTGAAATCATCTCACAGAGTTACAGCTTTCCCCTCAATAAGCCTTTAACTAAGACAGTTCTTGTGAAATTGGCAAAGAGATATTTGGAAGCCCATAGAGGGCTATGGTGAAAAAGGAAATATCCTCAGATGAAATCTGGAAAGAAGCTTTCTGAGAAACTGCTTAGTGTTCTGTTAATTCATCTCACACAGTTACATCTGTATTTCGTGGATCTCTTTGCTAGTCTTATTTCTGTGGAATCTGGGAACAGATATTTCGGATCCCTTTGAAGACTATAGGGCCAAAGGAAATATCCTGCGATAACAAAGAGAAAGAAGCTTTCTGAGAAACTTCTTTCTGTTCTGTGAAATCATCTCACAGAGTTACAGCTATCCCCTCAAGAAGCCTTTCGCTAAGACAGTTCTTGTGGAATTGGCCAAGTGATATTTGGAAGCCCCTAGACGGCTATGGTGAAAAAGGAAATATCCTCAGATGAAATCTGGAAAGAAGCTTTCTGAGAAACTGCTTAGTGTTCTGTAAATTCATCTCACAGAGTTACATCTGTATTTCCTGGATCTCTTTGCTAGCCTTATTTCTGTGGAATCTGAGAACAGATATTTCGGATCCCTTTGAAGACTATAGGGCCAAAGGAAATATCCTGCGATGACAAAGAGAAAGAAGCTTTCTGAGAAACTTCTTTGTGTTCTGTGAAATCATCTCACAGAGTTACAGCTTTCCCCTCAAGAAGCCTTTCCCTAAGACAGTTCTTGTGGAAAAGGCAAAGTGATATTTGGAAGCCCATAGAGGGCTATGGTGAAAAAGGAAATATCCTCAGATGAAATCTGGAAAGAAGCTTTCTGAGAAACTGCTTAGTGTTCTGTTAATTCATCTCACACAGTTACATCTGTATTTCGTGGATCTCTTTGCTAGTCTTATTTCTGTGGAATCTGGGAACAGATATTTCGGATCCCTTTGAAGACTATAGGGCCAAAGGAAATATCCTGCGATAACAAAGAGAAAGAAGCTTTCTGAGAAACTTCTTTCTGTTCTGTGAAATCATCTCACAGAGTTACAGCTTTCCCCTCAAGAAGCCTTTCGCTAAGACAGTTCTTGTGGAATTGGCCAAGTGATATTTGGAAGCCCCTAGACGGCTATGGTGAAAAAGGAAATATCCTCAGATGAAATCTGGAAAGAAGCTTTCTGAGAAACTGCTTAGTGTTCTGTGAATTCATCTCACAGAGTTACATCTGTATTTCGTGGATCTCTTTGCTAGCCTTATTTCTGTGGAATCTGAGAACAGATATTTCGGATCCCTTTGAAGACTATAGGGCCAAAGGAAATATTCTGCGATAACAAAGAGAAAGAAGCTTTCTGAGAAACTTCTTTGTGTTCTGTGAAATCATCTCACAGAGTTACAGCTTTCCCCTCAAGAAGCCTTTCGCTAAGACAGTTCTTGTGGAATTGGCAAAGTGATATTTGGAAGCCCATAGAGGGCTATGGTGAAAAAGGAAATATCCTCAGATGAAATCTGGAAACAAGCTTTCTGAGAAACTGCTTAGTGTTCTGTGAATTCATCTCACAGAGTTACATCTGTATTTCGTGGATCTCTTTGCTAGCCTTATTTTTGTGGAATCTGAGAACAGATACTTCGGATCCCTTTGAAGACTATAGGGCCAAAGGAAATATCCTCCGATAACAAAGAGAAAGAAGCTTTCTGAGAAACTTCTTTATGTTCTGTGAAATCATCTCACAGAGTTACAGCTTTCCCCTCAAGAAGCCTTTCCCTAAGACAGTTCTTGTGGAAAAGGCAAAGTGATATTTGGAAGCCCATAGAGGGCTATGGTGAAAAAGGAAATATCCTCAGATGAAATCTGGAAAGAAGCTTTCTGAGAAACTGCTTAGTGTTCTGTTAATTCATCTCACACAGTTACATCTGTATTTCGTGGATCTCTTTGCTAGTCTTATTTCTGTGGAATCTGGGAACAGATATTTCGGATCCCTTTGAAGACTATAGGGCCAAAGGAAATATCCTGCGATAACAAAGAGAAAGAAGCTTTCTGAGAAACTTCTTTCTGTTCTGTGAAATCATCTCACAGAGTTACAGCTTTCCCCTCAAGAAGCCTTTCGCTAAGACAGTTCTTGTGGAATTGGCCAAGTGATATTTGGAAGCCCCTAGACGGCTATGGTGAAAAAGGAAATATCCTCAGATGAAATCTGGAAAGAAGCTTTCTGAGAAACTGCTTAGTGTTGTGTAAATTCATCTCACAGAGTTACATCTGTATTTCGTGGATCTCTTTGCTAGCCTTATTTCTGTGGAATCTGAGAACAGATATTTCGGATCCCTTTGAAGACTATAGGGCCAAAGGAAATATCCTCCGATAACAAAGAGAAAGAAGCTTTCTGAGAAACTTCTTTGTGTTCTGTGAAATCATCTCACAGAGTTACAGCTTATCCCTCAATAAGCCTTTAACTAAGACAGTTCTTGTGAAATTGGCAGAGAGATATTTGGAAGCCCATAGAGGGCTATGGTGAAAAAGGAAATATCCTCAGATGAAATCTGGAAAGAAGCTTTCTGAGAAACTGCTTAGTGTTCTGGAATTCATCTCACAGAGTTACATCTGTATTTCGTGGATCTCTTTGCTAGCCTTATTTCTGTGGAATCTGAAAACAGATATTTCGGATCCCTTTGAAGACTATAGGGCCAAAGGAAATATCCTGCGATAACAAAGAGAAAGAAGCTTTCTGAGAAACTTCTTTGTGTTCTGTGAAATCATCTCACAGAGTTACAGCTTTCCCCTCAAGAAGCCTTTCGCTAAGACAGTTCTTGTGGAATTGGCAAAGTGATATTTGGAAGCCCATAGAGGGCTATGGTGAAAAAGGAAATATCCTCAGATGAAATCTGGAAAGAAGCTTTCTGAGAAACTGCTTAGTGTTCTGTGAATTCATCTCACAGAGTTACATCTGTATTTCGTGGATCTCTTTGCTAGCCTTATTTTTGTGGAATCTGAGAACAGATACTTCGGATCCCTTTGAAGACTATAGGGCCAAAGGGAATATCCTCCGATAACAAAGAGAAAGAAGCTTTCTGAGAAACTTCTTTGTGTTCTGTGAAATCATCTCACAGAGTTACAGCTTTCCCCTCAATAAGCCTTTAACTAAGACAGTTCTTGTGAAATTGGCAAAGAGATATTTGGAAGCCCATAGAGGGCTATGGTGAAAAAGGAAATATCCTCAGATGAAATCTGGAAAGAAGCTTTCTGAGAAACTGCTTAGTGTTCTGTTAATTCATCTCACACAGTTACATCTGTATTTCGTGGATCTCTTTGCTAGTCTTATTTCTGTGGAATCTGGGAACAGATATTTCGGATCCCTTTGAAGACTATAGGGCCAAAGGAAATATCCTGCGATAACAAAGAGAAAGAAGCTTTCTGAGAAACTTCTTTCTGTTCTGTGAAATCATCTCACAGAGTTACAGCTATCCCCTCAAGAAGCCTTTCGCTAAGACAGTTCTTGTGGAATTGGCCAAGTGATATTTGGAAGCCCCTAGACGGCTATGGTGAAAAAGGAAATATCCTCAGATGAAATCTGGAAAGAAGCTTTCTGAGAAACTGCTTAGTGTTCTGTAAATTCATCTCACAGAGTTACATCTGTATTTCCTGGATCTCTTTGCTAGCCTTATTTCTGTGGAATCTGAGAACAGATATTTCGGATCCCTTTGAAGACTATAGGGCCAAAGGAAATATCCTGCGATGACAAAGAGAAAGAAGCTTTCTGAGAAACTTCTTTATGTTCTGTGAAATCATCTCACAGAGTTACAGCTTTCCCCTCAAGAAGCCTTTCCCTAAGACAGTTCTTGTGGAAAAGGCAAAGTGATATTTGGAAGCCCATAGAGGGCTATGGTGAAAAAGGAAATATCCTCAGATGAAATCTGGAAAGAAGCTTTCTGAGAAACTGCTTAGTGTTCTGTTAATTCATCTCACACAGTTACATCTGTATTTCGTGGATCTCTTTGCTAGTCTTATTTCTGTGGAATCTGGGAACAGATATTTCGGATCCCTTTGAAGACTATAGGGCCAAAGGAAATATCCTGCGATAACAAAGAGAAAGAAGCTTTCTGAGAAACTTCTTTCTGTTCTGTGAAATCATCTCACAGAGTTACAGCTTTCCCCTCAAGAAGCCTTTCGCTAAGACAGTTCTTGTGGAATTGGCCAAGTGATATTTGGAAGCCCCTAGACGGCTATGGTGAAAAAGGAAATATCCTCAGATGAAATCTGGAAAGAAGCTTTCTGAGAAACTGCTTAGTGTTCTGTGAATTCATCTCACAGAGTTACATCTGTATTTCGTGGATCTCTTTGCTAGCCTTATTTCTGTGGAATCTGAGAACAGATATTTCGGATCCCTTTGAAGACTATAGGGCCAAAGGAAATATCCTGCGATAACAAAGAGAAAGAAGCTTTCTGAGAAACTTCTTTGTGTTCTGTGAAATCATCTCACAGAGTTACAGCTTTCCCCTCAAGAAGCCTTTCGCTAAGACAGTTCTTGTGGAATTGGCAAAGTGATATTTGGAAGCCCATAGAGGGCTATGGTGAAAAAGGAAATATCCTCAGATGAAATCTGGAAACAAGCTTTCTGAGAAACTGCTTAGTGTTCTGTGAATTCATCTCACAGAGTTACATCTGTATTTCGTGGATCTCTTTGCTAGCCTTATATTTGTGGAATCTGAGAACAGATACTTCGGATCCCTTTGAAGACTATAGGGCCAAAGGAAATATCCTCCGATAACAAAGAGAAAGAAGCTTTCTGAGAAACTTCTTTGTGTTCTGTGAAATCATCTCACAGAGTTACAGCTTTCCCCTCAAGAAGCCTTTCCCTAAGACAGTTCTTGTGGAAAAGGCAAAGTGATATTTGGAAGCCCATAGAGGGCTATGGTGAAAAAGGAAATATCCTCAGATGAAATCTGGAAAGAAGCTTTCTGAGAAACTGCTTAGTGTTCTGTTAATTCATCTCACACAGTTACATCTGTATTTCGTGGATCTCTTTGCTAGTCTTATTTCTGTGGAATCTGGGAACAGATATTTCGGATCCCTTTGAAGACTATAGGGCCAAAGGAAATATCCTGCGATAACAAAGAGAAAGAAGCTTTCTGAGAAACTTCTTTCTGTTCTGTGAAATCATCTCACAGAGTTACAGCTTTCCCCTCAAGAAGCCTTTCGCTAAGACAGTTCTTGTGGAATTGGCCAAGTGATATTTGGAAGCCCCTAGACGGCTATGGTGAAAAAGGAAATATCCTCAGATGAAATCTGGAAAGAAGCTTTCTGAGAAACTGCTTAGTGTTGTGTAAATTCATCTCACAGAGTTACATCTGTATTTCGTGGATCTCTTTGCTAGCCTTATTTCTGTGGAATCTGAGAACAGATATTTCGGATCCCTTTGAAGACTATAGGGCCAAAGGAAATATCCTGCGATGACAAAGAGAAAGAAGCTTTCTGAGAAACTTCTTTATGTTCTGTGAAATCATCTCACAGAGTTACAGCTTTCCCCTCAAGAAGCCTTTCCCTAAGACAGTTCTTGTGGAAAAGGCAAAGTGATATTTGGAAGCCCATAGAGGGCTATGGTGAAAAAGGAAATATCCTCAGATGAAATCTGGAAAGAAGCTTTCTGAGAAACTGCTTAGTGTTCTGTTAATTCATCTCACACAGTTACATCTGTATTTCGTGGATCTCTTTGCTACTCTTATTTCTGTGGAATCTGGGAACAGATATTTCGGATCCCTTTGAAGACTATAGGGCCAAAGGAAATATCCTGCGATAACAAAGAGAAAGAAGCTTTCTGAGAAACTTCTTTCTGTTCTGTGAAATCATCTCACAGAGTTACAGCTTTCCCCTCAAGAAGCCTTTCGCTAAGACAGTTCTTGTGGAATTGGCCAAGTGATATTTGGAAGCCCCTAGACGGCTATAGTGAAAAAGGAAATATCCTCAGATGAAATCTGGAAAGAAGCTTTCTGAGAAACTGCTTAGTGTTCTGTGAATTCATCTCACAGAGTTACATCTGTATTTCGTGGATCTCTTTGCTAGCCTTATTTCTGTGGAATCTGAGAACAGATATTTCGGATCCCTTTGAAGACTATAGGGCCAAAGGAAATATCCTGCGATAACAAAGAGAAAGAAGCTTTCTGAGAAACTTCTTTGTGTTCTGTGAAATCATCTCACAGAGTTACAGCTTTCCCCTCAAGAAGCCTTTCGCTAAGACAGTTCTTGTGGAATTGGCAAAGTGATATTTGGAAGCCCATAGAGGGCTATGGTGAAAAAGGAAATATCCTCAGATGAAATCTGGAAAGAAGCTTTCTGAGAAACTGCTTAGTGTTCTGTGAATTCATCTCACAGAGTTACATCTGTATTTCGTGAATCTCTTTGCTAGCCTTATTTTTGTGGAATCTGAGAACAGATACTTCGGATCCCTTTGAAGACTATAGGGCCAAAGGAAATATCCTCCGATAACAAAGAGAAAGAAGCTTTCTGAGAAACTTCTTTGTGTTCTGTGAAATCATCTCACAGAGTTACAGCTTATCCCTCAATAAGCCTTTAACTAAGACAGTTCTTGTGAAATTGGCAGAGAGATATTTGGAAGCCCATAGAGGGCTATGGTGAAAAAGGAAATATCCTCAGATGAAATCTGGAAAGAAGCTTTCTGAGAAACTGCTTAGTGTTCTGGAATTCATCTCACAGAGTTACATCTGTATTTCGTGGATCTCTTTGCTAGCCTTATTTCTGTGGAATCTGAAAACAGATATTTCGGATCCCTTTGAAGACTATAGGGCCAAAGGAAATATCCTGCGATAACAAAGAGAAAGAAGCTTTCTGAGAAACTTCTTTCTGTTCTGTGAAATCATCTCACAGAGTTACAGCTTTCCCCTCAAGAAGCCTTTCGCTAAGACAGTTCTTGTGGAATTGGCCAAGTGATATTTGGAAGCCCATAGAGGGCTATGGTGAAAAAGGAAATATCCTCAGATGATATCTGGAAAGAAGCTTTCTGAGAAACTGCTTAGTGTTCTGTGAATTCATCTCACAGAGTTACATCTGTATTTCGTGGATCTCTTTGCTAGCCTTATTTCTGTGGAATCTGAGAATAGATATTTCGGATCCCTTTGAAGACGATAGGGCCAAAGGAAATATCCTGCGATAACAAAGAGAAAGAACCTTTCTGAGAAACTTCTTTCTGTTCTGTGAAATTATCTCACAGAGTTACAGCTTTCCCCTCAAGAAGCCTTTCGCTAAGACAGTTCTTGTGGAAAAGGCAAAGTGATATTTGGAAGCCCATAGAGGGCTATGGTGAAAAAGGAAATATCCTCACATGAAATCTGCAAAGAAGCTTTCTGAGAAACTGCTTAGTGTTCTGTGAATTCATCTCACAGAGTTACATCTGTATTTCGTGGATCTCTTTGCTAGCCTTATTTCTGTGGAATCTGAGAACAGATATTTCGGATCCCTTTGAAGACTATAGGGCCAAAGGAAATATCCTGCGATAACAAAGAGAAAGAAGCTTTCTGAGAAACTTCTTTGTGTTCTGTGAAATCATCTCACAGAGTTACAGCTTTCCCCTCAGGAAGCCTTTCGCTAAGACAGTTCTTGTGGAATTGGCAAAGTGATATTTGGAAGCCCCTAGAGGGCTATGGTGAAAAAGGAAATATCCTCAGATGAAATCTGGAAAGAAGCTTTCTGAGAAACTGCTTAGTGTTCTGTGAATTCATCTCACAGAGTTACATCTGTATTTCGTGGATCTCTTTGCTAGCCTTATTTTTGTGGAATCTGAGAGCAGATACTTCGGATCCCTTTGAAGACTATAGGGCCAAAGGAAATATCCTCCGATAACAAAGAGAAAGAAGCTTTCTGAGAAACTTCTTTGTGTTCTGTGAAATCATCTCACAGAGTTACAGCTTTCCCCTCAATAAGCCTTTAACTAAGACAGTTCTTGTGAAATTGGCAAAGAGATATTTGGAAGCCCATAGAGGGCTGTGGTGAAAAAGTAAATATCCTCAGATGAAATCTGGAAAGAAGCTTTCTGAGAAACTGCTTAGTGTTCTGGAATTCATCTCACAGAGTTACATCTGTATTTCGTGGATCTCTTTGCTAGCCTTATTTCTGTGGAATCTGAAAACAGATATTTCGGATCCCTTTGAAGACTATAGGGCCAAAGGAAATATCCTGCGATAACAAAGAGAAAGAAGCTTTCTGAGAAACTTCTTTCTGTTCTGTGAAATCATCTCACAGAGTTACAGCTTTCCCCTCAAGAAGCCTTTCGCTAAGACAGTTCTTGTGGAATTGCCAAGTGATATTTGGAAGCCCCTAGACGGCTATGGTGAAAAAGGAAATATCCTCAGATGAAATCTGGAAAGAAGCTTTCTGAGAAACTGCTTAGTGTTCTGTAAATTCATCTCACAGAGTTACATCTGTATTTCCTGGATCTCTTTGCTAGCCTTATTTCTGTGGAATCTGAGAACAGATATTTCGGATCCCTTTGAAGACTATAGGGCCAAAGGAAATATCCTGCGATGACAAAGAGAAAGAAGGTTTCTGAGAAACTTCTTTATGTTCTGTGAAATCATCTCACAGAGTTACAGCTTTCCCCTCAAGAAGCCTTTCCCTAAGACAGTTCTTGTGGAAAAGGCAAAGTGATATTTGGAAGCCCATAGAGGGCTATGGTGAAAAAGGAAATATCCTCAGATGAAATCTGGAAAGAAGCTTTCTGAGAAACTGCTTAGTGTTCTGTTAATTCATCTCACACAGTTACATCTGTATTTCGTGGATCTCTTTGCTACTCTTATTTCTGTGGAATCTGGGAACAGATATTTCGGATCGCTTTGAAGACTATAGGGCCAAAGGAAATATCCTGCGATAACAAAGAGAAAGAAGCTTTCTGAGAAACTTCTTTCTGTTCTGTGAAATCATCTCACAGAGTTACAGCTTTCCCCTCAAGAAGCCTTTCGCTAAGACAGTTCTTGTGGAATTGGCCAAGTGATATTTGGAAGCCCCTAGACGGCTATGGTGAAAAAGGAAATATCCTCAGATGAAATCTGGAAAGAAGCTTTCTGAGAAACTGCTTAGTGTTCTGTGAATTCATCTCACAGAGTTACATCTGTATTTCGTGGATCTCTTTGCTAGCCTTATTTCTGTGGAATCTGAGAACAGATATTTCGGATCCCTTTGAAGACTATAGGGCCAAAGGAAATATCCTGCGATAACAAAGAGAAAGAAGCTTTCTGAGAAACTTCTTTGTGTTCTGTGAAATCATCTCACAGAGTTACAGCTTTCCCCTCAAGAAGCCTTTCGCTAAGACAGTTCTTGTGGAATTGGCAAAGTGATATTTGGAAGCCCATAGAGGGCTATGGTGAAAAAGGAAATATCCTCAGATGAAATCTGGAAAGAAGCTTTCTGAGAAACTGCTTAGTGTTCTGTGAATTCATCTCACAGAGTTACATCTGTATTTCGTGGATCTCTTTGCTAGCCTTATTTTTGTGGAATCTGAGAACAGATACTTCAGATCCCTTTGAAGACTATAGGGCCAAAGGAAATATCCTCCGATAACAAAGAGAAAGAAGCTTTCTGAGAAACTTCTTTGTGTTCTGTGAAATCATCTCACAGAGTTACAGCTTTCCCCTCAATAAGCCTTTAACTAAGACAGTTCTTGTGAAATTGGCAAAGAGATATTTGGAAGCCCATAGAGGGCTATGGTGAAAAAGGAAATATCCTCAGATGAAATCTGGAAAGAAGCTTTCTGAGAAACTGCTTAGTGTTCTGGAATTCATCTCACAGAGTTACATCTGTATTTCGTGGATCTCTTTGCTAGCCTTATTTCTGTGGAATCTGAAAACAGATATTTCGGATCCCTTTGAAGACTATAGGGCCAAAGGAAATATCCTGCGATAACAAAGAGAAAGAAGCTTTCTGAGAAACTTCTTTCTGTTCTGTGAAATCATCTCACAGAGTTACAGCTTTCCCCTCAAGAAGCCTTTCGCTAAGACAGTTCTTGTGGAATTGGCAAAGTGATATTTGGAAGCCCATAGAGGGCTATGGTGAAAAAGGAAATATCCTCAGATGATATCTGGAAAGAAGCTTTCTGAGAAACTGCTTAGTGTTCTGTGAATTCATCTCACAGAGTTACATCTGTATTTCGTGGATCTCTTTGCTAGCCTTATTTCTGTGGAATCTGAGAATAGATATTTCGGATCCCTTTGAAGACGATAGGGCCAAAGGAAATATCCTGCGATAACAAAGAGAAAGAACCTTTCTGAGAAACTTCTTTCTGTTCTGTGAAATTATCTCACAGAGTTACAGCTTTCCCCTCAAGAAGCCTTTCGCTAAGACAGTTCTTGTGGAAAAGGCAAAGTGATATTTGGAAGCCCATAGAGGGCTATGGTGAAAAAGGAAATATCCTCACATGAAATCTGGAAAGAAGCTTTCTGAGAAACTGCTTAGTGTTCTGTTAATTCATCTCACACAGTTACATCTGTATTTCGTGGATCTCTTTGCTAGTCTTATTTCTGTGGAATCTGGGAACAGATATTTCGGGTCCCTTTGAAGACTATAGGTCCAAAGGAAATATCCTCCGATAACAAAGAGAAAGAAGCTTTCTGAGAAACTTCTTTGTGTTCTGTGAAATCATCTCACAGAGTTACAGCTTTCCCCTCAAGAAGCCTATCCGTAAGACAGTTCTTGTGAAATTGGCAAAGAGATATTTGGAAGACCATAGAGGGCTATGGTGAAAAAGGAAATATCCTCAGATGAAATCTGGAAAGAAGCTTTCTGAGAAACTGCTTAGTGTTCTGTGAATTCATCTCACAGATTTACATGTGTATTTCGTGGATCTCTTTGCTAGCCTTATTTCTGTGGAATCTGAGAAAATATATTTCGGATCCCTATGACGACTATAGGGCCAAAGGAAACATCCTCCGATAACAAAGAGAAAGAAGCTTTCTGAGAAACTTCTTTGTGTTCTGTGAAATCATCTCACAGAGTTACAGCTTTCCCCTCAAGAAGCCTTTCGCTAAGACAGTTCTTGTGGAATTGGCAAAGTGATATTTAAAAGCCCATAGAGGGCTATGGTGAAAAAGGAAATATCCTCAGATGAAATCTGGAAGGAAGCTTTCTGAGAAACTGCTTAGTGTTCTGTGAATTCATCTCACAGAGTTACATCTGTATTTCGTTGATCTCTTTGCTAGCCTTATTTCTGTGGAATCTGAAAACAGATATTTCGGATCCCTTTGAAGACTATAGGGCCAAAGGAAATATCCTGCGATAACAAAGAGAAAGAAGCTTTCTGAGAAACTTCTTTGTGTTCTGTGAAATCATCTCACAGAGTTACAGCTTTCCCCTCAAGAAGCCTTTCGCTAAGACAGTTCTTGTGGAATTGGCAAAGTGATATTTGGAAGCCCATAGAGGGCTATGGTGAAAAAGGAAATATCCTCAGATGAAATCTGGAAAGAAGCTTTCTGAGAAACTGCTTAGTGTTCTGTGAATTCATCTCACAGAGTTACATCTGTATTTCGTGGATCTCTTTGCTAGCCTTATTTCTGTGGAATCTGAGAACAGATATTTCGGATCCCTTTGAAGACTATAGGTCCAAAGGAAATATCCTCCGATAACAAAGAGAAAGAAGCTTTCTGAGAAACTTCTTTGTGTTCTGTGAAATCATCTCACAGAGTTACAGCTTTCCCCTCAAGAAGCCTTTCGCTAGGACAGTTCTTGTGTAATTGGCAAAGAGATATTTGGAAGCCCATAGAGGGCTATGGTGAAAAAGGAAATATCCTCAGATGAAATCTGGAAAGAAGCTTTCTGAGAAACTGTTTAGTGTTCTGGAATTCATCTCACAGAGTTACATCTGCATTTCGTGGATCTCTTTGCTAGCCTTATTTCTGTGGAATCTGAAAACAGATATTTCGGATCCCTTTGAAGACTATAGGGCCAAAGGAAATATCCTGCGATAACAAAGAGAAAGAAGCTTTCTGAGAAACTTCTTTCTGTTCTGTGAAATCATCTCACAGAGTTACAGCTTTCCCCTCAAGAAGCCTTTCGCTAAGACAGTTCTTGTGGAATTGGCCAAGTGATATTTGGAAGCCCCTAGACGGCTATGGTGAAAAAGGAAATATCCTCAGATGAAATCTGGAAAGAAGCTTTCTGAGAAACTGCTTAGTGTTCTGTAAATTCATCTCACAGAGTTATATCTGTATTTCGTGGATCTCTTTGCTAGCCTTATTTCTGTGGAATCTGAGAACAGATATTTCGGATCCCTTTGAAGACTATAGGGCCAAAGGAAATATCCTCCGATAACAAAGAGAAAGAAGCTTTCTGAGAAACTTCTTTGTGTTCTGTGAAATCATCTCACAGAGTTACAGGTTTCCCCTCAAGAAGCCTTTCGCTAAGACAGTTCTTGTGGAATTGGCAAAGTGATATTTGGAAGCCCATAGAGGGCTATGGTGAAAAAGGAAATATCCTCAGATGAAATCTGGAAAGAAGCTTTCTGAGAAACTGCTTAGTGTTCTGTGAATTCATCTCACAGAGTTACATCTGTATTTCGTGGATCTCTTTGCTAGCCTTATTTTTGTGGAATCTGAAAACAGATATTTCGGATCCCATTGAAGACTATAGGGCCAAAGGAAATATCCTGCGATAACAAAGAGAAAGAAGCTTTCTGAGAAACTTCTTTCTGTTCTGTGAAATCATCTCACAGAGTTACAGCTTTCCCCTCAAGAAGCCTTTCGCTAAGACAGTTCTTGTGGAATTGGCAAAGTGATATTTGGAAGCCCATAGAGGGCTATGGTGAAAAAGGAAATATCCTCAGATGATATCTGGAAAGAAGCTTTCTGAGAAACTGCTTAGTGTTCTGTGAATTCATCTCACAGAGTTACATCTGTATTTCGTGGATCTCTTTGCTAGCCTTATTTCTGTGGAATCTGAGAATAGATATTTCGGATCCCTTTGAAGACGATAGGGCCAAAGGAAATTTCCTGCGATAACAAAGAGAAAGAACCTTTCTGAGAAACTTCTTTCTGTTCTGTGAAATTATCTCACAGAGTTACAGCTTTCCCCTCAAGAAGCCTTTCGCTAAGACAGTTCTTGTGGAAAAGGCAAAGTGATATTTGGAAGCCCATAGAGGGCTATGGTGAAAAAGGAAATATCCTCACATGAAATCTGGAAAGAAGCTTTCTGAGAAACTGCTTAGTGTTCTGTTAATTCATCTCACACAGTTACATCTGTATTTCGTGGATCTCTTTGCTAGTCTTATTTCTGTGGAATCTGGGAACAGATATTTCGGGTCCCTTTGAAGACTATAGGTCCAAAGGAAATATCCTCCGATAACAAAGAGAAAGAAGCTTTCTGAGAAACTTCTTTGTGTTCTGTGAAATCATCTCACAGAGTTACAGCTTTCCCCTCAAGAAGCCTATCCGTAAGACAGTTCTTGTGAAATTGGCAAAGAGATATTTGGAAGACCATAGAGGGCTATGGTGAAAAAGGAAATATCCTCAGATGAAATCTGGAAAGAAGCTTTCTGAGAAACTGCTTAGTGTTCTGTGAATTCATCTCACAGATTTACATGTGTATTTCGTGGATCTCTTTGCTAGCCTTATTTCTGTGGAATCTGAGAAAATATATTTCGGATCCCTATGACGACTATAGGGCCAAAGGAAACATCCTCCGATAACAAAGAGAAAGAAGCTTTCTGAGAAACTTCTTTGTGTTCTGTGAAATCATCTCACAGAGTTACAGCTTTCCCCTCAAGAAGCCTTTCGCTAAGACAGTTCTTGTGGAATTGGCAAAGTGATATTTAAAAGCCCATAGAGGGCTATGGTGAAAAAGGAAATATCCTCAGATGAAATCTGGAAGGAAGCTTTCTGAGAAACTGCTTAGTGTTCTGTGAATTCATCTCACAGAGTTACATCTGTATTTCGTTGATCTCTTTGCTAGCCTTATTTCTGTGGAATCTGAAAACAGATATTTCGGATCCCTTTGAAGACTATAGGGCCAAAGGAAATATCCTGCGATAACAAAGAGAAAGAAGCTTTCTGAGAAACTTCTTTGTGTTCTGTGAAATCATCTCACAGAGTTACAGCTTTCCCCTCAAGAAGCCTTTCGCTAAGACAGTTCTTGTGGAATTGGCAAAGTGATATTTGGAAGCCCATAGAGGGCTATGGTGAAAAAGGAAATATCCTCAGATGAAATCTGGAAAGAAGCTTTCTGAGAAACTGCTTAGTGTTCTGTGAATTCATCTCACAGAGTTACATCTGTATTTCGTGGATCTCTTTGCTAGCCTTATTTCTGTGGAATCTGAGAACAGATATTTCGGATCCCTTTGAAGACTATAGGTCCAAAGGAAATATCCTCCGATAACAAAGAGAAAGAAGCTTTCTGAGAAACTTCTTTGTGTTCTGTGAAATCATCTCACAGAGTTACAGCTTTCCCCTCAAGAAGCCTTTCGCTAGGACAGTTCTTGTGTAATTGGCAAAGAGATATTTGGAAGCCCATAGAGGGCTATGGTGAAAAAGGAAATATCCTCAGATGAAATCTGGAAAGAAGCTTTCTGAGAAACTGTTTAGTGTTCTGGAATTCATCTCACAGAGTTACATCTGCATTTCGTGGATCTCTTTGCTAGCCTTATTTCTGTGGAATCTGAAAACAGATATTTCGGATCCCTTTGAAGACTATAGGGCCAAAGGAAATATCCTGCGATAACAAAGAGAAAGAAGCTTTCTGAGAAACTTCTTTCTGTTCTGTGAAATCATCTCACAGAGTTACAGCTTTCCCCTCAAGAAGCCTTTCGCTAAGACAGTTCTTGTGGAATTGGCCAAGTGATATTTGGAAGCCCCTAGACGGCTATGGTGAAAAAGGAAATATCCTCAGATGAAATCTGGAAAGAAGCTTTCTGAGAAACTGCTTAGTGTTCTGTAAATTCATCTCACAGAGTTATATCTGTATTTCGTGGATCTCTTTGCTAGCCTTATTTCTGTGGAATCTGAGAACAGATATTTCGGATCCCTTTGAAGACTATAGGGCCAAAGGAAATATCCTCCGATAACAAAGAGAAAGAAGCTTTCTGAGAAACTTCTTTGTGTTCTGTGAAATCATCTCACAGAGTTACAGGTTTCCCCTCAAGAAGCCTTTCGCTAAGACAGTTCTTGTGGAATTGGCAAAGTGATATTTGGAAGCCCATAGAGGGCTATGGTGAAAAAGGAAATATCCTCAGATGAAATCTGGAAAGAAGCTTTCTGAGAAACTGCTTAGTGTTCTGTGAATTCATCTCACAGAGTTACATCTGTATTTCGTGGATCTCTTTGCTAGCCTTATTTTTGTGGAATCTGAAAACAGATATTTCGGATCCCATTGAAGACTATAGGGCCAAAGGAAATATCCTGCGATAACAAAGAGAAAGAAGCTTTCTGAGAAACTTCTTTCTGTTCTGTGAAATCATCTCACAGAGTTACAGCTTTCCCCTCAAGAAGCCTTTCGCTAAGACAGTTCTTGTGGAATTGGCAAAGTGATATTTGGAAGCCCATAGAGGGCTATGGTGAAAAAGGAAATATCCTCAGATGATATCTGGAAAGAAGCTTTCTGAGAAACTGCTTAGTGTTCTGTGAATTCATCTCACAGAGTTACATCTGTATTTCGTGGATCTCTTTGCTAGCCTTATTTCTGTGGAATCTGAGAATAGATATTTCGGATCCCTTTGAAGACGATAGGGCCAAAGGAAATATCCTGCGATAACAAAGAGAAAGAACCTTTCTGAGAAACTTCTTTGTGTTCTGTGAAATTATCTCACAGAGTTACAGCTTTCCCCTCAAGAAGCCTTTCGCTAAGACAGTTCTTGTGGAAAAGGCAAAGTGATATTTGGAAGCCCTTAGAGGGCTATGGTGAAAAAGGAAATATCCTCAGATGAAATCTGGAAAGAAGCTTTCTGAGAAACTGCTTAGTGTTCTGTTAATTCATCTCACACAGTTACATCTGTATGTCGTGGATCTCTTTGCTAGTCTTATTTCTGTGGAATCTGGGAACAGATATTTCGGATCCCTTTGAAGACTATAGGGCCAAAGGAAATATAATGCGATAACAAAGAGAAAGAAGCTTTCTGAGAAACTTCTTTCTGTTCTGTGAAATCATCTCACAGAGTTACAGCTTTCCCCTCAAGAAGCCTTTCGCTAAGACAGTTCTTGTGGAATTGGCCAAGTGATATTTGGAAGCCCCTAGACGGCTACGGTGAAAAAGGAAATATCCTCAGATGAAATCTGGAAAGAAGCTTTCTGAGAAACTGCTTAGTGTTCTGTAAATTCATCTCACAGAGTTACATCTGTATTTCCTGGATCTCTTTGCTCGCCTTATTTCTGTGGAATCTGAGAACAGATATTTCGGATCCCTTTGAAGACTATAGGGCCAAAGGAAATATCCTGCGATGACAAAGAGAAAGAAGCTTTCTGAGAAACTTCTTTATGTTCTGTGAAATCATCTCACAGAGTTACAGCTTTCCCCTCAAGAAGCCTTTCCCTAAGACAGTTCTTGTGGAAAAGGCAAAGTGATATTTGGAAGCCCATAGAGGGCTATGGTGAAAAAGGAAATATCCTCAGATGAAATCTGGAAAGAAGCTTTCTGAGAAACTGCTTAGTGTTCTGTTAATTCATCTCACACAGTTACATCTGTATTTCGTGGATCTCTTTGCTAGTCTTATTTCTGTGGAATCTGGGAACAGATATTTCGGATCCCTTTGAAGACTATAGGGCCAAAGGAAATATCCTGCGATAACAAAGAGAAAGAAGCTTTCTGAGAAACTTCTTTCTGTTCTGTGAAATCATCTCACAGAGTTACAGCTTTCCCCTCAAGAAGCCTTTCGCTAAGACAGTTCTTGTGGAATTGGCCAAGTGATATTTGGAAGCCCCTAGACGGCTATGGTGAAAAAGGAAATATCCTCAGATGAAATCTGGAAAGAAGCTTTCTGAGAAACTGCTTAGTGTTCTGTGAATTCATCTCACAGAGTTACATCTGTATTTCGTGGATCTCTTTGCTAGCCTTATTTCTGTGGAATCTGAGAACAGATATTTCGGATCCCTTTGAAGACTATAGGGCCAAAGGAAATATCCTGCGATAACAAAGAGAAAGAAGCTTTCTGAGAAACTTCTTTGTGTTCTGTGAAATCATCTCACAGAGTTACAGCTTTCCCCTCAAGAAGCCTTTCGCTAAGACAGTTCTTGTGGAATTGGCAAAGTGATATTTGGAAGCCCATAGAGGGCTATGGTGAAAAAGGAAATATCCTCAGATGAAATCTGGAAAGAAGCTTTCTGAGAAACTGCTTAGTGTTCTGTGAATTCATCTCACAGAGTTACATCTGTATTTCGTGGATCTCTTTGCTAGCCTTATTTTTGTGGAATCTGAGAACAGATACTTCGGATCCCTTTGAAGACTATAGGGCCAAAGGGAATATCCTCCGATAACAAAGAGAAAGAAGCTTTCTGAGAAACTTCTTTGTGTTCTGTGAAATCATCTCACAGAGTTACAGCTTTCCCCTCAATAAGCCTTTAACTAAGACAGTTCTTGTGAAATTGGCAAAGAGATATTTGGAAGCCCATAGAGGGCTATGGTGAAAAAGGAAATATCCTCAGATGAAATCTGGAAAGAAGCTTTCTGAGAAACTGCTTAGTGTTCTGTTAATTCATCTCACACAGTTACATCTGTATTTCGTGGATCTCTTTGCTAGTCTTATTTCTGTGGAATCTGGGAACAGATATTTCGGATCCCTTTGAAGACTATAGGGCCAAAGGAAATATCCTGCGATAACAAAGAGAAAGAAGCTTTCTGAGAAACTTCTTTCTGTTCTGTGAAATCATCTCACAGAGTTACAGCTATCCCCTCAAGAAGCCTTTCGCTAAGACAGTTCTTGTGGAATTGGCCAAGTGATATTTGGAAGCCCCTAGACGGCTATGGTGAAAAAGGAAATATCCTCAGATGAAATCTGGAAAGAAGCTTTCTGAGAAACTGCTTAGTGTTCTGTAAATTCATCTCACAGAGTTACATCTGTATTTCCTGGATCTCTTTGCTAGCCTTATTTCTGTGGAATCTGAGAACAGATATTTCGGATCCCTTTGAAGACTATAGGGCCAAAGGAAATATCCTGCGATGACAAAGAGAAAGAAGCTTTCTGAGAAACTTCTTTATGTTCTGTGAAATCATCTCACAGAGTTACAGCTTTCCCCTCAAGAAGCCTTTCCCTAAGACAGTTCTTGTGGAAAAGGCAAAGTGATATTTGGAAGCCCATAGAGGGCTATGGTGAAAAAGGAAATATCCTCAGATGAAATCTGGAAAGAAGCTTTCTGAGAAACTGCTTAGTGTTCTGTTAATTCATCTCACACAGTTACATCTGTATTTCGTGGATCTCTTTGCTAGTCTTATTTCTGTGGAATCTGGGAACAGATATTTCGGATCCCTTTGAAGACTATAGGGCCAAAGGAAATATCCTGCGATAACAAAGAGAAAGAAGCTTTCTGAGAAACTTCTTTCTGTTCTGTGAAATCATCTCACAGAGTTACAGCTTTCCCCTCAAGAAGCCTTTCGCTAAGACAGTTCTTGTGGAATTGGCCAAGTGATATTTGGAAGCCCCTAGACGGCTATGGTGAAAAAGGAAATATCCTCAGATGAAATCTGGAAAGAAGCTTTCTGAGAAACTGCTTAGTGTTCTGTGAATTCATCTCACAGAGTTACATCTGTATTTCGTGGATCTCTTTGCTAGCCTTATTTCTGTGGAATCTGAGAACAGATATTTCGGATCCCTTTGAAGACTATAGGGCCAAAGGAAATATTCTGCGATAACAAAGAGAAAGAAGCTTTCTGAGAAACTTCTTTGTGTTCTGTGAAATCATCTCACAGAGTTACAGCTTTCCCCTCAAGAAGCCTTTCGCTAAGACAGTTCTTGTGGAATTGGCAAAGTGATATTTGGAAGCCCATAGAGGGCTATGGTGAAAAAGGAAATATCCTCAGATGAAATCTGGAAACAAGCTTTCTGAGAAACTGCTTAGTGTTCTGTGAATTCATCTCACAGAGTTACATCTGTATTTCGTGGATCTCTTTGCTAGCCTTATTTTTGTGGAATCTGAGAACAGATACTTCGGATCCCTTTGAAGACTATAGGGCCAAAGGAAATATCCTCCGATAACAAAGAGAAAGAAGCTTTCTGAGAAACTTCTTTATGTTCTGTGAAATCATCTCACAGAGTTACAGCTTTCCCCTCAAGAAGCCTTTCCCTAAGACAGTTCTTGTGGAAAAGGCAAAGTGATATTTGGAAGCCCATAGAGGGCTATGGTGAAAAAGGAAATATCCTCAGATGAAATCTGGAAAGAAGCTTTCTGAGAAACTGCTTAGTGTTCTGTTAATTCATCTCACACAGTTACATCTGTATTTCGTGGATCTCTTTGCTAGTCTTATTTCTGTGGAATCTGGGAACAGATATTTCGGATCCCTTTGAAGACTATAGGGCCAAAGGAAATATCCTGCGATAACAAAGAGAAAGAAGCTTTCTGAGAAACTTCTTTCTGTTCTGTGAAATCATCTCACAGAGTTACAGCTTTCCCCTCAAGAAGCCTTTCGCTAAGACAGTTCTTGTGGAATTGGCCAAGTGATATTTGGAAGCCCCTAGACGGCTATGGTGAAAAAGGAAATATCCTCAGATGAAATCTGGAAAGAAGCTTTCTGAGAAACTGCTTAGTGTTGTGTAAATTCATCTCACAGAGTTACATCTGTATTTCGTGGATCTCTTTGCTAGCCTTATTTCTGTGGAATCTGAGAACAGATATTTCGGATCCCTTTGAAGACTATAGGGCCAAAGGAAATATCCTCCGATAACAAAGAGAAAGAAGCTTTCTGAGAAACTTCTTTGTGTTCTGTGAAATCATCTCACAGAGTTACAGCTTATCCCTCAATAAGCCTTTAACTAAGACAGTTCTTGTGAAATTGGCAGAGAGATATTTGGAAGCCCATAGAGGGCTATGGTGAAAAAGGAAATATCCTCAGATGAAATCTGGAAAGAAGCTTTCTGAGAAACTGCTTAGTGTTCTGGAATTCATCTCACAGAGTTACATCTGTATTTCGTGGATCTCTTTGCTAGCCTTATTTCTGTGGAATCTGAAAACAGATATTTCGGATCCCTTTGAAGACTATAGGGCCAAAGGAAATATCCTGCGATAACAAAGAGAAAGAAGCTTTCTGAGAAACTTCTTTGTGTTCTGTGAAATCATCTCACAGAGTTACAGCTTTCCCCTCAAGAAGCCTTTCGCTAAGACAGTTCTTGTGGAATTGGCAAAGTGATATTTGGAAGCCCATAGAGGGCTATGGTGAAAAAGGAAATATCCTCAGATGAAATCTGGAAAGAAGCTTTCTGAGAAACTGCTTAGTGTTCTGTGAATTCATCTCACAGAGTTACATCTGTATTTCGTGGATCTCTTTGCTAGCCTTATTTTTGTGGAATCTGAGAACAGATACTTCGGATCCCTTTGAAGACTATATGGCCAAAGGGAATATCCTCCGATAACAAAGAGAAAGAAGCTTTCTGAGAAACTTCTTTGTGTTCTGTGAAATCATCTCACAGAGTTACAGCTTTCCCCTCAATAAGCCTTTAACTAAGACAGTTCTTGTGAAATTGGCAAAGAGATATTTGGAAGCCCATAGAGGGCTATGGTGAAAAAGGAAATATCCTCAGATGAAATCTGGAAAGAAGCTTTCTGAGAAACTGCTTAGTGTTCTGTTAATTCATCTCACACAGTTACATCTGTATTTCGTGGATCTCTTTGCTAGTCTTATTTCTGTGGAATCTGGGAACAGATATTTCGGATCCCTTTGAAGACTATAGGGCCAAAGGAAATATCCTGCGATAACAAAGAGAAAGAAGCTTTCTGAGAAACTTCTTTCTGTTCTGTGAAATCATCTCACAGAGTTACAGCTATCCCCTCAAGAAGCCTTTCGCTAAGACAGTTCTTGTGGAATTGGCCAAGTGATATTTGGAAGCCCCTAGACGGCTATGGTGAAAAAGGAAATATCCTCAGATGAAATCTGGAAAGAAGCTTTCTGAGAAACTGCTTAGTGTTCTGTAAATTCATCTCACAGAGTTACATCTGTATTTCCTGGATCTCTTTGCTAGCCTTATTTCTGTGGAATCTGAGAACAGATATTTCGGATCCCTTTGAAGACTATAGGGCCAAAGGAAATATCCTGCGATGACAAAGAGAAAGAAGCTTTCTGAGAAACTTCTTTATGTTCTGTGAAATCATCTCACAGAGTTACAGCTTTCCCCTCAAGAAGCCTTTCCCTAAGACAGTTCTTGTGGAAAAGGCAAAGTGATATTTGGAAGCCCATAGAGGGCTATGGTGAAAAAGGAAATATCCTCAGATGAAATCTGGAAAGAAGCTTTCTGAGAAACTGCTTAGTGTTCTGTTAATTCATCTCACACAGTTACATCTGTATTTCGTGGATCTCTTTGCTAGTCTTATTTCTGTGGAATCTGGGAACAGATATTTCGGATCCCTTTGAAGACTATAGGGCCAAAGGAAATATCCTGCGATAACAAAGAGAAAGAAGCTTTCTGAGAAACTTCTTTCTGTTCTGTGAAATCATCTCACAGAGTTACAGCTTTCCCCTCAAGAAGCCTTTCGCTAAGACAGTTCTTGTGGAATTGGCCAAGTGATATTTGGAAGCCCCTAGACGGCTATGGTGAAAAAGGAAATATCCTCAGATGAAATCTGGAAAGAAGCTTTCTGAGAAACTGCTTAGTGTTCTGTGAATTCATCTCACAGAGTTACATCTGTATTTCGTGGATCTCTTTGCTAGCCTTATTTCTGTGGAATCTGAGAACAGATATTTCGGATCCCTTTGAAGACTATAGGGCCAAAGGAAATATCCTGCGATAACAAAGAGAAAGAAGCTTTCTGAGAAACTTCTTTGTGTTCTGTGAAATCATCTCACAGAGTTACAGCTTTCCCCTCAAGAAGCCTTTCGCTAAGACAGTTCTTGTGGAATTGGCAAAGTGATATTTGGAAGCCCATAGAGGGCTATGGTGAAAAAGGAAATATCCTCAGATGAAATCTGGAAAGAAGCTTTCTGAGAAACTGCTTAGTGTTCTGTGAATTCATCTCACAGAGTTACATCTGTATTTCGTGGATCTCTTTGCTAGCCTTATTTTTGTGGAATCTGAGAACAGATACTTCGGATCCCTTTGAAGACTATAGGGCCAAAGGAAATATCCTCCGATAACAAAGAGAAAGAAGCTTTCTGAGAAACTTCTTTATGTTCTGTGAAATCATCTCACAGAGTTACAGCTTTCCCCTCAAGAAGCCTTTCCCTAAGACAGTTCTTGTGGAAAAGGCAAAGTGATATTTGGAAGCCCATAGAGGGCTATGGTGAAAAAGGAAATATCCTCAGATGAAATCTGGAAAGAAGCTTTCTGAGAAACTGCTTAGTGTTCTGTTAATTCATCTCACACAGTTACATCTGTATTTCGTGGATCTCTTTGCTAGTCTTATTTCTGTGGAATCTGGGAACAGATATTTCGGATCCCTTTGAAGACTATAGGGCCAAAGGAAATATCCTGCGATAACAAAGAGAAAGAAGCTTTCTGAGAAACTTCTTTCTGTTCTGTGAAATCATCTCACAGAGTTACAGCTTTCCCCTCAAGAAGCCTTTCGCTAAGACAGTTCTTGTGGAATTGGCCAAGTGATATTTGGAAGCCCCTAGACGGCTATGGTGAAAAAGGAAATATCCTCAGATGAAATCTGGAAAGAAGCTTTCTGAGAAACTGCTTAGTGTTGTGTAAATTCATCTCACAGAGTTACATCTGTATTTCGTGGATCTCTTTGCTAGCCTTATTTCTGTGGAATCTGAGAACAGATATTTCGGATCCCTTTGAAGACTATAGGGCCAAAGGAAATATCCTGCGATGACAAAGAGAAAGAAGCTTTCTGAGAAACTTCTTTATGTTCTGTGAAATCATCTCACAGAGTTACAGCTTTCCCCTCAAGAAGCCTTTCCCTAAGACAGTTCTTGTGGAAAAGGCAAAGTGATATTTGGAAGCCCATAGAGGGCTATGGTGAAAAAGGAAATATCCTCAGATGAAATCTGGAAAGAAGCTTTCTGAGAAACTGCTTAGTGTTCTGTTAATTCATCTCACACAGTTACATCTGTATTTCGTGGATCTCTTTGCTAGTCTTATTTCTGTGGAATCTGGGAACAGATATTTCGGATCCCTTTGAAGACTATAGGGCCAAAGGAAATATCCTGCGATAACAAAGAGAAAGAAGCTTTCTGAGAAACTTCTTTCTGTTCTGTGAAATCATCTCACAGAGTTACAGCTTTCCCCTCAAGAAGCCTTTCGCTAAGACAGTTCTTGTGGAATTGGCCAAGTGATATTTGGAAGCCCCTAGACGGCTATGGTGAAAAAGGAAATATCCTCAGATGAAATCTGGAAAGAAGCTTTCTGAGAAACTGCTTAGTGTTCTGTGAATTCATCTCACAGAGTTACATCTGTATTTCGTGGATCTCTTTGCTAGCCTTATTTCTGTGGAATCTGAGAACAGATATTTCGGATCCCTTTGAAGACTATAGGGCCAAAGGAAATATCCTGCGATAACAAAGAGAAAGAAGCTTTCTGAGAAACTTCTTTGTGTTCTGTGAAATCATCTCACAGAGTTACAGCTTTCCCCTCAAGAAGCCTTTCGCTAAGACAGTTCTTGTGGAATTGGCAAAGTGATATTTGGAAGCCCATAGAGGGCTATGGTGAAAAAGGAAATATCCTCAGATGAAATCTGGAAAGAAGCTTTCTGAGAAACTGCTTAGTGTTCTGTGAATTCATCTCACAGAGTTACATCTGTATTTCGTGAATCTCTTTGCTAGCCTTATTTTTGTGGAATCTGAGAACAGATACTTCGGATCCCTTTGAAGACTATAGGGCCAAAGGAAATATCCTCCGATAACAAAGAGAAAGAAGCTTTCTGAGAAACTTCTTTGTGTTCTGTGAAATCATCTCACAGAGTTACAGCTTATCCCTCAATAAGCCTTTAACTAAGACAGTTCTTGTGAAATTGGCAGAGAGATATTTGGAAGCCCATAGAGGGCTATGGTGAAAAAGGAAATATCCTCAGATGAAATCTGGAAAGAAGCTTTCTGAGAAACTGCTTAGTGTTCTGGAATTCATCTCACAGAGTTACATCTGTATTTCGTGGATCTCTTTGCTAGCCTTATTTCTGTGGAATCTGAAAACAGATATTTCGGATCCCTTTGAAGACTATAGGGCCAAAGGAAATATCCTGCGATAACAAAGAGAAAGAAGCTTTCTGAGAAACTTCTTTCTGTTCTGTGAAATCATCTCACAGAGTTACAGCTTTCCCCTCAAGAAGCCTTTCGCTAAGACAGTTCTTGTGGAATTGGCAAAGTGATATTTGGAAGCCCATAGAGGGCTATGGTGAAAAAGGAAATATCCTCAGATGATATCTGGAAAGAAGCTTTCTGAGAAACTGCTTAGTGTTCTGTGAATTCATCTCACAGAGTTACATCTGTATTTCGTGGATCTCTTTGCTAGCCTTATTTCTGTGGAATCTGAGAATAGATATTTCGGATCCCTTTGAAGACGATAGGGCCAAAGGAAATATCCTGCGATAACAAAGAGAAAGAACCTTTCTGAGAAACTTCTTTCTGTTCTGTGAAATTATCTCACAGAGTTACAGCTTTCCCCTCAAGAAGCCTTTCGCTAAGACAGTTCTTGTGGAAAAGGCAAAGTGATATTTGGAAGCCCATAGAGGGCTATGGTGAAAAAGGAAATATCCTCACATGAAATCTGCAAAGAAGCTTTCTGAGAAACTGCTTAGTGTTCTGTGAATTCATCTCACAGAGTTACATCTGTATTTCGTGGATCTCTTTGCTAGCCTTATTTCTGTGGAATCTGAGAACAGATATTTCGGATCCCTTTGAAGACTATAGGGCCAAAGGAAATATCCTGCGATAACAAAGAGAAAGAAGCTTTCTGAGAAACTTCTTTGTGTTCTGTGAAATCATCTCACAGAGTTACAGCTTTCCCCTCAGGAAGCCTTTCGCTAAGACAGTTCTTGTGGAATTGGCAAAGTGATATTTGGAAGCCCCTAGAGGGCTATGGTGAAAAAGGAAATATCCTCAGATGAAATCTGGAAAGAAGCTTTCTGAGAAACTGCTTAGTGTTCTGTGAATTCATCTCACAGAGTTACATCTGTATTTCGTGGATCTCTTTGCTAGCCTTATTTTTGTGGAATCTGAGAGCAGATACTTCGGATCCCTTTGAAGACTATAGGGCCAAAGGAAATATCCTCCGATAACAAAGAGAAAGAAGCTTTCTGAGAAACTTCTTTGTGTTCTGTGAAATCATCTCACAGAGTTACAGCTTTCCCCTCAATAAGCCTTTAACTAAGACAGTTCTTGTGAAATTGGCAAAGAGATATTTGGAAGCCCATAGAGGGCTGTGGTGAAAAAGTAAATATCCTCAGATGAAATCTGGAAAGAAGCTTTCTGAGAAACTGCTTAGTGTTCTGGAATTCATCTCACAGAGTTACATCTGTATTTCGTGGATCTCTTTGCTAGCCTTATTTCTGTGGAATCTGAAAACAGATATTTCGGATCCCTTTGAAGACTATAGGGCCAAAGGAAATATCCTGCGATAACAAAGAGAAAGAAGCTTTCTGAGAAACTTCTTTCTGTTCTGTGAAATCATCTCACAGAGTTACAGCTTTCCCCTCAAGAAGCCTTTCGCTAAGACAGTTCTTGTGGAATTGCCAAGTGATATTTGGAAGCCCCTAGACGGCTATGGTGAAAAAGGAAATATCCTCAGATGAAATCTGGAAAGAAGCTTTCTGAGAAACTGCTTAGTGTTCTGTGAATTCATCTCACAGAGTTACATCTGTATTTCGTGGATCTCTTTGCTAGCCTTATTTCTGTGGAATCTGAGAACAGATATTTCGGATCCCTTTGAAGACTATAGGGCCAAAGGAAATATCCTGCGATAACAAAGAGAAAGAACCTTTCTGAGAAACTTCTTTCTGTTCTGTGAAATCATCTCACAGAGTTACAGCTTTCCCCTCAAGAAGCCTTTCGCTAAGACAGTTCTTGTGGAATTGGCAAAGTGATATTTGGAAGCCCATAGAGGGCTATGGTGAAAAAGGAAATATCCTCAGATGAAATCTGGAAAGAAGCTTTCTGAGAAACTGCTTAGTGTTCTGTGAATTCATCTCACAGAGTTACATCTGTATTTCGTGGATCTCTTTGCTAGCCTTATTTTTGTGGAATCTGAGAACAGATACTTCGGATCCCTTTGAAGACTATAGGGCCAAAGGAAATATCCTCCGATAACAAAGAGAAAGAAGCTTTCTGAGAAACTTCTTTGTGTTCTGTGAAATCATCTCACAGAGTTACAGCTTTCCCCTCAGTAAGCCTTTAACTAAGACAGTTCTTGTGAAATTGGCAAAGAGATATTTGGAAGCCCATAGAGGGCTATGGTGAAAAAGGAAATATCCTCAGATGAAATCTGGAAAGAAGCTTTCTGAGAAACTGCTTAGTGTTCTGGAATTCATCTCACAGAGTTACATCTGTATTTCGTTGATCTCTTTGCTAGCCTTATTTCTGTGGAATCTGAAAACAGATATTTCGGATCCCTTTGAAGACTATAGGGCCAAAGGAAATATCCTGCGATAACAAAGAGAAAGAAGCTTTCTGAGAAACTTCTTTCTGTTCTGTGAAATCATCTCACAGAGTTACAGCTTTCCCCTCAAGAAGCCTTTCGCTAAGACAGTTCTTGTGGAATTGGCAAAGTGATATTTGGAAGCCCATAGAGGGCTATGGTGAAAAAGGAAATATCCTCAGATGATATCTGGAAAGAAGCTTTCTGAGAAACTGCTTAGTGTTCTGTGAATTCATCTCACAGAGTTACATCTATATTTCGTGGATCTCTTTGCTAGCCTTATTTCTGTGGAATCTGAGAATAGATATTTCGGATCCCTTCGAAGACGATAGGGCCAAAGGAAATATCCTGCGATAACAAAGAGAAAGAACCTTTCTGAGAAACTTCTTTCTGTTCTGTGAAATTATCTCACAGAGTTACAGCTTTCCCCTCAAGAAGCCTTTCGCTAAGACAGTTCTTGTGGAAAAGGCAAAGTGATATTTGGAAGCCCATAGAGGGCTATGGTGAAAAAGGAAATATCCTCACATGAAATCTGGAAAGAAGCTTTCTGAGAAACTGCTTAGTGTTCTGTTAATTCATCTCACACAGTTACATCTGTATTTCGTGGATCTCTTTGCTAGTCTTATTTCTGTGGAATCTGGGAACAGATATTTCGGATCCCTTTGAAGACTATAGGGCCAAAGGAAATATCCTGCGATAACAAAGAGAAAGAAGCTTTCTGAGAAACTTCTTTCTGTTCTGTGAAATCATCTCACAGAGTTACAGCTTTCCCCTCAAGAAGCCTTTCGCTAAGACAGTTCTTGTGGAATTGGCCAAGTGATATTTGGAAGCCCCTAGACGGCTATGGTGAAAAAGGAAATATCCTCAGATGAAATCTGGAAAGAAGCTTTCTGAGAAACTGCTTAGTGTTCTGTAAATTCATCTCACAGAGTTACATCTGTATTTCCTGGATCTCTTTGCTAGCCTTATTTCTGTGGAATCTGAGAACAGATATTTCGGATCCCTTTGAAGACTATAGGGCCAAAGGAAATACCCTGCGATGACAAAGAGAAAGAAGCTTTCTGAGAAACTTCTTTCTGTTCTGTGAAATCATCTCACAGAGTTACAGCTTTCCCCTCAAGAAGCCTTTCCCTAAGACAGTTCTTGTGGAAAAGGCAAAGTGATATTTGGAAGCCCATAGAGGGCTATGGTAAAAAAGGAAATATCCTCAGATGAAATCTGGAAAGAAGCTTTCTGAGAAACTGCTTAGTGTTCTGTTAATTCATCTCACACAGTTACATCTGTATTTCGTGGATCTCTTTGCTAGTCTTATTTCTGTGGAATCTGGGAACAGATATTTCGGATCCCTTTGAAGACTATAGGGCCAAAGGAAATATCCTGCGATAACAAAGAGAAAGAAGCTTTCTGAGAAACTTCTTTGTGTTCTGTGAAATCATCTCACAGAGTTACAGCTTTCCCCTCAAGAAGCCTTTCGCTAAGACAGCTCTTGTGGAATTGGCCAAGTGATATTTGGAAGCCCCTAGACGGCTATGGTGAAAAAGGAAATATCCTCAGATGAAATCTGGAAAGAAGCTTTCTGAGAAACTGCTTAGTGTTCTGTGAATTCATCTCACAGAGTTATATCTGTATTTCGTGAATCTCTTTGCTAGCCTTATTTCTGTGGAATCTGAGAACAGATATTTCGGATCCCTTTGAAGACTATAGGTCCATAGGAAATATCCTCCGATAACAAAGAGAAAGAAGCTTTCTGAGAAACTTCTTTCTGTTCTGTGAAATCATCTCACAGAGTTACAGCTTTCCCCTCAAGAAGCCTTTCGCTAAGACAGTTCTTGTGGAATTGGCAAAGTGATATTTGGAAGCCCATACAGGGCTATGGTGAAAAAGGAAATATCCTCAGATGAAATCTGGAAAGAAGCTTTCTGAGAAACTGCTTAGTGTTCTGTGAATTCATCTCACAGAGTTACATCTGTATTTCGTGGATCTCTTTGCTAGCCTTATTTCTGTGGAATCTGAGAACAGATATTTCGGATCCCTTTGAAGACTATAGGGCCAAAGGAAATATCCTCCGATAACAAAGAGAAAGAAGCTTTCTGAGAAACTTCTTTCTGTTCTGTGAAATCATCTCACAGAGTTACAGCTTTCCCCTCAAGAAGCCTTTCGCTAAGACAGTTCTTGTGGAATTGGCAAAGTGATATTTGGAAGCCCATAGAGGGCTATGGTGAAAAAGGAAATATCCTCAGATGAAATCTGGAAAGAAGCTTTCTGAGAAACTGCTTAGTGTTCTGTGAATTCCTCTCACAGAGTTACATCTGTATTTCGTGGATCTCTTTGCCAGCCTTATTTCTGTGGAATCTGAGAACAGATATTTCAGATCCCTTTGAAGACTATAGAGCCAAAGGAAATATCCTCCGATAACAAAGAGAAAGAAGCTTTCTGAGAAACATCTTTGTGTTCAGTGAAATCATCTCACAGAGTTACAGCTTTCCCCTCAAGAAGCCTTTCGCTAGGACAGTTCTTGTGTAATTGGCAAAGAGATATTTGGAAGCCCATAGAGGGCTATGGTGAAAAAGGAAATATCCTCAGATGAAATCTGGAAAGAAGCTTTCTGAGAAACTGCTTAGTGTTCTGTGAATTCATCTCACAGAGTTACATCTGTATTTCGTGGATCTCTTTGCTAGCCTTATTTCTGTGGAATCTGAGAACAAATATTTCGGATCCCTTTGAAGACTATAGGGCCAAAGGAAATATCCTGCGATAACAAAGAGAAAGAACCTTTCTGAGAAACTTTTTTGTGTTCTGTGAAATCATCTCACAGAGTTACAGCTTTCCCCTCAAGAAGCCTTTCGCTAAGACAGTTCTTGTGGAAAAGGCAAAGTGATATTTGGAAGCCCATAGAGGGCTATGGTGAAAAAGGAAATATCCTCAGATGAAATCTGGAAAGAAGCTTTCTGAGAAACTGCTTAGTGTCCTGTTAATTCATCTCACACAGTTACATCTGTATTTCGTGGATCTCTTTGCTAGTCTTATTTCTGTGGAATCTGGGAACAGATATTTCGGATCCCTTTGAAGACTATAGGGCCAAAGGAAATATCCTGTGATAACAAAGAGAAAGAAGCTTTCTGAGAAACTTCTTTCTGTTCTGTGAAATCATCTCACAGAGTTACAGCTTTCCCCTCAAGAAGCCTTTCGCTAAGACAGTTCTTGTGTAATTGGCCAAGTGATATTTGGAAGCCCCTAGACGGCTATGGTGGAAAAGGAAATATCCTCAGATGAAATCTGGAAAGAAGCTTTCTGAGAAACTGCTTAGTGTTCTGTAAATTCATCTCACAGAGTTACATCTGTATTTCGTGGATCTCTTTGCTAGCCTTATTTCTGTGGAATCTGAGAACAGATATTTCGGATCCCTTTGAAGACTATAGGGCCAAAGGAAATATCCTGCGATGACAAAGAGAAAGAAGCTTTCTGAGAAACTTCTTTGTGTTCTGTGAAATCATCTCACAGAGTTACAGCTTTCCCCTCAAGAAGCCTTTCCCTAAGACAGTTCTTGTGGAATTGGCAAAGTGATATTTGGAAGCCCATAGAGGGCTATGGTGAAAAAGGAAATATCCTCAGATGAAATCTGGAAAGAAGCTTTCTGAGAAACTGCTTAGTGTTCTGTGAATTCATCTCACAGAGTTACATCTGTATTTCGTGGATCTCTTTGCTAGCCTTATTTCTGTGGAATCTGAGAACAGATATTTCGGATCCCTTTGAAGACTATAGGTCCAAAGGAAATATCCTCCGATAACAAAGAGAAAGAAGCTTTCTGAGAAACTTCTTTGTGTTCTGTGAAATCATCTCACAGAGTTACAGCTTTCCCCTCAAGAAGCCTTTCCGTAAGACAGTTCTTGTGAAATTGGCAAAGAGATATTTGGAAGCCCATAGAGGGCTATGGTGAAAAAGGAAATATCCTCAGATGAAATCTGGAAAGAAGCTTTCTGAGAAACTGCTTAGTGTTCTGTGAATTCATCTCACAGAGTTACATGTGTATTTCGTGGGTCTCTTTGCTAGCCTTATTTCTGTGGAATCTGAGAAAAGATATTTCGGATCCCTATGACGACTATAGGGCCAAAGGAAACATCCTCCGATAACAAAGAGAAAGAAGCTTTCTGAGAAACTTCTTTGTGTTCTGTGAAATCATCTCACAGAGTTACAGCTTTCCCCTCAAGAAGCCTTTCGCTAAGACAGTTCTTGTGGAATTGGCAAAGTGATATTTGGAAGCCCATAGAGGGCTATGGTGAAAAAGGAAATATCCTCAGATGAAATCTGGAAAGAAGCTTTCTGAGAAACTGCTTAGTGTTCTGTGAATTCCTCTCACAGAGTTACATCTGTATTTCGTGGATCTCTTTGCCAGCCTCATTTCTGTGGAATCTGAGAACAGATATTTCAGATCCCTTTGAAGACTATAGAGCCAAAGGAAATATCCTCCGATAACAAAGAGAAAGAAGCTTTCTGAGAAACATCTTTGTGTTCAGTGAAATCATCTCACAGAGTTACAGCTTTCCCCTCAAGAAGCCTTTCGCTAGGACAGCTCTTGTGTAATTGGCAAAGAGATATTTGGAAGCCCATAGAGGGCTATGGTGAAAAAGGAAATATCCTCAGATGAAATCTGGAAAGAAGCTTTCTGAGAAACTGCTTAGTGTTCTGTGAATTCATCTCACAGAGTTACATCTGTATTTCGTGGATCTCTTTGCTAGCCTTATTTCTGTGGAATCTGAGAACAAATATTTCGGATCCCTTTGAAGACTATAGGGCCAAAAGAAATATCCTGCGATAACAAAGAGAAAGAACCTTTCTGAGAAACTTTTTTGTGTTCTGTGAAATCATCTCACAGAGTTACAGCTTTCCCCTCAAGAAGCCTTTCGCTAAGACAGTTCTTGTGGAAAAGGCAAAGTGATATTTGGAAGCCCATAGAGGGCTACGGTGACAAAGGAAATATCCTCAGATGAAATCTGGAAAGAAGCTTTCTGAGAAACTGCTTAGTGTTCTGTTAATTCATCTCACACAGTTACATTTGTATTTCGTGGATCTCTTTGCTAGTCTTATTTCTGTGGAATCTGGGAACAGATATTTCGGATCCCTTTGAAGACTATAGGGCCAAAGGAAATATCCTGCGATAACAAAGAGAAAGAAGCTTTCTGAGAAACTTCTTTCTGTTCAGTGAAATCATCTCACAGAGTTACAGCTTTCCTCTCAAGAAGCCTTGCGCTAAGACAGTTCTTGTGGAATTGGCCAAGTGATATTTGGAAGCCCCTAGACGGCTATGGTGAAAAAGGAAATATCCTCAGATGAAATCTGGAAAGAAGCTTTCTGAGAAACTGCTTAGTGTTCTGTAAATTCATCTCACAGAGTTACATCTGTATTTCGTGGATCTCTTTGCTAGCCTTATTTCTGTGGAATCTGAGAACAGATATTTCGGATCCCTTTGAAGACTATAGGGCCAAAGGAAATATCCTGCGATGACAAAGAGAAAGAAGCTTTCTGAGAAACTTCTTTCTGTTCTGTGAAATCATCTCACAGAGTTACAGCTTTCCCCTCAAGAAGCCTTTCGCTAAGACAGTTCTTGTGGAATTGGCAAAGTGATATTTGGAAGCCCATAGAGGGCTATGGTGAAAAAGGAAATATCCTCAGATGAAATCTGGAAAGAAGCTTTCTGAGAAACTGCTTAGTGTTCTGTGAATTCATCTCACAGAGTTACATCTGTATTTCGTGGATCTCTTTGCTAGCCTTATTTCTGTGGAATCTGAGAACAGATATTTCGGATCCCTTTGAAGACTATAGGTCCAAAGGAAATATCCTCCGATAACAAAGAGAAAGAAGCTTTCTGAGAAACTTCTTTGTGTTCTGTGAAATCATCTCACAGAGTTACAGCTTTCCCCTCAAGAAGCCTTTCCGTAAGACAGTTCTTGTGAAATTGGCAAAGAGATATTTGGAAGCCCATAGAGGGCTATGGTGAAAAAGGAAATATCCTCAGATGAAATCTGTAAAGAAGCTTTCTGAGAAACTGCTTAGTGTTCTGTGAATTCATCTCACAGAGTTACATGTGTATTTCGTGGGTCTCTTTGCTAGCCTTATTTCTGTGGAATCTGAGAAAAGATATTTCGGATCCCTATGACGACTATAGGGCCAAAGGAAACATCCTCCGATAACAAAGAGAAAGAAGCTTTCTGAGAAACTTCTTTGTGTTCTGTGAAATCATTTCACAGAGTTACAGCTTTCCCCTCAAGAAGCCTTTCGCTAAGACAGTTCTTGTGGAATTGGCAAAGTGATATTTGAAAGCCCGTAGAGGGCTATGGTGAAAAAGGAAATATCCTCAGATGAAATCTGGAAGGAAGCTTTCTGAGAAACTGCTTAGTGTTCTGTGAATTCATCTCACAGAGTTACATCTGTATTGCGTTGATCTCTTTGCTAGCCTTATTTCTGTGGAATCTGAGAACAGATATTTCGGATCCCTTTGAAGACTACAGGGCCAAAGGAAATATCCTGCGATAACAAAGAGAAAGAAGCTTTCTGAGAAACTTCTTTGTGTTCTGTGAAATCATCTCACAGAGTTACAGCTTTCCCCTCAAGAAGCCTTTCGCTAAGACAGTTCTTGTGGAATTGGCAAAGTGATATTTGGAAGCCCATAGAGGGCTAAGGTGAAAAAGGAAATATCCTCAGATGAAATCTGGAAAGAAGCTTTCTGAGAAACTGCTTAGTGTTCTGTGAATTCATCTCACAGAGTTACATCTGTATTTCGTGGATCTCTTTGCTAGCCTTATTTCTGTGGAATCTGAGAACAGATATTTCGGATCCCTTTGAAGACTATAGGGCCAAAGGAAATATCCTGCGATGACAAAGAGAAAGAAGCTTTCTGAGAAACTTCTTTCTGTTCTGTGAAATCATCTCACAGAGTTACAGCTTTCCCCTCAAGAAGCCTTTCGCTAAGACAGTTCTTGTGGAATTGGCAAAGTGATATTTGGAAGCCCATAGAGGGCTATGGTGAAAAAGGAAATATCCTCAGATGAAATCTGGAAAGAAGCTTTCTGAGAAACTGCTTAGTGTTCTGTGAATTCATCTCACAGAGTTACATCTGTATTTCGTGGATCTCTTTGCTAGCCTTATTTCTGTGGAATCTGAGAACAGATATTTCGGATCCCTTTGAAGACTATAGGTCCAAAGGAAATATCCTCCGATAACAAAGAGAAAGAAGCTTTCTGAGAAACTTCTTTGTGTACTGTGAAATCATCTCACAGAGTTACAGCTTTCCCCTCAAGAAGCCTTTCCGTAAGACAGTTCTTGTGAAATTGGCAAAGAGATATTTGGAAGCCCATAGAGGGCTATGGTGAAAAAGGAAATATCCTCAGATGAAATCTGGAAAGAAGCTTTCTGAGAAACTGCTTAGTGTTCTGTGAATTCATCTCACAGAGTTACATGTGTATTTCGTGGGTCTCTTTGCTAGCCTTATTTCTGTGGAATCTGAGAAAAGATATTTCGGATCCCTATGACGACTATAGGGCCAAAGGAAACATCCTCCGATAACAAAGAGAAAGAAGCTTTCTGAGAAACTTCTTTGTGTTCTGTGAAATCATCTCACAGAGTTACAGCTTTCCCCTCAAGAAGCCTTGCGCTAAGACAGTTCTTGTGGAATTGGCAAAGTGATATTTGAAAGCCCGTAGAGGGCTATGGTGAAAAAGGAAATATCCTCAGATGAAATCTGGAAGGAAGCTTTCTGAGAAACTGCTTAGTGTTCTGTGAATTCATCTCACAGAGTTACATCTGTATTTCGTTGATCTCTTTGCTAGCCTTATTTCTGTGGAATCTGAAAACAGATATTTCGGATCCCTTTGAAGACTATAGGGCCAAAGGAAATATCCTGCGATAACAAAGAGAAAGAAGCTTTCTGAGAAACTTCTTTGTGTTCTGTGAAATCATCTCACAGAGTTACAGCTTTCCCCTCAAGAAGCCTTTCGCTAAGACAGTTCTTGTGGAATTGGCAAAGTGATATTTGGAAGCCCATAGAGGGCTATGGTGAAAAAGGAAATATCCTCAGATGAAATCTGGAAAGAAGCTTTCTGAGAAACTTCTTAGTGTTCTGTGAATTCATCTCACAGAGTTACATCTGTATTTCGTGGATCTCTTTGCTAGCCTTATTTCTGTGGAATCTGAGAACCGATATTTCGGATCCCTTTGAAGACTATATGGCCAAAGGAAATATCCTCGATAACAAAGAGAAAGAAGCTTTCTGAGAAACTTCTTTGTGTTCTGTGAAATCATCTCACAGAGTTACAGCTTTCCCCTCAAGAAGCCTTTCGCTAAGACAGTTCTTGTGGAATTGGCAAAGTGATATTTGGAAGCCCATAGAAGGCTATGGTGAAAAAGGAAATATCCTCAGATGAAATCTGGAAAGAAGCTTTCTGAGAAACTGCTTAGTGTTCTGTGAATTCATCTCACAGAGTTACATCTGTATTTCGTGGATCTCTTTGCTAGCCTTATTTTTGTGGAATCTGAAAACAGATATTTCGGATCCCTTTGAAGACTATAGGGCCAAAGGAAATATCCTGCGATAACAAAGAGAAAGAAGCTTTCTGAGAAACTTCTTTCTTTTCTGTGAAATCATCTCACAGAGTTACAGCTTTCCCCTCAAGAAGCCTTTCACTAAGACAGTTCTTGTGGAGTTGGCAAAGTGATATTTGGAAGCCCATAGAGGGCTATGGTGAAAAAGGAAATATCCTCAGATGATATCTGGAAAGAAGCTTTCTGAGAAACTGCTTAGTGTTCTATGAATTCATCTCACAGAGTTACATCTGTATTTCGTGGATCTCTTTGCTAGCCTTATTAATGTGGAATCTGAGAACAGATATTTCGGATCCCTTTGAAGACGATAGGGCCAAAGGAAATATCCTGCGATAACAAAGAGAAAGAACCTTTCTGAGAAACTTCTTTGTGTTCTGTGAAATTATCTCACAGAGTTACAGCTTTCCCCTCAAGAAGCCTTTCGCTAAGACAGTTCTTGTGGAAAAGGCAAAGTGATATTTGGAAGCCCATAGAGGGCTATGGTGAAAAAGGAAATATCCTCAGATGAAATCATGAAAGAAGCTTTCTGAGAAACTGCTTAGTGTTCTGTTAATTCATCTCACACAGTTACATCTGTATTTCGTGGATCTCTTTGCTAGTCTTATTTCTGTGGAATCTGGGAACAGATATTTCGGATCCCTTTGAAGACTATAGGGCCAAAGGAAATATCCTGCGATAACAAAGAGAAAGAAGCTTTCTGAGAAACTTCTTTCTGTTCTGTGAAATCATCTCACAGAGTTACAGCTTTCCCCTCAAGAAGCCTTTCGCTAAGACAGTTCTTGTGGAATTGGCCAAGTGATATTTGGAAGCCCCTAGACGGCTATGGTGAAAAAGGAAATATCCTCAGATGAAATCTGGAAAGAAGCTTTCTGAGAAACTGCTTAGTGTTGTGTAAATTCATCTCACAGAGTTACATCTGTATTTCGTGGATCTCTTTGCTAGCCTTATTTCTGTGGAATCTGAGAACAGATATTTCGGATCCCTTTGAAGACTATAGGGCCAAAGGAAATATCCTGCGATGACAAAGAGAAAGAAGCTTTCTGAGAAACTTCTTTCTGTTCTGTGAAATCATCTCACAGAGTTACAGCTTTCCCCTCAAGAAGCCTTTCGCTAAGACAGTTCTTGTGGAATTGGCCAAGTGATATTTGGAAGCCCCTAGACGGCTATGGTGAAAAAGGAAATATCCTCAGATGAAATCTGGAAAGAAGCTTTCTGAGAAACTGCTTAGTGTTCTGTAAATTCATCTCACAGAGTTACATCTGTATTTCGTGGATCTCTTTGCTAGCCTTATTTCTGTGGAATCTGAGAACAGATATTTCGGATCCCTTTGAAGACTATAGGGCCAAAGGAAATATCCTGCGATGACAAAGAGAAAGAAGCTTTCTGAGAAACTTCTTTCTGTTCTGTGAAATCATCTCACAGAGTTACAGCTTTCCCATCAAGAAGCCTTTCGCTAAGACAGTTCTTGTGGAATTGGCAAAGTGATATTTGGAAGCCCATAGAGGGCTATGGTGAAAAAGGAAATATCCTCAGATGAAATCTGGAAAGAAGCTTTCTGAGAAACTGCTTAGTGTTCTGTGAATTCATCTCACAGAGTTACATCTGTATTTCGTGGATCTCTTTGCTAGCCTTATTTCTGTGGAATCTGAGAACAGATATTTCGGATCCCTTTGAAGACTATAGGTCCAAAGGAAATATCCTCCGATAACAAAGAGAAAGAAGCTTTCTGAGAAACTTCTTTGTGTTCTGTGAAATCATCTCACAGAGTTACAGCTTTCCCCTCAAGAAGCCTTTCCGTAAGACAGTTCTTCTGAAATTGGCAAAGAGATATTTGGAAGCCCATAGAGGGCTATGGTGAAAAAGGAAATATCCTCAGATGAAATCTGGAAAGAAGCTTTCTGAGAAACTGCTTAGTGTTCTGTGAATTCATCTCACAGAGTTACATGTGTATTTCGTGGGTCTCTTTGCTAGCCTTATTTCTGTGGAATCTGAGAAAAGATATTTCGGATCCCTATGACGACTATAGGGCCAAAGGAAACATCCTCCGATAACAAAGAGAAAGAAGCTTTCTGAGAAACTTCTTTGTGTCCTGTGAAATCATATCACAGAGTTACAGCTTTCCCCTCAAGAAGCCTTGCGCTAAGACAGTGCTTGTGGAATTGGCAAAGTGATATTTGAAACCCGTAGAGGGCTATGGTGAAAAAGGAAATATCCTCAGATGAAATCTGGAAGGAAGCTTTCTGAGAAACTGCTTAGTGTTCTGTGAATTCATCTCACAGAGTTACATCTGTATTTCGTGGATCTCTTTGCTAGCCTTATTTCTGTGGAATCTGAGAACAGATATTTCGGATCCCTTTGAAGACGATAGGGCCAAAGGAAATATCCTGCGATAACAAAGAGAAAGAACCTTTCAGAGAAACTTCTTTGTGTTCTGTGAAATTATCTCACAGAGTTACAGCTTTCCCCTCAAGAAGCCTTTCGCTAAGACAGTTCTTGTGGAAAAGGCAAAGTGATATTTGGAAGCCCATAGAGGGCTATGGTGAAAAAGGAAATATCCTCAGATGAAATCTGGAAAGAAGCTTTCTGAGAAACTGCTTAGTGTTCTGTTAATTCATCTCACACAGTTACATCTGTATTTCGTGGATCTCTTTGCTAGTCTTATTTCTGTGGAATCTGGGAACAGATATTTCGGATCCCTTTGAAGACTATAGGGCCAAAGGAAATATCCTGCGATGACAAAGAGAAAGAAGCTTTCTGAGAAACTTCTTTCTGTTCTGTGAAATCATCTCACAGAGTTACAGCTTTCCCCTCAAGAAGCCTTTCGCTAAGACAGTTCTTGTGGAATTGGCAAAGTGATATTTGGAAGCCCATAGAGGGCTATGGTGAAAAAGGAAATATCCTCAGATGAAATCTGGAAAGAAGCTTTCTGAGAAACTGCTTAGTGTTCTGTGAATTCATCTCACAGAGTTACATGTGTATTTCGTGTGTCTCTTTGCTAGCCTTATTTCTGTGGAATCTGAGAAAAGATATTTCGGATCCCTATGACGACTATAGGGCCAAAGGAAACATCCTCCGATAACAAAGAGAAAGAAGCTTTCTGAGAAACTTCTTTGTGTTCTGTGAAATCATCTCACAGAGTTACAGCTTTCCCCTCAAGAAGCCTTTCGCTAAGACAGTTCTTGTGGAATTGGCAAAGTGATATTTGAAAGCCCGTAGAGGGCTATGGTGAAAAAGGAAATATCCTCAGATGAAATCTGGAAGGAAGCTTTCTGAGAAACTGCTTAGTGTTCTGTGAATTCATCTCACAGAGTTACATCTGTATTTCGTTGATCTCTTTGCTAGCCTTATTTCTGTGGAATCTGAGAACAGATATTTCGGATCCCTTTGAAGACTATAGGGCCAAAGGAAATATCCTGCGATAACAAAGAGAAAGAAGCTTTCTGAGAAACTTCTTTGTGTTCTGTGAAATCATCTCACAGAGTTACAGCTTTCCCCTCAAGAAGCCTTTCGCTAAGACAGTTCTTGTGGAATTGGCAAAGTGATATTTGGAAGCCCATAGAGGGCTAAGGTGAAAAAGGAAATATCCTCAGATGAAATCTGGAAAGAAGCTTTCTGAGAAACTGCTTAGTGTTCTGTGAATTCATCTCACAGAGTTACATCTGTATTTCGTGGATCTCTTTGCTAGCCTTATTTCTGTGGAATCTGAGAACAGATATTTCGGATCCCTTTGAAGACTATAGGGCCAAAGGAAATATCCTGCGATGACAAAGAGAAAGAAGCTTTCTGAGAAACTTCTTTCTGTTCTGTGAAATCATCTCACAGAGTTACAGCTTTCCCCTCAAGAAGCCTTTCGCTAAGACAGTTCTTGTGGAATTGGCAAAGTGATATTTGGAAGCCCATAGAGGGCTATGGTGAAAAAGGAAATATCCTCAGATGAAATCTGGAAAGAAGCTTTCTGAGAAACTGCTTAGTGTTCTGTGAATTCATCTCACAGAGTTACATCTGTATTTCGTGGATCTCTTTGCTAGCCTTATTTCTGTGGAATCTGAGAACAGATATTTCGGATCCCTTTGAAGACTATAGGTCCAAAGGAAATATCCTCCGATAACAAAGAGAAAGAAGCTTTCTGAGAAACTTCTTTGTGTACTGTGAAATCATCTCACAGAGTTACAGCTTTCCCCTCAAGAAGCCTTTCCGTAAGACAGTTCTTGTGAAATTGGCAAAGAGATATTTGGAAGCCCATAGAGGGCTATGGTGAAAAAGGAAATATCCTCAGATGAAATCTGGAAAGAAGCTTTCTGAGAAACTGCTTAGTGTTCTGTGAATTCATCTCACAGAGTTACATGTGTATTTCGTGGGTCTCTTTGCTAGCCTTATTTCTGTGGAATCTGAGAAAAGATATTTCGGATCCCTATGACGACTATAGGGCCAAAGGAAACATCCTCCGATAACAAAGAGAAAGAAGCTTTCTGAGAAACTTCTTTGTGTTCTGTGAAATCATCTCACAGAGTTACAGCTTTCCCCTCAAGAAGCCTTGCGCTAAGACAGTTCTTGTGGAATTGGCAAAGTGATATTTGAAAGCCCGTAGAGGGCTATGGTGAAAAAGGAAATATCCTCAGATGAAATCTGGAAGGAAGCTTTCTGAGAAACTGCTTAGTGTTCTGTGAATTCATCTCACAGAGTTACATCTGTATTTCGTTGATCTCTTTGCTAGCCTTATTTCTGTGGAATCTGAAAACAGATATTTCGGATCCCTTTGAAGACTATAGGGCCAAAGGAAATATCCTGCGATAACAAAGAGAAAGAAGCTTTCTGAGAAACTTCTTTGTGTTCTGTGAAATCATCTCACAGAGTTACAGCTTTCCCCTCAAGAAGCCTTTCGCTAAGACAGTTCTTGTGGAATTGGCAAAGTGATATTTGGAAGCCCATAGAGGGCTATGGTGAAAAAGGAAATATCCTCAGATGAAATCTGGAAAGAAGCTTTCTGAGAAACTGCTTAGTGTTCTGTGAATTCATCTCACAGAGTTACATCTGTATTTCGTGGATCTCTTTGCTAGCCTTATTTCTGTGGAATCTGAGAACCGATATTTCGGATCCCTTTGAAGACTATATGGCCAAAGGAAATATCCTCGATAACAAAGAGAAAGAAGCTTTCTGAGAAACTTCTTTGTGTTCTGTGAAATCATCTCACAGAGTTACAGGTTTCCCCTCAAGAAGCCTTTCGCTAAGACAGTTCTTGTGGAATTGGCAAAGTGATATTTGGAAGCCCATAGAAGGCTATGGTGAAAAAGGAAATATCCTCAGATGAAATCTGGAAAGAAGCTTTCTGAGAAACTGCTTAGTGTTCTGTGAATTCATCTCACAGAGTTACATCTGTATTTCGTGGATCTCTTTGCTAGCCTTATTTTTGTGGAATCTGAAAACAGATATTTCGGATCCCTTTGAAGACTATAGGGCCAAAGGAAATATCCTGCGATAACAAAGAGAAAGAAGCTTTCTGAGAAACTTCTTTCTGTTCTGTGAAATCATCTCACAGAGTTACAGCTTTCCCCTCAAGAAGCCTTTCACTAAGACAGTTCTTGTGGAGTTGGCAAAGTGATATTTGGAAGCCCATAGAGGGCTATGGTGAAAAAGGAAATATCCTCAGATGATATCTGGAAAGAAGCTTTCTGAGAAACTGCTTAGTGTTCTGTGAATTCATCTCACAGAGTTACATCTGTATTTCGTGGATCTCTTTGCTAGCCTTATTAATGTGGAATCTGAGAACAGATATTTCGGATCCCTTTGAAGACGATAGGGCCAAAGGAAATATCCTGCGATAACAAAGAGAAAGAACCTTTCTGAGAAACTTCTTTGTGTTCTGTGAAATTATCTCACAGAGTTACAGCTTTCCCCTCAAGAAGCCTTTCGCTAAGACAGTTCTTGTGGAATTGGCAAAGTGATATTTGGAAGCCCATAGAGGGCTATGGTGAAAAAGGAAATATCCTCAGATGAAATCTGGAAAGAAGCTTTCTGAGAAACTGCTTAGTGTTCTGTTAATTCATCTCACACAGTTACATCTGTATTTCGTGGATCTCTTTGCTAGTCTTATTTCTGTGGAATCTGGGAACAGATATTTCGGATCCCTTTGAAGACTATAGGGCCAAAGGAAATATCCTGCGATAACAAAGAGAAAGAAGCTTTCTGAGAAACTTCTTTCTGTTCTGTGAAATCATCTCACAGAGTTACAGCTTTCCCCTCAAGAAGCCTTTCGCTAAGACAGTTCTTGTGGAATTGGCCAAGTGATATTTGGAAGCCCCTAGACGGCTATGGTGAAAAAGGAAATATCCTCAGATGAAATCTGGAAAGAAGCTTTCTGAGAAACTGCTTAGTGATGTGTAAATTCATCTCACAGAGTTACATCTGTATTTCGTGGATCTCTTTGCTAGCCTTATTTCTGTGGAATCTGAGAACAGATATTTCGGATCCCTTTGAAGACTATAGGGCCAAAGGAAATATCCTGCGATGACAAAGAGAAAGAAGCTTTCTGAGAAACTTCTTTCTGTTCTGTGAAATCATCTCACAGAGTTACAGCTTTCCCCTCAAGAAGCCTTTCGCTAAGACAGTTCTTGTGGAATTGGCCAAGTGATATTTGGAAGCCCCTAGACGGCTATGGTGAAAAAGGAAATATCCTCAGATGAAATCTGGAAAGAAGCTTTCTGAGAAACTGCTTAGTGTTCTGTAAATTCATCTCACAGAGTTACATCTGTATTTCGTGGATCTCTTTGCTAGCCTTATTTCTGTGGAATCTGAGAACAGATATTTCGGATCCCTTTGAAGACTATAGGGCCAAAGGAAATATCCTGCGATGACAAAGAGAAAGAAGCTTTCTGAGAAACTTCTTTCTGTTCTGTGAAATCATCTCACAGAGTTACAGCTTTCCCATCAAGAAGCCTTTCGCTAAGACAGTTCTTGTGGAATTGGCAAAGTGATATTTGGAAGCCCATAGAGGGCTATGGTGAAAAAGGAAATATCCTCAGATGAAATCTGGAAAGAAGCTTTCTGAGAAACTGCTTAGTGTTCTGTGAATTCATCTCACAGAGTTACATCTGTATTTCGTGGATCTCTTTGCTAGCCTTATTTCTGTGGAATCTGAGAACAGATATTTCGGATCCCTTTGAAGACTATAGGTCCAAAGGAAATATCCTCCGATAACAAAGAGAAAGAAGCTTTCTGAGAAACTTCTTTGTGTTCTGTGAAATCATCTCACAGAGTTACAGCTTTCCCCTCAAGAAGCCTTTCCGTAAGACAGTTCTTCTGAAATTGGCAAAGAGATATTTGGAAGCCCATAGAGGGCTATGGTGAAAAAGGAAATATCCTCAGATGAAATCTGGAAAGAAGCTTTCTGAGAAACTGCTTAGTGTTCTGTGAATTCATCTCACAGAGTTACATGTGTATTTCGTGGGTCTCTTTGCTAGCCTTATTTCTGTGGAATCTGAGAAAAGATATTTCGGATCCCTATGACGACTATAGGGCCAAAGGAAACATCCTCCGATAACAAAGAGAAAGAAGCTTTCTGAGAAACTTCTTTGTGTCCTGTGAAATCATATCACAGAGTTACAGCTTTCCCCTCAAGAAGCCTTGCGCTAAGACAGTTCTTGTGGAATTGGCAAAGTGATATTTGAAACCCGTAGAGGGCTATGGTGAAAAAGGAAATATCCTCAGATGAAATCTGGAAGGAAGCTTTCTGAGAAACTGCTTAGTGTTCTGTGAATTCATCTCACAGAGTTACATCTGTATTTCGTGGATCTCTTTGCTAGCCTTATTTCTGTGGAATCTGAGAACAGATATTTCGGATCCCTTTGAAGACGATAGGGCCAAAGGAAATATCCTGCGATAACAAAGAGAAAGAACCTTTCTGAGAAACTTCTTTGTGTTCTGTGAAATTATCTCACAGAGTTACAGCTTTCCCCTCAAGAAGCCTTTCGCTAAGACAGTTCTTGTGGAAAAGGCAAAGTGATATTTGGAAGCCCATAGAGGGCTATGGTGAAAAAGGAAATATCCTCAGATGAAATCTGGAAAGAAGCTTTCTGAGAAACTGCTTAGTGTTCTGTTAATTCATCTCACACAGTTACATCTGTATTTCGTGGATCTCTTTGCTAGTCTTATTTCTGTGGAATCTGGGAACAGATATTTCGGATCCCTTTGAAGACTATAGGGCCAAAGGAAATATCCTGCGATGACAAAGAGAAAGAAGCTTTCTGAGAAACTTCTTTCTGTTCTGTGAAATCATCTCACAGAGTTACAGCTTTCCCCTCAAGAAGCCTTTCGCTAAGACAGTTCTTGTGGAATTGGCAAAGTGATATTTGGAAGCCCATAGAGGGCTATGGTGAAAAAGGAAATATCCTCAGATGAAATCTGGAAAGAAGCTTTCTGAGAAACTGCTTAGTGTTCTGTGAATTCATCTCACAGAGTTACATGTGTATTTCGTGGGTCTCTTTGCTAGCCTTATTTCTGTGGAATCTGAGAAAAGATATTTCGGATCCCTATGACGACTATAGGGCCAAAGGAAACATCCTCCGATAACAAAGAGAAAGAAGCTTTCTGAGAAACTTCTTTGTGTTCTGTGAAATCATCTCACAGAGTTACAGCTTTCCCCTCAAGAAGCCTTGCGCTAAGACAGTTCTTGTGGAATTGGCAAAGTGATATTTGAAAGCCCGTAGAGGGCTATGGTGAAAAAGGAAATATCCTCAGATGAAATCTGGAAGGAAGCTTTCTGAGAAACTGCTTAGTGTTCTGTGAATTCATCTCACAGAGTTACATCTGTATTTCGTTGATCTCTTTGCTAGCCTTATTTCTGTGGAATCTGAAAACAGATATTTCGGATCCCTTTGAAGACTATAGGGCCAAAGGAAATATCCTGCGATATCAAAGAGAAAGAAGCTTTCTGAGAAACTTCTTTGTGTTCTGTGAAATCATCTCACAGAGTTACAGCTTTCCCCTCAAGAAGCCTTTCGCTAAGACAGTTCTTGTGGAATTGGCAAAGTGATATTTGGAAGCCCCTAGAGGGCTATGGTGAAAAAGGAAATATCCTCAGATGAAATCTGGAAAGAAGCTTTCTGAGAAACTGCTTAGTGTTCTGTGAATTCATCTCACAGAGTTACATCTGTATTTCGTGGATCTCTTTGCTAGCCTTATTTCTGTGGAATCTGAGAACAGATATTTCGGATCCCTTTGAAGACTATATGGCCAAAGGAAATATCCTCCGATAACAAAGAGAAAGAAGCTTTCTGAGAAACTTCTTTGTGTTCTGTGAAATCATCTCACAGAGTTACAGCTTTCCCCTCAAGAAGCCTTTCGCTAAGACAGTTCTTGTGGAATTGGCAAAGTGATATTTGGAAGCCCATATAGGGCTATGGTGAAAAAGGAAATATCCTCAGATGAAATCTGGAAAGAAGCTTTCTGAGAAACTGCTTAGTGTTCTGTGAATTCATCTCACAGAGTTACATCTGTATTTCGTGGATCTCTTTGCTAGCCTTATTTTTGTGGAATCTGAAAACAGATATTTCGGATCCCTTTGAAGACTATAGGGCCAAAGGAAATATCCTGCGATAACAAAGAGAAAGAAGCTTTCTGAGAAACTTCTTTCTGTTCTGTGAAATCATCTCACAGAGTTACAGCTTTCCCCTCAAGAAGCCTTTCGCTAAGACAGTTCTTGTGGAGTTGGCAAAGTGATATTTGGAAGCCCATAGAGGGCTATGGTGAAAAAGGAAATATCCTCAGATGATATCTGGAAAGAAGCTTTCTGAGAAACTGCTTAGTGTTCTGTGAATTCATCTCACAGAGTTACATCTGTATTTCGTGGATCTCTTTGCTAGCCTTATTTCTTTGGAATCTGAGAACAGATATTTCGGATCCCTTTGAAGACGATAGGGCCAAAGGAAATATCCTGCGATAACAAAGAGAAAGAACCTTTCTGAGAAACTTCTTTGTGTTCTGTGAAATTATCTCACAGAGTTACAGCTTTCCCCTCAAGAAGCCTTTCGCTAAGACAGTTCTTATGGAAAAGGCAAAGTGATATTTGGAAGCCCATAGAGGGCTATGGTGAAAAAGGAAATATCCTCAGATGAAATCTGGAAAGAAGCTTTCTGAGAAACTGCTTAGTGTTCTGTTAATTCATCTCACACAGTTACATCTGTATTTCGTGGATCTCTTTGCTAGTCTTATTTCTGTGGAATCTGGGAACAGATATTTCGGATCCCTTTGAAGACTATAGGGCCAAAGGAAATATCCTGCGATAACAAAGAGAAAGAAGCTTTCTGAGAAACTTCTTTCTGTTCTGTGAAATCATCTCACAGAGTTACAGCTTTCCCCTCAAGAAGCCTTTCGCTAAGACAGTTCTTGTGGAATTGGCCAAGTGATATTTGGAAGCCCCTAGACGGCTATGGTGAAAAAGGAAATATCCTCAGATGAAATCTGGAAAGAAGCTTTCTGAGAAACTGCTTAGTGTTCTGTAAATTCATCTCACAGAGTTACATCTGTATTTCGTGGATCTCTTTGCTAGCCTTATTTCTGTGGAATCTGAGAACAGATATTTCGGATCCCTTTGAAGACTATAGGGCCAAAGGAAATATCCTGCGATGACAAAGAGAAAGAAGCTTTCTGAGAAACTACTTTCTGTTCTGTGAAATCATCTCACAGAGTTACAGCTTTCCCCTCAAGAAGCCTTTCGCTAAGACAGTTCTTGTGGAATTGGCAAAGTGATATTTGGAAGCCCATAGAGGGCTATGGTGAAAAAGGAAATATCCTCAGATGAAATCTGGAAAGAAGCTTTCTGAGAAACTGCTTAGTGTTCTGTGAATTCATCTCACAGAGTTACATCTGTATTTCGTGGATCTCTTTGCTAGCCTTATTTTTGTGGAATCTGAAAACAGGTATTTCGGATCCCTTTGAAGACTATAGGGCCAAAGGAAATATCCTGCGATAACAAAGAGAAAGAAGCTTTCTGAGAAACTTCTTTCTGTTCTGTGAAATCATCTCACAGAGTTACAGCTTTCCCCTCAAGAAGCCTTTCGCTAGGACAGTCCTTGTGTAATTGGCAAAGAGATATTTGGAAGCCCATAGAGGGCTATGGTGAAAAAGGAAATATCCTCAGATGAAATCTGGAAAGAAGCTTTCTGAGAAACTGTTTAGTGTTCTGTGAATTCATCTCACAGAGTTACATCTGTATTTCGTGGATCTCTTTGCTAGCCTTATTTCTGTGGAATCTGGGAACAGATATTTCGGATCCCTTTGAAGACTATAGGGCCAAAGGAAATATCCTGCGATAACAAAGAGAAAGAAGCTTTCTGAGAAACTTCTTTGTGTTCTGTGAAATCATCTCACAGAGTTACAGCTTTCCCCTCAAGAAGCCTTTCGCTAAGACAGTTCTTGTGGAATTGGCAAAGTGATATTTGGAAGCCCATAGAGGGCTATGGTGAAAAAGGAAATATCCCCAAATGAAATCTGGAAAGAAGCTTTCTGAGAAACTGCTTGGTGTTCTGTGAATTCATCTCACAGAGTTACATGTGTATTTCGTGGATCTCTTTGCTAGCCTTATTTCTGTGGAATCTGAGAACAGATATTTCGGATCCCTATGAAGACTATAGGGCCAAAGGAAATAAACTCCGATAACAAAGAGAAAGAAGCTTTCTGAGAAACTTCTTTGTGTTCTGTGAAATCATCTCACAGAGTTACAGCTTTCCCCTCAAGAAGCCTTTTGCTAAGACAGTTCTTGTGGAATTGGCAAAGTGATATTTGGAAGCCCATAGAGGGCTATGGTGAAAAAGCAAATATCCTCAGATGAAATCTGGAAAGAAGCTTTCTGAGAAACTGCTTAGTGTTCTGTGAATTCATCTCACAGAGTTACATCTGTATTTCGTGGATCTCTTTGCTCGCCTTATTTCTGTGGAATCTGAGAACAGATATTTCCGATCCCTTTGAAGACTATAGGGCCGAAGGAAATATCCTGCGATAACAAAGAGAAAAAAGCTTTCTGAGAAACTTCTTTGTGTTCTGTGAAATCATCTCACAGAGTTACAGCTTTCCCCTCAAGAAGCCTTTCGCTAAGACAGTTCTTGTGGAATTGGCAAAGTGATATTTGGAAGCCCATATAGGGCTATGGTGAAAAAGGAAATATCCTCAGATGAAATCTGGAAAGAAGCTTTCTGAGAAACTGCTTAGTGTTCTGTGAATTCATCTCACAGAGTTACATCTGTATTTCGTGGATCTCTTTGCTAGCCTTATTTTTGTGGAATCTGTAAACAGATATTTCGGATCCCTTTGAAGACTATAGGGCCAAAGGAAATATCCTGCGATAACAAAGAGAAAGAAGCTTTCTGAGAAACTTCTTTCTGTTCTGTGAAATCATCTCACAGAGTTACAGCTTTCCCCTCAAGAAGCCTTTCGCTAAGACAGTTCTTGTGGAGTTGGCAAAGTGATATTTGGAAGCCCATAGAGGGCTATGGTGAAAAAGGAAATATCCTCAGATGATATCTGGAAAGAAGCTTTCTGAGAAACTGCTTAGTGTTCTGTGAATTCATCTCACAGAGTTACATCTGTATTTCGTGGATCTCTTTGCTAGCCTTATTTCTGTGGAATCTGAGAACAGATATTTCGGATCCCTTTGAAGACGATAGGGCCAAAGGAAATATCCTGCGATAACAAAGAGAAAGAACCTTTCTGAGAAACTTCTTTGTGTTCTGTGAAATTATCTCACAGAGTTACAGCTTTCCCCTCAAGAAGCCTTTCGCTAAGACAGTTCTTATGGAAAAGGCAAAGTGATATTTGGAAGCCCATAGAGGGCTATGGTGAAAAAGGAAATATCCTCAGATGAAATCTGGAAAGAAGCTTTCTGAGAAACTGCTTAGTGTTCTGTTAATTCATCTCACACAGTTACATCTGTATTTCGTGGATCTCTTTGCTAGTCTTATTTCTGTGGAATCTGGGAACAGATATTTCGGATCCCTTTGAAGACTATAGGGCCAAAGGAAATATCCTGCGATAACAAAGAGAAAGAAGCTTTCTGAGAAACTTCTTTCTGTTCTGTGAAATCATCTCACAGAGTTACAGCTTTCCCCTCAAGAAGCCTTTCGCTAAGACAGTTCTTGTGGAATTGGCCAAGTGATATTTGGAAGCCCCTAGACGGCTATGGTGAAAAAGGAAATATCCTCAGATGAAATCTGGAAAGAAGCTTTCTGAGAAACTGCTTAGTGTTCTGTAAATTCATCTCACAGAGTTACATCTGTATTTCGTGGATCTCTTTGCTAGCCTTATTTCTGTGGAATCTGAGAACAGATATTTCGGATCCCTTTGAAGACTATAGGGCCAAAGGAAATATCCTGCGATGACAAAGAGAAAGAAGCTTTCTGAGAAACTACTTTCTGTTCTGTGAAATCATCTCACAGAGTTACAGCTTTCCCCTCAAGAAGCCTTTCGCTAAGACAGTTCTTGTGGAATTGGCAAAGTGATATTTGGAAGCCCATAGAGGGCTATGGTGAAAAAGGAAATATCCTCAGATGAAATCTGGAAAGAAGCTTTCTGAGAAACTGCTTAGTGTTCTGTGAATTCATCTCACAGAGTTACATCTGTATTTCGTGGATCTCTTTGCTAGCCTTATTTTTGTGGAATCTGAAAACAGGTATTTCGGATCCCTTTGAAGACTATAGGGCCAAAGGAAATATCCTGCGATAACAAAGAGAAAGAAGCTTTCTGAGAAACTTCTTTCTGTTCTGTGAAATCATCTCACAGAGTTACAGCTTTCCCCTCAAGAAGCCTTTCGCTAGGACAGTCCTTGTGTAATTGGCAAAGAGATATTTGGAAGCCCATAGAGGGCTATGGTGAAAAAGGAAATATCCTCAGATGAAATCTGGAAAGAAGCTTTCTGAGAAACTGTTTAGTGTTCTGTGAATTCATCTCACAGAGTTACATCTGTATTTCGTGGATCTCTTTGCTAGCCTTATTTCTGTGGAATCTGGGAACAGATATTTCGGATCCCTTTGAAGACTATAGGGCCAAAGGAAATATCCTGCGATAACAAAGAGAAAGAAGCTTTCTGAGAAACTTCTTTGTGTTCTGTGAAATCATCTCACAGAGTTACAGCTTTCCCCTCAAGAAGCCTTTCGCTAAGACAGTTCTTGTGGAATTGGCAAAGTGATATTTGGAAGCCCATAGAGGGCTATGGTGAAAAAGGAAATATCCCCAAATGAAATCTGGAAAGAAGCTTTCTGAGAAACTGCTTGGTGTTCTGTGAATTCATCTCACAGAGTTACATGTGTATTTCGTGGATCTCTTTGCTAGCCTTATTTCTGTGGAATCTGAGAACAGATATTTCGGATCCCTATGAAGACTATAGGGCCAAAGGAAATAAACTCCGATAACAAAGAGAAAGAAGCTTTCTGAGAAACTTCTTTGTGTTCTGTGAAATCATCTCACAGAGTTACAGCTTTCCCCTCAAGAAGCCTTTTGCTAAGACAGTTCTTGTGGAATTGGCAAAGTGATATTTGGAAGCCCATAGAGGGCTATGGTGAAAAAGGAAATATCCTCAGATGAAATCTGGAAAGAAGCTTTCTGAGAAACTGCTTAGTGTTCTGTGAATTCATCTCACAGAGTTACATCTGTATTTCGTGGATCTCTTTGCTCGCCTTATTTCTGTGGAATCTGAGAACAGATATTTCCGATCCCTTTGAAGACTATAGGGCCGAAGGAAATATCCTGCGATAACAAAGAGAAAAAAGCTTTCTGAGAAACTTCTTTGTGTTCTGTGAAATCATCTCACAGAGTTACAGCTTTCCCCTCAAGAAGCCTTTCGCTAAGACAGTTCTTGTGGAATTGGCAAAGTGATATTTGGAAGCCCATAGAGGGCTATGGTGAAAAAGGAAATATCCTCAGATGAAATCTGGAAAGAAGCTTTCTGAGAAACTGCTTAGTGTTCTGTTAATTCATCTCACAGAGTTACATCTGAATTTCGTGGATCTCTTTGCTAGCCGTCTTTCTGTGTAATCTGAGAACACATATTTCAGATCCCTTTGAAGACTATAGGGCCAAAGGGAATATCCTGCGATAACAAAGAGAAAGAAGCTTTCTGAGAAACTTCTTTGAGTTCAGTGAAATCATCTCACAGAGTTACAGCTTTCCCCTCAAGAAGCCTTTCGCTAGGACAGTTCTTGTGTAATTGGCAAAGAGATATTTGGAAGCCCATAGAGGGCTATGGTGAAAAAGGAAATATCCTCAGATGAAATCTGGAAAGAAGCTTTCTGAGAAACTGCTTAGTGTTCTGTGAATTCATCTCACAGAGTTACATCGGTATTTCGTGGATCTCTTTGCTAGCCTTATTTCTGTGGAATCTGAGAACAAATATTTCGGATCCCTTTGAAGACTATAGGGCCAAAGGAAATATCCTCCGTTAACAAAGAGAAAGAACCTTTCTGAGAAACTTCTTTGTGTTCTGTGAAATCATCTCACAGAGTTACAGCTTTCCCCTCAAGAAGCCTTTCGCTAAGACAGTTCTTGTGGAAAAGGCAAAGTGATATTTGGAAGCCCATAGAGGGCTATGGTGAAAAAGGAAATATCCTCAGATGAAATCTGGAAAGAAGCTTTCTGAGAAACTGCTTAGTGTTCTTTTAATTCATCTCACAGAGTTACATCTGTATTTCGTGGATCTCTTTGCTAGCCTTATTTCTGTGGATTCTGGGAACAGATATTTCGGATCCCTTTGAAGACTATAGGGCCAAAGGAAATATCCTGCGATAACAAAGAGAAAGAAGCTTTCTGAGAAACTTCTTTCTGTTCTGTGAAATCATCTCACAGAGTTACAGCTTTCCCCTCAAGAAGCCTTTCGCTAAGACAGTTCTTGTGGAATTGGCAAAGTGATATTTGGAAGCCAATAGAGGGCTATGGTGAAAAAGGAAATATCCCCAGATGAAATCTGGAAAGAAGCTTTCTGAGAAACTGCTTAGTGTTCTGTTAATTCATCTCACAGAGTTACATCTGTATTTCGTGGATCTCTTTGCTAGCCTTATTTCTGTGGAATCTGAGAACAGATATTTCGGATCCCTTTGAAGACTATAGGGCCAAAGGAAATATCCTGCGATAACAAAGAGAAAGAAGCTTTCTGAGAAACTTCTTTGTGTTCTGTGAAATCATCTCACAGAGTTACAGCTTTCCCCTCAAGAAGCCTTTCGCTAAGACAGTTCTTGTGGAATTGGCAAAGTGATATTTGGAAGCCCATAGAGGGCTACGGTGAAAAAGGAAATATCCTCAGATGAAATCTGGAAAGAAGCTTTCTGAGAAACTGCTTAGTGTTCTGTGAATTCCTCTCACAGAGTTACATCTGTATTTCGTGGATCTCTTTGCCAGCCTTATTTCTGTGGAATCTGAGAACAGATATTTCGGATCCCTTTGAAGACTATAGGGCCAAAGGAAATATCCTGCGATAACAAAGAGAAAGAAGCTTTCTGAGAAACTTCTTTGTGTTCTGTGAAATCATCTCACAGAGTTGCAGCTTTCCCCTCAAGAAGCCTTTCGCTAAGACAGTTCTTGTGGAAAAGGCAAAGTGATATTTGGAAGCCCATAGAGGGCTATGGTGAGAAAGGAAATATCCTCAGATGAAATCTGGAAAGAAGCTTTCTGAGAAACTGCTTAGTGTTCTGTTAATTTATCTCACACAGTTACATCTGTATTTCGTGGATTTCTTTGCTAGTCTTATTTCTGTGGAATCTGGGAACAGATATTTCGGATCCCTTTGAAGACTATAGGGCCAAAGGAAATATCCTGCGATAACAAAGAGAAAGAAGCTTTCTGAGAAACTTCTTTCTGTTCTGGGAAATCATCTCACAGAGTTACAGCTTTCCCCTCAAGAAGCCTTTCGCTAAGACAGTTCTTGTGGAATTGGCAAAGTGATATTTGGAAGCCCATAGAGGGCTACGGTGAAAAAGGAAATATCCCCAGATGAAATCTGGAAAGAAGCTTTCTGAGAAACTGCTTAGTGTTCTGTTAATTCATCTCACAGAGTTACATCTGTATTTCGTGGATTTCTTTGCTAGTCTTATTTCTGTGGAATCTGGGAACAGATATTTCGGATCCCTTTGAAGACTATAGGGCCAAAGGAAATATCCTGCGATAACAAAGAGAAAGAAGCTTTCTGAGAAACTTCTTTCTGTTCTGGGAAATCATCTCACAGAGTTACAGCTTTCCCCTCAAGAAGCCTTTCGCTAAGACAGTTCTTGTGGAATTGGCAAAGTGATATTTGGAAGCCCATAGAGGGCTACGGTGAAAAAGGAAATATCCCCAGATGAAATCTGGAAAGAAGCTTTCTGAGAAACTGCTTAGTGTTCTGTTAATTCATCTCACAGAGTTACATCTGTATTTCGTGGATCTCTTTGCTAGGCTTATTTCTGTGGAATCTGAGAACAGATATTTCGGATCCCTTTGAAGACTATAGGGCCAAAGGAAATATCCTGCGATGACAAAGAGAAAGAAGCTTTCTGAGAAACTTCTTTGTGTTCTGTGAAATCATCTCACAGAGTTACAGCTTTCCCCTCAAGAAGCCTTTCCCTAAGACAGTTCTTGTGGAATTGGCAAAGAGATATTTGGAAGCCCATAGAGGGCTATGGTGAAAAAGGAAATATCCTGAGATGAAATCTGGAAAGAAGCTTTCTGAGAAACTGCTTAGTGTTCTGTGAATTCATCTCACAGAGTTACATCTGTATTTCGTGGATCTCTTTGCTAGCCTTGTTTCTGTGGAATCTGAAAACAGATATTACGGATCCCTTTGAAGACTATAGGGCCAAAGGAAATATCCTGCGATAACAAAGAGAAAGAAGCTTTCTGAGAAACTTCTTTCTGTTCTGTGAAATCATCTCACAGAGTTACAGCTTTCCCCTCAAGAAGCCTTTCGCTAAGACAGTTCTTGTGGAATTGGCAAAGTGATAATTGGAAGCCCATAGAGGGCTATGGTGAAAAAGGAAATATCCTCAGATGAAATCTGGAAAGAAGCTTTCTGAGAAACTGCTTAGTGTTCTGTTAATTCATCTCACAGAGTTACATCTGAATTTCGTGGATCTCTTTGCTAGCCGTCTTTCTGTGTAATCTGAGAACACATATTTCGGATCCCTTTGAAGACTATAGGGCCAAAGGAAATATCCTCCGATAACAAAGAGAAAGAAGCTTTCTGAGAAACTTCTTTGTGTTCTGTGAAATCATCTCACAGAGTTACAGCTTTCCCCTCAAGAAGCCTTTCGCTACGACAGTTCTTGTGTAATTGGCAAAGAGATATTTGGAAGCCCATAGAGGGCTATGGTGAAAAAGGAAATATCCTCAGATGAAATCTGGAAAGAAGCTTTCTGAGAAACTGCTTAGTGTTCTGTGAATTCATCTCACAGAGTTACATCTGTATTTCGTGGATCTCTTTGCTAGCCTTATTTCTGTGGAATCTGAGAACAAATATTTCGGATCCCTTTGAAGACTACAGGGCCAAAGGAAATATCCTGCGATAACAAAGAGAAAGAAGCTTTCTGAGAAACTTCTTTGTGTTCTGTGAAATCATCTCACAGAGTTACAGCTTTCCCCTCAAGAAGCCTTTCGCTAAGACAGTTCTTGTGGAAAAGGCAAAGTGATATTTGGAAGCCCATAGAGGGCTATGGTGAAAAAGGAAATATCCTCAGATGAAATCTGGAAAGAAGCTTTCTGAGAAACTGCTTAGTGTTCTGTTAATTCATCTCACACAGTTACATCTGTATTTCGTGGATCTCTTTGCTAGCCTTATTTCTGTGGAATCTGGGAACAGATATTTCGGATCCCTTTGAAGACTATAGGGCCAAAGGAAATATCCTGCGATAACAAAGAGAAAGAAGCTTTCTGAGAAACTTCTTTCTGTTCTGTGAAATCATCTCACAGAGTTACAACTTTCCCCTCAAGAAGCCTTTCGCTAAGACAGTTCTTGTGGATTTGGCAAAGTGATATTTGGAAGCCCATAGATGGCTATGGTGAAAAAGGGAATATCCCCAGATGAAATCTGGAAAGAAGCTTTCTGAGAAACTGCTTAGTGTTCTGTGAATTCATCTCAAAGAGTTACATCTGTATTTCGTGGATCTCTTTGCTAGCCTTATTTCTGTGGAATCTGAGAACAGATATTTCCGATCCCTTTGAAGACTATAGGGCCAAAGGAAATATCCTGCGATAACAAAGAGAAAGAAGCTTTCTGAGAAACTTCTTTGTGTTCTGTGAAATCATCTCACAGAGTTACAGCTTTCCCCTCAAGAAGCCTTTCGCTAAGACAGTTCTTGTGGAATTGGCAAAGTGATATTTGGAAGCCCATAGAGGGCTATGGTGAAAAAGGAAATATCCTCAGATGAAATCTGGAAAGAAGCTTTCTGAGAAACTGCTTAGTGTTCTGTTAATTCATCTCACAGAGTTACAACTGAATTTCGTGGATCTCTTTGCTAGCCGTCTTTCTGTGTAATCTGAGAACGCATATTTCGGATCCCTTTGAAGACTATAGGGCCAAAGGAAATATCCTCCGATAACAAAGAGAAAGAAGCTTTCTGAGAAACTTCTTTGTGTTCAGTGAAATCATCTCACAGAGTTACAGCTTTCCCCTCAAGAAGCCTTTCGCTAGGACAGTTCTTGTGTAATTGGCAAAGAGATATTTGGAAGCCCATAGAGGGCTACGGTGAAAAAGGAAATATCCTCAGATGAAATCTGGAAAGAAGCTTTCTGAGAAACTGCTTAGTGTTCTGTGAATTCATCTCACAGAGTTACATCTGTATTTCGTGGATCTCTTTGCTAGCCTTATTTCTGTGGAATCTGAGAACAGATATTTCCGATCCCTTTGAAGACTATAGGGCCAAAGGAAATATCCTGCGATAACAAAGAGAAAGAAGCTTTCTGAGAAACTTCTTTGTGTTCTGTGAAATCATCTCACAGAGTTACAGCTTTCCCCTCAAGAAGCCTTTCGCTAAGACACTTCTTGTGGAATTGGCAAAGTGATATTTGGAAGCCCCTAGAGGGCTATGGTGAAAAAGGAAATATCCTCAGATGAAATCTGGAAAGAAGCTTTCTGAGAAACTGCTTAGTGTTCTGTGAATTCATCTCACAGAGTTACATCTGTATTTCGTGGATCTCTTTGCTAGCCTTATTTCTGTGGAATCTGAGAACAGATATTTCGGATCCCTTTGAAGACTATAGGGCCAAAGGAAATATCCACCGATAACAAAGAGAAAGAAGCTTTCTGAGAAACTTCTTTCTGTTCTGTGAAATCATCTCACAGAGTTACAGCTTTCCCCTCAAGAAGCCTTTCGCTAAGACAGTTCTTGTGGAATTGGCAAAGTGATATTTGGAAGCCCATAGAGGGCTATGGTGAAAAAGGAAATATCCTCAGATGAAATCTGGAAAGAAGCTTTCTGAGAAACTGCTTAGTGTTCTGTGAATTCATCTCACAGAGTTACATCTGTATTTCGTGGATCTCTTTGCTAGCCTTATTTCTGTGGAATCTGAGAACAGATATTTCGGATCCCTTTGAAGAGTATAGGGCCAAAGGAAATATCCTCCGATAACAAAGAGAAAGAAGCTTTCTGAGAATCTTCTTTGTGTTCTGTGAAATCATCTCACAGAGTTACAGCTTTCCCCTCAAGAAGCCTTTCCGTAAGACAGTTCTTGTGAAATTGGCAAAGAGATATTTGGAAGCCCATAGAGGGCTATGGTGAAAAAGGAAATATCCTCAGATGAAATCTGGAAAGAAGCTTTCTGAGAAACTGCTTGGTGTTCTGTGAATTCATCTCACAGAGTTACATGTGTATTTCGTTGATCTCTTTGCTAGCCTTATTTCTGTGGAATCTGAGAACAGATATTTCGGATCCCTAAGAAGACTATAGGGCCAAAGGAAATAAACTCCGATAACAAAGAGAACGAAGCTTTCTGAGAAACTTCTTTGTGTTCTGTGAAATCATCTCACAGAGTTACAGCTTTCCCCTCAAGAAGCCTTTTGCTAAGACAGTTCTTGTGGAATTGGCAAAGTGATATTTGGAAGCCCTTAGAGGGCTATGGTGAAAAAGGAAATATCCTCAGATGAAATCTGGAAAGAAGCTTTCTGAGAAACTGCTTAGTGTTCTGTGAATTCATCTCACAGAGTTACATCTGTATTTCGTGGATCTCTTTGCTAGCCTTATTTCTGTGGAATCTGAAAACAGATATTTCGGATCCCTTTGAAGACTATAGGGCCAAAGGAAATATCCTGCGATAACAAAGAGAAAGAATCTTTCTGAGAAACTTCTTTCTGTTCTGTGAAATCATCTCACAGAGTTACAGCTTTCCCCTCAAGAAGTCTTTTGCTAAGACAGTTCTTGTGGAATTGGCAAAGTGATATTTGGAAGCCCATAGAGGGCTATGGTGAAAAAGGAAATATCCTCAGATGAAATCTGGAAAGAAGCTTTCTGAGAAACTGCTTAGTGTTCTGTTAATTCATCTCACAGAGTTACATCTGAATTTCGTGGATCTCTTTGCTAGCCGTCTTTCTGTGTAATCTGAGAACACATATTTCGGATCCCTTTGAAGACTATAGGGCCAAAGGAAATATCCTCCGATAACAAAGAGAAAGAAGCTTTCTGAGAAACTTCTTTGTGTTCTGTGAAATCATCTCACAGAGTTACAGCTTTCCCCTCAAGAAGCCTTTCGCTACGACAGTTCTTGTGTAATTGGCAAAGAGATATTTGGAAGCCCATAGAGGGCTATGGTGAAAAAGGAAATATCCTCTGATGAAATCTGGAAAGAAGCTTTCTGAGAAACTGCTTAGTGTTCTGTGAATTCATCTCACAGAGTTACATCTGTATTTCGTGGATCTCTTTGCTAGCCTTATTTCTGTGGAATCTGAGAACAAATATTTCGGATCCCTTTGAAGACTATAGGGCCAAAGGAAATATCCTGCGATAACAAAGAGAAAGAACCTTTCTGAAAAACTTCTTTGTGTTCTGTGAAATCATCTCACAGAGTTACAGCTTTCCCCTCAAGAAGCCTTTCGCTAAGACAGTTCTTGTGGAAAAGGCAAAGTGATATTTGGAAGCCCATAGAGGGCTATGGTGAAAAAGCAAATATCCTCAGATGAAATCTGGAAAGAAGCTTTCTGAGAAACTGCTTAGTGTTCTGTTAATTCATCTCACACAGTTACATCTGTATTTCGTGGATCTCTTTGCTAGCCTTATTTCTGTGGAATCTGGGAACAGATATTTCGGATCCCTTTGAAGACTATAGGGCCAAAGGAAATATCCTGCGATAACAAAGAGAAAGAAGCTTTCTGAGAAACTTCTTTCTGTTCTGTGAAATCATCTCACAGAGTTACAGCTTTCCCCTCAAGAAGCCTTTCGCTAAGACAGTTCTTGTGGAATTGGCAAAGTGATATTTGGAAGCCCATAGAGGGCTATGGTGAAAAAGGGAATATCCCCAGATGAAATCTGGAAAGAAGCTTTCTGAGAAACTGCTTAGTGTTCTGTGAATTCATCTCACAGAGTTACATTTGTATTTCGTGGATCTCTTTGCTAGCCTTATTTCTGTGGAATCTGAGAACAGATATTTCCGATCCCTTTGAAGACTATAGGGCCAAAGGAAATATCCTGCGATAACAAAGAGAAAGAAGCTTTCTGAGAAACTTCTTTGTGTTCTGTGAAATCATCTCACAGAGTTACAGCTTTCCCCTCAAGAAGCCTTTCGCTAAGACAGTTCTTGTGGAATTGGCAAAGTGATATTTGGAAGCCCATAGAGGGCTATGGTGAAAAAGGAAATATCCTCAGATGAAATCTGGAAAGAAGCTTTCTGAGAAACTGCTTAGTGTTCTGTGAATTCATCTCACAGAGTTACATCTGTATTTCGTGCATCTCTTTGCTAGCCGTCTTTCTGTGGAATCTGAGAACAGATATTTCGGATCCCTTTGAAGACTATAGGGCCAAAGGAAATATCCTCCGATAACAAAGAGAAAGAAGCTTTCTGAGAAACTTCTTTGTGTTCTGTGAAATCATCTCACAGAGTTACAGCTTTCCCCTCAAGAAGCCTTTCGCTAGGACAGTTCTTGTGTAATTGGCAAAGAGATATTTGGAAGCCCATAGAGGGCTACGGTGAAAAAGGAAATATCCTCAGATGAAATCTGGAAAGAAGCTTTCTGAGAAACTGCTTAGTGTTCTGTGAATTCATCTCACAGAGTTACATCTGTATTTCGTGGATCTCTTTGCTAGCCTTATTTCTGTGGAATCTGAGAACAAATATTTCGGATCCCTTTGAAGACTATAGGGCCAAAGGAAATATCCTGCGATAACAAAGAGAAAGATCCTTTCTGAGAAACTTCTTTGTGTTCTGTGAAATCATCTCACAGAGTTACAGCTTTCCCCTCAAGAAGCCTTTCGCTAAGACAGTTCTTGTGGAAAAGGCAAAGTGATATTTGGAAGCCCATAGAGGGCTATGGTGAAAAAGGAAATATCCTCAGATGAAATCTGGAAAGAAGCTTTCTGAGAAACTGCTTAGTGTTCTGTGAATTCATCTCACAGAGTTACATCTGTATTTCGTTGATCTCTTTGCTAGCCTTATTTCTGTGGAATCTGGGAACAGATATTTCGGATCCCTTTGAAGACTATAGGGCCAAAGGAAATATCCTGCGATAACAAAGAGAAAGAAGCTTTCTGAGAAACTTCTTTCTGTTCTGTGAAATCATCTCACAGAGTTACAGCTTTCCCCTCAAGAAGCCTTTCGCTAAGACAGTTCTTGTGGAATTGGCAAAGTGATATTTGGAAGCCCATAGAGGGCTATGGTGAAAAAGGAAATATCCCCAGATGAAATCTGGAAAGAAGCTTTCTGAGAAACTGCTTAGCGTTCTGTTAATTCATCTCACAGAGTTACATCTGTATTTCGTGGATCTCTTTGCTAGCCTTATTTCTGTGGAATCTGAGAACAGATATTTCCGATCCCTTTGAAGACTATAGGGCCAAAGGAAATATCCAGCGATAACAAAGACAAAGAAGCTTTCTGAGAAACTTCTTTGTGTTCTGTGAAATCATCTCACAGAGTTACAGCTTTCCCCTCAAGAAGCCTTTCGCTAAGACAGTTCTTGTGGAATTGGCCAAGTGATATTTGGAAGCCCCTAGAGGGCTATGGTGAAAAAGGAAATATCCTCAGATGAAATCTGGAAAGAAGCTTTCTGAGAAACTGCTCTGTGATGTGTGACTTCTACTCACAGAGTTATATCTGTATTTCGAGAATCTCTTTGCTAGCCTTATTTCTGTGGAATCTGAGAACAGATATTTCGGATCCCTTTGAAGACTATAGGGCCAAAGGAAATATCCTGCGATAACAAAGAGAAAGAAGCTTTCTGAGAAACTTCTTTGTGTTCTGTGAAATCATCTCACAGAGTTACAGCTTTCCCCTCAAGAAGCCTTTCGCTAAGACAGTTCTTGTGGAATTGGCAAAGTGATATTTGGAAGCCCATAGAGGGCTATGGTGAAAAAGGAAATATCCTCAGATGAAATCTGGAAAGAAGCTTTCTGAGAAACTGCTTAGTGTTCTGTGAATTCATCTCACGGAGTTACATCTGTATTTCGTGCATCTCTTTGCTAGCCTTATTTCTGTGGAATCTGAGAACAGATATTTCGGATCCCTTTGAAGACTATAGGGCCAAAGGAAATATCCTCCGATAACAAAGAGAAAGAAGCTTTCTGAGAAACTTCTTTCTGTTCTGTGAAATCATCTCACAGAGTTACAGCTTTCCCCTCAAGAAGCCTTTCGCTAAGACAGTTCTTGTGGAATTGGCAAAGTGATATTTGGAAGCCCATAGAGGGCTATGGTGAAAAAGGAAATATCCTCAGATGAAATCTGGAAAGAAGCTTTCTGAGAAACTGCTTAGTGTTCTGTGAATTCATCTCACAGAGTTACATCTGTATTTCGTGGATCTCTTTGCTAGCCTTATTTCTGTGGAATCTGAGAACAGATATTTCGGATCGCTTTGAAGAGTATAGGGCCAAAGGAAATATCCTCCGATAACAAAGAGAAAGAAGCTTTCTGAGAAACTTCTTTGTGTTCTGTGAAATCATCTCACAGAGTTACAGCTTTCCCCTCAAGAAGCCTTTCCGTAAGACAGTTCTTGTGAAATTGGCAAAGAGACATTTGGAAGCCCATAGAGGGCTATGGTGAAAAAGGAAAGATCCTCAGATGAAATCTGGAAAGAAGCTTTCTGAGAATCTGCTTAGTGTTCTGTGAATTCATCTCACATAGTTACATGTGTATTTCGTGGATCTCTTTGCTAGCCTTATTTCTGTGGAATCTGAGAAAAGATATTTCGGATCCCTATGACGACTCTAGGGCCAAAGGAAACATCCTCCGATAACAAAGAGAAAGAAGCTTTCTGAGAAACTTCTTTGTGTTCTGTGAAATCCTCTCACAGAGTTACAGCTTTCCCCTCAAGAAGCCTTGCGCTAAGACAGTTCTTGTGGAATTGGCAAAGTGATATTTGAAAGCCCATAGAGGGCTATGGTGAAAAAGGAAATATCCTCAGATGAAATCTGGAAAGAAGCTTTCTGAGAAACTGCTTAGTGTTCTGTGAATTCATCTCACAGAGTTACATCTGTATTTCGTTGATCTCTTTGCTAGCCTTATTTCTGTGGAATCTGAAAACAGATATTTCGGATCCCTTTGAAGACTATAGGGCCAAAGGAAATATCCTGCGATAACAAAGAGAAAGAATCTTTCTGAGAAACTTCTTTCTGTTCTGTGAAATCATCTCACAGAGTTACAGCTTTCCCCTCAAGAAGCCTTTCGCTAAGACAGTTCTTGTGGAATTGGCAAAGTGATATTTGGAAGCCCATAGAGGGCTATGGTGAAAAAGGAAATATCCTCAGATGAAATCTGGAAAGAAGCTTTCTGAGAAACTGCTTAGTGTTCTGTGAATTCATCTCACAGAGTTACATCTGTATTTCGTGGACCTCTTAGCTAGCCGTCTTTCTGTGTAATCTGAGAACACATATTTCGGATCCCTTTGAAGACTATAGGGCCAAAGGAAATATCCTCCGATAACAAAGAGAAAGAAGCTTTCTGAGAAACTTCTTTGTGTTCAGTGAAATCATCTCACAGAGTTACAGCTTTCCCCTCAAGAAGCCTTTCGCTAGGACAGTTCTTGTGTAATTGGCAAAGAGATATTTGGAAGCCCATAGAGGGCTATGGTGAAAAAGGAAATATCCTCAGATGAAATCTGGAAAGAAGCTTTCTGAGAAACTGCTTAGTGTTCTGTGAATTCATCTCACAGAGTTACATCTGTATTTCGTGGATCTCTTTGCTAGCCTTATTTCTGTGGAATCTGAGAACAAATATTTCGGATCCCTTTGAAGACTATAGGGCCAAAGGAAATATCCTGCGATAACAAAGAGAAAGATCCTTTGTGAGAAACTTCTTTGTGTTCTGTGAAATCATCTCACAGAGTTACAGCTTTCCCCTCAAGAAGCCTTTCGCTAAGACAGTTCTTGTGGAAATGGCAAAGTGATATTTGGAAGCCCATAGAGGGCTATGGTGAAAAAGGAAATATCCTCAGATGAAATCTGGAAAGAAGCTTTCTGAGAAACTGCTTAGTGTTCTGTGAATTCATCTCTCACAGTTACATCTGTATTTCGTGGATCTCTTTGCTAGCCTTATTTCTGTGGAATCTGAGAACAAATATTTCGGATCCCTTTGAAGACTATAGGGCCAAAGGAAATATCCTGCGATAACAAAGAGAAAGATCCTTTGTGAGAAACTTCTTTGTGTTCTGTGAAATCATCTCACAGAGTTACAGCTTTCCCCTCAAGAAGCCTTTCGCTAAGACAGTTCTTGTGGAAATGGCAAAGTGATATTTGGAAGCCCATAGAGGGCTATGGTGAAAAAGGAAATATCCTCAGATGAAATCTGGAAAGAAGCTTTCTGAGAAACTGCTTAGTGTTCTGTGAATTCATCTCACACAGTTACATCTGTATTTCGTGGATCTCTTAGCTGGCCGTCTTTCTGTGTAATCTGAGAACACATATTTCGGATCCCTTTGAAGACTATAGGGCCAAAGGAAATATCCTCCGATAACAAAGAGAAAGAAGCTTTCTGAGAAACTTCTTTGTGTTCAGTGAAATCATCTCACAGAGTTACAGCTTTCCCCTCAAGAAGCCTTTCGCTAGGACAGTTATTGTGTAATTGGCAAAGAGATATTGGAAGCCCATAGAGGGCTATGGTGAAAAAGGAAATATCCTCAGATGAAATCTGCAAAGAAGCTTTCTGAGAAACTGCTTAGTGTTCTGTGAATTCATCTCACAGAGTTACATCTGTATTTCGTGGATCTCTTTGCTAGCCTTATTTCTGTGGAATCTGAGAACAAATATTTCGGATCCCTTTGAAGACTATAGGGCCAAAGGAAATATCCTGCGATAACAAAGAGAAAGATCCTTTCTGAGAAACTTCTTTGTGTTCTGTGAAATCATCTCACAGAGTTACAGCTTTCCCCTCAAGAAGCCTTTCGCTAACAGTTCTTGTGGAAATGGCAAAGTGATATTTGGAAGCCCATAGAGGGCTATGGTGAAAAAGGAAATATCCTCAGATGAAATCTGGAAAGAAGCTTTCTGAGAAACTGCTTAGTGTTCTGTGAATTCATCTCACACAGTTACATCTGTATTTCGTGGATCTCTTTGCTAGCCTTATTTCTGTGGAATCTGGGAACAGATATTTCGGATCCCTTTGAAGACTATAGGGCCAAAGGAAATATCCTGCGATAACAAAGAGAAAGAAGCTTTCTGAGAAACTTCTTTCTGTTCTGTGAAATCATCTCACAGAGTTACAGCTTTCCCCTCAAGAAGCCTTTCGCTAAGACAGTTCTTGTGGAATTGGCAAAGTGATATTTGGAAGCCCATAGAGGGCTATGGTGAAAAAGGAAATATCCCCAGATGAAATCTGGAAAGAAGCTTTCTGAGAAACTGCTTAGTGTTCTGTGAATTCATCTCACAGAGTTACATCTGTATTTCGTGGATCTCTTTGCTAGCCTTATTTCTGTGGAATCTGAGAACAGATATTTCGGATCGCTTTGAAGAGTATAGGGCCAAAGGAAATATCCTCCGATAACAAAGAGAAAGAAGCTTTCTGAGAAACTTCTTTGTTTTCTGTGAAATCATCTCACAGAGTTACAGCTTTCCCCTCAAGAAGCCTTTCCGTAAGACAGTTCTTGTGAAATTGGCAAAGAGATATTTGGAAGCCCATAGAGGGCTATGGTGAAAAAGGAAATATCCTCAGATGAAATCTGGAAAGAAGCTTTCTGAGAATCTGCTTAGTGTTCTGTGAATTCATCTCACATAGTTACATGTGTATTTCGTGGATCTCTTTGCTAGCCTTATTTCTGTGGAATCTGAGAAAAGATATTTCGGATCCCTATGACGACTATAGGGCCAAAGGAAACATCCTCCGATAACAAAGAGAAAGAAGCTTTCTGAGAAACTTCTTTGTGTTCTGTGAAATCCTCTCACAGAGTTACAGCTTTCCCCTCAAGAAGCCTTGCGCTAAGACAGTTCTTGTGGAATTGGCAAAGTGATATTTGAAAGCCCATAGAGGGCTATGGTGAAAAAGGAAATATCCTCAGATGAAATCTGGAAAGAAGCTTTCTGAGAAACTGCTTAGTGTTCTGTGAATTCATCTCACAGAGTTACATCTGTATTTCGTTGATCTCTTTGCTAGCCTTATTTCTGTGGAATCTGAAAACAAATATTTCGGATCCCTTTGAAGACTATAGGGCCAAAGGAAATATCCTGCGATAACAAAGAGAAAGAAGCTTTCTGAGAAACTTCTTTCTGTTCTGTGAAATCATCTCACAGAGTTACAGCTTTCCCCTCAAGAAGCCTTTCGCTAAGACAGTTCTTGTGGAAATGGCAAAGTGATATTTGGAAGCCCATAGAGGGCTATGGTGAAAAAGGAAATATCCTCAGATGAAATCTGGAAAGAAGCTTTCTGAGAAACTGCTTAGTGTTCTGTGAATTCATCTCACACAGTTACATCTGTATTTCGTGGATCTCTTAGCTAGCCGTCTTTCTGTGTAATCTGAGAACACATATTTCGGATCCCTTTGAAGACTATAGGGCCAAAGGAAATATCCTCCGATAACAAAGAGAAAGAAGCTTTCTGAGAAACTTCTTTGTGTTCAGTGAAATCATCTCACAGAGTTACAGCTTTCCCCTCAAGAAGCCTTTCGCTAGGACAGTTCTTGTGTAATTGGCAAAGAGATATTTGGAAGCCCATAGAGGGCTATGGTGAAAAAGGAAATATCCTCAGATGAAATCTGCAAAGAAGCTTTCTGAGAAACTGCTTAGTGTTCTGTGAATTCATCTCACAGAGTTACATCTGTATTTCGTGGATCTCTTTGCTAGCCTTATTTCTGTGGAATCTGAGAACAAATATTTCGGATCCCTTTGAAGACTATAGGGCCAAAGGAAATATCCTGCGATAACAAAGAGAAAGATCCTTTGTGAGAAACTTCTTTGTGTTCTGTGAAATCATCTCACAGAGTTACAGCTTTCCCCTCAAGAAGCCTTTCGCTAAGACAGTTCTTGTGGAAATGGCAAAGTGATATTTGGAAGCCCATAGAGGGCTATGGTGAAAAAGGAAATATCCTCAGATGAAATCTGGAAAGAAGCTTTCTGAGAAACTGCTTAGTGTTCTGTGAATTCATCTCACACAGTTACATCTGTATTTCGTGGATCTCTTAGCTGGCCGTCTTTCTGTGTAATCTGAGAACACATATTTCGGATCCCTTTGAAGACTATAGGGCCAAAGGAAATATCCTCCGATAACAAAGAGAAAGAAGCTTTCTGAGAAACTTCTTTGTGTTCAGTGAAATCATCTCACAGAGTTACAGCTTTCCCCTCAAGAAGCCTTTCGCTAGGACAGTTATTGTGTAATTGGCAAAGAGATATTGGAAGCCCATAGAGGGCTATGGTGAAAAAGGAAATATCCTCAGATGAAATCTGCAAAGAAGCTTTCTGAGAAACTGCTTAGTGTTCTGTGAATTCATCTCACAGAGTTACATCTGTATTTCGTGGATCTCTTTGCTAGCCTTATTTCTGTGGAATCTGAGAACAAATATTTCGGATCCCTTTGAAGACTATAGGGCCAAAGGAAATATCCTGCGATAACAAAGAGAAAGATCCTTTCTGAGAAACTTCTTTGTGTTCTGTGAAATCATCTCACAGAGTTACAGCTTTCCCCTCAAGAAGCCTTTCGCTAACAGTTCTTGTGGAAATGGCAAAGTGATATTTGGAAGCCCATAGAGGGCTATGGTGAAAAAGGAAATATCCTCAGATGAAATCTGGAAAGAAGCTTTCTGAGAAACTGCTTAGTGTTCTGTGAATTCATCTCACACAGTTACATCTGTATTTCGTGGATCTCTTTGCTAGCCTTATTTCTGTGGAATCTGGGAACAGATATTTCGGATCCCTTTGAAGACTATAGGGCCAAAGGAAATATCCTGCGATAACAAAGAGAAAGAAGCTTTCTGAGAAACTTCTTTGTGTTCTGTGAAATCATCTCACAGAGTTACAGCTTTCCCCTCAAGAAGCCTTTCGCTAAGACAGTTCTTGTGGAATTGGCAAAGTGATATTTGGAAGCCCATAGAGGGCTATGGTGAAAAAGGAAATATCCCCAGATGAAATCTGGAAAGAAGCTTTCTGAGAAACTGCTTAGTGTTCTGTGAATTCATCTCACAGAGTTACATCTGTATTTCGTGGATCTCTTTGCTAGCCTTATTTCTGTGGAATCTGAGAACAGATATTTCGGATCGCTTTGAAGAGTATAGGGCCAAAGGAAATATCCTCCGATAACAAAGAGAAAGAAGCTTTCTGAGAAACTTCTTTGTTTTCTGTGAAATCATCTCACAGAGTTACAGCTTTCCCCTCAAGAAGCCTTTCCGTAAGACAGTTCTTGTGAAATTGGCAAAGAGATATTTGGAAGCCCATAGAGGGCTATGGTGAAAAAGGAAATATCCTCAGATGAAATCTGGAAAGAAGCTTTCTGAGAATCTGCTTAGTGTTCTGTGAATTCATCTCACATAGTTACATGTGTATTTCGTGGATCTCTTTGCTAGCCTTATTTCTGTGGAATCTGAGAAAAGATATTTCGGATCCCTATGACGACTATAGGGCCAAAGGAAACATCCTCCGATAACAAAGAGAAAGAAGCTTTCTGAGAAACTTCTTTGTGTTCTGTGAAATCCTCTCACAGAGTTACAGCTTTCCCCTCAAGAAGCCTTGCGCTAAGACAGTTCTTGTGGAATTGGCAAAGTGATATTTGAAAGCCCTTAGAGGGCTATGGTGAAAAAGGAAATATCCTCAGATGAAATCTGGAAAGAAGCTTTCTGAGAAACTGCTTAGTGTTCTGTGAATTCATCTCACAGAGTTACATCTGTATTTCGTTGATCTCTTTGCTAGCCTTATTTCTGTGGAATCTGAAAACAGATATTTCGGATCCCTTTGAAGACTATAGGGCCAAAGGAAATATCCTGCGATAACAAAGAGAAAGAAGCTTTCTGAGAAACTTCTTTCTGTTCTGTGAAATCATCTCACAGAGTTACAGCTTTCCCCTCAAGAAGCCTTTCGCTAAGACAGTTCTTGTGGAAATGGCAAAGTGATATTTTGAAGCCCATAGAGGGCTATGGTGAAAAAGGAAATATCCTCAGATGAAATCTGGAAAGAAGCTTTCTGAGAAACTGCTTAGTGTTCTGTGAATTCATCTCACACAGTTACATCTGTATTTCGTGGATCTCTTAGCTAGCCGTCTTTCTGTGTAATCAGAGAACACATATTTCGGATCCCTTTGAAGACTATAGGGCCAAAGGAAATATCCTCCGATAACAAAGAGAAAGAAGCTTTCTGAGAAACTTCTTTGTGTTCAGTGAAATCATCTCACAGAGTTACAGCTTTCCCCTCAAGAAGCCTTTCGCTAGGACAGTTCTTGTGTAATTGGCAAAGAGATATTTGGAAGCCCATAGAGGGCTATGGTGAAAAAGGAAATATCCTCAGATGAAATCTGCAAAGAAGCTTTCTGAGAAACTGCTTAGTGTTCTGTGAATTCATCTCACAGAGTTACATCTGTATTTCGTGGATCTCTTTGCTAGCCTTATTTCTGTGGAATCTGAGAACAAATATTTCGGATCCCTTTGAAGACTATAGGGCCAAAGGAAATATCCTGCGATAACAAAGAGAAAGATCCTTTCTGAGAAACTTCTTTGTGTTCTGTGAAATCATCTCACAGAGTTACAGCTTTCCCCTCAAGAAGCCTTTCGCTAACAGTTCTTGTGGAAATGGCAAAGTGATATTTGGAAGCCCATAGAGGGCTATGGTGAAAAAGGAAATATCCTCAGATGAAATCTGGAAAGAAGCTTTCTGAGAAACTGCTTAGTGTTCTGTGAATTCATCTCACAGAGTTACATCTGTATTTCGTGGATCTCTTTGCTAGCCTTATTTCTGTGGAATCTGAGAACAAATATTTCGGATCCCTTTGAAGACTATAGGGCCAAAGGAAATATCCTGCGATAACAAAGAGAAAGAAGCTTTCTGAGAAACTTCTTTCTGTTCTGTGAAATCATCTCACAGAGTTACAGCTTTCCCCTCAAGAAGCCTTTCGCTAAGACAGTTCTTGTGGAATTGGCAAAGTGATATTTGGAAGCCCATAGAGGGCTATGGTGAAAAAGGAAATATCCCCAGATGAAATCTGGAAAGAAGCTTTCTGAGAAACTGCTTAGTGTTCTGTGAATTCATCTCACAGAGTTACATCTGTATTTCGTGGATCTCTTTGCTAGCCTTATTTCTGTGGAATCTGAGAACAGATATTTCGGATCGCTTTGAAGAGTATAGGGCCAAAGGAAATATCCTCCGATAACAAAGAGAAAGAAGCTTTCTGAGAAACTTCTTTGTTTTCTGTGAAATCATCTCACAGAGTTACAGCTTTCCCCTCAAGAAGCCTTTCCGTAAGACAGTTCTTGTGAAATTGGCAAAGAGATATTTGGAAGCCCATAGAGGGCTATGGTGAAAAAGGAAATATCCTCAGATGAAATCTGGAAAGAAGCTTTCTGAGAATCTGCTTAGTGTTCTGTGAATTCATCTCACATAGTTACATGTGTATTTCGTGGATCTCTTTGCTAGCCTTATTTCTGTGGAATCTGAGAAAAGATATTTCGGATCCCTATGACGACTATAGGGCCAAAGGAAACATCCTCCGATAACAAAGAGAAAGAAGCTTTCTGAGAAACTTCTTTGTGTTCTGTGAAATCCTCTCACAGAGTTACAGCTTTCCCCTCAAGAAGCCTTGCGCTAAGACAGTTCTTGTGGAATTGGCAAAGTGATATTTGAAAGCCCTTAGAGGGCTATGGTGAAAAAGGAAATATCCTCAGATGAAATCTGGAAAGAAGCTTTCTGAGAAACTGCTTAGTGTTCTGTGAATTCATCTCACAGAGTTACATCTGTATTTCGTTGATCTCTTTGCTAGCCTTATTTCTGTGGAATCTGAAAACAGATATTTCGGATCCCTTTGAAGACTATAGGGCCAAAGGAAATATCCTGCGATAACAAAGAGAAAGAAGCTTTCTGAGAAACTTCTTTCTGTTCTGTGAAATCATCTCACAGAGTTACAGCTTTCCCCTCAAGAAGCCTTTCGCTAAGACAGTTCTTGTGGAAATGGCAAAGTGATATTTGGAAGCCCATAGAGGGCTATGGTGAAAAAGGAAATATCCTCAGATGAAATCTGGAAAGAAGCTTTCTGAGAAACTGCTTAGTGTTCTGTGAATTCATCTCACACAGTTACATCTGTATTTCGTGGATCTCTTAGCTAGCCGTCTTTCTGTGTAATCTGAGAACACATATTTCGGATCCCTTTGAAGACTATAGGGCCAAAGGAAATATCCTCCGATAACAAAGAGAAAGAAGCTTTCTGAGAAACTTCTTTGTGTTCAGTGAAATCATCTCACAGAGTTACAGCTTTCCCCTCAAGAAGCCTTTCGCTAGGACAGTTCTTGTGTAATTGGCAAAGAGATATTTGGAAGCCCATAGAGGGCTATGGTGAAAAAGGAAATATCCTCAGATGAAATCTGCAAAGAAGCTTTCTGAGAAACTGCTTAGTGTTCTGTGAATTCATCTCACAGAGTTACATCTGTATTTCGTGGATCTCTTTGCTAGCCTTATTTCTGTGGAATCTGAGAACAAATATTTCGGATCCCTTTGAAGACTATAGGGCCAAAGGAAATATCCTGCGATAACAAAGAGAAAGATCCTTTCTGAGAAACTTCTTTGTGTTCTGTGAAATCATCTCACAGAGTTACAGCTTTCCCCTCAAGAAGCCTTTCGCTAACAGTTCTTGTGGAAATGGCAAAGTGATATTTGGAAGCCCATAGAGGGCTATGGTGAAAAAGGAAATATCCTCAGATGAAATCTGGAAAGAAGCTTTCTGAGAAACTGCTTAGTGTTCTGTGAATTCATCTCACAGAGTTACATCTGTATTTCGTGGATCTCTTTGCTAGCCTTATTTCTGTGGAATCTGAGAACAAATATTTCGGATCCCTTTGAAGACTATAGGGCCAAAGGAAATATCCTGCGATAACAAAGAGAAAGATCCTTTGTGAGAAACTTCTTTGTGTTCTGTGAAATCATCTCACAGAGTTACAGCTTTCCCCTCAAGAAGCCTTTCGCTAAGACAGTTCTTGTGGAAATGGCAAAGTGATATTTGGAAGCCCATAGAGGGCTATGGTGAAAAAGGAAATATCCTCAGATGAAATCTGGAAAGAAGCTTTCTGAGAAACTGCTTAGTGTTCTGTGAATTCATCTCACACAGTTACATCTGTATTTCGTGGATCTCTTTGCTAGCCTTATTTCTGTGGAATCTGAGAACAAATATTTCGGATCCCTTTGAAGACTATAGGGCCAAAGGAAATATCCTGCGATAACAAAGAGAAAGATCCTTTGTGAGAAACTTCTTTGTGTTCTGTGAAATCATCTCACAGAGTTACAGCTTTCCCCTCAAGAAGCCTTTCGCTAAGACAGTTCTTGTGGAAATGGCAAAGTGATATTTGGAAGCCCATAGAGGGCTATGGTGAAAAAGGAAATATCCTCAGATGAAATCTGGAAAGAAGCTTTCTGAGAAACTGCTTAGTGTTCTGTGAATTCATCTCACACAGTTACATCTGTATTTCGTGGATCTCTTAGCTGGCCGTCTTTCTGTGTAATCTGAGAACACATATTTCGGATCCCTTTGAAGACTATAGGGCCAAAGGAAATATCCTCCGATAACAAAGAGAAAGAAGCTTTCTGAGAAACTTCTTTGTGTTCAGTGAAATCATCTCACAGAGTTACAGCTTTCCCCTCAAGAAGCCTTTCGCTAGGACAGTTCTTGTGTAATTGGCAAAGAGATATTTGGAAGCCCATAGAGGGCTATGGTGAAAAAGGAAATATCCTCAGATGAAATCTGCAAAGAAGCTTTCTGAGAAACTGCTTAGTGTTCTGTGAATTCATCTCACAGAGTTACATCTGTATTTCGTGGATCTCTTTGCTAGCCTTATTTCTGTGGAATCTGAGAACAAATATTTCGGATCCCTTTGAAGACTATAGGGCCAAAGGAAATATCCTGCGATAACAAAGAGAAAGATCCTTTCTGAGAAACTTCTTTGTGTTCTGTGAAATCATCTCACAGAGTTACAGCTTTCCCCTCAAGAAGCCTTTCGCTAACAGTTCTTGTGGAAATGGCAAAGTGATATTTGGAAGCCCATAGAGGGCTATGGTGAAAAAGGAAATATCCTCAGATGAAATCTGGAAAGAAGCTTTCTGAGAAACTGCTTAGTGTTCTGTGAATTCATCTCACACAGTTACATCTGTATTTCGTGGATCTCTTTGCTAGCCTTATTTCTGTGGAATCTGGGAACAGATATTTCGGATCCCTTTGAAGACTATAGGGCCAAAGGAAATATCCTGCGATAACAAAGAGAAAGAAGCTTTCTGAGAAACTTCTTTGTGTTCTGTGAAATCATCTCACAGAGTTACAGCTTTCCCCTCAAGAAGCCTTTCGCTAAGACAGTTCTTGTGGAATTGGCAAAGTGATATTTGGAAGCCCATAGAGGGCTATGGTGAAAAAGGAAATATCCCCAGATGAAATCTGGAAAGAAGCTTTCTGAGAAACTGCTTAGTGTTCTGTGAATTCATCTCACAGAGTTACATCTGTATTTCGTGGATCTCTTTGCTAGCCTTATTTCTGTGGAATCTGAGAACAGATATTTCGGATCGCTTTGAAGAGTATAGGGCCAAAGGAAATATCCTCCGATAACAAAGAGAAAGAAGCTTTCTGAGAAACTTCTTTGTTTTCTGTGAAATCATCTCACAGAGTTACAGCTTTCCCCTCAAGAAGCCTTTCCGTAAGACAGTTCTTGTGAAATTGGCAAAGAGATATTTGGAAGCCCATAGAGGGCTATGGTGAAAAAGGAAATATCCTCAGATGAAATCTGGAAAGAAGCTTTCTGAGAATCTGCTTAGTGTTCTGTGAATTCATCTCACATAGTTACATGTGTATTTCGTGGATCTCTTTGCTAGCCTTATTTCTGTGGAATCTGAGAAAAGATATTTCGGATCCCTATGACGACTATAGGGCCAAAGGAAACATCCTCCGATAACAAAGAGAAAGAAGCTTTCTGAGAAACTTCTTTGTGTTCTGTGAAATCCTCTCACAGAGTTACAGCTTTCCCCTCAAGAAGCCTTGCGCTAAGACAGTTCTTGTGGAATTGGCAAAGTGATATTTGAAAGCCCTTAGAGGGCTATGGTGAAAAAGGAAATATCCTCAGATGAAATCTGGAAAGAAGCTTTCTGAGAAACTGCTTAGTGTTCTGTGAATTCATCTCACAGAGTTACATCTGTATTTCGTTGATCTCTTTGCTAGCCTTATTTCTGTGGAATCTGAAAACAGATATTTCGGATCCCTTTGAAGACTATAGGGCCAAAGGAAATATCCTGCGATAACAAAGAGAAAGAAGCTTTCTGAGAAACTTCTTTCTGTTCTGTGAAATCATCTCACAGAGTTACAGCTTTCCCCTCAAGAAGCCTTTCGCTAAGACAGTTCTTGTGGAAATGGCAAAGTGATATTTGGAAGCCCATAGAGGGCTATGGTGAAAAAGGAAATATCCTCAGATGAAATCTGGAAAGAAGCTTTCTGAGAAACTGCTTAGTGTTCTGTGAATTCATCTCACACAGTTACATCTGTATTTCGTGGATCTCTTAGCTAGCCGTCTTTCTGTGTAATCTGAGAACACATATTTCGGATCCCTTTGAAGACTATAGGGCCAAAGGAAATATCCTCCGATAACAAAGAGAAAGAAGCTTTCTGAGAAACTTCTTTGTGTTCAGTGAAATCATCTCACAGAGTTACAGCTTTCCCCTCAAGAAGCCTTTCGCTAGGACAGTTCTTGTGTAATTGGCAAAGAGATATTTGGAAGCCCATAGAGGGCTATGGTGAAAAAGGAAATATCCTCAGATGAAATCTGCAAAGAAGCTTTCTGAGAAACTGCTTAGTGTTCTGTGAATTCATCTCACAGAGTTACATCTGTATTTCGTGGATCTCTTTGCTAGCCTTATTTCTGTGGAATCTGAGAACAAATATTTCGGATCCCTTTGAAGACTATAGGGCCAAAGGAAATATCCTGCGATAACAAAGAGAAAGATCCTTTCTGAGAAACTTCTTTGTGTTCTGTGAAATCATCTCACAGAGTTACAGCTTTCCCTTCAAGAAGCCTTTCGCTAACAGTTCTTGTGGAAATGGCAAAGTGATATTTGGAAGCCCATAGAGGGCTATGGTGAAAAAGGAAATATCCTCAGATGAAATCTGGAAAGAAGCTTTCTGAGAAACTGCTTAGTGTTCTGTGAATTCATCTCACAGAGTTACATCTGTATTTCGTGGATCTCTTTGCTAGCCTTATTTCTGTGGAATCTGAGAACAAATATTTCGGATCCCTTTGAAGACTATAGGGCCAAAGGAAATATCCTGCGATAACAAAGAGAAAGATCCTTTGTGAGAAACTTCTTTGTGTTCTGTGAAATCATCTCACAGAGTTACAGCTTTCCCCTCAAGAAGCCTTTCGCTAAGACAGTTCTTGTGGAAATGGCAAAGTGATATTTGGAAGCCCATAGAGGGCTATGGTGAAAAAGGAAATATCCTCAGATGAAATCTGGAAAGAAGCTTTCTGAGAAACTGCTTAGTGTTCTGTGAATTCATCTCACACAGTTACATCTGTATTTCGTGGATCTCTTTGCTAGCCTTATTTCTGTGGAATCTGAGAACAAATATTTCGGATCCCTTTGAAGACTATAGGGCCAAAGGAAATATCCTGCGATAACAAAGAGAAAGATCCTTTGTGAGAAACTTCTTTGTGTTCTGTGAAATCATCTCACAGAGTTACAGCTTTCCCCTCAAGAAGCCTTTCGCTAAGACAGTTCTTGTGGAAATGGCAAAGTGATATTTGGAAGCCCATAGAGGGCTATGGTGAAAAAGGAAATATCCTCAGATGAAATCTGGAAAGAAGCCTTCTGAGAAACTGCTTAGTGTTCTGTGAATTCATCTCACACAGTTACATCTGTATTTCGTGGATCTCTTAGCTGGCCGTCTTTCTGTGTAATCTGAGAACACATATTTCGGATCCCTTTGAAGACTATAGGGCCAAAGGAAATATCCTCCGATAACAGAGAGAAAGAAGCTTTCTGAGAAACTTCTTTGTGTTCAGTGAAATCATCTCACAGAGTTACAGCTTTCCCCTCAAGAAGCCTTTCGCTAGGACAGTTCTTGTGTAATTGGCAAAGAGATATTTGGAAGCCCATAGAGGGCTATGGTGAAAAAGGAAATATCCTCAGATGAAATCTGCAAAGAAGCTTTCTGAGAAACTGCTTAGTGTTCTGTGAATTCATCTCACAGAGTTACATCTGTATTTCGTGGATCTCTTTGCTAGCCTTATTTCTGTGGAATCTGAGAACAAATATTTCGGATCCCTTTGAAGACTATAGGGCCAAAGGAAATATCCTGCGATAACAAAGAGAAAGATCCTTTCTGAGAAACTTCTTTGTGTTCTGTGAAATCATCTCACAGAGTTACAGCTTTCCCCTCAAGAAGCCTTTCGCTAACAGTTCTTGTGGAAATGGCAAAGTGATATTTGGAAGCCCATAGAGGGCTATGGTGAAAAAGGAAATATCCTCAGATGAAATCTGGAAAGAAGCTTTCTGAGAAACTGCTTAGTGTTCTGTGAATTCATCTCACACAGTTACATCTGTATTTCGTGGATCTCTTTGCTAGCCTTATTTCTGTGGAATCTGGGAACAGATATTTCGGATCCCTTTGAAGACTATAGGGCCAAAGGAAATATCCTGCGATAACAAAGAGAAAGAAGCTTTCTGAGAAACTTCTTTGTGTTCTGTGAAATCATCTCACAGAGTTACAGCTTTCCCCTCAAGAAGCCTTTCGCTAAGACAGTTCTTGTGGAATTGGCAAAGTGATATTTGGAAGCCCATAGAGGGCTATGGTGAAAAAGGAAATATCCCCAGATGAAATCTGGAAAGAAGCTTTCTGAGAAACTGCTTAGTGTTCTGTGAATTCATCTCACAGAGTTACATCTGTATTTCGTGGATCTCTTTGCTAGCCTTATTTCTGTGGAATCTGAGAACAGATATTTCGGATCGCTTTGAAGAGTATAGGGCCAAAGGAAATATCCTCCGATAACAAAGAGAAAGAAGCTTTCTGAGAAACTTCTTTGTGTTCTGTGAAATCATCTCACAGAGTTACAGCTTTCCCCTCAAGAAGCCTTTCCGTAAGACAGTTCTTGTGAAATTGGCAAAGAGATATTTGGAAGCCCATAGAGGGCTATGGTGAAAAAGGAAATATCCTCAGATGAAATCTGGAAAGAAGCTTTCTGAGAATCTGCTTAGTGTTCTGTGAATTCATCTCACATAGTTACATGTGTATTTCGTGGATCTCTTTGCTAGCCTTATTTCTGTGGAATCTGAGAAAAGATATTTCGGATCCCTATGACGACTATAGGGCCAAAGGAAACATCCTCCGATAACAAAGAGAAAGAAGCTTTCTGAGAAACTTCTTTGTGTTCTGTGAAATCCTCTCACAGAGTTACAGCTTTCCCCTCAAGAAGCCTTGCGCTAAGACAGTTCTTGTGGAATTGGCAAAGTGATATTTGAAAGCCCATAGAGGGCTATGGTGAAAAAGGAAATATCCTCAGATGAAATCTGGAAAGAAGCTTTCTGAGAAACTGCTTAGTGTTCTGTGAATTCATCTCACAGAGTTACATGTGTATTTCGTTGATCTCTTTGCTAGCCTTATTTCTGTGGAATCTGAGAACAGATATTTCGGATCCCTATGAAGACTATAGGGCCAAAGGAAATATCCTGCGATAACAAAGAGAAAGATCCTTTGTGAGAAACTTCTTTGTGTTCTGTGAAATCATCTCACAGAGTTACAGCTTTCCCCTCAAGAAGCCTTTCGCTAAGACAGTTCTTGTGGAAATGGCAAAGTGATATTTGGAAGCCCATAGAGGGCTATGGTGAAAAAGGAAATATCCTCAGATGAAATCTGGAAAGAAGCTTTCTGAGAAACTGCTTAGTGTTCTGTGAATTCATCTCACACAGTTACATCTGTATTTCGTGGATCTCTTAGCTAGCCGTCTTTCTGTGTAATCTGAGAACACATATTTCGGATCCCTTTGAAGACTATAGGGCCAAAGGAAATATCCTCCGATAACAAAGAGAAAGAAGCTTTCTGAGAAACTTCTTTGTGTTCAGTGAAATCATCTCACAGAGTTACAGCTTTCCCCTCAAGAAGCCTTTCGCTAGGACAGTTCTTGTGTAATTGGCAAAGAGATATTTGGAAGCCCATAGAGGGCTATGGTAAAAAAGGAAATATCCTCAGATGAAATCTGCAAAGAAGCTTTCTGAGAAACTGCTTAGTGTTCTGTGAATTCATCTCACAGAGTTACATCTGTATTTCGTGGATCTCTTTGCTAGCCTTATTTCTGTGGAATCTGAGAACAAATATTTCGGATCCCTTTGAAGACTATAGGGCCAAAGGAAATATCCTGCGATAACAAAGAGAAAGATCCTTTCAGAGAAACTTCTTTGTGTTCTGTGAAATCATCTCACAGAGTTACAGCTTTCCCCTCAAGAAGCCTTTCGCTAACAGTTCTTGTGGAAATGGCAAAGTGATATTTGGAAGCCCATAGAGGGCTATGGTGAAAAAGGAAATATCCTCAGATGAAATCTGGAAAGAAGCTTTCTGAGAAACTGCTTAGTGTTCTGTGAATTCATCTCACACAGTTACATCTGTATTTCGTGGATCTCTTTGCTAGCCTTATTTCTGTGGAATCTGGGAACAGATATTTCGGATCCCTTTGAAGACTATAAGGCCAAAGGAAATATCCTGCGATAACAAAGAGAAAGAAGCTTTCTGAGAAACTTCTTTCTGTTCTGTGAAATCATCTCACAGAGTTACAGCTTTCCCCTCAAGAAGCCTTTCGCTAAGACAGTTCTTGTGGAATTGGCAAAGTGATATTTGGAAGCCCTTAGAGGGCTATGGTGAAAAAGGAAATATCCCCAGATGAAATCTGGAAAGAAGCTTTCTGAGAAACTGCTTAGTGTTCTGTTAATTCATCTCACAGAGTTACATATGTATTTCGTGGATCTCTTTGCTAGCCTTATTTCTGTGGAATCTGAGAACAGATATTTCGGATCCCTTTGAAGAGTATAGGGCCAAAGTAAATATCCTCCGATAACAAAGAGAAAGAAGCTTTCTGAGAAACTTCTTTGTGTTCTGTGAAATCATCTCACAGAGTTACAGCTTTCCCCTCAAGAAGCCTTGCGCAAAGACAGTTCTTGTGGAATTGGCAAAGTGATATTTGAAAGCCCATAGAGGGCTATGGTGAAAAAGGAAATATCCTCAGATGAAATCTGGAAAGAAGCTTTCTGAGAAACTGCTTAGTGTTCTGTGAATTCATCTCACAGAGTTACATCTGTATTTCGTTGATCTCTTTGCTAGCCTTTTTTCTGTGGAATCTGAAAACAGATATTTCGGATCCCTTTGAGGACTATAGGGCCAAAGGAAATATCCTGCGATAACAAAGAGAAAGAAGCTTTCTGAGAAACTTCTTTCTGTTCTGTGAAATCATCTCACAGAGTTACAGCTTTCCCCTCAAGAAGCCTTTCGCTAAGACAGTTCTTGTGGAACTGGCAAAGTGATATTTGGAAGCCCATAGAGGGCTATGGTGAAAAAGGAAATATCCTCAGATGAAATCTGGAAAGAAGCTTTCTGAGAAACTGCTTAGTGTTCTGTGAATTCATCTCACAGAGTTACATCTGTATTTCGTGGATCTCTTAACTAGCCGTCTTTCTGTGTAATCTGAGAACACATATTTCGGATCCCTTTGAAGACTATAGGGCCAAAGGAAATATCCTCCGATAACAAAGAGAAAGAAGCTTTCTGAGAAACTTCTTTGTGTTCTGTGAAATCATCTCACAGAGTTACAGCTTTCCCCTCAAGAAGCCTTTCGCTAAGACAGTTCTTGTGGAAAAGGCAAAGTGATATTTGGAAGCCCATAGAGGGCTATGGTGAAAAAGGAAATATCCTCAGATGAAATCTGGAAAGAAGCTTTCTGAGAAACTGCTTAGTGTTCTGTTAATTCATCTCACAGAGTTACATCTGTATTTCGTGGATCTCTTTGCTAGCCTTATTTCTGTGGATTCTGGGAACAGATATTTCGGATCCCTTTGAAGACTATAGGGCCAAAGGAAATATCCTGCGATAACAAAGAGAAAGAAGCTTTCTGAGAAACTTCTTTCTGTTCTGTGAAATCATCTCACAGAGTTACAGCTTTCCCCTCAAGAAGCCTTTCGCTAAGACAGTTCTTGTGGAATTGGCAAAGTGATATTTGGAAGCCCATAGAGGTCTATGGTGAAAAAGGAAATATCCCCAGATGAAATCTGGTAAGAAGCTTTCTGAGAAACTGCTTAGTGTTCTGTGAATTCATCTCACAGAGTTACATCTGTATTTCGTGGATCTCTTTGCTAGCCTTATTTCTGTGGAATCTGAGAACAGATATTTCCGATCCCTTTGAAGACTATAGGGCCAAAGGAAATATCCTGCGATAACAAAGAGAAAGAAGCTTTCTGAGAAACTTCTTTGTGTTCTGTGAAATCATCTCACAGAGTTACAGCTTTCCCCTCAAGAAGTCTTTCGCTAAGACAGTTCTTGTGGAATTGGCAAAGTGATATTTGGAAGCCCCTAGAGGGCTATGGTGAAAAAGGAAATATCCTCAGATGAAATCTGGAAAGAAGCTTTCTGAGAAACTGCTTAGTGTTCTGTGAATTCCTCTCACAGAGTTACATCTGTATTTCGTGGATCTCTTTGCTAGCCTTATTTCTGTGGATTCTGGGAACAGATATTTCGGATCCCTTTGAAGACTATAGGGCCAAAGGAAATATCCTGCGATAACAAAGAGAAAGAAGCTTTCTGAGAAACTTCTTTCTGTTCTGTGAAATCATCTCACAGAGTTACAGCTTTCCCCTTAAGAAGCCTTTCGCTAAGACAGTTCTTGTGGAATTGGCAAAGTGATATTTGGAAGCCCCTAGACGGCTATGGTGAAAAAGGAAATATCCCCAGATGAAATCTGGAAAGCAGCTTTCTGAGAAACTGCTTAGTGTTCTGTTAATTCATCTCACAGAGTTACATCTGTATTTCGTGGATCTCTTTGCTAGCCTTATTTCTGTGGAATCTGAGAACAGATATTTCCGATCCCTTTGAAGACTATAGGGCCAAAGGAAATATCCTGCGATAACAAAGAGAAAGAAGCTTTCTGAGAAACTTCTTTGTGTTCTGTGAAATCATCTCACAGAGTTACAGCTTTCCCCTCAAGAAGTCTTTCGCTAAGACAGTTCTTGTGGAATTGGCAAAGTGATATTTGGAAGCCCCTAGAGGGCTATGGTGAAAAAGGAAATATCCTCAGATGAAATCTGGAAAGAAGCTTTCTGAGAAACTGCTTAGTGTTCTGTAAATTCATCTCACAGAGTTACATCTGTATTTCGTGGATCTCTTTGCTAGCCTTATTTCTGTGGAATCTGAGAACAGATATTTCGGATCCCTTTGAAGACTATAGGGACAAAGGAAATATCCTGCGATAACAAAGAGAAAGAAGCTTTCTGAGAAACTTCTTTGTGTTCTGTGAAATCATCTCACAGAGTTACAGCTTTCCCCTCAAGAAGCCTTTCGCTAAGACAGTTCTTGTGGAATTGGCAAAGTGATATTTGGAAGCCCATAGAGGGCTATGGTGAAAAAGGAAATATCCTCAGATGAAATCTGGAAAGAAGCTTTCTGAGAAACTGCTTAGTGTTCTGTGAATTCCTCTCACAGAGTTACATCTGTATTTCGTGGATCTCTTTGCCAGCCTTATTTCTGTGGAATCTGAGAACAGATATTTCAGATCCCTTTGAAGACTATAGGGCCAAAGGAAATATCCTGCGATAACAAAGAGAAAGAAGCTTTCTGAGAAACTTCTTTCTGTTCCGTGAAATCATCTCACAGAGTTACAGCTTTCCCCTCAAGAAGCCTTTCGCTAAGACAGTTCTTGTGGAATTGGCAAAGTGATATTTGGAAGCCCATAGAGGGCTATGGTGAAAAAGGAAATATCCTCAGATGAAATCTGGAAAGAAGCTTTCTGAGAAACTGCTTAGTGTTCTGTGAATTCATCTCACAGAGTTACATCTCTATTTCGTGGATCTCTTAACTAGCCGTCTTTCTGTGTAATCTGAGAACACATATTTCGGATCCCTTTGAAGACTATAGGGCCAAAGGAAATATCCTCCGATAACAAAGAGAAAGAAGCTTTCTGAGAAACTTCTTTGTGTTCAGTGAAATCATCTCACAGAGTTACAGCTTTCCCCTCAAGAAGCCTTTCGCTAAGACAGTTCTTGTGGAAAAGGCAAAGTGATATTTGGAAGCCCATAGAGGGCTATGGTGAAAAAGGAAATATCCTCAGATGAAATCTGGAAAGAAGCTTTCTGAGAAACTGCTTAGTGTTCTGTTAATTCATCTCACAGAGTTACATCTGTATTTCGTGGATCTCTTTGCTAGCCTTATTTCTGTGGATTCTGGGAACAGATATTTCGGATCCCTTTGAAGACTATAGGGCCAAAGGAAATATCCTGCGATAACAAAGAGAAAGAAGCTTTCTGAGAAACTTCTTTCTGTTCTGTGAAATCATCTCACAGAGTTACAGCTTTCCCCTCAAGAAGCCTTTCGCTAAGACAGTTCTTGTGGAATTGGCAAAGTGATATTTGGAAGCCCATAGAGGGCTATGGTGAAAAAGGAAATATCCCCAGATGAAATCTGGAAAGAAGCTTTCTGAGAAACTGCTTAGTGTTCTGTTAATTCATCTCACAGAGTTACATCTGTATTTCGTGGATCTCTTTGCTAGCCTTATTTCTGTGGAATCTGAGAACAGATATTTCGGATCCCTTTGAAGACTATAGGGCCAAAGGAAATATCCTCCGATAACAAAGAGAAAGAAGCTTTCTGAGAAACTTCTTTGTGTTCTGTGAAATCATCTCACAGAGTTACAGCTTTCCCCTCAAGAAGCCTTTCGCTAAGACAGTTCTTGTGGAATTGGCAAAGTGATATTTGGAAGCCCATAGAGGGCTATGGTGAAAAAGGAAATATCCTCAGATGAAATCTGGAAAGAAGCTTTCTGAGAAACTGCTTAGTGTTCTGTGAATTCCTCTCACAGAGTTACATCTGTATTTCGTGGATCTCTTTGCCAGCCTTATTTCTGTGGAATCTGAGAACAGATATTTCAGATCCCTTTGAAGACTATAGGGCCAAAGGAAATATCCTGCGATAACAAAGAGAAAGAAGCTTTCTGAGAAACTTCTTTCTGTTCTGTGAAATCATCTCACAGAGTTACAGCTTTCCCCGCAAGAAGCCTTTCGCTAAGACAGTTCTTGTGGAATTGGCAAAGTGATATTTGGAAGCCCATAGAGGGCTATGGTGAAAAAGGAAATATCCTCAGATGAAATCTGGAAAGAAGCTTTCTGAGAAACTGCTTAGTGTTCTGTGAATTCATCTCACAGAGTTACATCTGTATTTCCTGGATCTCTTAACTAGCCGTCTCTCTGTGTAATCTGAGAACACATATTTCGGATCCCTTTGAAGACTATAAGGCCAAAGGAAATATCCTCCGATAACAAAGAGAAAGAAGCTTTCTGAGAAACTTCTTTGTGTTCAGTGAAATCATCTCACAGAGTTACAGCTTTCCCCTCAAGAAGCCTTTCGCTAAGACAGTTCTTGTGGAAAAGGCAAAGTGATATTTGGAAGCTCATAGAGGTCTATGGTGAAAAAGGAAATATCCTCAGATGAAATCTGGAAAGAAGCTTTCTGAGAAACTGCTTAGTGTTCTGTTAATTCATCTCACAGAGTTACATCTGTATTTCGTGGATCTCTTTGCTAGCCTTATTTCTGTGGATTCTGGGAACAGATATTTCGGATCCCTTTGAAGACTATAGGGCCAAAGGAAATATCCTGCGATAACAAAGAGAAAGAAGCTTTCTGAGAAACCTCTTTCTGTTCTGTGAAATCATCTCACAGAGTTACAGCTTTCCCCTCAAGAAGCCTTTCGCTAAGACAGTTCTTGTGGAATTGGCAAAGTGATATTTGGAAGCCCATAGAGGGCTATGGTGAAAAAGGAAATATCCCCAGATGAAACCTGGAAAGAAGCTTTCTGAGAAACTGCTTAGTGTTCTGTTAATTCATCTCACAGAGTTACATCTGTATTTCGTGGATCTCTTTGCTAGCCTTATTTCTGTGGAATCTGAGAACAGATATTTCCGATCCCTTTGAAGACTATAGGGCCAAAGGAAATATCCTGCGATAACATAGAGAAAGAAGCTTTCTGAGAAACTTCTTTGTGTTCTGTGAAATCATCTCACAGAGTTACAGCTTTCCCCTCAAGAAGTCTTTCGCTAAGACAGTTCTTGTGGAATTGGCAAAGTGATATTTGGAAGCCCCTAGAGGGCTATGGTGAAAAAGGAAATATCTTCAGATGAAATCTGGAAAGAAGCTTTCTGAGAAACTGCTTAGTGTTCTGTAAATTCATCTCACAGAGTTACATCTGTATTTCGTGGATCTCTTTGCTAGCCTTATTTCTGTGGAATCTGAGAACAGATATTTCGGATCCCTTTGAAGACTACAGGGCCAAAGGAAATATCCTCCCATAACAAAGAGAAAGAAGCTTTCTGAGAAACTTCTTTGTGTTCTGTGAAATCATCTCACAGAGTTACAACTTTCCCCTCAAGAAGCCTTTCGCTAAGACAGTTCTTGTGGAATTGGCAAAGTGATATTTGGAAGCCCATAGAGGGCTATGGTGAAAAAGGAAATATCCTCAGATGATATCTGGAAAGAAGCTTTCTGAGAAACTGCTTAGTGTTCTGTGAATTCATCTCACAGAGTTATATCTGTATTTCGTGAATCTCTTTGCTAGCCTTATTTCTGTGGAATCTGAGAACAGATATTTCGGATCCCTTTGAAGACTATAGGTCCAAAGGAAATATCCTCCGATAACAAAGAGAAAGAAGCTTTCTGAGAAACTTCTTTCTGTTCTGTGAAATCATCTCACAGAGTTACAGCTTTCCCCTCAAGAAGCCTTTCGCTAAGACAGTTCTTGTGGAATTGGCAAAGTGATATTTGGAAGCCCATACAGGGCTATGGTGAAAAAGGAAATATCCTCAGATGAAATCTGGAAAGAAGCTTTCTGAGAAACTGCTTAGTGTTCTGTGAATTCATCTCACAGAGTTACATCTGTATTTCGTGGATCTCTTTGCTAGCCTTATTTCTGTGGAATCTGAGAACAAATATTTCGGATCCCTTTGAAGACTATAGGGTCAAAGGAAATATCCTGCGATAACAAAGAGAAAGAACCTTTCTGAGAAACTTCTTTGTGTTCTGTGAAATCATCTCACAGAGTTACAGCTTTCCCCTCAAGAAGCCTTTCGCTAAGACAGTTCTTGTGGAAAAGGCAAAGTGATATTTGGAAGCCCATAGAGGGCTATGGTGAAAAAGGAAATATCCTCAGATGAAATCTGGAAAGAAGCTTTCTGAGAAACTGCTTAGTGTTCTGTTAATTCATCTCACAGAGTTACATCTGTATTTCGTGGATCTCTTTGCTAGCCTTATTTCTGTGGAATCTGAGAACAGATATTTCGGATCCCTTTGAAGACTATAGGTCCAAAGGAAATATCCTCCAATAACAAAGAGAAAGAAGCTTTCTGAGAAACTTCTTTCTGTTCTGTGAAATCATCTCACAGAGTTACAGCTTTCCCCTCAAGCAGCCTTTCGCTAAGACAGTTCTTGTGGAATTGGCAAAGTGATATTTGGAAGCCCATACAGGGCTATGGTGAAAAAGGAAATATCCTCAGATGAAATCTGGAAAGAAGCTTTCTGAGAAACTGCTTAGTGTTCTGTGAATTCATCTCACAGAGTTACATCTGTATTTCGTGGATCTCTTTGCTAGCCTTATTTCTGTGGAATCTGAGAACAGATATTTCGGATCCCTTTGAAGACTATAGGGCCAAAGGAAATATCCTCCGATAACAAAGAGAAAGAAGCTTTCTGAGAAACTTCTTTGTGTTCTGTGAAATCATCTCACAGAGTTACAGCTTTCCCCTCAAGAAGCCTTTCGCTAAGACAGTTCTTGTGGAATTGGCAAAGTGATATTTGGAAGCCCATAGAGGGCTATGGTGAAAAAGGAAATATCCTCAGATGAAATCTGGAAAGAAGCTTTCTGAGAAACTGCTTAGTGTTCTGTGAATTCCTCTCACAGAGTTACATCTGTATTTCGTGGATCTCTTTGCCAGCCTTATTTCTGTGGAATCTGAGAACAGATATTTCAGATCCCTTTGAAGACTATAGGGCCAAAGGAAATATCCTCCGATAACAAAGAGAAAGAAGCTTTCTGAGAAACTTCTTTGTGTTCAGTGAAATCATCTCACAGAGTTACAGCTTTCCCCTCAAGAAGCCTTTCGCTAAGACAGTTCTTGTGGAAAAGGCAAAGTGATATTTGGAAGCCCATAGAGGGCTATGGTGAAAAAGGAAATATCCTCAGATGAAATCTGGAAAGAAGCTTTCTGAGAAACTGCTTAGTGTTCTGTTAATTCATCTCACAGAGTTACATCTGTATTTCGTGGATCTCTCTGCTAGCCTTATTTCTGTGGATTCTGGGAACAGATATTTCGGATCCCTTTGAAGACTATAGGGCCAAAGGAAATATCCTGCGATAACAAAGAGAAAGAAGCTTTCTGAGAAACTTCTTTCTGTTCTGTGAAATCATCTCACAGAGTTACAGCTTTCCCCTCAAGAAGCCTTTCGCTAAGACAGTTCTTGTGGAATTGGCAAAGTGATATTTGGAAGCCCATAGAGGGCTATGGTGAAAAAGGAAATATCCCCAGGTGAAATCTGGAAAGAAGCTTTCTGAGAAACTGCTTAGTGTTCTGTTAATTCATCTCACACAGTTACATCTGTATTTCGTGGATCTCTTTGCTAGCCTTATGTCTGTGGAATCTGAGAACAGATATTTCCGATCCCTTTGAAGACTATAGGGCCAAAGGAAATATCCTGCGATAACAAAGAGAAAGAAGCTTTCTGAGAAACTTCTTTGTGTTCTGTGAAATCATCTCACAGAGTTACAGCTTTCCCCTCAAGAAGTCTTTCGCTAAGACAGTTCTTGTGGAATTGGCAAAGTGATATTTGGAAGCCCCTAGAGGGCTATGGTGAAAAAGGAAATATCCTCAGATGAAATCTGGAAAGAAGCTTTCTGAGAAACTGCTTAGTGTTCTGTAAATTCATCTCACAGAGTTACATCTGTATTTCGTGGATCTCTTTGCTAGCCTTATTTCTGTGGAATCTGAGAACAGATATTTCGGATCCCTTTGAAGACTATAGGGCCAAAGGATATATCCTGCGATAACAAAGAGAAAGAAGCTTTCTGAGAAACTTCTTTCTGTTCTGTGAAATCATCTCACAGAGTTACAGCTTTCCCCTCAAGAAGCCTTTCGCTAAGACAGTTCTTGTGGAATTGGCAAAGTGATATTTGGAAGCCCATACAGGGCTATGGTGAAAAAGGAAATATCCTCAGATGAAATCTGGAAAGAAGCTTTCTGAGAAACTGCTTAGTGTTCTGTGAATTCATCTCACAGAGTTACATCTGTATTTCGTGGATCTCTTTGCTAGCCTTATTTCTGTGGAATCTGAGAACAGATATTTCGGATCCCTTTGAAGACTATAGGGCCAAAGGAAATATCCTGCGATAACAAAGAGAAAGAAGCTTTCTGAGAAACTTCTTTGTGTTCTGTGAAATCATCTCACAGAGTTACAGCTTTCCCCTCAAGAAGCCTTTCGCTAAGACAGTTCTTGTGGAATTGGCAAAGTGATATTTGGAAGCCCATAGAGGGCTACGGTGAAAAAGGAAATATCCTCAGATGAAATCTGGAAAGAAGCTTTCTGAGAAACTGCTTAGTGTTCTGTGAATTCCTCTCACAGAGTTACATCTGTATTTCGTGGATCTCTTTGCCAGCCTTATTTCTGTGGAATCTGAGAACAGATATTTCGGATCCCTTTGAAGACTATAGGGCCAAAGGAAATATCCTGCGATAACAAAGAGAAAGAAGCTTTCTGAGAAACTTCTTTGTGTTCTGTGAAATCATCTCACAGAGTTACAGCTTTCCCCTCAAGAAGCCTTTCCGTAAGACAGTTCTTGTGAAATTGGCAAAGAGATATTTGGAAGCCCATAGAGGGCTATGGTGAAAAAGGAAATATCCTCAGATGAAATCAGGAAAGAAGCTTTCTGAGAAACTGCTTGGTGTTCTGTGAATTCATCTCACAGAGTTACATGTGTATTTCGTGGATCTCTTTGCTAGCCTTATTTCTGTGGAATCTGAGAACAGATATTTCGGATCCCTAAGAAGACTATAGGGCCAAAGGAAATAAACTCCGATAACAAAGAGAAAGAAGCTTTCTGAGAAACTTCTTTGTGTTCTGTGAAATCATCTCACAGAGTTACAGCTTTCCCCTCAAGAAGCCTTTTGCTAAGACAGTTCTTGTGGAATTGGCAAAGTGATATTTGGAAGCCCATAGAGGGCTATGGTGAAAAAGGAAATATCCTCAGATGAAATCTGGAAAGAAGCTTTCTGAGAAACTGCTTAGTGTTCTGTGAATTCTTCTCACAGAGTTACATCTGTATTTCGTTGATCTCTTTGCTAGCCTTATTTCTGTGGAATCTGAAAACAGATATTTCGGATCCCTTTGAAGACTATAGGGCCAAAGGAAATATCCTGCGATAACAAAGAGAAAGAAGCTTTCTGAGAAACTTCTTTCTGTTCTGTGAAATCATCTCACAGAGTTACAGCTTTCCCCTCAAGAAGCCTTTTGCTAAGACAGTTCTTGTGGAATTGGCAAAGTGATATTTGGAAGCCCATAGAGGGCTATGGTGAAAAAGGAAATATCCTCAGATGAAATCTGGAAAGAAGCTTTCTGAGAAACTGCTTAGTGTTCTGTTAATTCATCTCACAGAGTTACATCTGAATTTCGTGGATCTCTTTGCTAGCCGTCTTTCTGTGTAATCTGAGAACACATATTTCGGATCCCTTTGAAGACTATAGGGCCAAAGGAAATATCCTCCGATAACAAAGAGAAAGAAGCTTTCTGAGAAACTTCTTTGTGTTCTGTGAAATCATGTCACAGAGTTACAGCTTTCCCCTCAAGAAGCCTTTCGCTACGACAGTTCTTGTGTAATTGGCAAAGAGATATTTGGAAGCCCATAGAGGGCTATGGTGAAAAAGGAAATATCCTCAGATGAAATCTGGAAAGAAGCTTTCTGAGAAACTGCTTAGTGTTCTGTTAATTCATCTCACAGAGTTACATCTGTATTTCGTGGATCTCTTTGCTAGCCTTATTTCTGTGGAATCTGAGAACAAATATTTCGGATCCCCTTGAAGACTATAGGGCCAAAGGAAATATCCTGCGATAACAAAGAGAAAGAACCTTTCTGAGAAACTTCTTTGTGTTCTGTGAAATCATCTCACAGAGTTACAGCTTTCCCCTCAAGAAGCCTTTCGCTAAGACAGTTCTTGTGGAAAAGGCAAAGTGATATTTGGAAGCCCATAGAGGGCTATGGTGAAAAAGCAAATATCCTCAGATGAAATCTGGAAAGAAGCTTTCTGAGAAACTGCTTAGTGTTCTGTTAATTCATCTCACACAGTTACATCTGTATTTCGTGGATCTCTTTGCTAGCCTTATTTCTGTGGAATCTGGGAACAGATATTTCGGATCCCTTTGAAGACTATAGGGCCAAAGGAAATATCCTGCGATAACAAAGAGAAAGAAGCTTTCTGAGAAACTTCTTTCTGTTCTGTGAAATCATCTCACAGAGTTACAGCATTCCCCTCAAGAAGCCTTTCGCTAAGACAGTTCTTGTGGAATTGGCAAAGTGATATTTGGAAGCCCATAGAGGGCTATGGTGAAAAAGGAAATATCCCCAGATGAAATCTGGAAAGAAGCTTTCTGAGAAACTGCTTAGTGTTCTGTTAATTCATCTCACAGAGTTACATCTGTATTTCGTGGATCTCTTTGCTAGCCTTATTTCTGTGGAATCTGAGAACAGATATTTCCGATCCCTTTGAAGACTATAGGGCCAAAGGAAATATCCTGCGATAACAAAGAGAAAGAAGCTTTCTGAGAAACTTCTTTGTGTTCTGTGAAATCATCTCACAGAGTTACAGCTTTCCCCTCAAGAAGCCTTTCGCTAAGACAGTTCTTGTGGAATTGGCAAAGTGATATTTGAAAGCCCCTAGAGGGCTATGGTGAAAAAGGAAATATCCTCAGATGAAATATGGAAAGAAGCTTTCTGAGAAACTGCTCTGTGATGTGTGACTTCTACTCACAGAGTTATATCTGTATTTCGTGGATCTCTTTGCTAGCCTTATTTCTGTGGAATCTGAGAACAGATATTTCGGATCCCTTTGAAGACTATAGGGCCAAAGGATATATCCTGCGATAACAAAGAGAAAGAAGCTTTCTGAGAAACTTCTTTCTGTTCTGTGAAATCATCTCACAGAGTTACAGCTTTCCTCTCAAGAAGCCTTTCGCTAAGACAGTTCTTGTGGAATTGGCAAAGTGATATTTGGAAGCCCATACAGGGCTATGGTGAAAAAGGAAATATCCTCAGATGAAATCTGGAAAGAAGCTTTCTGAGAAACTGCTTAGTGTTCTGTGAATTCATCTCACAGAGTTACATCTGTATTTCGTGGATCTCTTTGCTAGCCTTATTTCTGTGGAATCTGAGAACAGATATTTCGGATCCCTTTGAAGACTATAGGGCCAAAGGAAATATCCTGCGATAACAAAGAGAAAGAAGCTTTCTGAGAAACTTCTTTGTGTTCTGTGAAATCATCTCACAGAGTTACAGCTTTCCCCTCAAGAAGCCTTTCGCTAAGACAGTTCTTGTGGAATTGGCAAAGTGATATTTGGAAGCCCATAGAGGGCTATGGTGAAAAAGGAAATATCCTCAGATGAAATCTGGAAAGAAGCTTTCTGAGAAACTGCTTAGTGTTCTGTGAATTCCTCTCACAGAGTTACATCTGTATTTCGTGGATCTCTTTGACAGCCTTATTTCTGTGGAATCTGAGAACAGATATTTCGGATCCCTTTGAAGACTATAGGGCCAAAGGAAATATCCTGCGATAACAAAGAGAAAGAAGCTTTCTGAGAAACTTCTTTGTGTTCTGTGAAATCATCTCACAGAGTTACAGCTTTCCCCTCAAGAAGCCTTTCGCTAAGACAGTTCTTGTGGAAAAGGCAAAGTGATATTTGGAAGCCCATAGAGGGCTATGGTGAAAAAGGAAATATCCTCAGATGAAATCTGGAAAGAAGCTTTCTGAGAAACTGCTTAGTGTTCTGTTAATTTATCTCACACAGTTACATCTGTATTTCGTGGATTTCTTTGCTAGTCTTATTTCTGTGGAATCTGGGAACAGATATTTCGGATCCCTTTGAAGACTATAGGGCCAAAGGAAATATCCTGCGATAACAAAGAGAAAGAAGCTTTCTGAGAAACTTCTTTCTGTTCTGGGAAATCATCTCACAGAGTTACAGCTTTCCCCTCAAGAAGCCTTTCGCTAAGACAGTTCTTGTGGAATTGGCAAAGTGATATTTGGAAGCCCATAGAGGGCTACGGTGAAAAAGGAAATATCCCCAGATGAAATCTGGAAAGAAGCTTTCTGAGAAACTGCTTAGTGTTCTGTTAATTCATCTCACAGAGTTACATCTGTATTTCGTGGATCTCTTTGCTAGCCTTATTTCTGTGGAATCTGAGAACAGATATTTCGGATCCCTTTGAAGACTATAGGGCCAAAGGAAATATCCTGCGATAACAAAGAGAAAGAAGCCTTCTGAGAAACTTCTTTGTGTTCTGTGAAATCATCTCACAGAGTTACAGCTTTCCCCTCAAGAAGCCTTTCGCTAAGACAGTTCTTGTGGAATTGGCCAAGTGATATTTGGAAGCCCCTAGACGGCTATGGTGAAAAAGGAAATATCCTAGGATGAAATCTGGAAAGAAGCTTTCTGAGAAACTGCTTAGTGTTCTGTACATTCATCTCACAGAGTTACATCTGTATTTCGTGGATCTCTTTGCTAGCCTTATTTCTGTGTAATCTGAGAACAGATATTTCGGATCCCTTTGAAGACTATAGGGCCAAAGGAAATATCCTGCGATGACAAAGAGAAAGAAGCTTTCTGAGAAACTTCTTTGTGTTCTGTGAAATCATCTCACAGAGTTACAGCTTTCCCCTCAAGAAGCCTTTCCCTAAGACAGTTCTTGTGGAATTGGCAAAGAGATATTTGGAAGCCCATAGAGGGCTATGGTGAAAAAGGAAATATCCTCAGATGAAATCTGGAAAGAAGCTTTCTGAGAAACTGCTTAGTGTTCTGTTAATTCATCTCACAGAGTTACATCTGTATTTCGTGGATCTCTTTGCTAGCCTTATTTCTGTGGAATCTGAAAACAGATATTTCGGATCCCTTTGAAAACTATAGGGCCAAAGGAAATATCCTGCGATAACAAAGAGAAAGAAGCTTTCTGAGAAACTTCTTTCTGTTCTGTGAAATCATCTCACAGAGTTACAGCTTTCCCCTCAAGAAGCCTTTCGCTAAGACAGTTCTTGTGGAATTGGCAAAGTGATAATTGGAAGCCCATAGAGGGCTATGGTGAAAAAGGAAATATCCTCCGATGAAATCTGGAAAGAAGCTTTCTGAGAAACTGCTTAGTGTTCTGTTAATTCATCTCACAGAGTTACATCTGAATTTCGTGGATCTCTTTGCTAGCCGTCTTTCTGTGTAATCTGAGAACACATATTTCGGATCCCTTTGAAGACTATAGGGCCAAAGGAAATATCCTCCGATAACAAAGAGAAAGAAGCTTTCTGAGAAACTTCTTTGTGTTCTGTGAAATCATCTCACAGAGTTTCAGCTTTCCCCTCAAGAAGCCTTTCGCTACGACAGTTCTTGTGTAATTGGCAAAGAGATATTTGGAAGCCCATAGAGGGCTATGGTGAAAAAGGAAATATCCTCAGATGAAATCTGGAAAGAAGCTTTCTGAGAAACTGCTTAGTGTTCTGTGAATTCATCTCACAGAGTTACATCTGTATTTCGTGGATCTCTTTGCTAGCCTTATTTCTGTGGAATCTGAAAACAGATATTTCGGATCCCTTTGAAAACTATAGGGCCAAAGGAAATATCCTGCGATAACAAAGAGAAAGAAGCTTTCTGAGAAACTTCTTTCTGTTCTGTGAAATCATCTCACAGAGTTACAGCTTTCCCCTCAAGAAGCCTTTCGCTAAGACAGTTCTTGTGGAATTGGCAAAGTGATAATTGGAAGCCCATAGAGGGCTATGGTGAAAAAGGAAATATCCTCAGATGAAATCTGGAAAGAAGCTTTCTGAGAAACTGCTTAGTGTTCTGTTAATTCATCTCACAGAGTTACATCTGAATTTCGTGGATCTCTTTGCTAGCCGTCTTTCTGTGTAATCTGAGAACACATATTTCGGATCCCTTTGAAGACTATAGGGCCAAAGGAAATATCCTCCGATAACAAAGAGAAAGAAGCTTTCTGAGAAACTTCTTTGTGTTCTGTGAAATCATCTCACAGAGTTTCAGCTTTCCCCTCAAGAAGCCTTTCGCTACGACAGTTCTTGTGTAATTGGCAAAGAGATATTTGGAAGCCCATAGAGGGCTATGGTGAAAAAGGAAATATCCTCAGATGAAATCTGGAAAGAAGCTTTCTGAGAAACTGCTTAGTGTTCTGTGAATTCATCTCACAGAGTTACATCTGTATTTCGTGCATCTCTTTGCTAGCCTTATTTCTGTGGAATCTGAGAACAAATATTTCGGATCCCTTTGAAGACTACAGGGCCAAAGGAAACATCCTGCGATAACAAAGAGAAAGAAGCTTTCTGAGAAACTTCTTTGTGTTCTGTGAAATCATCTCACAGAGTTACAGCTTTCCCCTCAAGAAGCCTTTCGCTAACACAGTTCTTGTGGAAAAGGCAAAGTGATATTTGGAAGCCCATAGAGGGCTATGGTGAAAAAGGAAATATCCTCAGATGAAATCTGGAAAGAAGCTTTCTGAGAAACTGCTTAGTGTTCTGTTAATTCATCTCACACAGTTCCATCTGTATTTCGTGGATCTCTTAGCTAGCCTTATTTCTGTGGAATCTGGGAACAGATATTTCGGATCCCTTTGAAGACTATAGGGCCAAAGGAAATATCCTGCGATAACAAAGAGAAAGAAGCTTTCTGAGAAACTTCTTTCTGTTCTGTGAAATCATCTCACAGAGTTACAGCTTTCCCCTCAAGAAGCCTTTCGCTAGGACAGTTCTTGTGTAATTGGCAAAGAGATATTTGGAAGCCCATAGAGGGCTACGGTGAAAAAGGAAATATCCTCAGATGAAATCTGGAAAGAAGCTTTCTGAGAAACTGCTTAGTGTTCTGTGAATTCATCTCACAGAGTTACATCTGTATTTCGTGGATCTCTTTGCTAGCCTTATTTCTGTGGAATCTGAGAACACATATTTCGGATCCCTTTGAAGACTATAGGGCCAAAGGAAATATCCTGCGATAACAAAGAGAAAGATCCTTTCTGAGAAACTTCTTTGTGTTCTGTGAAATCATCTCACAGAGTTACAGCTTTCCCCTCAAGAAGCCTTTCGCTAAGACAGTTCTTGTGGAAAAGGCAAAGTGATATTTGGAAGCCCATAGAGGGCTATGGTGAAAAAGGAAATATCCTCAGATGAAATCTGGAAAGAAGCTTTCTGAGAAACTGCTTAGTTTCTGTTAATTCATCTCACACAGTTACATCTGTATTTCGTGGATCTCTTTGCTAGCCTTATTTCTGTGGAATCTGAGAACAGATATTTCGGATCCCTTTGAAGACTATAGGGCCAAAGGAAATATCCTGCGATAACAAAGAGAAAGAAGCTTTCTGAGAAACTTCTTTCGGTTCTGTGAAATCATCTCACAGAGTTACAGCTTTCCCCTCAAGAAGCCTTTCGCTAAGACAGTTCTTGTGGAATTGGCAAAGTGATATTTGGAAGCCCATAGAGGGCTATGGTGAAAAAGGAAATATCCCCAGATGAAATCTGGAAAGAAGCTTTCTGAGAAACTGCTTAGCGTTCTGTTAATTCATCTCACAGAGTTACATCTGTATTTCGTGGATCTCTTTGCTAGCCTTATTTCTGTGGAATCTGAGAACAGATATTTCCGATCCCTTTGAAGACTATAGGGCCAAAGGAAATATCCTGCGATAACAAAGAGAAAGAAGCTTTCTGAGAAACTTCTTTGTGTTCTGTGAAATCATCTCACAGAGTTACAGCTTTCCCCTCAAGAAGCCTTTCGCTAAGACAGTTCTTGTGGAATTGGCAAAGTGATATTTGAAAGCCCCTAGAGGGCTATGGTGAAAAAGGAAATATCCTCAGATGAAATCTGGAAAGAAGCTTTCTGAGAAACTGCTCTGTGATGTGTGACTTCTACTCACAGAGTTATATCTGTATTTCGTGAATCTCTTTGCTAGCCTTATTTCTGTGGAATCTGAGAACAGATATTTCGGATCCCTTTGAAGACTATAGGGCCAAAGGAAATATCCTGCGATAACAAAGAGAAAGAAGCTTTCTGAGAAACTTCTTTCTGTTCTGTGAAATCATCTCACAGAGTTACAGCTTTCCACTCAAGAAGCCTTTCGCTAAGACAGTTCTTGTGGAATTGGCAAAGTGATATTTGGAAGCCCATAGAGGGCTATGGTGAAAAAGGAAATATCCTCAGATGAAATCTGGAAAGAAGCTTTCTGAGAAACTGCTTAGTGTTCTGTGAATTCATCTCACAGAGTTACATCTGTATTTCGTGCATCTCTTTGCTAGCCTTATTTCTGTGGAATCTGAGAACAGATATTTCGGATCCCTTTGAAGACTATAGGGCCAAAGGAAATATCCTCCGATAACAAAGAGAAAGAAGCTTTCTGAGAAACTTCTTTCTGTTCTGTGAAATCATCTCACAGAGTTACAGCTTTCCCCTCAAGAAGCCTTTCGCTAAGACAGTTCTTGTGGAATTGGCAAAGTGATATTTGGAAGCCCATAGAGGGCTATGGTGAAAAAGGAAATATCCTCAGATGAAATCTGGAAAGAAGCTTTCTGAGAAACTGCTTAGTGTTCTGTGAATTCATCTCACAGAGTTACATCTGTATTTCGTGGATCTCTTTGCTAGCCTTATTTCTGTGGAATCTGAGAACAGATATTTCGGATCCCTTTGAAGAGTATAGGGCCAAAGGAAATATCCTCCGATAACAAAGAGAAAGAAGCTTTCTGAGAATCTTCTTTGTGTTCTGTGAAATCATCTCACAGAGTTACAGCTTTCCCCTCAAGAAGCCTTTCCGTAAGACAGATCTTGTGAAATTGGCAAAGAGATATTTGGAAGCCCATAGAGGGCTATGGTGAAAAAGGAAATATCCTCAGATGAAATCTGGAAAGAAGCTTTCTGAGAAACTGCTTGGTGTTCTGTGAATTCATCTCACAGAGTTACATGTGTATTTCGTGGATCTCTTTGCTAGCCTTATTTCTGTGGAATCTGAGAACAGATATTTCGGATCCCTAAGAAGACTATAGGGCCAAAGGAAATAAACTCCGATAACAAAGAGAAAGAAGCTTTCTGAGAAACTTCTTTGTGTTCTGTGAAATCATCTCACAGAGTTACAGCTTTCCCCTCAAGAAGCCTTTTGCTAAGACAGTTCTTGTGGAATTGGCAAAGTGATATTTGGAAGCCCATAGAGGGCTATGGTGAAAAAGGAAATATCCTCAGATGAAATCTGGAAAGAAGCTTTCTGAGAAACTGCTTAGTGTTCTGTGAATTCATCTCACAGAGTTACATCTGTATTTCGTTGATCTCTTTGCTAGCCTTATTTCTGTGGAATCTGAAAACAGATATTTCGGATCCCTTTGAAGACTATAGGGCCAAAGGAAATATCCTGCGATAACAAAGAGAAAGAAGCTTTCTGAGAAACTTCTTTCTGTTCTGTGAAATCATCTCACAGAGTTACAGCTTTCCCCTCAAGAAGCCTTTTGCTAAGACAGTTCTTGTGGAATTGGCAAAGTGATATTTGGAAGCCCATAGAGGGCTATGGTGAAAAAGGAAATATCCTCAGATGAAATCTGGAAAGAAGCTTTCTGAGAAACTGCTTAGTGTTCTGTTAATTCATCTCACAGAGTTACATCTGAATTTCGTGGATCTCTTTGCTAGCCGTCTTTCTGTGTAATCTGAGAACACATATTTCGGATCCCTTTGAAGACTATAGGGCCAAAGGAAATATCCTCCGATAACAAAGAGAAAGAAGCTTTCTGAGAAACTTCTTTGTGTTCTGTGAAATCATCTCACAGAGTTACAGCTTTCCCCTCAAGAAGCCTTTCGCTACGACAGTTCTTGTGTAATTGGCAAAGAGATATTTGGAAGCCCATAGAGGGCTATGGTGAAAAAGGAAATATCCTCAGATGAAATCTGGAAAGAAGCTTTCTGAGAAACTGCTTAGTGTTCTATTAATTCATCTCACAGAGTTACATCTGTATTTCGTGGATCTCTTTGCTAGCCTTATTTCTGTGGAATCTGAGAACAAATATTTCGGATCCCTTTGAAGACTATAGGGCCAAAGGAAATATCCTGCGATAACAAAGAGAAAGAACGTTGCTGAGAAACTTCTTTGTCTTCTGTGAAATCATCTCACAGAGTTACAGCTTTCCCCTCAAGAAGCCTTTCGCTAAGACAGTTCTTGTGGAAAAGGCAAAGTGATATTTGGAAGCCCATAGAGGGCTATGGTGAAAAAGCAAATATCCTCAGATGAAATCTGGAAAGAAGCTTTCTGAGAAACTGCTTAGTGTTCTGTTAATTCATCTCACACAGTTACATCTGTATTTCGTGGATCTCTTTGCTAGCCTTATTTCTGTGGAATCTGGGAACAGATATTTCGGATCCCTTTGAAGACTATAGGGCCAAAGGAAATATCCTGCGATAACAAAGAGAAAGAAGCTTTCTGAGAAACTTCTTTCTGTTCTGTGAAATCATCTCACAGAGTTACAGCTTTCCCCTCAAGAAGCCTTTCGCTAAGACAGTTCTTGTGGAATTGGCAAAGTGATATTTGGAAGCCCATAGAGGGCTATGGTGAAAAAGGAAATATCCCCAGATGAAATCTGGAAAGAAGCTTTCTGAGAAACTGCTTAGCGTTCTGTTAATTCATCTCACAGAGTTACATCTGTATTTCGTGGATCTCTTTGCTAGCCTTATTTCTGTGGAATCTGAGAACAGATATTTCCGATCCCTTTGAAGACTATAGGGCCAAAGGAAATATCCTGCGATAACAAAGAGAAAGAAGCTTTCTGAGAAACTTCTTTGTGTTCTGTGAAATCATCTCACAGAGTTACAGCTTTCCCCTCAAGAAGCCTTTCGCTAAGACAGTTCTTGTGGAATTGGCAAAGTGATATTTGAAAGCCCCTAGAGGGCTATGGTGAAAAAGGAAATATCCTCAGATGAAATCTGGAAAGAAGCTTTCTGAGAAACTGCTCTGTGATGTGTGACTTCTACTCACAGAGTTATATCTGTATTTCGTGAATCTCTTTGCTAGCCTTATTTCTGTGGAATCTGAGAACAGATATTTCGGATCCCTTTGAAGACTATAGGGCCAAAGGAAATATCCTGCGATAACAAAGAGAAAGAAGCTTTCTGAGAAACTTCTTTCTGTTCTGTGAAATCATCTCACAGAGTTACAGCTTTCCACTCAAGAAGCCTTTCGCTAAGACAGTTCTTGTGGAATTGGCAAAGTGATATTTGGAAGCCCATAGAGGGCTATGGTGAAAAAGGAAATATCCTCAGATGAAATCTGGAAAGAAGCTTTCTGAGAAACTGCTTAGTGTTCTGTGAATTCATCTCACAGAGTTACATCTGTATTTCGTGCATCTCTTTGCTAGCCTTATTTCTGTGGAATCTGAGAACAGATATTTCGGATCCCTTTGAAGACTATAGGGCCAAAGGAAATATCCTCCGATAACAAAGAGAAAGAAGCTTTCTGAGAAACTTCTTTCTGTTCTCTGAAATCATCTCACAGAGTTACAGCTTTCCCCTCAAGAAGCCTTTCGCTAAGACAGTTCTTGTGGAATTGGCAAAGTGATATTTGGAAGCCCATAGAGGGCTATGGTGAAAAAGGAAATATCCTCAGATGAAATCTGGAAAGAAGCTTTCTGAGAACCTGCTTAGTGTTCTGTGAATTCATCTCACAGAGTTACATCTGTATTTCGTGGATCTCTTTGCTAGCCTTATTTCTGTGGAATCTGAGAACAGATATTTCGGATCCCTTTGAAGAGTATAGGGCCAAAGGAAATATCCTGCGATAACAAAGAGAAAGAAGCTTTCTGAGAATCTTCTTTGTGTTCTGTGAAATCATCTCACAGAGTTACAGCTTTCCCCTCAAGAAGCCTTTCCGTAAGACAGTTCTTGTGAAATTGGCAAAGAGATATTTGGAAGCCCATAGAGGGCTATGGTGAAAAAGGAAATATCCTCAGATGAAATCTGGAAAGAAGCTTTCTGAGAAACTGCTTGGTGTTCTGTGAATTCATCTCACAGAGTTACATGTGTATTTCGTGGATCTCTTTGCTAGCCTTATTTCTGTGGAATCTGAGAACAGATATTTCGGATCCCTAAGAAGACTATAGGGCCAAAGGAAATAAACTCCGATAACAAAGAGAAAGAAGCTTTCTGAGAAACTTCTTTGTGTTCTGTGAAATCATCTCACAGAGTTACAGCTTTCCCCTCAAGAAGCCTTTTGCTAAGACAGTTCTTGTGGAATTGGCAAAGTGATATTTGGAAGCCCATAGAGGGCTATGGTGAAAAAGGAAATATCCTCAGATGAAATCTGGAAAGAAGCTTTCTGAGAAACTGCTTAGTGTTCTGTTAATTCATCTCACAGAGTTACATCTGAATTTCGTGGATCTCTTTGCTAGCCGTCTTTCTGTGTAATCTGAGAACACATATTTCGGATCCCTTTGAAGACTATAGGGCCAAAGGAAATATCCTCCGATAACAAAGAGAAAGAAGCTTTCTGAGAAACTTCTTTGTGTTCAGTGAAATCATCTCACAGAGTTACAGCTTTCCCCTCAAGAAGCCTTTCGCTAGGACAGTTCTTGTGTAATTGGCAAAGAGATATTTGGAAGCCCATAGAGGGCTATGGTGAAAAAGGAAATATCCTCAGATGAAATCTGGAAAGAAGCTTTCTGAGAAACTGCTTAGTGTTCTGTTAATTCATCTCACAGAGTTACATCTGTATTTCGTGGATCTCTTTGCTAGCCTTATTTCTGTGGAATCTGAGAACAAATATTTCGGATCCCTTTGAAGACTATAGGGCCAAAGGAAATATCCTGCGATAACAAAGAGAAAGATCCTTTGTGAGAAACTTCTTTGTGTTCTGTGAAATCATCTCACAGAGTTACAGCTTTCCCCTCAAGAAGCCTTTCGCTAAGACAGTTCTTGTGGAAATGGCAAAGTGATATTTGGAAGCCCATAGAGGGCTATGGTGAAAAAGGAAATATCCTCAGATGAAATCTGCAAAGAAGCTTTCTGAGAAACTGCTTAGTGTTCTGTGAATTCATCTCACAGAGTTACATCTGTATTTCGTGGATCTCTTTGCTAGCCTTATTTCTGTGGAATCTGAGAACAAATATTTCGGATCCCTTTGAAGACTATAGGGCCAAAGGAAATATCCTGCGATAACAAAGAGAAAGATCCTTTCTGAGAAACTTCTTTCTGTTCTGTGAAATCATCTCACAGAGTTACAGCTTTCCCCTCAAGAAGCCTTTCGCTAAGACAGTTCTTGTGGAAAAGGCAAAGTGATATTTGGAAGCCCATAGAGGGCTATGGTGAAAAAGGAAATATCCTCAGATGAAATCTGGAAAGAAGCTTTCTGAGAAACTGCTTAGTGTTCTGTTAATTCATCTCACACAGTTACATCTGTATTTCGTGGATCTCTTTGCTAGCCTTATTTCTGTGGAATCTGGGAACAGATATTTCGGATCCCTTTGAAGACTATAGGGCCAAAGGAAATATCCTGCGATAACAAAGAGAAAGAAGCTTTCTGAGAAACTTCTTTCTGTTCTGTGAAATCATCTCACAGAGTTACAGCTTTCCCCTCAAGAAGCCTTTCGCTAAGACAGTTCTTGTGGAATTGGCAAAGTGATATTTGGAAGCCCATAGAGGGCTATGGTGAAAAAGGAAATATCCCCAGATGAAATCAGGAAAGAAGCTTTCTGAGAAACTGCTTAGCGTTCTGTTAATTCATCTCACAGAGTTACATCTGTATTTCGTGGATCTCTTTGCTAGCCTTATTTCTGTGGAATCTGAGAACAGATATTTCCGATCCCTTTGAAGACTATAGGGCCAAAGGAAATATCCAGCGATAACAAAGAGAAAGAAGCTTTCTGAGAAACTTCTTTGTGTTCTGTGAAATCATCTCACAGAGTTACAGCTTTCCCCTCAAGAAGCCTTTCGCTAAGACAGTTCTTGTGGAATTGGCAAAGTGATATTTGGAAGCCCGTAGAGGGCTATGGTGAAAAAGGAAATATCCTCAGATGAAATCTGGAAAGAAGCTTTCTGAGAAACTGCTCTGTGATGTGTGACTTCTACTCACAGAGTTATATCTGTATTTCGAGAATCTCTTTGCTAGCCTTATTTCTGTGGAATCTGAGAACAGATATTTCGGATCCCTTTGAAGACTATAGGGCCAAAGGAAATATCCTGCGATAACAAAGAGAAAGAAGCTTTCTGAGAAACTTCTTTCTGTTCTGTGAAATCATCTCACAGAGTTACAGCTTTCCCCTCAAGAAGCCTTTCGCTAAGACAGTTCTTGTGGAATTGGCAAAGTGATATTTGGAAGCCCATAGAGGGCTATGGTGAAAAAGGAAATATCCTCAGATGAAATCTGGAAAGAAGCTTTCTGAGAAACTGCTTAGTGTTCTGTGAATTCATCTCACAGAGTTACATCTGTATTTCGTGGATCTCTTTGCTAGCCTTATTTCTGTGGAATCTGAGAACAGATATTTCGGATCGCTTTGAAGAGTATAGGGCCAAAGGAAATATCCTCCGATAACAAAGAGAAAGAAGCTTTCTGAGAAACTTCTTTGTGTTCTGTGAAATCATCTCACAGAGTTACAGCTTTCCCCTCAAGAAGCCTTTCCGTAAGACAGTTCTTGTGAAATTGGCAAAGAGATATTTGGAAGCCCATAGAGGGCTATGGTGAAAAAGGAAATATCCTCAGATGAAATCTGGAAAGAAGCTTTCTGAGAATCTGCTTAGTGTTCTGTGAATTCATCTCACATAGTTACATGTGTATTTCGTGGATCTCTTTGCTAGCCTTATTTCTGTGGAATCTGAGAAAAGATATTTCGGATCCCTACGACGACTATAGGGCCAAAGGAAACATCCTCCGATAACAAAGAGAAAGAAGCTTTCTGAGAAACTTCTTTGTGTTCTGTGAAATCCTCTCACAGAGTTACAGCTTTCCCCTCAAGAAGCCTTGCGCTAAGACAGTTCTTGTGGAATTGGCAAAGTGATATTTGAAAGCCCATAGAGGGCTATGGTGAAAAAGGAAATATCCTCAGATGAAATCTGGAAAGAAGCTTTCTGAGAAACTGCTTAGTGTTCTGTGAATTCATCTCACAGAGTTACATCTGTATTTCGTTGATCTCTTTGCTAGCCTTATTTCTGTGGAATCTGAAAACAGATATTTCGGATCCCTTTGAAGACTATAGGGCCAAAGGAAATATCCTGCGATAACAAAGAGAAAGAAGCTTTCTGAGAAACTTCTTTCTGTTCTGTGAAATCATCTCACAGAGTTACAGCTTTCCCCTCAAGAAGCCTTTCGCTAAGACAGTTCTTGTGGAATTGGCAAAGTGATATTTGGAAGCCCATAGAGGGCTATGGTGAAAAAGGAAATATCCTCAGATGAAATCTGGAAAGAAGCTTTCTGAGAAACTGCTTAGTGTTCTGTGAATTCATCTCACAGAGTTACATGTGTATTTCGTGGATCTCTTTGCTAGCCTTATTTCTGTGGAATCTGAGAACAGATATTTCGGATCCCTTTGAAGAGTATAGGGCCAAAGGAAATATCCTCCGATAACAAAGAGAAAGAAGCTTTCTGAGAATCTTCTTTGTGTTCTGTGAAATCATCTCACAGAGTTACAGCTTTCCCCTCAAGAAGCCTTTCCGTAAGACAGATCTTGTGAAATTGGCAAAGAGATATTTGGAAGCCCATAGAGGGCTATGGTGAAAAAGGAAATATCCTCAGATGAAATCTGGAAAGAAGCTTTCTGAGAAACTGCTTGGTGTTCTGTGAATTCATCTCACAGAGTTACATGTGTATTTCGTGGATCTCTTTGCTAGCCTTATTTCTGTGGAATCTGAGAACAGATATTTCGGATCCCTAAGAAGACTATAGGGCCAAAGGAAATAAACTCCGATAACAAAGAGAAAGAAGCTTTCTGAGAAACTTCTTTGTGTTCTGTGAAATCATCTCACAGAGTTACAGCTTTCCCCTCAAGAAGCCTTTTGCTTAGACAGTTCTTGTGGAATTGGCAAAGTGATATTTGGAAGCCCATAGAGGGCTATGGTGAAAAAGGAAATATCCTCAGATGAAATCTGGAAAGAAGCTTTCTGAGAAACTGCTTAGTGTTCTGTGAATTCATCTCACAGAGTTACATCTGTATTTCGTTGATCTCTTTGCTAGCCTTATTTCTGTGGAATCTGAAAACAGATATTTCGGATCCCTTTGAAGACTATAGGGCCAAAGGAAATATCCTGCGATAACAAAGAGAAAGAAGCTTTCTGAGAAACTTCTTTCTGTTCTGTGAAATCATCTCACAGAGTTACAGCTTTCCCCTCAAGAAGCCTTTTGCTAAGACAGTTCTTGTGGAATTGGCAAAGTGATATTTGGAAGCCCATAGAGGGCTATGGTGAAAAAGGAAATATCCTCAGATGAAATCTGGAAAGAAGCTTTCTGAGAAACTGCTTAGTGTTCTGTTAATTCATCTCACAGAGTTACATCTGAATTTCGTGGATCTCTTTGCTAGCCGTCTTTCTGTGTAATCTGAGAACACATATTTCGGATCCCTTTGAAGACTATAGGGCCAAAGGAAATATCCTCCGATAACAAAGAGAAAGAAGCTTTCTGAGAAACTTCTTTTTGTTCTGTGAAATCATCTCACAGAGTTACAGCTTTCCCCTCAAGAAGCCTTTCGCTACGACAGTTCTTGTGTAATTGGCAAAGAGATATTTGGAAGCCCATAGAGGGCTATGGTGAAAAAGGAAATATCCTCAGATGAAATCTGGAAAGAAGCTTTCTGAGAAACTGCTTAGTGTTCTGTTAATTCATCTCACAGAGTTACATCTGTATTTCGTGGATCTCTTTGCTAGCCTTATTTCTGTGGAATCTGAGAACAAATATTTCGGATCCCTTTGAAGACTATAGGGCCAAAGGAAATATCCTGCGATAACAAAGAGAAAGAACGTTGCTGAGAAACTTCTTTGTGTTCTGTGAAATCATCTCACAGAGTTACAGCTTTCCCCTCAAGAAGCCTTTCGCTAAGACAGTTCTTGTGGAAAAGGCAAAGTGATATTTGGAAGCCCATAGAGGGCTATGGTGAAAAAGCAAATATCCTCAGATGAAATCTGGAAAGAAGCTTTCTGAGAAACTGCTTAGTGTTCTGTTAATTCATCTCACACAGTTACATCTGTATTTCGTGGATCTCTTTGCTAGCCTTATTTCTGTGGAATCTGGGAACAGATATTTCGGATCCCTTTGAAGACTATAGGGCCAAAGGAAATATCCTGCGATAACAAAGAGAAAGAAGCTTTCTGAGAAACTTCTTTCTGTTCTGTGAAATCATCTCACAGAGTTACAGCTTTCCCCTCAAGAAGCCTTTCGCTAAGACAGTTCTTGTGGAATTGGCAAAGTGATATTTGGAAGCCCATAGAGGGCTATGGTGAAAAAGGAAATATCCCCAGATGAAATCTGGAAAGAAGCTTTCTGAGAAACTGCTTAGCGTTCTGTTAATTCATCTCACAGAGTTACATCTGTATTTCGTGGATCTCTTTGCTAGCCTTATTTCTGTGGAATCTGAGAACAGATATTTCCGATCCCTTTGAAGACTATAGGGCCAAAGGAAATATCCTGCGATAACAAAGAGAAAGAAGCTTTCTGAGAAACTTCTTTGTGTTCTGTGAAATCATCTCACAGAGTTACAGCTTTCCCCTCAAGAAGCCTTTCGCTAAGACAGTTCTTGTGGAATTGGCAAAGTGATATTTGAAAGCCCCTAGAGGGCTATGGTGAAAAAGGAAATATCCTCAGATGAAATCTGGAAAGAAGCTTTCTGAGAAACTGCTCTGTGATGTGTGACTTCTACTCACAGAGTTATATCTGTATTTCGTGAATCTCTTTGCTAGCCTTATTTCTGTGGAATCTGAGAACAGATATTTCGGATCCCTTTGAAGACTATAGGGCCAAAGGAAATATCCTGCGATAACAAAGAGAAAGAAGCTTTCTGAGAAACTTCTTTCTGTTCTGTGAAATCATCTCACAGAGTTACAGCTTTCCACTCAAGAAGCCTTTCGCTAAGACAGTTCTTGTGGAATTGGCAAAGTGATATTTGGAAGCCCATAGAGGGCTATGGTGAAAAAGGAAATATCCTCAGATGAAATCTGGAAAGAAGCTTTCTGAGAAACTGCTTAGTGTTCTGTGAATTCATCTCACAGAGTTTCATCTGTATTTCGTGCATCTCTTTGCTAGCCTTATTTCTGTGGAATCTGAGAACAGATATTTCGGATCCCTTTGAAGACTATAGGGCCAAAGGAAATATCCTCCGATAACAAAGAGAAAGAAGCTTTCTGAGAAACTTCTTTCTGTTCTGTGAAATCATCTCACAGAGTTACAGCTTTCCCCTCAAGAAGCCTTTCGCTAAGACAGTTCTTGTGGAATTGGCAAAGTGATATTTGGAAGCCCATAGAGGGCTATGGTGAAAAAGGAAATATCCTCAGATGAAATCTGGAAAGAAGCTTTCTGAGAACCTGCTTAGTGTTCTGTGAATTCATCTCACAGAGTTACATCTGTATTTCGTGGATCTCTTTGCTAGCCTTATTTCTGTGGAATCTGAGAACAGATATTTCGGATCCCTTTGAAGAGTATAGGGCCAAAGGAAATATCCTCCGATAACAAAGAGAAAGAAGCTTTCTGAGAATCTTCTTTGTGTTCTGTGAAATCATCTCACAGAGTTACAGCTTTCCCCTCAAGAAGCCTTTCCGTAAGACAGTTCTTGTGAAATTGGCAAAGAGATATTTGGAAGCCCATAGAGGGCTATGGTGAAAAAGGAAATATCCTCAGATGAAATCTGGAAAGAAGCTTTCTGAGAAACTGCTTGGTGTTCTGTGAATTCATCTCACAGAGTTACATGTGTATTTCGTGGATCTCTTTGCTAGCCTTATTTCTGTGGAATCTGAGAACAGATATTTCGGATCCCTAAGAAGACTATAGGGCCAAAGGAAATAAACTCCGATAACAAAGAGAAAGAAGCTTTCTGAGAAACTTCTTTGTGTTCTGTGAAATCATCTCACAGAGTTACAGCTTTCCCCTCAAGAAGCCTTTTGCTAAGACAGTTCTTGTGGAATTGGCAAAGTGATATTTGGAAGCCCATAGAGGGCTATGGTGAAAAAGGAAATATCCTCAGATGAAATCTGGAAAGAAGCTTTCTGAGAAACTGCTTAGTGTTCTGTGAATTCATCTCACAGAGTTACATCTGTATTTCGTTGATCTCTTTGCTAGCCTTATTTCTGTGGAATCTGAAAACAGATATTTCGGATCCCTTTGAAGACTATAGGGCCAAAGGAAATATCCTGCGATAACAAAGAGAAAGAAGCTTTCTGAGAAACTTCTTTCTGTTCTGTGAAATCATCTCACAGAGTTACAGCTTTCCCCTCAAGAAGCCTTTTGCTAAGACAGTTCTTGTGGAATTGGCAAAGTGATATTTGGAAGCCCATAGAGGGCTATGGTGAAAAAGGAAATATCCTCAGATGAAATCTGGAAAGAAGCTTTCTGAGAAACTGCTTAGTGTTCTGTTAATTCATCTCACAGAGTTACATCTGAATTTCGTGGATCTCTTTGCTAGCCGTCTTTCTGTGTAATCTGAGAACACATATTTCGGATCCCTTTGAAGACTATAGGGCCAAAGGAAATATCCTCCGATAACAAAGAGAAAGAAGCTTTCTGAGAAACTTCTTTGTGTTCAGTGAAATCATCTCACAGAGTTACAGCTTTCCCCTCAAGAAGCCTTTCGCTAGGACAGTTCTTGTGTAATTGGCAAAGAGATATTTGGAAGCCCATAGAGGGCTATGGTGAAAAAGGAAATATCCTCAGATGAAATCTGGAAAGAAGCTTTCTGAGAAACTGCTTAGTGTTCTGTTAATTCATCTCACAGAGTTACATCTGTATTTCGTGGATCTCTTTGCTAGCCTTATTTCTGTGGAATCTGAGAACAAATATTTCGGATCCCTTTGAAGACTATAGGGCCAAAGGAAATATCCTGCGATAACAAAGAGAAAGATCCTTTGTGAGAAACTTCTTTGTGTTCTGTGAAATCATCTCACAGAGTTACAGCTTTCCCCTCAAGAAGCCTTTCGCTAAGACAGTTCTTGTGGAAATGGCAAAGTGATATTTGGAAGCCCATAGAGGGCTATGGTGAAAAAGGAAATATCCTCAGATGAAATCTGCAAAGAAGCTTTCTGAGAAACTGCTTAGTGTTCTGTGAATTCATCTCACACAGTTACATCTGTATTTCGTGGATCTCTTTGCTAGCCTTATTTCTGTGGAATCTGGGAACAGATATTTCGGATCCCTTTGAAGACTATAGGGCCAAAGGAAATATCCTGCGATAACAAAGAGAAAGAAGCTTTCTGAGAAACTTCTTTCTGTTCTGTGAAATCATCTCACAGAGTTACAGCTTTCCCCTCAAGAAGCCTTTCGCTAAGACAGTTCTTGTGGAATTGGCAAAGTGATATTTGGAAGCCCATAGAGGGCTATGGTGAAAAAGGAAATATCCCCAGATGAAATCAGGAAAGAAGCTTTCTGAGAAACTGCTTAGCGTTCTGTTAATTCATCTCACAGAGTTACATCTGTATTTCGTGGATCTCTTTGCTAGCCTTATTTCTGTGGAATCTGAGAACAGATATTTCCGATCCCTTTGAAGACTATAGGGCCAAAGGAAATATCCAGCGATAACAAAGAGAAAGAAGCTTTCTGAGAAACTTCTTTGTGTTCTGTGAAATCATCTCACAGAGTTACAGCTTTCCCCTCAAGAAGCCTTTCGCTAAGACAGTTCTTGTGGAATTGGCAAAGTGATATTTGGAAGCCCCTAGAGGGCTATGGTGAAAAAGGAAATATCCTCAGATGAAATCTGGAAAGAAGCTTTCTGAGAAACTGCTCTGTGATGTGTGACTTCTACTCACAGAGTTATATCTGTATTTCGAGAATCTCTTTGCTAGCCTTATTTCTGTGGAATCTGAGAACAGATATTTCGGATCCCTTTGAAGACTATAGGGCCAAAGGAAATATCCTGCGATAACAAAGAGAAAGAAGCTTTCTGAGAAACTTCTTTCTGTTCTGTGAAATCATCTCACAGAGTTACAGCTTTCCCCTCAAGAAGCCTTTCGCTAAGACAGTTCTTGTGGAATTGGCAAAGTGATATTTGGAAGCCCATAGAGGGCTATGGTGAAAAAGGAAATATCCTCAGATGAAATCTGGAAAGAAGCTTTCTGAGAAACTGCTTAGTGTTCTGTGAATTCATCTCACAGAGTTACATCTGTATTTCGTGGATCTCTTTGCTAGCCTTATTTCTGTGGAATCTGAGAACAGATATTTCGGATCGCTTTGAAGAGTATAGGGCCAAAGGAAATATCCTCCGATAACAAAGAGAAAGAAGCTTTCTGAGAAACTTCTTTGTGTTCTGTGAAATCATCTCACAGAGTTACAGCTTTCCCCTCAAGAAGCCTTTCCGTAAGACAGTTCTTGTGAAATTGGCAAAGAGATATTTGGAAGCCCATAGAGGGCTATGGTGAAAAAGGAAATATCCTCAGATGAAATCTGGAAAGAAGCTTTCTGAGAATCTGCTTAGTGTTCTGTGAATTCATCTCACATAGTTACATGTGTATTTCGTGGATCTCTTTGCTAGCCTTATTTCTGTGGAATCTGAGAAAAGATATTTCGGATCCCTACGACGACTATAGGGCCAAAGGAAACATCCTCCGATAACAAAGAGAAAGAAGCTTTCTGAGAAACTTCTTTGTGTTCTGTGAAATCCTCTCACAGAGTTACAGCTTTCCCCTCAAGAAGCCTTGCGCTAAGACAGTTCTTGTGGAATTGGCAAAGTGATATTTGAAAGCCCATAGAGGGCTATGGTGAAAAAGGAAATATCCTCAGATGAAATCTGGAAAGAAGCTTTCTGAGAAACTGCTTAGTGTTCTGTGAATTCATCTCACAGAGTTACATCTGTATTTCGTTGATCTCTTTGCTAGCCTTATTTCTGTGGAATCTGAAAACAGATATTTCGGATCCCTTTGAAGACTATAGGGCCAAAGGAAATATCCTGCGATAACAAAGAGAAAGATCCTTTGTGAGAAACTTCTTTCTGTTCTGTGAAATCATCTCACAGAGTTACAGCTTTCCCCTCAAGAAGCCTTTCGCTAAGACAGTTCTTGTGGAAATGGCAAAGTGATATTTGGAAGCCCATAGAGGGCTATGGTGAAAAAGGAAATATCCTCAGATGAAATCTGGAAAGAAGCTTTCTGAGAAACTGCTTAGTGTTCTGTGAATTCATCTCACACAGTTACATCTGTATTTCGTGGATCTCTTTGCTAGCCTTATTTCTGTGGAATCTGAGAACAAATATTTCGGATCCCTTTGAAGACTATAGGGCCAAAGGAAATATCCTGCGATAACAAAGAGAAAGATCCTTTGTGAGAAACTTCTTTGTGTTCTGTGAAATCATCTCACAGAGTTACAGCTTTCCCCTCAAGAAGCCTTTCGCTAAGACAGTTCTTGTGGAAATGGCAAAGTGATATTTGGAAGCCCATAGAGGGCTATGGTGAAAAAGGAAATATCCTCAGATGAAATCTGGAAAGAAGCTTTCTGAGAAACTGCTTAGTGTTCTGTGAATTCATCTCACACAGTTACATCTGTATTTCGTGGATCTCTTAGCTGGCCGTCTTTCTGTGTAATCTGAGAACACATATTTCGGATCCCTTTGAAGACTATAGGGCCAAAGGAAATATCCTCCGATAACAAAGAGAAAGAAGCTTTCTGAGAAACTTCTTTGTGTTCAGTGAAATCATCTCACAGAGTTACAGCTTTCCCCTCAAGAAGCCTTTCGCTAGGACAGTTATTGTGTAATTGGCAAAGAGATATTTGGAAGCCCATAGAGGGCTATGGTGAAAAAGGAAATATCCTCAGATGAAATCTGCAAAGAAGCTTTCTGAGAAACTGCTTAGTGTTCTGTGAATTCATCTCACAGAGTTACATCTGTATTTCGTGGATCTCTTTGCTAGCCTTATTTCTGTGGAATCCGAGAACAAATATTTCGGATCCCTTTGAAGACTATAGGGCCAAAGGAAATATCCTGCGATAACAAAGAGAAAGATCCTTTCTGAGAAACTTCTTTGTGTTCTGTGAAATCATCTCACAGAGTTACAGCTTTCCCCTCAAGAAGCCTTTCGCTAACAGTTCTTGTGGAAATGGCAAAGTGATATTTGGAAGCCCATAGAGGGCTATGGTGAAAAAGGAAATATCTTCAGATGAAATCTGGAAAGAAGCTTTCTGAGAAACTGCTTAGTGTTCTGTGAATTCATCTCACAGAGTTACATCTGTATTTCGTGGATCTCTTTGCTAGCCTTATTTCTGTGGAATCTGAGAACAGATATTTCGGATCGCTTTGAAGAGTATAGGGCCAAAGGAAATATCCTCCGATAACAAAGAGAAAGAAGCTTTCTGAGAAACTTCTTTGTGTTCTGTGAAATCATCTCACAGAGTTACAGCTTTCCCCTCAAGAAGCCTTTCCGTAAGACAGTTCTTGTGAAATTGGCAAAGAGATATTTGGAAGCCCATAGAGGGCTATGGTGAAAAAGGAAATATCCTCAGATGAAATCTGGAAAGAAGCTTTCTGAGAATCTGCTTAGTGTTCTGTGAATTCATCTCACATAGTTACATGTGTATTTCGTGGATCTCTTTGCTAGCCTTATTTCTGTGGAATCTGAGAAAAGATATTTCGGATCCCTACGACGACTATAGGGCCAAAGGAAACATCCTCCGATAACAAAGAGAAAGAAGCTTTCTGAGAAACTTCTTTGTGTTCTGTGAAATCCTCTCACAGAGTTACAGCTTTCCCCTCAAGAAGCCTTGCGCTAAGACAGTTCTTGTGGAATTGGCAAAGTGATATTTGAAAGCCCATAGAGGGCTATGGTGAAAAAGGAAATATCCTCAGATGAAATCTGGAAAGAAGCTTTCTGAGAAACTGCTTAGTGTTCTGTGAATTCATCTCACAGAGTTACATCTGTATTTCGTTGATCTCTTTGCTAGCCTTATTTCTGTGGAATCTGAAAACAGATATTTCGGATCCCTTTGAAGACTAAAGGGCCAAAGGAAATATCCTGCGATAACAAAGAGAAAGAAGCTTTCTGAGAAACTTCTTTCTGTTCTGTGAAATCATCTCACAGAGTTACAGCTTTCCCCTCAAGAAGCCTTTCGCTAAGACAGTTCTTGTGGAATTGGCAAAGTGATATTTGGAAGCCCATAGAGGGCTATGGTGAAAAAGGAAATATCCTCAGATGAAATCTGGAAAGAAGCTTTCTGAGAAACTGCTTAGTGTTCTGTGAATTCATCTCACAGAGTTACATCTGTATTTCGTGGACCTCTTAGCTAGCCGTCTTTCTGTGTAATCTGAGAACACATATTTCGGATCCCTTTGAAGACTATAGGGCCAAAGGAAATATCCTCCGATAACAAAGAGAAAGAAGCTTTCTGAGAAACTTCTTTGTGTTCAGTGAAATCATCTCACAGAGTTACAGCTTTCCCCTCAAGAAGCCTTTCGCTAGGACAGTTCTTGTGTAATTGGCAAAGAGATATTTGGAAGCCCATAGAGGGCTATGGTGAAAAAGGAAATATCCTCAGACGAAATCTGGAAAGAAGCTTTCTGAGAAACTGCTTAGTGTTCTGTGAATTCATCTCACAGAGTTACATCTGTATTTCGTGGATCTCTTTGCTAGCCTTATTTCTGTGGAATCTGAGAACAAATATTTCGGATCCCTTTGAAGACTATAGGGCCAAAGGAAATATCCTGCGATAACAAAGAGAAAGATCCTTTGTGAGAAACTTCTTTGTGTTCTGTGAAATCATCTCACAGAGTTACAGCTTTCCCCTCAAGAAGCCTTTCGCTAAGACAGTTCTTGTGGAAATGGCAAAGTGATATTTGGAAGCCCATAGAGGGCTATGGTGAAAAAGGAAATATCCTCAGATGAAATCTGGAAAGAAGCTTTCTGAGAAACTGCTTAGTGTTCTGTGAATTCATCTCACACAGTTACATCTGTATTTCGTGGATCTCTTTGCTAGCCTTATTTCTGTGGAATCTGAGAACAAATATTTCGGATCCCTTTGAAGACTATAGGGCCAAAGGAAATATCCTGCGATAACAAAGAGAAAGATCCTTTGTGAGAAACTTCTTTGTGTTCTGTGAAATCATCTCACAGAGTTACAGCTTTCCCCTCAAGAAGCCTTTCGCTAAGACAGTTCTTGTGGAAATGGCAAAGTGATATTTGGAAGCCCATAGAGGGCTATGGTGAAAAAGGAAATATCCTCAGATGAAATCTGGAAAGAAGCTTTCTGAGAAACTGCTTAGTGTTCTGTGAATTCATCTCACACAGTTACATCTGTATTTCGTGGATCTCTTAGCTGGCCGTCTTTCTGTGTAATCTGAGAACACATATTTCGGATCCCTTTGAAGACTATAGGGCCAAAGGAAATATCCTCCGATAACAAAGAGAAAGAAGCTTTCTGAGAAACTTCTTTGTGTTCAGTGAAATCATCTCACAGAGTTACAGCTTTCCCCTCAAGAAGCCTTTCGCTAGGACAGTTATTGTGTAATTGGCAAAGAGATATTTGGAAGCCCATAGAGGGCTATGGTGAAAAAGGAAATATCCTCAGATGAAATCTGCAAAGAAGCTTTCTGAGAAACTGCTTAGTGTTCTGTGAATTCATCTCACAGAGTTACATCTGTATTTCGTGGATCTCTTTGCTAGCCTTATTTCTGTGGAATCCGAGAACAAATATTTCGGATCCCTTTGAAGACTATAGGGCCAAAGGAAATATCCTGCGATAACAAAGAGAAAGATCCTTTCTGAGAAACTTCTTTGTGTTCTGTGAAATCATCTCACAGAGTTACAGCTTTCCCCTCAAGAAGCCTTTCGCTAACAGTTCTTGTGGAAATGGCAAAGTGATATTTGGAAGCCCATAGAGGGCTATGGTGAAAAAGGAAATATCCTCAGATGAAATCTGGAAAGAAGCTTTCTGAGAAACTGCTTAGTGTTCTGTGAATTCATCTCACACAGTTACATCTGTATTTCGTGGATCTCTTTGCTAGCCTTATTTCTGTGGAATCTGGGAACAGATATTTCGGATCCCTTTGAAGACTATAGGGCCAAAGGAAATATCCTGCGATAAGAAAGAGAAAGAAGCTTTCTGAGAAACTTCTTTCTGTTCTGTGAAATCATCTCACAGAGTTACAGCTTTCCCCTCAAGAAGCCTTTCGCTAAGACAGTTCTTGTGGAATTGGCAAAGTGATATTTGGAAGCCCATAGAGGGCTATGGTGAAAAAGGAAATATCCCCAGATGAAATCTGGAAAGAAGCTTTCTGAGAAACTGCTTAGTGTTCTGTGAATTCATCTCACAGAGTTACATCGGTATTTCGTGGATCTCTTTGCTAGCCTTATTTCTGTGGAATCTGAGAACAGATATTTCGGATCGCTTTGAAGAGTATAGGGCCAAAGGAAATATCCTCCGATAACAAAGAGAAAGAAGCTTTCTGAGAAACTTCTTTGTGTTCTGTGAAATCATCTCACAGAGTTACAGCTTTCCCCTCAAGAAGCCTTTCCGTAAGACAGTTCTTGTGAAATTGGCAAAGAGATATTTGGAAGCCCATAGAGGGCTATGGTGAAAAAGGAAATATCCCCAGATGAAATCTGGAAAGAAGCTTTCTGAGAATCTGCTTAGTGTTCTGTGAATTCATCTCACATAGTTACATGTGTATTTCGTGGATCTCTTTGCTAGCCTTATTTCTGTGGAATCTGAGAAAAGATATTTCGGATCCCTATGACGACTATAGGGCCAAAGGAAACATCCTCCGATAACAAAGAGAAAGAAGCTTTCTGAGAAACTTCTTTGTGTTCTGTGAAATCCTCTCACAGAGTTACAGCTTTCCCCTCAAGAAGCCTTGCGCTAAGACAGTTCTTGTGGAATTGGCAAAGTGATATTTGAAAGCCCATAGAGGGCTATGGTGAAAAAGGAAATATCCTCAGATGAAATCTGGAAAGAAGCTTTCTGAGAAACTGCTTAGTGTTCTGTGAATTCATCTCACAGAGTTACATCTGTATTTCGTTGATCTCTTTGCTAGCCTTATTTCTGTGGAATCTGAAAACAGATATTTCGGATCCCTTTGAAGACTATAGGGCCAAAGGAAATATCCTGCGATAACAAAGAGAAAGATCCTTTGTGAGAAACTTCTTTGTGTTCTGTGAAATCATCTCACAGAGTTACAGCTTTCCCCTCAAGAAGCCTTTCGCTAAGACAGTTCTTGTGGAAATGGCAAAGTGATATTTGGAAGCCCATAGAGGGCTATGGTGAAAAAGGAAATATCCTCAGATGAAATCTGGAAAGAAGCTTTCTGAGAAACTGCTTAGTGTTCTGTGAATTCATCTCACACAGTTACATCTGTATTTCGTGGATCTCTTAGCTAGCCGTCTTTCTGTGTAATCTGAGAACACATATTTCGGATCCCTTTGAAGACTATAGGGCCAAAGGAAATATCCTCCGATAACAAAGAGAAAGAAGCTTTCTGAGAAACTTCTTTGTGTTCAGTGAAATCATCTCACAGAGTTACAGCTTTCCCCTCAAGAAGCCTTTCGCTAGGACAGTTCTTGTGTAATTGGCAAAGAGATATTTGGAAGCCCATAGAGGGCTATGGTGAAAAAGGAAATATCCTCAGATTAAATCTGCAAAGAAGCTTTCTGAGAAACTGCTTAGTGTTCTGTGAATTCATCTCACAGAGTTACATCTGTATTTCGTGGATCTCTTTGCTAGCCTTATTTCTGTGGAATCTGAGAACAAATATTTCGGATCCCTTTGAAGACTATAGGGCCAAAGGAAATATCCTGCGATAACAAAGAGAAAGATCCTTTCAGAGAAACTTCTTTGTGTTCAGTGAAATCATCTCACAGAGTTACAGCTTTCCCCTCAAGAAGCCTTTCGCTAACAGTTCTTGTGGAAATGGCAAAGTGATATTTGGAAGCCCATAGAGGGCTATGGTGAAAAAGGAAATATCCTCAGATGAAATCTGGAAAGAAGCTTTCTGAGAAACTGCTTAGTGTTCTGTGAATTCATCTCACACAGTTACATCTGTATTTCGTGGATCTCTTTAGTAGCCTTATTTCTGTGGAATCTGGGAACAGATATTTCGGATCCCTTTGAAGACTATAAGGCCAAAGGAAATATCCTGCGATAACAAAGAGAAAGAAGCTTTCTGAGAAACTTCTTTCTGTTCTGTGAAATCATCTCACAGAGTTACAGCTTTCCCCTCAAGAAGCCTTTCGCTAAGACAGTTCTTGTGGAATTGGCAAAGTGATATTTGGAAGCCCTTAGAGGGCTATGGTGAAAAAGGAAATATCCCCAGATGAAATCTGGAAAGAAGCTTTCTGAGAAACTGCTTAGTGTTCTGTTAATTCATCTCACAGAGTTACATATGTATTTCGTGGATCTCTTTGCTAGCCTTATTTCTGTGGAATCTGAGAACAGATATTTCGGATCCCTTTGAAGAGTATAGGGCCAAAGGAAATATCCTCCGATAACAAAGAGAAAGAAGCTTTCTGAGAAACTTCTTTGTGTTCTGTGAAATCATCTCACAGAGTTACAGCTTTCCCCTCAAGAAGCCTTGCGCTAAGACAGTTCTTGTGGAATTGGCAAAGTGATATTTGAAAGCCCATAGAGGGCTATGGTGAAAAAGGCAATATCCTCAGATGAAATCTGGAAAGAAGCTTTCTGAGAAACTGCTTAGTGTTCTGTGAATTCATCTCACAGAGTTACATCTGTATTTCGTTGATCTCTTTGCTAGCCTTTTTTCTGTGGAATCTGAAAACAGATATTTCGGATCCCTTTGAGGACTATAGGGCCAAAGGAAATATCCTGCGATAACAAAGAGAAAGAAGCTTTCTGAGAAACTTCTTTCTGTTCTGTGAAATCATCTCACAGAGTTACAGCTTTCCCCTCAAGAAGCCTTTCGCTAAGACAGTTCTTGTGGAACTGGCAAAGTGATATTTGGAAGCCCATAGAGGGCTATGGTGAAAAAGGAAATATCCTCAGATGAAATCTGGAAAGAAGCTTTCTGAGAAACTGCTTAGTGTTCTGTGAATTCATCTCACAGAGTTACATCTGTATTTCGTGGATCTCTTAACTAGCCGTCTTTCTGTGTAATCTGAGAACACATATTTCGGATCCCTTTGAAGACTATAGGGCCAAAGGAAATATCCTCCGATAACAAAGAGAAAGAAGCTTTCTGAGAAACTTCTTTGTGTTCTGTGAAATCATCTCACAGAGTTACAGCTTTCCCCTCAAGAAGCCTTTCGCTAAGACAGTTCTTGTGGAAAAGGCAAAGTGATATTTGGAAGCCCATAGAGGGCTATGGTGAAAAAGGAAATATCCTCAGATGAAATCTGGAAAGAAGCTTTCTGAGAAACTGCTTAGTGTTCTGTTAATTCATCTCACAGAGTTACATCTGTATTTCGTGGATCTCTTTGCTAGCCTTATTTCTGTGGATTCTGGGAACAGATATTTCGGATCCCTTTGAAGACTATAGGGCCAAAGGAAATATCCTGCGATAACAAAGAGAAAGAAGCTTTCTGAGAAACTTCTTTCTGTTCTGTGAAATCATCTCACAGAGTTACAGCTTTCCCCTCAAGAAGCCTTTCGCTAAGACAGTTCTTGTGGAATTGGCAAAGTGATATTTGGAAGCCCATAGAGGGCTATGGTGAAAAAGGAAATATCCCCAGATGAAATCTGGAAAGAAGCTTTCTGAGAAACTGCTTAGTGTTCTGTTAATTCATCTCACAGAGTTACATCTGTATTTCGTGGATCTCTTTGCTAGCCTTATTTCTGTGGAATCTGAGAACAGATATTTCCGATCCCTTTGAAGACTATAGGGCCAAAGGAAATATCCTGCGATAACAAAGAGAAAGAAGCTTTCTGAGAAACTTCTTTGTGTTCTGTGAAATCATCTCACAGAGTTACAGCTTTCCCCTCAAGAAGCCTTTCGCTAAGACAGTTCTTGTGGAATTGGCAAAGTGATATTTGGAAGCCCCTAGAGGGCTATGGTGAAAAAGGAAATATCCTCAGATGAAATCTGGAAAGAAGCTTTCTGAGAAACTGCTTAGTGTTCTGTGAATTCCTCTCACAGAGTTACATCTGTATTTCGTGGATCTCTTTGCTAGCCTTATTTCTGTGGATTCTGGGAACAGATATTTCGGATCCCTTTGAAGACTATAGGGCCAAAGGAAATATCCTGCGATAACAAAGAGAAAGAAGCTTTCTGAGAAACTTCTTTCTGTTCTGTGAAATCATCTCACAGAGTTACAGCTTTCCCCTTAAGAAGCCTTTCGCTAAGACAGTTCTTGTGGAATTGGCAAAGTGATATTTGGAAGCCCCTAGACGACTATGGTGAAAAAGGAAATATCCCCAGATGAAATCTGGAAAGAAGCTTTCTGAGAAACTGCTTAGTGTTCTGTTAATTCATCTCACAGAGTTACATCTGTATTTCGTGGATCTCTTTGCTAGCCTTATTTCTGTGGAATCTGAGAACAGATATTTCCGATCCCTTTGAAGACTATAGGGCCAAAGGAAATATCCTGCAATAACAAAGAGAAAGAAGCTTTCTGAGAAACTTCTTTGTGTTCTGTGAAATCATCTCACAGAGTTACAGCTTTCCCCTCAAGAAGTCTTTCGCTAAGACAGTTCTTGTGGAATTGGCAAAGTGATATTTGGAAGCCCCTAGAGGGCTATGGTGAAAAAGGAAATATCCTCAGATGAAATCTGGAAAGAAGCTTTCTGAGAAACTGCTTAGTGTTCTGTAAATTCATCTCACAGAGTTACATCTGTATTTCGTGGATCTCTTTGCTAGCCTTATTTCTGTGGAATCTGAGAACAGATATTTCGGATCCCTTTGAAGACTATAGGGACAAAGGAAATATCCTGCGATAACAAAGAGAAAGAAGCTTTCTGAGAAACTTCTTTGTGTTCTGTGAAATCATCTCACAGAGTTACAGCTTTCCCCTCAAGAAGCCTTTCGCTAAGACAGTTCTTGTGGAATTGGCAAAGTGATATTTGGAAGCCCATAGAGGGCTATGGTGAAAAAGGAAATATCCTCAGATGAAATCTGGAAAGAAGCTTTCTGAGAAACTGCTTAGTGTTCTGTGAATTCCTCTCACAGAGTTACATCTGTATTTCGTGGATCTCTTTGCCAGCCTTATTTCTGTGGAATCTGAGAACAGATATTTCAGATCCCTTTGAAGACTATAGGGCCAAAGGAAATATCCTGCGATAACAAAGAGAAAGAAGCTTTCTGAGAAACTTCTTTCTGTTCTGTGAAATCATCTCACAGAGTTACAGCTTTCCCCTCAAGAAGCCTTTCGCTAAGACAGTTCTTGTAGAATTGGCAAAGTGATATTTGGAAGCCCATAGAGGGCTATGGTGAAAAAGGAAATATCCTCAGATGAAATCTGGAAAGAAGCTTTCTGAGAAACTGCTTAGTGTTCTGTGAATTCATCTCACAGAGTTACATCTGTATTTCGTGGATCTCTTAACTAGCCGTCTTTCTGTGTAATCTGAGAACACATATTTCGGATCCCTTTGAAGACTATAGGGCCAAAGGAAATATCCTCCGATAACAAAGAGAAAGAAGCTTTCTGAGAAACTTCTTTGTGTTCAGTGAAATCATCTCACAGAGTTACAGCTTTCCCCTCAAGAAGCCTTTCGCTAAGACAGTTCTTGTGGAAAAGGCAAAGTGATATTTGGAAGCCCATAGAGGGCTATGGTGAAAAAGGAAATATCCTCAGATGAAATCTGGAAAGAAGCTTTCTGAGAAACTGCTTAGTGTTCTGTGAATTCCTCTCACAGAGTTACATCTGTATTTCGTGGATCTCTTTGCTAGCCTTATTTCTGTGGATTCTGGGAACAGATATTTCGGATCCCTTTGAAGACTATAGGGCCAAAGGAAATATCCTGCGATAACAAAGAGAAAGAAGCTTTCTGAGAAACTTCTTTCTGTTCTGTGAAATCATCTCACAGAGTTACAGCTTTCCCCTTAAGAAGCCTTTCGCTAAGACAGTTCTTGTGGAATTGGCAAAGTGATATTTGGAAGCCCCTAGACGACTATGGTGAAAAAGGAAATATCCCCAGATGAAATCTGGAAAGAAGCTTTCTGAGAAACTGCTTAGTGTTCTGTTAATTCATCTCACAGAGTTACATCTGTATTTCGTGGATCTCTTTGCTAGCCTTATTTCTGTGGAATCTGAGAACAGATATTTCCGATCCCTTTGAAGACTATAGGGCCAAAGGAAATATCCTGCAATAACAAAGAGAAAGAAGCTTTCTGAGAAACTTCTTTGTGTTCTGTGAAATCATCTCACAGAGTTACAGCTTTCCCCTCAAGAAGTCTTTCGCTAAGACAGTTCTTGTGGAATTGGCAAAGTGATATTTGGAAGCCCCTAGAGGGCTATGGTGAAAAAGGAAATATCCTCAGATGAAATCTGGAAAGAAGCTTTCTGAGAAACTGCTTAGTGTTCTGTAAATTCATCTCACAGAGTTACATCTGTATTTCGTGGATCTCTTTGCTAGCCTTATTTCTGTGGAATCTGAGAACAGATATTTCGGATCCCTTTGAAGACTATAGGGACAAAGGAAATATCCTGCGATAACAAAGAGAAAGAAGCTTTCTGAGAAACTTCTTTGTGTTCTGTGAAATCATCTCACAGAGTTACAGCTTTCCCCTCAAGAAGCCTTTCGCTAAGACAGTTCTTGTGGAATTGGCAAAGTGATATTTGGAAGCCCATAGAGGGCTATGGTGAAAAAGGAAATATCCTCAGATGAAATCTGGAAAGAAGCTTTCTGAGAAACTGCTTAGTGTTCTGTGAATTCCTCTCACAGAGTTACATCTGTATTTCGTGGATCTCTTTGCCAGCCTTATTTCTGTGGAATCTGAGAACAGATATTTCAGATCCCTTTGAAGACTATAGGGCCAAAGGAAATATCCTGCGATAACAAAGAGAAAGAAGCTTTCTGAGAAACTTCTTTCTGTTCTGTGAAATCATCTCACAGAGTTACAGCTTTCCCCTCAAGAAGCCTTTCGCTAAGACAGTTCTTGTGGAATTGGCAAAGTGATATTTGGAAGCCCATAGAGGGCTATGGTGAAAAAGGAAATATCCTCAGATGAAATCTGGAAAGAAGCTTTCTGAGAAACTGCTTAGTGTTCTGTGAATTCATCTCACAGAGTTACATCTGTATTTCGTGGATCTCTTAACTAGCCGTCTTTCTGTGTAATCTGAGAACACATATTTCGGATCCCTTTGAAGACTATAGGGCCAAAGGAAATATCCTCCGATAACAAAGAGAAAGAAGCTTTCTGAGAAACTTCTTTGTGTTCAGTGAAATCATCTCACAGAGTTACAGCTTGCCCCTCAAGAAGCCTTTCGCTAAGACAGTTCTTGTGGAAAAGGCAAAGTGATATTTGGAAGCCCATAGAGGGCTATGGTGAAAAAGGAAATATCCTCAGATGAAATCTGGAAAGAAGCTTTCTGAGAAACTGCTTAGTGTTCTGTTAATTCATCTCACAGAGTTACATCTGTATTTCGTGGATCTCTTTGCTAGCCTTATTTCTGTGGATTCTGGGAACAGATATTTCGGATCCCTTTGAAGACTATAGGGCCAAAGGAAATATCCTGCGATAACAAAGAGAAAGAAGCTTTCTGAGAAACTTCTTTCTGTTCTGTGAAATCATCTCACAGAGTTACAGCTTTCCCCTCAAGAAGCCTTTCGCTAAGACAGTTCTTGTGGAATTGGCAAAGTGATATTTGGAAGCCCATAGAGGGCTATGGTGAAAAAGGAAATATCCCCAGATGAAATCTGGAAAGAAGCTTTCTGAGAAACTGCTTAGTGTTCTGTGAATTCATCTCACAGAGTTACATCTGTATTTCGTGGATCTCTTTGCTAGCCTTATTTCTGTGGAATCTGAGAACAGATATTTCGGATCCCTTTGAAGACTATAGGGCCAAAGGAAATATCCTGCGATAACAAAGAGAAAGAAGCTTTCTGAGAAACTTCTTTGTGTTCTGTGAAATCATCTCACAGAGTTACAGCTTTCCCCTCAAGAAGCCTTTCGCTAAGACAGTTCTTGTGGAATTGGCAAAGTGATATTTGGAAGCCCATAGAGGGCTATGGTGAAAAAGGAAATATCCTCAGATGAAATCTGGAAAGAAGCTTTCTGAGAAACTGCTTAGTGTTCTGTGAATTCCTCTCACAGAGTTACATCTGTATTTCGTGGATCTCTTTGCCAGCCTTATTTCTGTGGAATCTGAGAACAGATATTTCAGATCCCTTTGAAGACTATAGGGCCAAAGGAAATATCCTGCGATAACAAAGAGAAAGAAGCTTTCTGAGAAACTTCTTTCTGTTCTGTGAAATCATCTCACAGAGTTACAGCTTTCCCCGCAAGAAGCCTTTCGCTAAGACAGTTCTTGTGGAATTGGCAAAGTGATATTTGGAAGCCCATAGAGGGCTATGGTGAAAAAGGAAATATCCTCAGATGAAATCTGGAAAGAAGCTTTCTGAGAAACTGCTTAGTGTTCTGTGAATTCATCTCACAGAGTTACATCTGTATTTCGTGGATCTCTGAACTAGCCGTCTCTCTGTGTAATCTGAGAACACATATTTCGGATCCCTTTGAAGACTATAAGGCCAAAGGAAATATCCTCCGATAACAAAGAGAAAGAAGCTTTCTGAGAAACTTCTTTGTGTTCAGTGAAATCATCTCACAGAGTTACAGCTTTCCCCTCAAGAAGCCCTTCGCTAAGACAGTTCTTGTGGAAAAGGCAAAGTGATATTTGGAAGCTCATAGAGGTCTATGGTGAAAAAGGAAATATCCTCAGATGAAATCTGGAAAGAAGCTTTCTGAGAAACTGCTTAGTGTTCTGTTAATTCATCTCACAGAGTTACATCTGTATTTCGTGGATCTCTTTGCTAGCCTTATTTCTGTGGATTCTGGGAACAGATATTTCGGATCCCTTTGAAGACTATAGGGCCAAAGGAAATATCCTGCGATAACAAAGAGAAAGAAGCTTTCTGAGAAACTTCTTTCTGTTCTGTGAAATCATCTCACAGAGTTACAGCTTTCCCCTCAAGAAGCCTTTCGCTAAGACAGTTCTTGTGGAATTGGCAAAGTGATATTTGGAAGCCAATAGAGGGCTATGGTGAAAAAGGAAATATCCCCAGATGAAACCTGGAAAGAAGCTTTCTGAGAAACTGCTTAGTGTTCTGTTAATTCATCTCACAGAGTTACATCTGTATTTCGTGGATCTCTTTGCTAGCCTTATTTCTGTGGAATCTGAGAACAGATATTTCCGATCCCTTTGAAGACTATAGGGCCAAAGGAAATATCCTGCGATAACATAGAGAAAGAAGCTTTCTGAGAAACTTCTTTGTGTTCTGTGAAATCATCTCACAGAGTTACAGCTTTCCCCTCAAGAAGTCTTTCGCTAAGACAGTTCTTGTGGAATTGGCAAAGTGATATTTGGAAGCCCCTAGAGGGCTATGGTGAAAAAGGAAATATCCTCAGATGAAATCTGGAAAGAAGCTTTCTGAGAAACTGCTTAGTGTTCTGTAAATTCATCTCACAGAGTTACATCTGTATTTCGTGGATCTCTTTGCTAGCCTTATTTCTGTGGAATCTGAGAACAGATATTTCGGATCCCTTTGAAGACTACAGGGCCAAAGGAAATATCCTCCGATAACAAAGAGAAAGAAGCTTTCTGAGAAACTTCTTTGTGTTCTGTGAAATCATCTCACAGAGTTACAACTTTCCCCTCAAGAAGCCTTTCGCTAAGACAGTTCTTGTGGAATTGGCAAAGTGATATTTGGAAGCCCATAGAGGGCTATGGTGAAAAAGGAAATATCCTCAGATGAAATCTGGAAAGAAGCTTTCTGAGAAACTGCTTAGTGTTCTGTGAATTCATCTCACAGAGTTATATCTGTATTTCGTGAATCTCTTTGCTAGCCTTATTTCTGTGGAATCTGAGAACAGATATTTCGGATCCCTTTGAAGACTATAGGTCCAAAGGAAATATCCTCCGATAACAAAGAGAAAGAAGCTTTCTGAGAAACTTCTTTCTGTTCTGTGAAATCATCTCACAGAGTTACAGCTTTCCCCTCAAGAAGCCTTTCGCTAAGACAGTTCTTGTGGAATTGGCAAAGTGATATTTGGAAGCCCATACAGGGCTATGGTGAAAAAGGAAATATCCTCAGATGAAATCTGGAAAGAAGCTTTCTGAGAAACTGCTTAGTGTTCTGTGAATTCATCTCACAGAGTTACATCTGTATTTCGTGGATCTCTTTGCTAGCCTTATTTCTGTGGAATCTGAGAACAGATATTTCGGATCCCTTTGAAGACTATAGGGCCAAAGGAAATATCCTCCGATAACAAAGAGAAAGAAGCTTTCTGAGAAACTTCTTTGTGTTCTGTGAAATCATCTCACAGAGTTACAGCTTTCCCCTCAAGAAGCCTTTCGCTAAGACAGTTCTTGTGGAATTGGCAAAGTGATATTTGGAAGCCCATAGAGGGCTATGGTGAAAAAGGAAATATCCTCAGATGAAATCTGGAAAGAAGCTTTCTGAGAAACTGCTTAGTGTTCTGTGAATTCCTCTCACAGAGTTACATCTGTATTTCGTGGATCTCTTTGCCAGCCTTATTTCTGTGGAATCTGAGAACAGATATTTCAGATCCCTTTGAAGACTATAGGGCCAAAGGAAATATCCTCCGATAACAAAGAGAAAGAAGCTTTCTGAGAAACTTCTTTGTGTTCAGTGACATCATCTCACAGAGTTACAGCTTTCCCCTCAAGAAGCCTTTCGCTAGGACAATTCTTGTGTAATTGGCAAAGAGATATTTGGAAGCCCATAGAGGGCTATGGTGAAAAAGGAAATATCCTCAGATGAAATCTGGAAAGAAGCTTTCTGAGAAACTGCTTAGTGTTCTGTGAATTCATCTCACAGAGTTACATCTGTATTTCGTGGATCTCTTTGCTAGCCTTATTTCTGTGGAATCTGAGAACAAATATTTCGGATCCCTTTGAAGACTATAGGGTCAAAGGAAATATCCTGCGATAACAAAGAGAAAGAACCTTTCTGAGAAACTTCTTTGTGTTCTGTGAAATCATCTCACAGAGTTACAGCTTTCCCCTCAAGAAGCCTTTCGCTAAGACAGTTCTTGTGGAAAAGGCAAAGTGATATTTGGAAGCCCATAGAGGGCTATGGTGAAAAAGGAAATATCCTCAGATGAAATCTGGAAAGAAGCTTTCTGAGAAACTGCTTAGTGTTCTGTTAATTCATCTCACAGAGTTACATCTGTATTTCGTGGATCTCTTTGCTAGCCTTATTTCTGTGGAATCTGAGAACAGATATTTCGGATCCCTTTGAAGACTATAGGTCCAAAGGAAATATCCTCCGATAACAAAGAGAAAGAAGCTTTCTGAGAAACTTCTTTGTGTTCTGTGAAATCATCTCACAGAGTTACAGCTTTCCCCTCAAGCAGCCTTTCGCTAAGACAGTTCTTGTGGAATTGGCAAAGTGATATTTGGAAGCCCATACAGGGCTATGGTGAAAAAGGAAATATCCTCAGATGAAATCTGGAAAGAAGCTTTCTGAGAAACTGCTTAGTGTTCTGTGAATTCATCTCACAGAGTTACATCTGTATTTCGTGGATCTCTTTGCTAGCCTTATTTCTGTGGAGTCTGAGAACAGATATTTCGGATCCCTTTGAAGACTATAGGGCCAAAGGAAATATCCTCCGATAACAAAGAGAAAGAAGCTTTCTGAGAAACTTCTTTGTGTTCTGTGAAATCATCTCACAGAGTTACAGCTTTCCCCTCAAGAAGCCTTTCGCTAAGACAGTTCTTGTGGAATTGGCAAAGTGATAATTGGAAGCCCATAGAGGGCTATGGTGAAAAAGGAAATATCCTCAGATGAAATCTGGAAAGAAGCTTTCTGAGAAACTGCTTAGTGTTCTGTGAATTCCTCTCACAGAGTTACATCTGTATTTCGTGGATCTCTTTGCCAGCCTTATTTCTGTGGAATCTGAGAACAGATATTTCAGATCCCTTTGAAGACTATAGGGCCAAAGGAAATATCCTCCGATAACAAAGAGAAAGAAGCTTTCTGAGAAACTTCTTTGTGTTCAGTGAAAACATCTCACAGAGTTACAGCTTTCCCCTCAAGAAGCCTTTCGCTAGGACAGTTCTTGTGGAATTGGCAAAGTGATATTTGGAAGCCCATAGAGGGCTATGGTGAAAAAGGAAATATCCTCAGATGAAATCTGGAAAGAAGCTTTCTGAGAAACTGCTTAGTGTTCTGTGAATTCATCTCACAGAGTTACATCTGTATTTCGTGGATCTCTTTGCTAGCCTTATTTCTGTGGAATCTGAGAACAAATATTTCGGATCCCTTTGAAGACTATAGGGTCAAAGGAAATATCCTGCGATAACAAAGAGAAAGAACCTTTCTGAGAAACTTCTTTGTGTTCTGTGAAATCATCTCACAGAGTTACAGCTTTCCCCTCAAGAAGCCTTTCGCTAAGACAGTTCTTGTGGAAAAGGCAAAGTGATATTTGGAAGCCCATAGAGGGCTATGGTGAAAAAGGAAATATCCTCAGATGAAATCTGGAAAGAAGCTTTCTGAGAAACTGCTTAGTGTTCTGTTAATTCATCTCACAGAGTTACATCTGTATTTCGTGGATCTCTTTGCTAGCCTTATTTCTGTGGAATCTGAGAACAGATATTTCGGATCCCTTTGAAGACTATAGGGCCAAAGGAAATATCCTCCGATAACAAAGAGAAAGAAGCTTTCTGAGAAACTTCTTTCTGTTCTGTGAAATCATCTCACAGAGTTACAGCTTTCCCCTCAAGCAGCCTTTCGCTAAGACAGTTCTTGTGGAATTGGCAAAGTGATATTTGGAAGCCCATACAGGGCTATGGTGAAAAAGGAAATATCCTCAGATGAAATCTGGAAAGAAGCTTTCTGAGAAACTGCTTAGTGTTCTGTGAATTCATCTCACAGAGTTACATCTGTATTTCGTGGATCTCTTTGCTAGCCTTATTTCTGTGGAATCTGAGAACAGATATTTCGGATCCCTTTGAAGACTATAGGGCCAAAGGAAATATCCTCCGATAACAAAGAGAAAGAAGCTTTCTGAGAAACTTCTTTGTGTTCTGTGAAATCATCTCACAGAGTTACAGCTTTCCCCTCAAGAAGCCTTTCGCTAAGACAGTTCTTGTGGAATTGGCAAAGTGATATTTGGAAGCCCATAGAGGGCTATGGTGAAAAAGGAAATATCCTCAGATGAAATCTGGAAAGAAGCTTTCTGAGAAACTGCTTAGTGTTCTGTGAATTCCTCTCACAGAGTTACATCTGTATTTCGTGGATCTCTTTGCCAGCCTTATTTCTGTGGAATCTGAGAACAGATATTTCAGATCCCTTTGAAGACTATAGGGCCAAAGGAAATATCCTCCGATAACAAAGAGAAAGAAGCTTTCTGAGAAACTTCTTTGTGTTCAGTGAAATCATCTCACAGAGTTACAGCTTTCCCCTCAAGAAGCCTTTCGCTAGGACAGTTCTTGTGGAATTGGCAAAGTGATATTTGGAAGCCCATAGAGGGCTACGGTGAAAAAGGAAATATCCCCAGATGAAATCTGGAAAGAAGCTTTCTGAGAAACTGCTTAGTGTTCTGTTAATTCATCTCACAGAGTTACATCTGTATTTCGTGGATCTCTTAACTAGCCGTCTTTCTGTGTAATCTGAGAACACATATTTCGAATCCCTTTGAAGACTATAGGGCCAAAGGAAATATCCTCCGATAACAAAGAGAAAGAAGCTTTCTGAGAAACTTCTTTGTGTTCAGTGAAATCATCTCACAGAGTTACAGCTTTCCCCTCAAGAAGCCTTTCGCTAAGACAGTTCTTGTGGAAAAGGCAAAGTGATATTTGGAAGCCCATAGAGGGCTATGGTGAAAAAGGAAATATCCTCAGATGAAATCTGGAAAGAAGCTTTCTGAGAAACTGCTTAGTGTTCTGTTAATTCATCTCACAGAGTTACATCTGTATTTCGTGGATCTCTCTGCTAGCCTTATTTCTGTGGATTCTGGGAACAGATATTTCGGATCCCTTTGAAGACTATAGGGCCAAAGGAAATATCCTGCGATAACAAAGAGAAAGAAGCTTTCTGAGAAACTTCTTTCTGTTCTGTGAAATCATCTCACAGAGTTACAGCTTTCCCCTCAAGAAGCCTTTCGCTAGGACAGTTCTTGTGGAATTGGCAAAGTGATATTTGGAAGCCCATAGAGGGCTATGGTGAAAAAGGAAATATCCCCAGATGAAATCTGGAAAGAAGCTTTCTGAGAAACTGCTTAGTGTTCTGTTAATTCATCTCACACAGTTACATCTGTATTTCGTGGATCTCTTTGCTAGCCTTATGTCTGTGGAATCTGAGAACAGATATTTCCGATCCCTTTGAAGACTATAGGGCCAAAGGAAATATCCTGCGATAACAAAGAGAAAGAAGCTTTCTGAGAAACTTCTTTGTGTTCTGTGAAATCATCTCACAGAGTTACAGCTTTCCCCTCAAGAAGTCTTTCGCTAAGACAGTTCTTGTGGAATTGGCAAAGTGATATTTGGAAGCCCCTAGAGGGCTATGGTGAAAAAGGAAATATCCTCAGATGAAATCTGGAAAGAAGCTTTCTGAGAAACTGCTTAGTGTTCTGTGAATTCATCTCACAGAGTTACATCTGTATTTCGTGGATCTCTTTGCTAGCCTTATTTCTGTGGAATCTGAGAACAGATATTTCGGATCCCTTTGAAGACTATAGGGCCAAAGGATATATCCTGCGATAACAAAGAGAAAGAAGCTTTCTGAGAAACTTCTTTCTGTTCTGTGAAATCATCTCACAGAGTTACAGCTTTCCCCTCAAGAAGCCTTTCGCTAAGACAGTTCTTGTGGAATTGGCAAAGTGATATTTGGAAGCCCATACAGGGCTATGGTGAAAAAGGAAATATCCTCAGATGAAATCTGGAAAGAAGCTTTCTGAGAAACTGCTTAGTGTTCTGTGAATTCATCTCACAGAGTTACATCTGTATTTCGTGGATCTCTTTGCTAGCCTTATTTCTGTGGAATCTGAGAACAGATATTTCGGATCCCTTTGAAGACTATAGGGCCAAAGGAAATATCCTGCGATAACAAAGAGAAAGAAGCTTTCTGAGAAACTTCTTTGTGTTCTGTGAAATCATCTCACAGAGTTACAGCTTTCCCCTCAAGAAGCCTTTCGCTAAGACAGTTCTTGTGGAATTGGCAAAGTGATATTTGGAAGCCCATAGAGGGCTACGGTGAAAAAGGAAATATCCTCAGATGAAATCTGGAAAGAAGCTTTCTGAGAAACTGCTTAGTGTTCTGTGAATTCCTCTCACAGAGTTACATCTGTATTTCGTGGATCTCTTTGCCAGCCTTATTTCTGTGGAATCTGAGAACAGATATTTCGGATCCCTTTGAAGACTATAGGGCCAAAGGAAATATCCTGCGATAACAAAGAGAAAGAAGCTTTCTGAGAAACTTCTTTGTGTTCTGTGAAATCATCTCACAGAGTTACAGCTTTCCCCTCAAGAAGCCTTTCGCTAAGACAGTTCTTGTGGAAAAGGCAAAGTGATATTTGGAAGCCCATAGAGGGCTATGGTGAAAAAGGAAATATCCTCAGATGAAATCTGGAAAGAAGCTTTCTGAGAAACTGCTTAGTGTTCTGTTAATTTATCTCACACAGTTACATCTGTATTTCGTGGATTTCTTTGCTAGTCTTATTTCTGTGGAATCTGGGAACAGATATTTCGGATCCCTTTGAAGACTATAGGGCCAAAGGAAATATCCTGCGATAACAAAGAGAAAGAAGCTTTCTGAGAAACTTCTTTCTGTTCTGTGAAATCATCTCACAGAGTTACAGCTTTCCCCTCAAGAAGCCTTTCGCTAAGACAGTTCTTGTGGAATTGGCAAAGTGATATTTGGAAGCCCATAGAGGGCTACGGTGAAAAAGGAAATATCCTCAGATGAAATCTGGAAAGAAGCTTTCTGAGAAACTGCTTAGTGTTCTGTGAATTCCTCTCACAGAGTTACATCTGTATTTCGTGGATCTCTTTGCCAGCCTTATTTCTGTGGAATCTGAGAACAGATATTTCGGATCCCTTTGAAGACTATAGGGCCAAAGGAAATATCCTGCGATAACAAAGAGAAAGAAGCTTTCTGAGAAACTTCTTTGTGTTCTGTGAAATCATCTCACAGAGTTACAGCTTTCCCCTCAAGAAGCCTTTCGCTAAGACAGTTCTTGTGGAAAAGGCAAAGTGATATTTGGAAGCCCATAGAGGGCTATGGTGAAAAAGGAAATATCCTCAGATGAAATCTGGAAAGAAGCTTTCTGAGAAACTGCTTAGTGTTCTGTTAATTTATCTCACACAGTTACATCTGTATTTCGTGGATTTCTTTGCTAGTCTTATTTCTGTGGAATCTGGGAACAGATATTTCGGATCCCTTTGAAGACTATAGGGCCAAAGGAAATATCCTGCGATAACAAAGAGAAAGAAGCTTTCTGAGAAACTTCTTTCTGTTCTGGGAAATCATCTCACAGAGTTACAGCTTTCCCCTCAAGAAGCCTTTCGCTAAGACAGTTCTTGTGGAATTGGCAAAGTGATATTTGGAAGCCCATAGAGGGCTACGGTGAAAAAGGAAATATCCCCAGATGAAATCTGGAAAGAAGCTTTCTGAGAAACTGCTTAGTGTTCTGTTAATTCATCTCACAGAGTTACATCTGTATTTCGTGGATCTCTTTGCTAGCCTTATTTCTGTGGAATCTGAGAACAGATATTTCGGATCCCTTTGAAGACTATAGGGCCAAAGGAAATATCCTGCGATAACAAAGAGAAAGAAGCCTTCTGAGAAACTTCTTTGTGTTCTGTGAAATCATCTCACAGAGTTACAGCTTTCCCCTCAAGAAGCCTTTCGCTAAGACAGTTCTTGTGGAATTGGCCAAGTGATATTTGGAAGCCCCTAGACGGCTATGGTGAAAAAGGAAATATCCTCAGATGAAATCTGGAAAGAAGCTTTCTGAGAAACTGCTTAGTGTTCTGTAAATTCATCTCACAGAGTTACATCTGTATTTCGTGGATCTCTTTGCTAGCCTTATTTCTGTGTAATCTGAGAACAGATATTTCGGATCCCTTTGAAGACTATAGGGCCAAAGGAAATATCCTGCGATGACAAAGAGAAAGAAGCTTTCTGAGAAACTTCTTTGTGTTCTGTGAAATCATCTCACAGAGTTACAGCTTTCCCCTCAAGAAGCCTTTCCCTAAGACAGTTCTTGTGGAATTGGCAAAGAGATATTTGGAAGCCCATAGAGGGCTATGGTGAAAAAGGAAATATCCTCAGATGAAATCTGGAAAGAAGCTTTCTGAGAAACTGCTTAGTGTTCTGTTAATTCATCTCACAGAGTTACATCTGTATTTCGTGGATCTCTTTGCTAGCCTTATTTCTGTGGAATCTGAAAACAGATATTTCGGATCCCTTTGAAAACTATAGGGCCAAAGGAAATATCCTGCGATAACAAAGAGAAAGAAGCTTTCTGAGAAACTTCTTTCTGTTCTGTGAAATCATCTCACAGAGTTACAGCTTTCCCCTCAAGAAGCCTTTCGCTAAGACAGTTCTTGTGGAATTGGCAAAGTGATAATTGGAAGCCCATAGAGGGCTATGGTGAAAAAGGAAATATCCTCAGATGAAATCTGGAAAGAAGCTTTCTGAGAAACTGCTTAGTGTTCTGTTAATTCATCTCACAGAGTTACATCTGAATTTCGTGGATCTCTTTGCTAGCCGTCTTTCTGTGTAATCTGAGAACACATATTTCGGATCCCTTTGAAGACTATAGGGCCAATGGAAATATCCTCCGATAACAAAGAGAAAGAAGCTTTCTGAGAAACTTCTTTGTGTTCTGTGAAATCATCTCACAGAGTTTCAGCTTTCCCCTCAAGAAGCCTTTCGCTACGACAGTTCTTGTGTAATTGGCAAAGAGATATTTGGAAGCCCATAGAGGGCTATGGTGAAAAAGGAAATATCCTCAGATGAAATCTGGAAAGAAGCTTTCTGAGAAACTGCTTAGTGTTCTGTGAATTCATCTCACAGAGTTACATCTGTATTTCGTGGATCTCTTTGCTAGCCTTATTTCTGTGGAATCTGAAAACAGATATTTCGGATCCCTTTGAAAACTATAGGGCCAAAGGAAATATCCTGCGATAACAAAGAGAAAGAAGCTTTCTGAGAAACTTCTTTCTGTTCTGTGAAATCATCTCACAGAGTTACAGCTTTCCCCTCAAGAAGCCTTTCGCTAAGACAGTTCTTGTGGAATTGGCAATGTGATAATTGGAAGCCCATAGAGGGCTATGGTGAAAAAGGAAATATCCTCAGATGAAATCTGGAAAGAAGCTTTCTGAGAAACTGCTTAGTGTTCTGTTAATTCATCTCACAGAGTTACATCTGAATTTCGTGGATCTCTTTGCTAGCCGTCTTTCTGTGTAATCTGAGAACACATATTTCGGATCCCTTTGAAGACTATAGGGCCAAAGGAAATATCCTCCGATAACAAAGAGAAAGAAGCTTTCTGAGAAACTTCTTTGTGTTCTGTGAAATCATCTCACAGAGTTTCAGCTTTCCCCTCAAGAAGCCTTTCGCTACGACAGTTCTTGTGTAATTGGCAAAGAGATATTTGGAAGCCCATAGAGGGCTATGGTGAAAAAGGAAATATCCTCAGATGAAATCTGGAAAGAAGCTTTCTGAGAAACTGCTTAGTGTTCTGTGAATTCATCTCACAGAGTTACATCTGTATTTCGTGCATCTCTTTGCTAGCCTTATTTCTGTGGAATCTGAGAACAAATATTTCGGATCCCTTTGAAGACTACAGGGCCAAAGGAAATATCCTGCGATAACAAAGAGAAAGAAGCTTTCTGAGAAACTTCTTTGTGTTCTGTGAAATCATCTCACAGAGTTACAGCTTTCCCCTCAAGAAGCCTTTCGCTAAGACAGTTCTTGTGGAAAAGGCAAAGTGATATTTGGAAGCCCATAGAGGGCTATGGTGAAAAAGGAAATATCCTCAGATGAAATCTGGAAAGAAGCTTTCTGAGAAACTGCTTAGTGTTCTGTTAATTCATCTCACACAGTTACATCTGTATTTCGTGGATCTCTTTGCTAGCCTTATTTCTGTGGAATCTGGGAACAGATATTTCGGATCCCTTTGAAGACTATAGGGCCAAAGGAAATATCCTGCGATAACAAAGAGAAAGAAGCTTTCTGAGAAACTTCTTTCTGTTCTGTGAAATCATCTCACAGAGTTACAGCTTTCCCCTCAAGAAGCCTTTCGATAAGACAGTTCTTGTGGATTTGGCAAAGTGATATTTGGAAGCCCATAGATGGCTATGGTGAAAAAGGGAATATCCCCAGATGAAATCTGGAAAGAAGCTTTCTGAGAAACTGCTTAGTGTTCTGTGAATTCATCTCACAGAGTTACATCTGTATTTCGTGGATCTCTTTGCTAGCCTTATTTCTGTGGAATCTGAGAACAGATATTTCCGATCCCTTTGAAGACTATAGGGCCAAAGGAAATATCCTGCGATAACAAAGAGAAAGAAGCTTTCTGAGAAACTTCTTTGTGTTCTGTGAAATCATCTCACAGAGTTACAGCTTTCCCCTCAAGAAGCCTTTCGCTAAGACAGTTCTTGTGGAAATGGCAAAGTGATATTTGGAAGCCCATAGAGGGCTATGTTGAAAAAGGAAATATCCTCAGATGAAATCTGGAAAGAAGCTTTCTGAGAAACTGCTTAGTGTTCTGTTAATTCATCTCACAGAGTTACAACTGAATTTCGTGGATCTCTTTGCTAGCCGTCTTTCTGTGTAATCTGAGAACGCATATTTCGCATCCCTTTGAAGACTATAGGGCCAAAGGAAATATCCTCCGATAACAAAGAGAAAGAAGCTTTCTGAGAAACTTCTTTGTGTTCAGTGAAATCATCTCACAGAGTTACAGCTTTCCCCTCAAGAAGCCTTTCGCTAGGACAGTTCTTGTGTAATTGGCAAAGAGATATTTGGAAGCCCATAGAGGGCTACGGTGAAAAAGGAAATATCCTCAGATGAAAATGGAAAGAAGCTTTCTGAGAAACTGCTTAGTGTTTTGTGAATTCATCTCACAGAGTTACATCTGTATTTCGTGGATCTCTTTGCTAGCCTTATTTCTGTGGAATCTGAGAACAAATATTTCGGATCCCTTTGAAGACTATAGGGCCAAAGGAAATATCCTGCGATAACAAAGAGAAAGATCCTTTCTGAGAAACTTCTTTGTGTTCTGTGAAATCATCTCACAGAGTTACAGCTTTCCCCTCAAGAAGCCTTTCGCTAAGACAGTTCTTGTGGAAAAGGCAAAGTGATATTTGGAAGTCCATAGAGGGCTATGGTGAAAAAGGAAATATCCTCAGATGAAATCTGGAAAGAAGCTTTCTGAGAAACTGCTCTGTGATGTGTGACTTCTACTCACAGAGTTATATCTGTATTTCGTGAATCTCTTTGCTAGCCTTATTTCTGTGGAATCTGAGAACAGATATTTCGGATCCCTTTGAAGACTATAGGGCCAAAGGAAATATCCTGCGATAACAAAGAGAAAGAAGCTTTCTGAGAAACTTCTTTCTGTTCTGTGAAATCATCTCACAGAGTTACAGCTTTCCACTCAAGAAGCCTTTCGCTAAGACAGTTCTTGTGGAATTGGCAAAGTGATATTTGGAAGCCCATAGAGGGCTATGGTGAAAAAGGAAATATCCTCAGATGAAATCTGGAAAGAAGCTTTCTGAGAAACTGCTTAGTGTTCTGTGAATTCATCTCACAGAGTTACATCTGTATTTCGTGCATCTCTTTGCTAGCCTTATTTCTGTGGAATCTGAGAACAGATATTTCGGATCCCTTTGAAGACTATAGGGCCAAAGGAAATATCCTCCGATAACAAAGAGAAAGAAGCTTTCTGAGAAACTTCTTTCTGTTCTGTGAAATCATCTCACAGAGTTACAGCTTTCCCCTCAAGAAGCCTTTCGCTAAGACAGTTCTTGTGGAATTGGCAAAGTGATATTTGGAAGCCCATAGAGGGCTATGGTGAAAAAGGAAATATCCTCAGATGAAATCTGGAAAGAAGCTTTCTGAGAAACTGCTTAGTGTTCTGTGAATTCATCTCACAGAGTTACATCTGTATTTCGTGGATCTCTCTGCTAGCCTTATTTCTGTGGAATCTGAGAACAGATATTTCGGATCCCTTTGAAGAGTATAGGGCCAAAGGAAATATCCTCCGATAACAAAGAGAAAGAAGCTTTCTGAGAATCTTCTTTGTGTTCTGTGAAATCATCTCACAGAGTTACAGCTTTCCCCTCAAGAAGCCTTTCCGTAAGACAGTTCTTGTGAAATTGGCAAAGAGATATTTGGAAGCCCATAGAGGGCTATGGTGAAAAAGGAAATATCCTCAGATGAAATCTGGAAAGAAGCTTTCTGAGAAACTGCTTGGTGTTGTGAATTCATCTCACAGAGTTACATGTGTATTTCGTGGATCTCTTTGCTAGCCTTATTTCTGTGGAATCTGAGAACAGATATTTCGGATCCCTAAGAAGACTATAGGGCCAAAGGAAATAAACTCCGATAACAAAGAGAAAGAAGCTTTCTGAGAAACTTCTTTGTGTTCTGTGAAATCATCTCACAGAGTTACAGCTTTCCCCTCAAGAAGCCTTTTGCTAAGACAGTTCTTGTGGAATTGGCAAAGTGATATTTGGAAGCCCATAGAGGGCTATGGTGAAAAAGGAAATATCCTCAGATGAAATCTGGAAAGAAGCTTTCTGAGAAACTGCTTAGTGTTCTGTGAATTCATCTCACAGAGTTACATCTGTATTTCGTTGATCTCTTTGCTAGCCTTATTTCTGTGGAATCTGAAAACAGATATTTCGGATCCCTTTGAAGACTATAGGGCCAAAGGAAATATCCTGCGATAACAAAGAGAAAGAAGCTTTCTGAGAAACTTCTTTGTGTTCTGTGAAATCATCTCACAGAGTTACAGCTTTCCCCTCAAGAAGCCTTTCGCTACGACAGTTCTTGTGTAATTGGCAAAGAGATATTTGGAAGCCCATAGAGGGCTATGGTGAAAAAGGAAATATCCTCAGATGAAATCTGGAAAGAAGCTTTCTGAGAAACTGCTTAGTGTTCTGTTAATTCATCTCACAGAGTTACATCTGTATTTCGTGGATCTCTTTGCTAGCCTTATTTCTGTGGAATCTGAGAACAAATATTTCGGATCCCTTTGAAGACTATAGGGCCAAAGGAAATATCCTCCGATAACAAAGAGAAAGAAGCTTTCTGAGAAACTTCTTTGTGTTCTGTGAAATCATCTCACAGAGTTACAGCTTTCCCCTCAAGAAGCCTTTCGCTAAGACAGTTCTTGTGGAAAAGGCAAAGTGATATTTCGAAGCCCATAGAGGGCTATGGTGAAAAAGCAAATATCCTCAGATGAAATCTGGAAAGAAGCTTTCTGAGAAACTGCTTAGTGTTCTGTGAATTCATCTCACACAGTTACATCTGTATTTCGTGGATCTCTTTGCTAGCCTTATTTCTGTGGAATCTGGGAACAGATATTTCGGATCCCTTTGAAGACTATAGGGCCAAAGGAAATATCCTGCGATAACAAAGAGAAAGAAGCTTTCTGAGAAACTTCTTTCTGTTCTGTGAAATCATCTCACAGAGTTACAGCTTTCCCCTCAAGAAGCCTTTCGCTAAGACAGTTCTTGTGGAATTGGCAAAGTGATATTTGAAAGCCCATAGAGGGCTATGGTGAAAAAGGAAATATCCCCAGATGAAATCTGGAAAGAAGCTTTCTGAGAAACTGCTTAGCGTTCTGTTAATTCATCTCACAGAGTTACATCTGTATTTCGTGGATCTCTTTGCTAGCCTTATTTCTGTGGAATCTGAGAACAGATATTTCCGATCCCTTTGAAGACTATAGGGCCAAAGGAAATATCCTGCGATAACAAAGAGAAAGAAGCTTTCTGAGAAACTTCTTTGTGTTCTGTGAAATCATCTCACAGAGTTACAGCTTTCCCCTCAAGAAGCCTTTCGCTAAGACAGTTCTTGTGGAATTGGCAAAGTGATATTTGAAAGCCCCTAGAGGGCTATGGTGAAAAAGGAAATATCCTCAGATGAAATCTGGAAAGAAGCTTTCTGAGAAACTGCTCTGTGATGTGTGACTTCTACTCACAGAGTTATATCTGTATTTCGTGAATCTCTTTGCTAGCCTTATTTCTGTGGAATCTGAGAACAGATATTTCGGATCCCTTTGAAGACTATAGGGCCAAAGGAAATATCCTGCGATAACAAAGAGAAAGAAGCTTTCTGAGAAACTTCTTTCTGTTCTGTGAAATCATCTCACAGAGTTACAGCTTTCCACTCAAGAAGCCTTTCGCTAAGACAGTTCTTGTGGAATTGGCAAAGTGATATTTGGAAGCCCATAGAGGGCTATGGTGAAAAAGGAAATATCCTCAGATGAAATCTGGAAAGAAGCTTTCTGAGAAACTGCTTAGTGTTCTGTGAATTCATCTCACAGAGTTACATCTGTATTTCGTGCATCTCTTTGCTAGCCTTATTTCTGTGGAATCTGAGAACAGATATTTCGGATCCCTTTGAAGACTATAGGGCCAAAGGAAATATCCTCCGATAACAAAGAGAAAGAAGCTTTCTGAGAAACTTCTTTCTGTTCTGTGAAATCATCTCACAGAGTTACAACTTTCCCCTCAAGAAGCCTTTCGCTAAGACAGTTCTTGTGGAATTGGCAAAGTGATATTTGGAAGCCCATAGAGGGCTATGGTGAAAAAGGAAATATCCTCAGATGAAATCTGGAAAGAAGCTTTCTGAGAAACTGCTTAGTGTTCTGTGAATTCATCTCACAGAGTTACATCTGTATTTCGTGGATCTCTTTGCTAGCCTTATTTCTGTGGAATCTGAGAACAGATATTTCGGATCCCTTTGAAGAGTATAGGGCCAAAGGAAATATCCTCCGATAACAAAGAGAAAGAAGCTTTCTGAGAATCTTCTTTGTGTTCTGTGAAATCATCTCACAGAGTTACAGCTTTCCCCTCAAGAAGCCTTTCCGTAAGACAGTTCTTGTGAAATTGGCAAAGAGATATTTGGAAGCCCATAGAGGGCTATGGTGAAAAAGGAAATATCCTCAGATGAAATCTGGAAAGAAGCTTTCTGAGAAACTGCTTGGTGTTCTGTGAATTCATCTCACAGAGTTACATGTGTATTTCGTGGATCTCTTTGCTAGCCTTATTTCTGTGGAATCTGAGAACAGATATTTCGGATCCCTAAGAAGACTATAGGGCCAAAGGAAATAAACTCCGATAACAAAGAGAAAGAAGCTTTCTGAGAAACTTCTTTGTGTTCTGTGAAATCATCTCACAGAGTTACAGCTTTCCCCTCAAGAAGCCTTTTGCTAAGACAGTTCTTGTGGAATTGGCAAAGTGATATTTGGAAGCCCATAGAGGGCTATGGTGAAAAAGGAAATATCCTCAGATGAAATCTGGAAAGAAGCTTTCTGAGAAACTGCTTAGTGTTCTGTTAATTCATCTCACAGAGTTACATCTGAATTTCGTGGATCTCTTTGCTAGCCGTCTTTCTGTGTAATCTGAGAACACATATTTCGGATCCCTTTGAAGACTATAGGGCCAAAGGAAATATCCTCCGATAACAAAGAGAAAGATCCTTTGTGAGAAACTTCTTTGTGTTCTGTGAAATCATCTCACAGAGTTACAGCTTTCCCCTCAAGAAGCCTTTCGCTAACAGTTCTTGTGGAAAGGGCAAAGTGATATTTGGAAGCCCATAGAGGGCTATGGTGAAAAAGGAAATATCCTCAGATGAAATCTGGAAAGAAGCTTTCTGAGAAACTGCTTAGTGTTCTGTGAATTCATCTCACACAGTTACATCTGTATTTCGTGGATCTCTTTGCTAGCCTTATTTCTGTGGAATCTGGGAACAGATATTTCGGATCCCTTTGAAGACTATAGGGCCAAAGGAAATATCCTGCGATAACAAAGAGAAAGAAGCTTTCTGAGAAACTTCTTTCTGTTCTGTGAAATCATCTCACAGAGTTACAGCTTTCCCCTCAAGAAGTCTTTCGCTAAGACAGTTCTTGTGGAATTGGCAAAGTGATATTTGGAAGCCCATAGAGGGCTATGGTGAAAAAGGAAATATCCCCAGATGAAATCTGGAAAGAAGCTTTCTGAGAAACTGCTTAGTGTTCTGTTAATTCATCTCACAGAGTTACATATGTATTTCGTGGATCTCTTTGCTAGCCTTATTTCTGTGGAATCTGAGAACAGATATTTCGGATCCCTTTGAAGAGTATAGGGCCAAAGGAAATATCCTCCGATAACAAAGAGAAAGAAGCTTTCTGAGAAACTTCTTTGTGTTCTGTGAAATCATCTCACAGAGTTACAGCTTTCCCCTCAAGAAGCCTTGCGCTAAGACAGGTCTTGTGGAATTGGCAAAGTGATATTTGAAAGCCCATAGAGGGCTATGGTGAAAAAGGAAATATCCTCAGATGAAATCTGGAAAGAAGCTTTCTGAGAAACTGCTTAGTGTTCTGTGAATTCATCTCACAGAGTTACATCTGTATTTCGTGGATCTCTTTGCTAGCCTTATTTCTGTGGAATCTGAGAACAGATATTTCGGATCCCTTTGAAGACTATAGGGCCAAAGGAAATATCCTCCGATAACAAAGAGAAAGAAGCTTTCTGAGAAACTTCTTTGTGTTCTGTGAAATCATCTCACAGAGTTACAGCTTTCCCCTCAAGAAGCCTTTCCGTAAGACAGTTCTTGTGAAATTGGCAAAGAGATATTTGGAAGCCCATAGAGGGCTATGGTGAAAAAGGAAATATCCTCAGATGAAATCTGGAAAGAAGCTTTCTGAGAATCTGCTTAGTGTTCTGTGAATTCGTCTCACATAGTTACATGTGTATTTCGTGGATCTCTTTGCTAGCCTTATTTCTGTGGAATCTGAGAAAAGATATTTCGGATCCCTATGACGACTATAGGGCCAAAGGAAACATCCTCCGATAACAAAGAGAAAGAAGCTTTCTGAGAAACTTCTTTGTGTTCTGTGAAATCCTCTCACAGAGTTACAGCTTTCCCCTCAAGAAGCCTTGCGCTAAGACAGTTCTTGTGGAATTGGCAAAGTGATATTTGGAAGCCCATAGAGGGCTATGGTGAAAAAGGAAATATCCTCAGATGAAATCTGGAAAGAAGCTTTCTGAGAAACTGCTTAGTGTTCTGTGAAATCATCTCACAGAGTTACGTCTGTATTTCGTTGATCTCTTTGCTAGCCTTATTTCTGTGGAATCTGAAAACAGATATTTCGGATCCCTTTGAAGACTATAGGGCCAAAGGAAATATCCTGCGATAACAAAGAGAAAGATCCTTTGTGAGAAACTTCTTTGTGTTCTGTGAAATCATCTCACAGAGTTACAGCTTTCCCCTCAAGAAGCCTTTCGCTAAGACAGTTCTTGTGGAAATGGCAAAGTGATATTTGGAAGCCCATAGAGGGCTATGGTGAAAAAGGAAATATCCTCAGATGAAATCTGGAAAGAAGCTTTCTGAGAAACTGCTTAGTGTTCTGTGAATTCATCTCACACAGTTACATCTGTATTTCGTGGATCTCTTTGCCAGCCTTATTTCTGTGGAATCTGAGAACAAATATTTCGGATCCCTTTGAAGACTATAGGGCCAAAGGAAATATCCTGCGATAACAAAGAGAAAGATCCTTTGTGAGAAACTTCTTTTTGTTCTGTGAAATCATCTCACAGAGTTACAGCTTTCCCCTCAAGAAGCCTTTCGCTAAGACAGTTCTTGTGGAAATGGCAAAGTGATATTTGGAAGCCCATAGAGGGCTATGGTGAAAAAGGAAATATCCTCAGATGAAATCTGGAAAGAAGCTTTCTGAGAAACTGCTTAGTGTTCTGTGAATTCATCTCACAGAGTTACATCTGTATTTCGTGGATCTCTTAGCTAGCCGTCTTTCTGTGTAATCTGAGAACACATATTTCGGATCCCTTTGAAGACTATAGGGCCAAAGGAAATATCCTCCGATAACAAAGAGAAAGAAGCTTTCTGAGAAACTTCTTTGTGTTCAGTGAAATCATCTCACAGAGTTACAGCTTTCCCCTCAAGAAGCCTTTCGCTAGGACAGTTCTTGTGTAATTGGCAAAGAGATATTTGGAAGCCCATAGAGGGCTATGCTGAAAAAGGAAATATCCTCAGATGAAATCTGCAAAGAAGCTTTCTGAGAAACTGCTTAGTGTTCTGTGAATTCATCTCACAGAGTTACATCTGTATTTCGTGGATCTCTTTGCTAGCCTTATTTCTGTGGAATCTGAGAACAAATATTTCGGATCCCTTTGAAGACTATAGGGCCAAAGGAAATATCCTGCGATAACAAAGAGAAAGATCCTTTCTGAGAAACTTCTTTGTGTTCTGTGAAATCATCTCACAGAGTTACAGCTTTCCCCTCAAGAAGCCTTTCGCTAACAGTTCTTGTGGAAATGGCAAAGTGATATTTGGAAGCCCATAGAGGGCTATGGTGAAAAAGGAAATATCCTCAGATGAAATCTGGAAAGAAGCTTTCTGAGAAACTGCTTAGTGTTCTGTGAATTCATCTCACACAGTTACATCTGTATTTCGTGGATCTCTTTGCTAGCCTTATTTCTGTGGAATCTGGGAACAGATATTTCGGATCCCTTTGAAGACTATAGGGCCAAAGGAAATATCCTGCGATAACAAAGAGAAAGAAGCTTTCTGAGAAACTTCTTTCTGTTCTGTGAAATCATCTCACAGAGTTACAGCTTTCCCCTCAAGAAGCCTTTCGCTAAGACAGTTCTTGTGGAATTGGCAAAGTGATATTTGGAAGCCCATAGAGGGCTATGGTGAAAAAGGAAATATCCCCAGATGAAATCTGGAAAGAAGCTTTCTGAGAAACGGCTTAGTGTTCTGTTAATTCATCTCACAGAGTTACATATGTATTTCGTGGATCTCTTTGCTAGCCTTATTTCTGTGGAATCTGAGAACAGATATTTCGGATCCCTTTGAAGAGTATAGGGCCAAAGGAAATATCCTCCGATAACAAAGAGAAAGAAGCTTTCTGAGAAACTTCTTTGTGTTCTGTGAAATCATCTCACAGAGTTACAGCTTTCCCCTCAAGAAGCCTTGCGCTAAGACAGGTCTTGTGGAATTGGCAAAGTGATATTTGAAAGCCCATAGAGGGCTATGGTGAAAAAGGAAATATCCTCAGATGAAATCTGGAAAGAAGCTTTCTGAGAAACTGCTTAGTGTTCTGTGAATTCATCTCACAGAGTTACATCTGTATTTCGTGGATTTCTTTGCTAGCCTTATTTCTGTGGAATCTGAGAACAGATATTTCGGATCGCTTTGAAGAGTATAGGGCCAAAGGAAATATCCTCCGATAACAAAGAGAAAGAAGCTTTCTGAGAAACTTCTTTGTGTTCTGTGAAATCATCTCACAGAGTTACAGCTTTCCCCTCAAGAAGCCTTTCCGTAAGACAGTTCTTGTGAAATTGGCAAAGAGATATTTGGAAGCCCATAGAGGGCTATGGTGAAAAAGGAAATATCCTCAGATGAAATCTGGAAAGAAGCTTTCTGAGAAACTGCTTGGTGTTGTGAATTCATCTCACAGAGTTACATGTGTATTTCGTGGATCTCTTTGCTAGCCTTATTTCTGTGGAATCTGAGAACAGATATTTCGGATCCCTAAGAAGACTATAGGGCCAAAGGAAATAAACTCCGATAACAAAGAGAAAGAAGCTTTCTGAGAAACTTCTTTGTGTTCTGTGAAATCATCTCACAGAGTTACAGCTTTCCCCTCAAGAAGCCTTTTGCTAAGACAGTTCTTGTGGAATTGGCAAAGTGATATTTGGAAGCCCATAGAGGGCTATGGTGAAAAAGGAAATATCCTCAGATGAAATCTGGAAAGAAGCTTTCTGAGAAACTGCTTAGTGTTCTGTTAATTCATCTCACAGAGTTACATCTGAATTTCGTGGATCTCTTTGCTAGCCGTCTTTCTGTGTAATCTGAGAACACATATTTCGGATCCCTTTGAAGACTATAGGGCCAAAGGAAATATCCTCCGATAACAAAGAGAAAGAAGCTTTCTGAGAAACTTCTTTGTGTTCTGTGAAATCATCTCACAGAGTTACAGCTTTCCCCTCAAGAAGCCTTTCGCTACGACAGTTCTTGTGTAATTGGCAAAGAGATATTTGGAAGCCCATAGAGGGCTATGGTGAAAAAGGAAATATCCTCAGATGAAATCTGGAAAGAAGCTTTCTGAGAAACTGCTTAGTGTTCTGTTAATTCATCTCACAGAGTTACATCTGTATTTCGTGGATCTCTTTGCTAGCCTTATTTCTGTGGAATCTGAGAACAAATATTTCGGATCCCTTTGAAGACTATAGGGCCAAAGGAAATATCCTCCGATAACAAAGAGAAAGAAGCTTTCTGAGAAACTTCTTTGTGTTCTGTGAAATCATCTCACAGAGTTACAGCTTTCCCCTCAAGAAGCCTTTCGCTAAGACAGTTCTTGTGGAAAAGGCAAAGTGATATTTGGAAGCCCATAGAGGGCTATGGTGAAAAAGCAAATATCCTCAGATGAAATCTGGAAAGAAGCTTTCTGAGAAACTGCTTAGTGTTCTGTGAATTCATCTCACACAGTTACATCTGTATTTCGTGGATCTCTTTGCTAGCCTTATTTCTGTGGAATCTGGGAACAGATATTTCGGATCCCTTTAAGACTATAGGGCCAAAGGAAATATCCTGCGATAACAAAGAGAAAGAAGCTTTCTGAGAAACTTCTTTCTGTTCTGTGAAATCATCTCACAGAGTTACAGCTTTCCCCTCAAGAAGCCTTTCGCTAAGACAGTTCTTGTGGAATTGGCAAAGTGATATTTGGAAGCCCATAGAGGGCTATGGTGAAAAAGGAAATATCCCCAGATGAAATCTGGAAAGAAGCTTTCTGAGAAACTGCTTAGCGTTCTGTTAATTCATCTCACAGAGTTACATCTGTATTTCGTGGATCTCTTTGCTAGCCTTATTTCTGTGGAATCTGAGAACAGATATTTCCGATCCCTTTGAAGACTATAGGGCCAAAGGAAATATCCTGCGATAACAAAGAGAAAGAAGCTTTCTGAGAAACTTCTTTGTGTTCTGTGAAATCATCTCACAGAGTTACAGCTTTCCCCTCAAGAAGCCTTTCGCTAAGACAGTTCTTGTGGAATTGGCAAAGTGATATTTGAAAGCCCCTAGAGGGCTATGGTGAAAAAGGAAATATCCTCAGATGAAATCTGGAAAGAAGCTTTCTGAGAAACTGCTCTGTGATGTGTGACTTCTACTCACAGAGTTATATCTGTATTTCGTGAATCTCTTTGCTAGCCTTATTTCTGTGGAATCTGAGAACAGATATTTCGGATCCCTTTGAAGACTATAGGGCCAAAGGAAATATCCTGCGATAACAAAGAGAAAGAAGCTTTCTGAGAAACTTCTTTCTGTTCTGTGAAATCATCTCACAGAGTTACAGCTTTCCACTCAAGAAGCCTTTCGCTAAGACAGTTCTTGTGGAATTGGCAAAGTGATATTTGGAAGCCCATAGAGGGCTATGGTGAAAAAGGAAATATCCTCAGATGAAATCTGGAAAGAAGCTTTCTGAGAAACTGCTTAGTGTTCTGTGAATTCATCTCACAGAGTTACATCTGTATTTCGTGCATCTCTTTGCTAGCCTTATTTCTGTGGAATCTGAGAACAGATATTTCGGATCCCTTTGAAGACTATAGGGCCAAAGGAAATATCCTCCGATAACAAAGAGAAAGAAGCTTTCTGAGAAACTTCTTTCTGTTCTGTGAAATCATCTCACAGAGTTACAGCTTTCCCCTCAAGAAGCCTTTCGCTAAGACAGTTCTTGTGGAATTGGCAAAGTGATATTTGGAAGCCCATAGAGGGCTATGGTGAAAAAGGAAATATCCTCAGATGAAATCTGGAAAGAAGCTTTCTGAGAAACTGCTTAGTGTTCTGTGAATTCATCTCACAGAGTTACATCTGTATTTCGTGGATCTCTTTGCTAGCCTTATTTCTGTGGAATCTGAGAACAGATATTTTGGATCCCTTTGAAGAGTATAGGGCCAAAGGAAATATCCTCCGATAACAAAGAGAAAGAAGCTTTCTGAGAATCTTCTTTGTGTTCTGTGAAATCATCTCACAGAGTTACAGCTTTCCCCTCAAGAAGCCTTTCCGTAAGACAGTTCTTGTGAAATTGGCAAAGAGATATTTGGAAGCCCATAGAGGGCTATGGTGAAAAAGGAAATATCCTCAGATGAAATCTGGAAAGAAGCTTTCTGAGAAACTGCTTGGTGTTCTGTGAATTCATCTCACAGAGTTACATGTGTATTTCGTGGATCTCTTAGCTAGCCGTCTTTCTGTGTAATCTGAGAACACATATTTCGGATCCCTTTGAAGACTATAGGGCCAAAGGAAATATCCTCCGATAACAAAGAGAAAGAAGCTTTCTGAGAAACTTCTTTGTGTTCAGTGAAATCATCTCACAGAGTTACAGCTTTCCCCTCAAGAAGCCTTTCACTAGGACAGTTCTTGTGTAATTGGCAAAGAGATATTTGGAAGCCCATAGAGGGCTATGCTGAAAAAGGAAATATCCTCAGATGAAATCTGCAAAGAAGCTTTCTGAGAAACTGCTTAGTGTTCTGTGAATTCATCTCACAGTGTTACATCTGTATTTCGTGGATCTCTTTGCTAGCCTTATTTCTGTGGAATCTGAGAACAAATATTTCGGATCCCTTTGAAGACTATAGGGCCAAAGGAAATATCCTGCGATAACAAAGAGAAAGATCCTTTCTGAGAAACTTCTTTGTGTTCTGTGAAATCATCTCACAGAGTTACAGCTTTCCCCTCAAGAAGCCTTTCGCTAACAGTTCTTGTGGAAATGGCAAAGTGATATTTGGAAGCCCATAGAGGGCTATGGTGAAAAAGGAAATATCCTCAGATGAAATCTGGAAAGAAGCTTTCTGAGAAACTGCTTAGTGTTCTGTGAATTCATCTCACACAGTTACATCTGTATTTCGTGGATCTCTTTGCTAGCCTTATTTCTGTGGAATCTGGGAACAGATATTTCGGATCCCTTTGAAGACTATAGGGCCAAAGGAAATATCCTGCGATAACAAAGAGAAAGAAGCTTTCTGAGAAACTTCTTTCTGTTCTGTGAAATCATCTCACAGAGTTACAGCTTTCCCCTCAAGAAGCCTTTCGCTAAGACAGTTCTTGTGGAATTGGCAAAGTGATATTTGGAAGCCCATAGAGGGCTATGGTGAAAAAGGAAATATCCCCAGATGAAATCTGGAAAGAAGCTTTCTGAGAAACGGCTTAGTGTTCTGTTAATTCATCTCACAGAGTTACATATGTATTTCGTGGATCTCTTTGCTAGCCTTATTTCTGTGGAATCTGAGAACAGATATTTCGGATCCCTTTGAAGAGTATAGGGCCAAAGGAAATATCCTCCGATAACAAAGAGAAAGAAGCTTTCTGAGAAACTTCTTTGTGTTCTGTGAAATCATCTCACAGAGTTACAGCTTTCCCCTCAAGAAGCCTTGCGCTAAGACAGGTCTTGTGGAATTGGCAAAGTGATATTTGAAAGCCCATAGAGGGCTATGGTGAAAAAGGAAATATCCTCAGATGAAATCTGGAAAGAAGCTTTCTGAGAAACTGCTTAGTGTTCTGTGAATTCATCTCACAGAGTTACATCTGTATTTCGTGGATTTCTTTGCTAGCCTTATTTCTGTGGAATCTGAGAACAGATATTTCGGATCGCTTTGAAGAGTATAGGGCCAAAGGAAATATCCTCCGATAACAAAGAGAAAGAAGCTTTCTGAGAAACTTCTTTGTGTTCTGTGAAATCATCTCACAGAGTTACAGCTTTCCCCTCAAGAAGCCTTTCCGTAAGACAGTTCTTGTGAAATTGGCAAAGAGATATTTGGAAGCCCATAGAGGGCTATGGTGAAAAAGGAAATATCCTCAGATGAAATCTGGAAAGAAGCTTTCTGAGAATCTGCTTAGTGTTCTGTGAATTCATCTCACATAGTTACATGTGTATTTCGTGGATCTCTTTGCTAGCCTTATTTCTGTGGAATCTGAGAAAAGATATTTCGGATCCCTATGACGACTATAGGGCCAAAGGAAACATCCTCCGATAACAAAGAGAAAGAAGCTTTCTGAGAAACTTCTTTGTGTTCTGTGAAATCCTCTCACAGAGTTACAGCTTTCCCCTCAAGAAGCCTTGCGCTAAGACAGTTCTTGTGGAATTGGCAAAGTGATATTTGGAAGCCCATAGAGGGCTATGGTGAAAAAGGAAATATCCTCAGATGAAATCTGGAAAGAAGCTTTCTGAGAAACTGCTTAGTGTTCTGTGAATTCATCTCACAGAGTTACATCTGTATTTCGTTGATCTCTTTGCTAGCCTTATTTCTGTGGAATCTGAAAACAGATATTTCGGATCCCTTTGAAGACTATAGGGCCAAAGGAAATATCCTCCAATAACAAAGAGAAAGAAGCTTTCTGAGAAACTTCTTTGTGTTCAGTGAAATCATCTCACAGAGTTACAGCTTTCCCCTCAAGAAGCCTTTCGCTAAGACAGTTCTTGTGGAAATGGCAAAGTGATATTTGGAAGCCCATAGAGGGCTATGGTGAAAAAGGAAATATCCTCAGATGAAATCTGCAAAGAAGCTTTCTGAGAAACTGCTTAGTGTTCTGTGAATTCATCTCACAGAGTTACATCTGTATTTCGTGGATCTCTTTGCTAGCCTTATTTCTGTGGAATCTGAGAACAAATATTTCGGATCCCTTTGAAGACTATAGGGCCAAAGGAAATATCCTGCGATAACAAAGAGAAAGATCCTTTCTGAGAAACTTCTTTGTGTTCTGTGAAATCATCTCACAGAGTTACAGCTTTCCCCTCAAGAAGCCTTTCGCTAACAGTTCTTGTGGAAATGGCAAAGTGATATTTGGAAGCCCCTAGAGGGCTATGGTGAAAAAGGAAATATCCTCAGATGAAATCTGGAAAGAAGCTTTCTGAGAAACTGCTTAGTGTTCTGTGAATTCATCTCACACAGTTACATCTGTATTTCGAGGATCTCTTTGCTAGCCTTATTTCTGTGGAATCTGGGAACAGATATTTCGGATCCCTTTGAAGACTATAGGGCCAAAGGAAATATCCTGCGATAACAAAGAGAAAGAAGCTTTCTGAGAAACTTCTTTGTGTTCTGTGAAATCATCTCACAGAGTTACAGCTTTCCCCTCAAGAAGCCTTTCGCTAAGACAGTTCTTGTGGAATTGGCAAAGTGATATTTGGAAGCCCATAGAGGGCTATGGTGAAAAAGGAAATATCCCCAGATGAAATCTGGAAAGAAGCTTTCTGAGAAACTGCTTAGTGTTCTGTTAATTCATCTCACAGAGTTACATATGTATTTCGTGGATCTCTTTGCTAGCCTTATTTCTGTGGAATCTGAGAACAGATATTTCGGATCCCTTTGAAGAGTATAGGGCCAAAGGAAATATCCTCCGATAACAAAGTGAAAGAAGGTTTCTGAGAAACTTCTTTGTGTTCTGTGAAATCATCTCACAGAGTTACAGCTTTCCCCTCAAGAAGCCTTGCGCTAAGACAGTTCTTGTGGAATTGGCAAAGTGATATTTGAAAGCCCATAGAGGGCTATGGTGAAAAAGGAAATATCCTCAGATGAAATCTGGAAAGAAGCTTTCTGAGAAACTGCTTAGTGTTCTGTGAATTCATCTCACAGAGTTACATCTGTATTTCGTTGATCTCTTTGCTAGCCTTTTTTCTGTGGAATCTGAAAACAGATATTTCGGATCCCTTTGAGGACTATAGGGCCAAAGGAAATATCCTGCGATAACAAAGAGAAAGAAGCTTTCTGAGAAACTTCTTTCTGTTCTGTGAAATCATCTCACAGAGTTACAGCTTTCCCCTCAAGAAGCCTTTCGCTAAGACAGTTCTTGTGGAACTGGCAAAGTGATATTTGGAAGCCCATAGAGGGCTATGGTGAAAAAGGAAATATCCTCAGATGAAATCTGGAAAGAAGCTTTCTGAGAAACTGCTTAGTGTTCTGTGAATTCATCTCACAGAGTTACATCTGTATTTCGTGGATCTCTTAACTAGCCGTCTTTCTGTGTAATCTGAGAACACATATTTCGGATCCCTTTGAAAACTATAGGGCCAAAGGAAATATCCTCCGATAACAAAGAGAAAGAAGCTTTCTGAGAAACTTCTTTGTGTTCTGTGAAATCATCTCACAGAGTTACAGCTTTCCCCTCAAGAAGCCTTTCCGTAAGACAGTTCTTGTGAAATTGGCAAAGAGATATTTGGAAGCCCATAGAGGGCTATGGTGAAAAAGGAAATATCCTCAGATGAAATCTGGAAAGAAGCTTTCTGAGAAACTGCTTAGTGTTCTGTTAATTCATCTCACAGAGTTACATCTGTATTTCGTGGATCTCTTTGCTAGCCTTATTTCTGTGGATTCTGGGAACAGATATTTCGGATCCCTTTGAAGACTATAGGGCCAAAGGAAATATCCTGCGATAACAAAGAGAAAGAAGCTTTCTGAGAAACTTCTTTCTGTTCTGTGAAATCATCTCACAGAGTTACAGCTTTCCCCTCAAGAAGCCTTTCGCTAAGACAGTTCTTGTGGAATTGGCAAAGTGATATTTGGAAGCCCATAGAGGGCTATGGTGAAAAAGGAAATATCCCCAGATGAAACCTGGAAAGAAGCTTTCTGAGAAACTGCTTAGTGTTCTGTTAATTCATCTCACAGAGTTACATCTGTATTTCGTGGATCTCTTTGCTAGCCTTATTTCTGTGGAATCTGAGAACAGATATTTCCGATCCCTTTGAAGACTATAGGGCCAAAGGAAATATCCTGCGATAACATAGAGAAAGAAGCTTTCTGAGAAACTTCTTTGTGTTCTGTGAAATCATCTCACAGAGTTACAGCTTTCCCCTCAAGAAGTCTTTCGCTAAGACAGTTCTTGTGGAATTGGCAAAGTGATATTTGGAAGCCCCTAGAGGGCTATGGTGAAAAAGGAAATATCCTCAGATGAAATCTGGAAAGAAGCTTTCTGAGAAACTGCTTAGTGTTCTGTAAATTCATCTCACAGAGTTACATCTGTATTTCGCGGATCTCTTTGCTAGCCTTATTTCTGTGGAATCTGAGAACAGATATTTCGGATCCCTTTGAAGACTATAGGGCCAAAGGAAATATCCTCCGATAACAAAGAGAAAGAAGCTTTCTGAGAAACTTCTTTGTGTTCTGTGAAATCATCTCACAGAGTTACAGCTTTCCCCTCAAGAAGACTTTCGCTAAGACAGTTCTTGTGGAATTGGCAAAGTGATATTTGGAAGCCCATAGAGGGCTATGGTGAAAAAGGAAATATCCTCAGATGAAATCTGGAAAGAAGCTTTCTGAGAAACTGCTTAGTGTTCTGTGAATTCATCTCACAGAGTTACATCTGTATTTCGTGGATCTCTTTGCTAGCCTTATTTCTGTGGAATCTGAGAACAGATATTTCGGATCCCTTTGAAGACTATAGGGCCAAAGGAAATATCCTCCGATAACAAAGAGAAAGAAGCTTTCTGAGAAACTTCTTTGTGTTCTGTGAAATCATCTCACAGAGTTACAGCTTTCCCCTCAAGAAGCCTTTCGCTAAGACAGTTCTTGTGGAATTGGCAAAGTGATATTTGGAAGCCCATAGAGGGCTATGGTGAAAAAGGAAATATCCTCAGATGAAATCTGGAAAGAAGCTTTCTGAGAAACTGCTTAGTGTTCTGTGAATTCCTCTCCCAGAGTTACATCTGTATTTCGTGGATCTCTTTGCCAGCCTTATTTCTGTGGAATCTGAGAACAGATATTTCAGATCCCTTTGAAGAGTATAGGGCCAAAGGAAATATCCTCCGATTACAAAGAGAAAGAAGCTTTCTGAGAAACTTCTTTGTGTTCAGTGACATCATCTCACAGAGTTACAGCTTTCCCCTCAAGAAGTCTTTTGCTAGGACAATTCTTGTGTAATTGGCAAAGAGATATTTGGAAGCCCATAGAGGGCTATGGTGAAAAAGGAAATATCCTCAGATGAAATCTGGAAAGAAGCTTTCTGAGAAACTGCTTAGTGTTCTGTGAATTCATCTCACAGAGTTACATCTGTATTTCGTGGATCTCTTTGCTAGCCTTATTTCAGTGGAATCTGAGAACAAATATTTCGGATCCCTTTGAAGACTATAGGGTCAAAGGAAATATCCTGCGATAACAAAGAGAAAGAACCTTTCTGAGAAACTTCTTTGTGTTCTGTGAAATCATCTCACAGAGTTACAGCTTTCCCCTCAAGAAGCCTTTCGCTAAGACAGTTCTTGTGGAAAAGGCAAAGTGATATTTGGAAGCCCTTAGAGGGCTATGGTGAAAAAGGAAATATCCTCAGATGAAATCTGGAAAGAAGCTTTCTGAGAAACTGCTTAGTGTTCTGTTAATTTATCTCACACAGTTACATCTGTATTTCGTGGATCTCTTTGCTAGTCTTATTTCTGTGGAATCTGGGAACAGATATTTCGGATCCCTTTGAAGACTATAGGGCCAAAGGAAATATCCTCCGATAACAAAGAGAATGAAGCTTTCTGAGAAACTTCTTTGTGTTCAGTGAAATCATCTCACAGAGTTACAGCTTTCCCCTCAAGAAGCCTTTCGCTAAGACAGTTCTTGTGGAAAAGGCAAAGTGATATTTGGAAGCCCATAGAGGGCTACGGTGAAAAAGGAAATATCCCCAGATGAAATCTGGAAAGAAGCTTTCTGAGAAACTGCTTAGTGTTCTGTTAATTCATCTCACAGAGTTACATCTGTATTTCGTGGATCTCTTAACTAGCCGTCTTTCTGTGTAATCTGAGAACACATATTTCGAATCCCTTTGAAGACTATAGGGCCAAAGGAAATATCCTCCGATAAAAAAGAGAAAGAAGCTTTCTGAGAAACTTCTTTGTGTTCAGTGAAATCATCTCACAGAGTTACAGCTTTCCCCTCAAGAAGCCTTTCGCTAAGACAGTTCTTGTGGAAAAGGCAAAGTGATATTTGGAAGCCCATAGAGGGCTATGGTGAAAAAGGAAATATCCTCAGATGAAATCTGGAAAGAAGCTTTCTGAGAAACTGCTTAGTGTTCTGTAAATTCATCTCACAGAGTTACATCTGTATTTCGTGGATCTCTCTGCTAGCCTTATTTCTGTGGATTCTGGGAACAGATATTTCGGATCCCTTTGAAGACTATAGGGCCAAAGGAAATATCCTGCGATAACAAAGAGAAAGAAGCTTTCTGAGAAACTTCTTTCTGTTCTGTGAAATCATCTCACAGAGTTACAGCTTTCCCCTCAAGAAGCCTTTCGCTAAGACAGTTCTTGTGGAATTGGCAAAGTGATATTTGGAAGCCCATAGAGGGCTATGGTGAAAAAGGAAATATCCCCAGATGAAATCTGGAAAGAAGCTTTCTGAGAAACTGCTTAGTGTTCTGTTAATTCATCTCACACAGTTACATCTGTATTTCGTGGATCTCTTTGCTAGCCTTATGTCTGTGGAATCTGAGAACAGATATTTCCGATCCCTTTGAAGACTATAGGGCCAAAGGAAATATTTTGCGATAACAAAGAGAAAGAAGCTTTCTGAGAAACTTCTTTGTGTTCTGTGAAATCATCTCACAGAGTTACAGCTTTCCCCTCAAGAAGTCTTTCGCTAAGACAGTTCTTGTGGAATTGGCAAAGTGATATTTGGAAGCCCCTAGAGGGCTATGGTGAAAAAGGAAATATCCTCAGATGAAATCTGGAAAGAAGCTTTCTGAGAAACTGCTTAGTGTTCTGTGAATTCATCTCACAGAGTTATATCTGTATTTCGTGAATCTCTTTGCTAGCCTTATTTCTGTGGAATCTGAGAACAGATATTTCGGATCCCTTTGAAGACTATAGGTCCAAAGGAAATATCCTCCGATAACAAAGAGAAAGAAGCTTTCTGAGAAACTTCTTTGTGTTCTGTGAAATCATCTCACAGAGTTACAGCTTTCCCCTCAAGAAGCCTTTCGCTAAGACAGTTCTTGTGGAATTGGCAAAGTGATATTTGGAAGCCCATACAGGGCTATGGTGAAAAAGGAAATATCCTCAGATGAAATCTGGAAAGAAGCTTTCTGAGAAACTGCTTAGTGTTCTGTGAATTCATCTCACAGAGTTACATCTGTATTTCGTGGATCTCTTTGCTAGCCTTATTTCTGTGGAATCTGAGAACAGATATTTCGGATCCCTTTGAAGACTATAGGGCCAAAGGAAATATCCTCCGATAACAAAGAGAAAGAAGCTTTCTGAGAAACTTCTTTGTGTTCTGTGAAATCATCTCACAGAGTTACAGCTTTCCCCTCAAGAAGCCTTTCCGTAAGACAGTTCTTGTGAAATTGGCAAAGAGATATTTGGAAGCCCATAGAGGGCTATGGTGAAAAAGGAAATATCCTCAGATGAAATCTGGAAAGAAGCTTTCTGAGAAACTGCTTAGTGTTCTGTGAATTCATCTCACAGAGTTACATCTGTATTTCGTGGATCTCTTTGCTAGCCTTATTTCTGTGGAATCTGAGAAAAGATATTTCGGATCCCTATGAAGACTATAGGGCCAAAGGAAACATCCTCCGATAACAAAGAGAAAGAAGCTTTCTGAGAAACTTCTTTCTGTTCTGTGAAATCATCTCACAGAGTTACAGCTTTCCCCTCAAGAAGCCTTTCGCTAGGACAGTTCTTGTGTAATTGGCAAAGAGATATATGGAAGCCCATAGAGGGCTATGGTGAAAAAGGAAATATCCTCAGATGAAATCTGGAAAGAAGCTTTCTGAGAAACTGCTTAGTGTTCTGTGAATTCATCTCACAGAGTTACATCTGTATTTCGTGGATCTCTTTGCTAGCCTTATTTCTGTGGAATCTGGGAACAGATATTTCGGATCCCTTTGAAGACTATAGGGCCAAAGGAAATATCCTGCGATAACAAAGAGAAACAAGCTTTCTGAGAAACTTCTTTGTGTTCTGTGAAATCATCTCACAGAGTTACAGCTTTCCCCTCAAGAAGCCTTTCGCTAAGACAGTTCTTGTGGAATTGGCAAAGTGATATTTGGAAGCCCATAGAGGGCTAAGGTGAAAAAGGAAATATCCCCAAATGAAATCTGGAAAGAAGCTTTCTGAGAAACTGCTTGGTGTTCTGTGAATTCATCTCACAGAGTTACATCTGTATTTCGTGGATCTCTTTGCTAGCCTTATTTCAGTGGAATCTGAGAACAGATATTTCGGATCCCTATGAAGACTATAGGGCCAAAGGAAATAAACTCCGATAACAAAGAGAAAGAAGCTTTCTGAGAAACTTCTTTGTGTTCTGTGAAATCATCTCACAGAGTTACAGCTTTCCCCTCAAGAAGCCTTTTGCTAAGACAGTTCTTGTGGAATTGGCAAAGTGATATTTGGAAGCCCATAGAGGGCTATGGTGAAAAAGGAAATATCCTCAGATGAAATCTGGAAAGAAGCTTTCTGAGAAACTGCTTAGTGTTCTGTTAATTCATCTCACAGAGTTACATCTGTATTTCGTGGATCTCTTTGCTAGCCCTATTTCTGTGGAATCTGAGAACAGATATTTCGGATCCCTTTGAAGACTATACGACCAAAGGAAATATTCTCCGATAACAAAGAGAAAGAAGCTTTCTGAGAAACTTCTTTGTGTTCTGTGAAATCATCTCACAGAGTTACAGCTTTCCCCTCAAGAAGCCTTTAACTAAGACAGTTCTTGTGAAATTGGCAAAGAGATATTTGGAAGCCCATAGAGGGCTATGGTGAAAAAGGAAATATCCTCAGATGAAATCTGGAAAGAAGCTTTCTGAGAAACTGCTTAGTGTTCTGTGAATTCATCTCACAGAGTTACATCTGTATTTCGTGGATCTCTTTGCTAGCCTTATTTCTGTGGAATCTGAAAACAGATATTTCGGATCCCTTTGAAGACTATAGGGCCAAAGGAAATATCCTGCGATAACAAAGAGAAAGAAGCTTTCTGAGAAACTTCTTTCTGTTCTGTGAAATCATCTCACAGAGTTACAGCTTTCCCCTCAAGAAGCCTTTCGCTAAGACAGTTCTTGTGGAATTGGCAAAGTGATATTTGGAAGCCCATAGAGGGCTATGGTGAAAAAGGAAATATCCTCAGATGAAATCTGGAAAGAAGCTTTCTGAGAAACTGCTTAGTGTTCTGTTAATTCATCTCACAGAGTTACATCTGAATTTCGTGGATCTCATTGCTAGCATTATTTCTGTGTAATCTGAGAACACATATTTCGGATCCCTTTGAAGACTACAGGGCCAAAGGAAATATCCTCCGATAACAAAGAGAAAGAAGCTTTCTGAGAAACTTCTTTGTGTTCTGTGAAATCATCTCACAGAGTTACAGCTTTCCCCTCAAGACGCCTTTCGCTACGACAGTTCTTGTGTAATTGGCAAAGAGATATTTGGAAGCCCATAGAGGGCTATGGTGAAAAAGGAAATATCCTCAGATGAAATCTCGAAAGAAGCTTTCTGAGAAACTGCTTAGTGTTCTGTGAATTCATCTCACAGAGTTACATCTGTATTTCGTGGATCTCTTTGCTAGCCTTATTTCTGTGGAATCTGAGAACAAATATTTCTGATCCCTTTGAAGACTATAGGGCCAAAGGAAATATCCTGCGATAACAAAGAGAAAGAAGCTTTCTGAGAAACTTCTTTGTGTTCTGTGAAATCATCTCACAGAGTTACAGCTTTCCCCTCAAGAAGCCTTTCTCTAAGACAGTTCTTGTGGAAAAGGCAAAGTGATATTTGGAAGCCCATAGAGGGCTATGGTGAAAAAGGAAATATCCTCAGATGAAATCTGGAAAGAAGCTTTCTGAGAAACTGCTTAGTGTTCTGTGAATTCCTCTCACAGAGTTACATCTGCATTTCGTGGATCTCTTTGCCAGCCTTATTTCTGTGGAATCTGAGAACAGATATTTCAGATCCCTTTGAAGACTATAGGGCCAAAGGAAATATCCTCCGATAACAAAGAGAAAGAAGCTTTCTGAGAAACTTCTTTGTGTTCAGTGAAATCATCTCACAGAGTTACAGCTTTCCCCTCAAGAAGCCTTTCGCTAGGACAGTTCTTGTGGAATTGGCAAAGTGATATTTGGAAGCCCATAGAGGGCTACGGTGAAAAAGGAAATATCCCCAGATGAAATCTGGAAAGAAGCTTTCTGAGAAACTGCTTAGTGTTCTGTTAATTCATCTCACAGAGTTACATCTGTATTTCGTGGATCTCTTAACTAGCCGTCTTTCTGTGTAATCTGAGAACACATATTTCGAATCCCTTTGAAGACTATAGGGCCAAAGGAAATATCCTCCGATAACAAAGAGAAAGAAGCTTTCTGAGAAACTTCTTTGTGTTCAGTGAAATCATCTCACAGAGTTACAGCTTTCCCCTCAAGAAGCCTTTCGCTAAGACAGTTCTTGTGGAAAAGGCAAAGTGATATTTGGAAGCCCATAGAGGGCTATGGTGAAAAAGGAAATATCCTCAGATGAAATCTGGAAAGAAGCTTTCTGAGAAACTGCTTAATGTTCTGTTTATTCATCTCACAGAGTTACATCTGTATTTCGTGGATCTCTCTGCTAGCCTTATTTCTGTGGATTCTGGGAACAGATATTTCGGATCCCTTTGAAGACTATAGGGCCAAAGGAAATATCCTGCGATAACAAAGAGAAAGAAGCTTTCTGAGAAACTTCTTTCTGTTCTGTGAAATCATCTCACAGAGTTACAGCTTTCCCCTCAAGAAGCCTTTCGCTAAGACAGTTCTTGTGGAATTGGCAAAGTGATATTTGGAAGCCCATAGAGGGCTATGGTGAAAAAGGAAATATCCCCAGATGAAATCTGGAAAGAAGCTTTCTGAGAAACTGCTTAGTGTTCTGTTAATTCATCTCACACTGTTACATCTGTATTTCGTGGATCTCTTTGCTAGCCTTATGTCTGTGGAATCTGAGAACAGATATTTCCGATCCCTTTGAAGACTATAGGGCCAAAGGAAATATCCTGCGATAACAAAGAGAAAGAAGCTTTCTGAGAAACTTCTTTGTGTTCTGTGAAATCATCTCACAGAGTTACAGCTTTCCCCTCAAGAAGTCTTTCGCTAAGACAGTTCTTGTGGAATTGGCAAAGTGATATTTGGAAGCCCCTAGAGGGCTATGGTGAAAAAGGAAATATCCTCAGATGAAATCTGGAAAGAAGCTTTCTGAGAAACTGCTTCGTGTTCTGTAAATTCATCTCACAGAGTTACATCTGTATTTCGTGGATCTCTTTGCTAGCCTTATTTCTGTGGAATCTGAGAACAGATATTTCGGATCCCTTTGAAGACTATAGGGCCAAAGGAAATATCCTCCGATAACAAAGAGAAAGAAGCTTTCTGAGAAACTTCTTTGTGTTCTGTGAAATCATCTCACAGAGTTACAGCTTTCCCCTCAAGAAGCCTTTCACTAAGACAGTTCTTGTGGAATTGGCAAAGTGATATTTGGAAGCCCATAGAGGGCTATGGTGAAAAAGGAAATATCCTCAGATGAAATCTGGAAAGAAGCTTTCTGAGAAACTGCTTAGTGTTCTGTGAATTCATCTCACAGAGTTATATCTGTATTTCGTGAATCTCTTTGCTAGCCTTATTTCTGTGGAATCTGAGAACAGATATTTCGGATCCCTTTGAAGACTATAGGTCCAAAGGAAATATCCTCCGATAACAAAGAGAAAGAAGCTTTCTGAGAAACTTCTTTGTGTTCTGTGAAATCATCTCACAGAGTTACAGCTTTCCCCTCAAGAAGCCTTTCGCTAAGACAGTTCTTGAGGAATTGGCAAAGTGATATTTGGAAGCCCATACAGGGCTATGGTGAAAAAGGAAATATCCTCAGATGAAATCTGGAAAGAAGCTTTCTGAGAAACTGCTTAGTGTTCTGTGAATTCATCTCACAGAGTTACATCTGTATTTCGTGGATCTCTTTGCTAGCCTTATTTCTGTGGAATCTGAGAACAGATATTTCGGATCCCTTTGAAGACTATAGGGCCAAAGGAAATATCTTCCGATAACAAAGAGAAAGAAGCTTTCTGAGAAACTTCTTTGTGTTCTGTGAAATCATCTCACAGAGTTACAGCTTTCCCCTCAAGAAGCCTTTCCGTAAGACAGTTCTTGTGAAATTGGCAAAGAGATATTTGGAAGCCCATAGAGGGCTATGGTGAAAAAGGAAATATCCTCAGATGAAATCTGGAAAGAAGCTTTCTGAGAAACTGCTTAGTGTTCTGTGAATTCATCTCACAGAGTTACATCTGTATTTCGTGGATTTCTTTGCTAGCCTTATTTCTGTGGAATCTGAGAAAAGATATTTCGGATCCCTATGAAGACTATAGGGCCAAAGGAAACATCCTCCGATAACAAAGAGAAAGAAGCTTTCTGAGAAACTTCTTTCTGTTCTGTGAAATCATCTCACAGAGTTACAGCTTTCCCCTCAAGAAGCCTTTCGCTAGGACAGTTCTTGTGTAATTGGCAAAGAGATATTTGGAAGCCCTTAGAGGGCTATGGTGAAAAAGGAAATATCCTCAGATGAAATCTGGAAAGAAGCTTTCTGAGAAACTGCTTAGTGTTCTGTGAATTCATCTCACAGAGTTACATCTGTATTTCGTGGATCTCTTTGCTAGCCTTATTTCTGTGGAATCTGGGAACAGATATTTCGGATCCCTTTGAAGACTATAGGGCCAAAGGAAATATCCTGCGATAACAAAGAGAAAGAAGCTTTCTGAGAAACTTCTTTGTGTTCTGTGAAATCATCTCACAGAGTTACAGCTTTCCCCTCAAGAAGCCTTTCGCTAAGACAGTTCTTGTGGAATTGGCAAAGTGATATTTGGAAGCCCATAGAGGGCTAAGGTGAAAAAGGAAATATCCCCAAATGAAATCTGGAAAGAAGCTTTCTGAGAAACTGCTTGGTGTTCTGTGAATTCATCTCACAGAGTTACATCTGTATTTCGTGGATCTCTTTGCTAGCCTTATTTCTGTGGAATCTGGGAACAGATATTTCGGATCCCTTTGAAGACTATAGGGTCAAAGGAAATATCCTGCGATAACAAAGAGAAAGAACCTTTCTGAGAAACTTCTTTGTGTTCTGTGAAATCATCTCACAGAGTTACAGCTTTCCCCTCAAGAAGCCTTTCGCTAAGACAGTTCTTGTGGAAAAGGCAAAGTGATATTTGGAAGCCCTTAGAGGGCTATGGTGAAAAAGGAAATATCCTCAGATGAAATCTGGAAAGAAGCTTTCTGAGAAACTGCTTAGTGTTCTGTTAATTTATCTCACACAGTTACATCTGTATTTCGTGGATCTCTTTGCTAGTCTTATTTCTGTGGAATCTGGGAACAGATATTTCGGATCCCTTTGAAGACTATAGGGCCAAAGGAAATATCCTCCGATAACAAAGAGAATGAAGCTTTCTGAGAAACTTCTTTGTGTTCAGTGAAATCATCTCACAGAGTTACAGCTTTCCCCTCAAGAAGCCTTTCGCTAAGACAGTTCTTGTGGAAAAGGCAAAGTGATATTTGGAAGCCCATAGAGGGCTATGGTGAAAAAGGAAATATCCTCAGATGAAATCTGGAAAGAAGCTTTCTGAGAAACTGCTTAGTGTTCTGTTAATTCATCTCACAGAGTTACATCTGTATTTCGTGGATCTCTTTGCTAGCCTTATTTCTGTGGAATCTGAGAACAGATATTTCGGATCCCTTTGAAGACTATAGGTCCAAAGGAAATATCCTCCGATAACAAAGAGAAAGAAGCTTTCTGAGAAACTTCTTTCTGTTCTGTGAAATCATCTCACAGAGTTACAGCTTTCCCCTCAAGCAGCCTTTCGCTAAGACAGTTCTTGTGGAATTGGCAAAGTGATATTTGGAAGCCCATAGAGGGCTATGGTGAAAAAGGAAATATCCTCAGATGAAATCTGGAAAGAAGCTTTCTGAGAAACTGCTTAGTGTTCTGTGAATTCATCTCACAGAGTTATATCTGTATTTCGTGGATCTCTTTGCTAGCCTTATTTCTGTGGAATCTGAGAACAGATATTTCGGATCCCTTTGAAGACTATAGGGCCAAAGGAAATATCCTCCGATAACAAAGAGAAAGAAGCTTTCTGAGAAACTTCTTTGTGTTCTGTGAAATCATCTCACAGAGTTACAGCTTTCCCCTCAAGAAGCGTTTCGCTAAGACAGTTCTTGTGGAATTGGCAAAGTGATATTTGGAAGCCCATAGAGGGCTATGGTGAAAAAGGAAATATCCTCAGATGAAATCTGGAAAGAAGCTTTCTGAGAAACTGCTTAGTGTTCTGTGAATTCCTCTCACAGAGTTACATCTGTATTTCGTGGATCTCTTTGCCAGCCTTATTTCTGTGGAATCTGAGAACACATATTTCAGATCCCTTTGAAGACTATAGGGCCAAAGGAAATATCCTCCGATAACAAAGAGAAAGAAGCTTTCTGAGAAACTTCTTTGTGTTCAGTGAAATCATCTCACAGAGTTACAGCTTTCCCCTCAAGAAGCCTTTCGCTAGGACAGTTCTTTTGGAATTGGCAAAGTGATATTTGGAAGCCCATAGAGGGCTACGGTGAAAAAGGAAATATCCCCAGATGAAATCTGGAAAGAAGCTTTCTGAGAAACTGCTTAGTGTTCTGTTAATTCATCTCACAGAGTTACATCTGTATTTCGTGGATCTCTTAACTAGCCGTCTTTCTGTGTAATCTGAGAACACATATTTCGAATCCCTTTGAAGACTATAGGGCCAAAGGAAATATCCTCCGATAACAAAGAGAAAGAAGCTTTCTGAGAAACTTCTTTGTGTTCAGTGAAATCATCTCACAGAGTTACAGCTTTCCCCTCAAGAAGCCTTTCGCTAAGACAGTTCTTGTGGAAAAGGCAAAGTGATATTTGGAAGCCCATAGAGGGCTATGGTGAAAAAGGAAATATCCTCAGATGAAATCTGGAAAGAAGCTTTCTGAGAAACTGCTTAGTGTTCTGTAAATTCATCTCACAGAGTTACATCTGTATTTCGTGGATGTCTCTGCTAGCCTTATTTCTGTGGATTCTGGGAACAGATATTTCGGATCCCTTTGAAGACTATAGGGCCAAAGGAAATATCCTGCGATAACAAAGAGAAAGAAGCTTTCTGAGAAACTTCTTTGTGTTCTGTGAAATCATCTCACAGAGTTACAGCTTTCCCCTCAAGAAGCCTTTCGCTAAGACAGTTCTTGTGGAATTGGCAAAGTGATATTTGGAAGCCCATAGAGGGCTATGGTGAAAAAGGAAATATCCCCAGATGAAATCTGGAAAGACGCTTTCTGAGAAACTGCTTAGTGTTCTGTTAATTCATCTCACACAGTTACATCTGTATTTCGTGGATCTCTTTGCTAGCCTTATGTCTGTGGAATCTGAGAACAGATATTTCCGATCCCTTTGAAGACTATAGGGCCAAAGGAAATATCCTGCGATAACAAAGAGAAAGAAGCTTTCTGAGAAACTTCTTTGTGTTCTGTGAAATCATCTCACAGAGTTACAGCTTTCCCCTCAAGAAGTCTTTCGCTAAGACAGTTCTTGTGGAATTGGCAAAGTGATATTTGGAAGCCCCTAGAGGGCTATGGTGAAAAAGGAAATATCCTCAGATGAAATCTGGAAAGAAGCTTTCTGAGAAACTGCTTAGTGTTCTGTAAATTCATCTCACAGAGTTACATCTGTATTTCGTGGATCTCTTTGCTAGCCTTATTTCTGTGGAATCTGAGAACAGATATTTCGGATCCCTTTGAAGACTATAGGGCCAAAGGAAATATCCTCCGATAACAAAGAGAAAGAAGCTTTCTGAGAAACTTCTTTGTGTTCTGTGAAATCATCTCACAGAGTTACAGCTTTCCCCTCAAGAAGCCTTTCGCTAAGACAGTTCTTGTGTAATTGGCAAAGTGATATTTGGAAGCCCATAGAGGGCTATGGTGAAAAGGGAAATATCCTCAGATGAAAACTGGAAAGAAGCTTTCTGAGAAACTGCTTAGTGTTCTGTTAATTCATCTCACAGAGTTATATCTGTATTTCGTGAATCTCTTTGCTAGCCTTATTTCTGTGGAATCTGAGAACAGATATTTCGGATCCCTTTGAAGACTATAGGTCCAAAGGAAATATCCTCCGATAACAAAGAGAAAGAAGCTTTCTGAGAAACTTCTTTGTGTTCTGTGAAATCATCTCACAGAGTTACAGCTTTCCCCTCAAGAAGCCTTTCGCTAAGACAGTTCTTGTGGAATTGGCAAAGTGATATTTGGAAGCCCATACAGGGCTATGGTGAAAAAGGAAATATCCTCAGATGAAATCTGGAAAGAAGCTTTCTGAGAAACTGCTTAGTGTTCTGTGAATTCATCTCACAGAGTTACATCTGTATTTCGTGGATCTCTTTGCTAGCCTTATTTCTGTGGAATCTGAGAAAAGATATTTCGGATCCCTATGAAGACTATAGGGCTAAAGGAAACATCCTCCGATAACAAAGAGAAAGAAGCTTTCTGAGAAACTTCTTTCTGTTCTGTGAAATCATCTCACAGAGTTACAGCTTTCCCCTCAAGAAGCCTTTCGCTAGGACAGTTCTTGTGTAATTGGCAAAGAGATATTTGGAAGCCCATAGAGGGCTATGGTGAAAAAGGAAATATCCCCAGATGAAATCTGGAAAGAAGCTTTCTGAGAAACTGCTTAGTGTTCTGTGAATTCATCTCACAGAGTTACATCTGTATTTCGTGGATCTCTTTGCTAGCCTTATTTCTGTGGATTCTGGGAACAGATATTTCGGATCCCTTTGAAGACTATAGGGCCAAAGGAAATATCCTGCGATAACAAAGAGAAAGAAGCTTTCTGAGAAACTTCTTTCTGTTCTGTGAAATCATCTCACAGAGTTACAGCTTTCCCCTCAAGAAGCCTTTCGCTAAGACAGTTCTTGTGGAATTGGCAAAGTGATATTTGGAAGCCCATAGAGGGCTATGGTGAAAAAGGAAATATCCCCAGATGAAATCTGGAAAGAAGCTTTCTGAGAAACTGCTTAGTGTTCTGTTAATTCATCTCACAGAGTTACATCTCTATTTCGTGGATCTCTTTGCTAGCCTTATTTCTGTGGAATCTGAGAACAGATATTTCGGATCCCTTTGAAGACTATAGGGCCAAAGGAAATATCCTCCGATAACAAAGAGAAAGAAGCTTTCTGAGAAACTTCTTTGTGTTCTGTGAAATCATCTCACAGAGTTACAGCTTTCCCCTCAAGAAGCCTTTTGCTAAGACAGTTCTTGTGGAATTGGCAAAGTGATATTTGGAAGCCCATAGAGGGCTATGGTGAAAAAGGAAATATCCTCAGATGAAATCTGGAAAGAAGCTTTCTGAGAAACTGCTTAGTGTTCTGTGAATTCCTCTCACAGAGTTACATCTGTATTTCGTGGATCTCTTTGCCAGCCTTATTTCTGTGGAATCTGAGAACAGATATTTCAGATCCCTTTGAAGACTATAGGGCCAAAGGAAATATCCTGCGATAACAAAGAGAAAGAAGCTTTCTGAGAAACTTCTTTCTGTTCTGTGAAATCATCTCACAGAGTTACAGCTTTCCCCTCAAGAAGCCTTTCGCTAAGACAGTTCTTGTGGAATTGGCAAAGTGATATTTGGAAGCCCATAGAGGGCTATGGTGAAAAAGGAAATATCCTCAGATGAAATCTGGAAAGAAGCTTTCTGAGAAACTGCTGAGTGTTCTGTGAATTCATCTCACAGAGTTACATCTGTATTTCGTGGATCTCTTAACTAGCCGTCTCTCTGTGTAATCTGAGAACACATATTTCGGATCCCTTTGAAGACTATAAGGCCAAAGGAAATATCCTCCGATAACAAAGAGAAAGAAGCTTTCTGAGAAACTTCTTTGTGTTCAGTGAAATCATCTCACAGAGTTACAGCTTTCCCCTCAAGAAGCCTTTCGCTAAGACAGTTCTTGTGGAAAAGGCAAAGTGATATTTGGAAGCCCATAGAGGGCTATGGTGAAAAAGGAAATATCCTCAGATGAAATCTGGAAAGTAGCTTTCTGAGAAACTGCTTAGTGTTCTGTTAATTCATCTCACAGAGTTACATCTGTATTTCGTGGATCTCTTTGCTAGCCTTATTTCTGTGGATTCTGGGAACAGATATTTCGGATCCCTTTGAAGACTATAGGGCCAAAGGAAATATCCTGCGATAACAAAGAGAAAGAAGCTTTCTGAGAAACTACTTTCTGTTCTGTGAAATCATCTCACAGAGTACAGCTTTCCCCTCAAGAAGCCTTTCGCTAAGACAGTTCTTGTGGAATTGGCAAAGTGATATTTGGAAGCCCATAGAGGGCTATGGTGAAAAAGGAAATATCCCCAGATGAAACCTGGAAAGAAGCTTTCTGAGAAACTGCTTAGTGTTCTGTTAATTCATCTCACAGAGTTACATCTGTATTTCGTGGATCTCTTTGCTAGCCTTATTTCTGTGGAATCTGAGAACAGATATTTCCGATCCCTTTGAAGACTATAGGGCCAAAGGAAATATCCTGCGATAACATAGAGAAAGAAGCTTTCTGAGAAACTTCTTTGTGTTCTGTGAAATCATCTCACAGAGTTACAGCTTTCCCCTCAAGAAGTCTTTCGCTAAGACAGTTCTTGTGGAATTGGCAAAGTGATATTTGGAAGCCCCTAGAGGGCTATGGTGAAAAAGGAAATATCCTCAGATGAAATCTGGAAAGAAGCTGTCTGAGAAACTGCTTAGTGTTCTGTAAATTCATCTCACAGAGTTACATCTGTATTTCGTGGATCTCTTTGCTAGCCTTATTTCTGTGGAATCTGAGAACAGATATTTCGGATCCCTTTGAAGACTATAGGGCCAAAGGAAATATCCTCCGATAACAAAGAGAAAGAAGCTTTCTGAGAAACTTCTTTGTGTTCTGTGAAATCATCTCACAGAGTTACAGCTTTCCCCTCAAGAAGCCTTTCGCTAAGACAGTTCTTGTGGAATTGGCAAAGTGATATTTGGAAGCCCATAGAGGGCTATGGTGAAAAAGGAAATATCCTCAGATGAAATCTGGAAAGAAGCTTTCTGAGAAACTGCTTAGTGTTCTGTGAATTCATCTCACAGAGTTACATCTGTATTTCGTGGATCTCTTTGCTAGCCTTATTTCTGTGGAATCTGAGAACAGATATTTCGGATCCGTTTGAAGACTATAAGGCCAAAGGAAATATCCTCCGATAACAAAGAGAAAGAAGCTTTCTGAGAAACTTCTTTGTGTTCTGTGAAATCATCTCACAGAGTTACAGCTTTCCCCTCAAGAAGCCTTTCGCTAAGACAGTTCTTGTGGAATTGGCAAAGTGATATTTGGAAGCCCATAGAGGGCTATGGTGAAAAAGGAAATATCCTCAGATGAAATCTGGAAAGAAGCTTTCTGAGAAACTGCTTAGTGTTCTGTGAATTCCTCTCACAGAGTTACATCTGTATTTCGTGGATCTCTTTGCCAGCCTTATTTCTGTGGAATCTGAGAACAGATATTTCAGATCCCTTTGAAGAGTATAGGGCCAAAGGAAATATCCTCCGATAACAAAGAGAAAGAAGCTTTCTGAGAAACTTCTTTGTGTTCAGTGACATCATCTCACAGAGTTACAGCTTTCCCCTCAAGAAGCCTTTCGCTAGGACAATTCTTGTGTAATTGGCAAAGAGATATTTGGAAGCCCATAGAGGGCTATGGTGAAAAAGGAAATATCCTCAGATGAAATCTGGAAAGAAGCTTTCTGAGAAACTGCTTAGTGTTCTATGAATTCATCTCACAGAGTTACATCTGTATTTCGTGGATCTCTTTGCTAGCCTTATTTCAGTGGAATCTGAGAACAAATATTTCGGATCCCTTTGAAGACTATAGGGTCAAAGGAAATATCCTTCGATAACAAAGAGAAAGAACCTTTCTGAGAAACTTCTTTGTGTTCTGTGAAATCATCTCACAGAGTTACAGCTTTCCCCTCAAGAAGCCTTTCGCTAAGACAGTTCTTGTGGAAAAGGCAAAGTGATATTTGGAAGCCCTTAGAGGGCTATGGTGAAAAAGGAAATATCCTCAGATGAAATCTGGAAAGAAGCTTTCTGAGAAACTGCTTAGTGTTCTGTTAATTTATCTCACACAGTTACATCTGTATTTCGTGGATCTCTTTGCTAGTCTTATTTCTGTGGAATCTGGGAACAGATATTTCGGATCCCTTTGAAGACTATAGGGCCAAAGGAAATATCCTCCGATAACAAAGAGAATGATGCTTTCTGAGAAACTTCTTTGTGTTCAGTGAAATCATCTCACAGAGTTACAGCTTTCCCCTCAAGAAGCCTTTCGCTAAGACAGTTCTTGTGGAAAAGGCAAAGTGATATTTGGAAGCCCATAGAGGGCTATGGTGAAAAAGGAAATATCCTCAGAAGAAATCTGGAAAGAAGCTTTCTGAGAAACTGCTTAGTGTTCTCTTAATTCATCTCACAGAGTTACATCTGTATTTCGTGGATCTCTTTGCTAGCCTTATTTCTGTGGAATCTGAGAACAGATATTTCGGATCCCTTTGAAGACTATAGGTCCAAAGGAAATATCCTCCGATAACAAAGAGAAAGAAGCTTTCTGAGAAACTTCTTTCTGTTCTGTGAAATCATCTCACAGAGTTACAGCTTTCCCCTCAAGCAGCCTTTCGCTAAGACAGTTCTTGTGGAATTGGCAAAGTGATATTTGGAAGCCCATACAGGGCTATGGTGAAAAAGGAAATATCCTCAGATGAAATCTGGAAAGAAGCTTTCTGAGAAACTGCTTAGTGTTCTGTGAATTCATCTCACAGAGTTATATCTGTATTTCGTGGATCTCTTTGCTAGCCTTATTTCTGTGGAATCTGAGAACAGATATTTCGGATCCCTTTGAAGACTATAGGGCCAAAGGAAATATCCTGCGATAACAAAGAGAAAGAAGCTTTCTGAGAAACTTCTTTGTGTTCTGTGAAATCATCTCACAGAGTTACAGCTTTCCCCTCAAGAAGCCTTTCGCTAAGACAGTTCTTGTGGAATTGGCAAAGTGATATTTGGAAGCCCATAGAGGGCTATGGTGAAAAAGGAAATATCCCCAGATGAAACCTGGAAAGAAGCTTTCTGAGAAACTGCTTAGTGTTCTGTTAATTCATCTCACAGAGTTACATCTGTATTTCGTGGATCTCTTTGCTAGCCTTATTTCTGTGGAATCTGAGAACAGATATTTCCGATCCCTTTGAAGACTATAGGGCCAAAGGAAATATCCTGCGATAACAAAGAGAAAGAAGCTTTCTGAGAAACTTCTTTGTGTTCTGTGAAATCATCTCACAGAGTTACAGCTTTCCCCTCAAGAAGTCTTTCGCTAAGACAGTTCTTGTGGAATTGGCAAAGTGATATTTGGAAGCCCCTAGAGGGCTATGGTGAAAAAGGAAATATCCTCAGATGAAATCTGGAAAGAAGCTTTCTGAGAAACTGCTTAGTGTTCTGTAAATTCATCTCACAGAGTTACATCTGTATTTCGTGGATCTCTTTGCTAGCCTTATTTCTGTGGAATCTGAGAACAGATATTTCGGATCCCTTTGAAGACTATAGGGCCAAAGGAAATATCCTCCGATAACAAAGAGAAAGAAGCTTTCTGAGAAACTTCTTTGTGTTCTGTGAAATCATCTCACAGAGTTACAGCTTTCCCCTCAAGAAGCCTTTCGCTAAGACAGTTCTTGTGGAATTGGCAAAGTGATATTTGGAAGCCCATAGAGGGCTATGGTGAAAAAGGAAATATCCTCAGATGAAATCTGGAAAGAAGCTTTCTGAGAAACTGCTTAGTGTTCTGTGAATTCATCTCACAGAGTTACATCTGTATTTCGTGGATCTCTTTGCTAGCCTTATTTCTGTGGAATCTGAGAACAGATATTTCGGATCCGTTTGAAGACTATAAGGCCAAAGGAAATATCCTCCGATAACAAAGAGAAAGAAGCTTTCTGAGAAACTTCTTTGTGTTCTGTGAAATCATCTCACAGAGTTACAGCTTTCCCCTCAAGAAGCCTTTCGCTAAGACAGTTCTTGTGGAATTGGCAAAGTGATATTTGGAAGCCCATAGAGGGCTATGGTGAAAAAGGAAATATCCTCAGATGAAATCTGGAAAGAAGCTTTCTGAGAAACTGCTTAGTGTTCTGTGAATTCCTCTCACAGAGTTACATCTGTATTTCGTGGATCTCTTTGCCAGCCTTATTTCTGTGGAATCTGAGAACAGATATTTCACATCCCTTTGAAGAGTATAGGGCCAAAGGAAATATCCTCCGATAACAAAGAGAAAGAAGCTTTCTGAGAAACTTCTTTGTGTTCAGTGACATCATCTCACAGAGTTACAGCTTTCCCCTCAAGAAGCCTTTCGCTAGGACAATTCTTGTGTAATTGGCAAAGAGATATTTGGAAGCCCATAGAGGGCTATGGTGAAAAAGGAAATATCCTCAGATGAAATCTGGAAAGAAGCTTTCTGAGAAACTGCTTAGTGTTCTGTAAATTCATCTCACAGAGTTACATCTGTATTTCGTGGATCTCTTTGCTAGCCTTATTTCAGTGGAATCTGAGAACAAATATTTCGGATCCCTTTGAAGACTATAGGGTCAAAGGAAATATCCTTCGATAACAAAGAGAAAGAACCTTTCTGAGAAACTTCTTTGTGTTCTGTGAAATCATCTCACAGAGTTACAGCTTTCCCCTCAAGAAGCCTTTCGCTAAGACAGTTCTTGTGGAAAAGGCAAAGTGATATTTGGAAGCCCTTAGAGGGCTATGGTGAAAAAGGAAATATCCTCAGATGAAATCTGGAAAGAAGCTTTCTGAGAAACTGCTTAGTGTTCTGTTAATTTATCTCACACAGTTACATCTGTATTTCGTGGATCTCTTTGCTAGTCTTATTTCTGTGGAATCTGGGAACAGATATTTCGGATCCCTTTGAAGACAATAGGGCCAAAGGAAATATCCTCCGATAACAAAGAGAATGATGCTTTCTGAGAAACTTCTTTGTGTTCAGTGAAATCATCTCACAGAGTTACAGCTTTCCCCTCAAGAAGCCTTTCGCTAAGACAGTTCTTGTGGAAAAGGCAAAGTGATATTTGGAAGCCCATAGAGGGCTATGGTGAAAAAGGAAATATCCTCAGAAGAAATCTGGAAAGAAGCTTTCTGAGAAACTGCTTAGTGTTCTCTTAATTCATCTCACAGAGTTACATCTGTATTTCGTGGATCTCTTTGCTAGCCTTATTTCTGTGGAATCTGAGAACAGATATTTCGGATCCCTTTGAAGACTATAGGTCCAAAGGAAATATCCTCCGATAACAAAGAGAAAGAAGCTTTCTGAGAAACTTCTTTCTGTTCTGTGAAATCATCTCACAGAGTTACAGCTTTCCCCTCAAGCAGCCTTTCGCTAAGACAGTTCTTGTGGAATTGGCAAAGTGATATTTGGAAGCCCATACAGGGCTATGGTGAAAAAGGAAATATCCTCAGATGAAATCTGGAAAGAAGCTTTCTGAGAAACTGCTTAGTGTTCTGTGAATTCATCTCACAGAGTTATATCTGTATTTCGTGGATCTCTTTGCTAGCCTTATTTCTGTGGAATCTGAGAACAGATATTTCGGATCCCTTTGAAGACTATAGGGCCAAAGGAAATATCCTCCGATAACAAAGAGAAAGAAGCTTTCTGAGAAACTTCTTTGTGTTCTGTGAAATCATCTCACAGAGTTACAGCTTTCCCCTCAAGAAGCCTTTCGCTAAGACAGTTCTTGTGGAATTGGCAAAGTGATATTTGGAAGCCCATAGAGGGCTATGGTGAAAAAGGAAATATCCTCAGATGAAATCTGGAAAGAAGCTTTCTGAGAAACTGCTTAGTGTTCTGTGAATTCCTCTCACAGAGTTACATCTGTATTTCGTGGATCTCTTTGCCAGCCTTATTTCTGTGGAATCTGAGAACAGATATTTCAGATCCCTTTGAAGACTATAGGGCCAAAGGAAATATCCTCCGATAACAAAGAGAAAGAAGCTTTCTGAGAAACTTCTTTGTGTTCAGTGAAATCATCTCACAGAGTTACAGCTTTCCCCTCAAGAAGCCTTTCGCTAGGACAGTTCTTGTGGAATTGGCAAAGTGATATTTGGAAGCCCATAGAGGGCTACGGTGAAAAAGGAAATATCCCCAGATGAAATCTGGAAAGAAGCTTTCTGAGAAACTGCTTAGTGTTCTGTTAATTCATCTCACAGAGTTACATCTGTATTTCGTGGATCTCTTAACTAGCCGTCTTTCTGTGTAATCTGAGAACACATATTTCGAATCCCTTTGAAGACTATAGGGCCAAAGGAAATATCCTCCGATAACAAAGAGAAAGAAGCTTTCTGAGAAACTTCTTTGTGTTCTGTGAAATCATCTCACAGAGTTACAGCTTTCCCCTCAAGAAGCCTTTCGCTAAGACAGTTCTTGTGGAAAAGGCAAAGTGATATTTGGAAGCCCATAGAGGGCTATGGTGAAAAAGGAAATATCCTCAGATGAAATCTGGAAAGAAGCTTTCTGAGAAACTGCTTAGTGTTCTGTAAATTCATCTCACAGAGTTACATCTGTATTTCGTGGATCTCTCTGCTAGCCTTATTTCTGTGGATTCTGGGAACAGATATTTCGGATCCCTTTGAAGACTATAGGGCCAAAGGAAATATCCTGCGATAACAAAGAGAAAGAAGCTTTCTGAGAAACTTCTTTCTGTTCTGTGAAATCATCTCACAGAGTTACAGCTTTCCCCTCAAGAAGCCTTTCGCTAAGACAGTTCTTGTGGAATTGGCAAAGTGATATTTGGAAGCCCATAGAGGGCTATGGTGAAAAAGGAAATATCCCTAGATGAAATCTGGAAAGAAGCTTTCTGAGAAACTGCTTAGTGTTCTGTTAATTCATCTCACACAGTTACATCTGTATTTCGTGGATCTCTTTGCTAGCCTTATGTCTGTGGAATCTGAGAACAGATATTTCGGATCCCTTTGAAGACTATAGGGCCAAAGGAAATATCCTGCGATAACAAAGAGAAAGAAGCTTTCTGAGAAACTTCTTTGTGTTCTGTGAAATCATCTCACAGAGTTACAGCTTTCCCCTCAAGAAGTCTTTCGCTAAGACAGTTCTTGTGGAATTGGCAAAGTGATATTTGGAAGCCCCTAGAGGGCTATGGTGAAAAAGGAAATATCCTCAGATGAAATCTGGAAAGAAGATTTCTGAGAAACTGCTTAGTGTTCTGTAAATTCATCTCACAGAGTTACATCTGTATTTCGTGGATCTCTTTGCTAGCCTTATTTCTGTGGAATCTGAGAACAGATATTTCGGATCCCTTTGAAGACTATAGGGCCAAAGGAAATATCCTCCGATAACAAAGAGAAAGAAGCTTTCTGAGAAACTTCTTTGTGTTCTGTGAAATCATCTCACAGAGTTACAGCTTTCCCCTCAAGAAGCCTTTCGCTAAGACAGTTCTTGTGGAATTGGCAAAGTGATATTTGGAAGCCCATAGAGGGCTATGGTGAAAAAGGAAATATCCTCAGATGAAAACTGGAAAGAAGCTTTCTGAGAAACTGCTTAGTGTTCTGTGAATTCCTCTCACAGAGTTACATCTGTATTTCGTGGATCTCTTTGCCAGCCTTATTTCTGTGGAATCTGAGAACAGATATTTCAGATCCCTTTGAAGACTATAGGGCCAAAGGAAATATCCTCCGATAACAAAGAGAAAGAAGCTTTCTGAGAAACTTCTTTGTGTTCAGTGAAATCATCTCACAGAGTTACAGCTTTCCCCTCAAGAAGCCTTTCGCTAGGACAGTTCTTGTGGAATTGGCAAAGTGATATTTGGAAGCCCATAGAGGGCTACGGTGAAAAAGGAAATATCCCCAGATGAAATCTGGAAAGAAGCTTTCTGAGAAACTGCTTAGTGTTCTGTTAATTCATCTCACACAGTTACATCTGTATTTCGTGGATCTCTTAACTAGCCGTCTTTCTGTGTAATCTGAGAACACATATTTCGAATCCCTTTGAAGACTATAGGGCCAAAGGAAATATCCTCCGATAACAAAGAGAAAGAAGCTTTCTGAGAAACTTCTTTGTGTTCAGTGAAATCATCTCACAGAGTTACAGCTTTCCCCTCAAGAAGCCTTTCGCTAAGACAGTTCTTGTGGAAAAGGCAAAGTGATATTTGGAAGCCCATAGAGGGCTATGGTGAAAAAGGAAATATCCTCAGATGAAATCTGGAAAGAAGCTTTCTGAGAAACTGCTTAGTGTTCTGTAAATTCATCTCACAGAGTTACATCTGTATTTCGTGGATCTCTCTGCTAGCCTTATTTCTGTGGATTCTGGGAACAGATATTTCGGATCCCTTTGAAGACTATAGGGCCAAAGGAAATATCCTGCGATAACAAAGAGAAAGAAGCTTTCTGAGAAACTTCTTTCTGTTCTGTGAAATCATCTCACAGAGTTACAGCTTTCCCCTCAAGAAGCCTTTCGCTAAGACAGTTCTTGTGGAATTGGCAAAGTGATATTTGGAAGCCCATAGAGGGCTATGGTGAAAAAGGAAATATCCCCAGATGAAATCTGGAAAGAAGCTTTCTGAGAAACTGCTTAGTGTTCTGTTAATTCATCTCACACAGTTACATCTGTATTTCGTGGATCTCTTTGCTAGCCTTATGTCTGTGGAATCTGAGAACAGATATTTCCGATCCCTTTGAAGACTATAGGGCCAAAGGAAATATCCTGCGATAACAAAGAGAAAGAAGCTTTCTGAGAAACTTCTTTGTGTTCTGTGAAATCATCTCACAGAGTTACAGCTTTCCCCTCAAGAAGTCTTTCGCTAAGACAGTTCTTGTGGAATTGGCAAAGTGATATTTGGAAGCCCATAGAGGGCTATGGTGAAAAAGGAAATATCCTCAGATGAAATCTGGAAAGAAGCTTTCTGAGAAACTGCTTAGTGTTCTGTAAATTCATCTCACAGAGTTACATCTGTATTTCGTGGATCTCTTTGCTAGCCTTATTTCTGTGGAATCTGAGAACAGATATTTCGGATCCCTTTGAAGACTATAGGGCCAAAGGAAATATCCTCCGATAACAAAGAGAAAGAAGCTTTCTGAGAAACTTCTTTGTGTTCTGTGAAATCATCTCACAGAGTTACAGCTTTCCCCTCAAGAAGCCTTTCGCTAAGACAGTTCTTGTGGAATTGGCAAAGTGATATTTGGAAGCCCATAGAGGGCTATGGTGAAAAAGGAAATGTCCTCAGATGAAAACTGGAAAGAAGCTTTCTGAGAAACTGCTTAGTGTTCTGTGAATTCATCTCACAGAGTTATATATGTATTTCGTGAATCTCTTTGCTAGCCTTATTTCTGTGGAATCTGAGAACAGATATTTCGGATCCCTTTGAAGACTATAGGTCCAAAGGAAATATCCTCCGATAACAAAGAGAAAGAAGCTTTCTGAGAAACTTCTTTGTGTTCTGTGAAATCATCTCACAGAGTTACAGCTTTCCCCTCAAGAAGCCTTTCGCTAAGACAGTTCTTGTGGAATTGGCAAAGTGATATTTGGAAGCCCATACAGGGCTATGGTGAAAAAGGAAATATCCTCAGATGAAATCTGGAAAGAAGCTTTCTGAGAAACTGCTTAGTGTTCTGTGAATTCATCTCACAGAGTTACATCTGTATTTCGTGGATCTCTTTGCTAGCCTTATTTCTGTGGAATCTGAGAACAGATATTTCGGATCCCTTTGAAGACTATAGGGCCAAAGGAAATATCCTCCGATAACAAAGAGAAAGAAGCTTTCTGAGAAACTTCTTTGTGTTCTGTGAAATCATCTCACAGAGTTACAGCTTTCCCCTCAAGAAGCCTTTCCGTAAGACAGTTCTTGTGAAATTGGCAAAGAGATATTTGGAAGCCCATAGAGGGCTATGGTGAAAAAGGAAATATCCTCAGATGAAATCTGGAAAGAAGCTTTCTGAGAAACTGCTTAGTGTTCTGTGAATTCATCTCACAGAGTTACATCTGTATTTCGTGGATCTCTTTGCTAGCCTTATTTCTGTGGAATCTGAGAAAAGATATTTCGGATCCCTATGAAGACTATAGGGCCAAAGGAAACATCCTCCGATAACAAAGAGAAAGAAGCTTTCTGAGAAACTTCTTTCTGTTCTGTGAAATCATCTCACAGAGTTACAGCTTTCCCCTCAAGAAGCCTTTCGCTAGGACAGTTCTTGTGTAATTGGCAAAGAGATATTTGGAAGCCCATAGAGGGCTATGGTGAAAAAGGAAATATCCTCAGATGAAATCTGGAAAGAAGCTTTCTGAGAAACTGCTTAGTGTTCTGTGAATTCATCTCACAGAGTTACATCTGTATTTCGTGGATCTCTTTGCTAGCCTTATTTCTGTGGAATCTGGGAACAGATATTTCGGATCCCTTTGAAGACTATAGGGCCAAAGGAAATATCCTGCGATAACAAAGAGAAAGAAGCTTTCTGAGAAACTTCTTTGTGTTCTGTGAAATCATCTCACAGAGTTACAGCTTTCCCCTCAAGAAGCCTTTCGCTAAGACAGTTCTTGTGGAATTGGCAAAGTGATATTTGGAAGCCCATAGAGGGCTAAGGTGAAAAAGGAAATATCCCCAAATGAAATCTGGAAAGAAGCTTTCTGAGAAACTGCTTGGTGTTCTGTGAATTCATCTCACAGAGTTACATCTGTATTTCGTGGATCTCTTTGCTAGCCTTATTTCAGTGGAATCTGAGAACAGATATTTCGGATCCCTATGAAGACTATAGGGCCAAAGGAAATATCCTCCGATAACAAAGAGAAAGAAGCTTTCTGAGAAACTTCTTTGTGTTCTGTGAAATCATCTCACAGAGTTACAGCTTTCCCCTCAAGACGCCTTTCGCTACGACAGTTCTTGTGTAATTGGCAAAGAGATATTTGGAAGCCCATAGAGGGCTATGGTGAAAAAGGAAATATCCTCAGATGAAATCTCGAAAGAAGCTTTCTGAGAAACTGCTTAGTGTTCTGTGAATTCATCTCACAGAGTTACATCTGTATTTCGTGGATCTCTTTGCTAGCCTTATTTCTGTGGAATCTGAGAACAAATACTTCTGATCCCTTTGAAGACTATAGGGCCAAAGGAAATATCCTGCGATAACAAAGAGAAAGAAGCTTTCTGAGAAACTTCTTTGTGTTCTGTGAAATCATCTCACAGAGTTACAGCTTTCCCCTCAAGAAGCCTTTCGCTAAGACAGTTCTTGTGGAAAAGGCAAAGTGATATTTGGAAGCCCATAGAGGGCTATGGTGAAAAAGGAAATATCCTCAGATGAAATCTGGAAAGAAGCTTTCTGAGAAACTGCTTAGTGTTCTGAGAATTCCTCTCACAGAGTTACATCTGTATTTCGTGGATCTCTTTGCCAGCCTTATTTCTGTGGAATCTGAGAACAGATATTTCAGATCCCTTTGAAGACTATAGGGCCAAAGGAAATATCCTCCGATAACAAAGAGAAAGAAGCTTTCTGAGAAACTTCTTTGTGTTCAGTGAAATCATCTCACAGAGTTACAGCTTTCCCCTCAAGAAGCCTTTCGCTAGGACAGTTCTTGTGGAATTGGCAAAGTGATATTTGGAAGCCCATAGAGGGCTACGGTGAAAAAGGAAATATCCCCAGATGAAATCTGGAAAGAAGCTTTCTGAGAAACTGCTTAGTGTTCTGTTAATTCATCTCACAGAGTTACATCTGTATTTCGTGGATCTCTTAACTAGCCGTCTTTCTGTGTAATCTGAGAACACATATTTCGAATCCCTTTGAAGACTATAGGGCCAAAGGAAATATCCTCCGATAACAAAGAGAAAGAAGCTTTCTGAGAAACTTCTTTGTGTTCAGTGAAATCATCTCACAGAGTTACAGCTTTCCCCTCAAGAAGCCTTTCGCTAAGACAGTTCTTGTGGAAAAGGCAAAGTGATATTTGGAAGCCCATAGAGGGCTATGGTGAAAAAGGAAATATCCTCAGATGAAATCTGGAAAGAAGCTTTCTGAGAAACTGCTTAGTGTTCTGTTAATTCATCTCACAGAGTTACATCTGTATTTCGTGGATCTCTCTGCTAGCCTTATTTCTGTGGATTCTGGGAACAGATATTTCGGATCCCTTTGAAGACTATAGGGCCAAAGGAAATATCCTGCGATAACAAAGAGAAAGAAGCTTTCTGAGAAACTTCTTTCTGTTCTGTGAAATCATCTCACAGAGTTACAGCTTTCCCCTCAAGAAGCCTTTCGCTAAGACAGTTCTTGTGGAATTGGCAAAGTGATATTTGGAAGCCCATAGAGGGCTATGATGAAAAAGGAAATATCCCCAGATGAAATCTGGAAAGAAGCTTTCTGAGAAACTGCTTAGTGTTCTGTTAATTCATCTCACACAGTTACATCTGTATTTCGTGGATCTCTTTGCTAGCCTTATGTCTGTGGAATCTGAGAACAGATATTTCCGATCCCTTTGAAGACTATAGGGCCAAAGGAAATATCCTGCGATAACAAAGAGAAAGAAGCTTTCTGAGAAACTTCTTTGTGTTCTGTGAAATCATCTCACAGAGTTACAGCTTTCCCCTCAAGAAGTCTTTCGCTAAGACAGTTCTTGTGGAATTGGCAAAGTGATATTTGGAAGCCCCTAGAGGGCTATGGTGAAAAAGGAAATATCCTCAGATGAAATCTGGAAAGAAGCTTTCTGAGAAACTGCTTAGTGTTCTGTGAATTCATCTCACAGAGTTATATCTGTATTTCGTGAATCTCTTTGCTAGCCTTATTTCTGTGGAATCTGAGAACAGATATTTCGGATCCCTTTGAAGACTATAGGGCCAAAGGAAATATCCTCCGATAACAAAGAGAAAGAAGCTTTCTGAGAAACTTCTTTGTGTTCTGTGAAATCATCTCACAGAGTTACAGCTTTCCCCTCAAGAAGCCTTTCGCTAAGACAGTTCTTGTGGAATTGGCAAAGTGATATTTGGAAGCCCATAGAGGGCTATGGTGAAAAAGGAAATATCCTCAGATGAAATCTGGAAAGAAGCTTTCTGAGAAACTGCTTAGTGTTCTGTGAATTCATCTCACAGAGTTATATCTGTATTTCGTGAATCTCTTTGCTAGCCTTATTTCTGTGGAATCTGAGAACAGATATTTCGGATCCCTTTGAAGACTATAGGTCCAAAGGAAATATCCTCCGATAACAAAGAGAAAGAAGCTTTCTGAGAAACTTCTTTGTGTTCTGTGAAATTATCTCACAGAGTTACAGCTTTCCCCTCAAGAAGCCTTTCGCTAAGACAGTTCTTGTGGAATTGGCAAAGTGATATTTGGAAGCCCATACAGGGCTATGGTGAAAAAGGAAATATCCTCAGATGAAATCTAGAAAGAAGCTTTCTGAGAAACTGCTTAGTGTTCTGTTAATTCATCTCACAGAGTTACATCTGTATTTCGTGGATCTCTTTGCTAGCCTTATTTCTGTGGAATCTGAGAACAGATATTTCGGATCCCTTTGAAGACTATAGGGCCAAAGGAAATATCCTGCGATAACAAAGAGAAAGAAGCTTTCTGAGAAACTTCTTTGTGTTCTGTGAAATCATCTCACAGAGTTACAGCTTTCCCCTCAAGAAGCCTTTCGCTAAGACAGTTCTTGTGGAATTGGCAAAGTGATATTTGGAAGCCCATAGAGGGCTATGGTGAAAAAGGAAATATCCTCAGATGAAATCTGGAAAGAAGCTTTCTGAGAAACTGCTTAGTGTTCTGTGAATTCATCTCACAGAGTTACATCTGTATTTCGTGGATCTCTTTGCTAGCCTTATTTCTGTGGAATCTGAGAAAAGATATTTCGGATCCCTATGAAGACTATAGGGCCAAAGGAAACATCCTCCGATAACAAAGAGAAAGAAGCTTTCTGAGAAACTTCTTTCTGTTCTGTGAAATCATCTCACAGAGTTACAGCTTTCCCCTCAAGAAGCCTTTCGCTAGGACAGTTCTTGTGTAATTGGCAAAGTGATATTTGGAAGCCCATAGAGGGCTATGGTGAAAAAGGAAATATCCTCAGATGAAATCTGGAAAGAAGCTTTCTGAGAAACTGCTTAGTGTTCTGTTAATTCATCTCACAGAGTTACATCTGTATTTCGTGGATGTCTCTGCTAGCCTTATTTCTGTGGATTCTGGGAACAGATATTTCGGATCCCTTTGAAGACTATAGGGCCAAAGGAAATATCCTGCGATAACAAAGAGAAAGAAGCTTTCTGAGAAACTTCTTTGTGTTCTGTGAAATCATCTCACAGAGTTACAGCTTTCCCCTCAAGAAGCCTTTCGCTAAGACAGTTCTTGTGGAATTGGCAAAGTGATATTTGGAAGCCCATAGAGGGCTAAGGTGAAAAAGGAAATATCCCCAAATGAAATCTGGAAAGAAGCTTTCTGAGAAACTGCTTGGTGTTCTGTGAATTCATCTCACAGAGTTACATCTGTATTTCGTGGATCTCTTTGCTAGCCTTATTTCTGTGGAATCTGGGAACAGATATTTCGGATCCCTTTGAAGACTATAGGGTCAAAGGAAATATCCTGCGATAACAAAGAGAAAGAGCCTTTCTGAGAAACTTCTTTGTGTTCTGTGAAATCATCTCACAGAGTTACAGCTTTCCCCTCAAGAAGCCTTTCGCTAAGACAGTTCTTGTGGAAAAGGCAAAGTGATATTTGGAAGCCCTTAGAGGGCTATGGTGAAAAAGGAAATATCCTCAGATGAAATCTGGAAAGAAGCTTTCTGAGAAACTGCTTAGTGTTCTGTTAATTTATCTCACACAGTTACATCTGTATTTCGTGGATCTCTTTGCTAGTCTTATTTCTGTGGAATCTGGGAACAGATATTTCGGATCCCTTTGAAGACTATAGGGCCAAAGGAAATATCCTCCGATAACAAAGAGAATGAAGCTTTCTGAGAAACTTCTTTGTGTTCAGTGAAATCATCTCACAGAGTTACAGCTTTCCCCTCAAGAAGCCTTTCGCTAAGACAGTTCTTGTGGAAAAGGCAAAGTGATATTTGGAAGCCCATAGAGGGCTATGGTGAAAAAGGAAATATCCTCAGATGAAATCTGGAAAGAAGCTTTCTGAGAAACTGCTTAGTGTTCTGTTAATTCATCTCACAGAGTTACATCTGTATTTCGTGGATCTCTTTGCTAGCCTTATTTCTGTGGAATCTGAGAACAGATATTTCGCATCCCTTTGAAGACTATAGGTCCAAAGGAAATATCCTCCAATAACAAAGAGAAAGAAGCTTTCTGAGAAACTTCTTTCTGTTCTGTGAAATCATCTCACAGAGTTACAGCTTTCCCCTCAAGAAGTCTTTCGCTAAGACAGTTCTTGTGGAATTGGCAAAGTGATATTTGGAAGCCCATACAGGGCTATGGTGAAAAAGGAAATATCCTCAGATGAAATCTGGAAAGAAGCTTTCTGAGAAACTGCTTAGTGTTCTGTGAATTCATCTCACAGAGTTATATCTGTATTTCGTGGATCTCTTTGCTAGCCTTATTTCTGTGGAATCTGAGAACAGATATTTCGGATCCCTTTGAAGACTATAGGGCCAAAGGAAATATCCTGCGATAACAAAGAGAAAGAAGCTTTCTGAGAAACTTCTTTGTGTTCTGTGAAATCATCTCACAGAGTTACAGCTTTCCCCTCAAGAAGCCTTTCGCTAAGACAGTTCTTGTGGAATTGGCAAAGTGATATTTGGAAGCCCATAGAGGGCTATGGTGAAAAAGGAAATATCCTCAGATGAAATCTGGAAAGAAGCTTTCTGAGAAACTGCTTAGTGTTCTGTGAATTCCTCTCACAGAGTTACATCTGTATTTCGTGGATCTCTTAACTAGCCGTCTTTCTGTGTAATCTGAGAACACATATTTCGAATCCCTTTGAAGACTGTAGGGCCAAAGGAAATATCCTCCGATAACAAAGAGAAAGAAGCTTTCTGAGAAACTTCTTTGTGTTCAGTGAAATCATCTCACAGAGTTACAGCTTTCCCCTCAAGAAGCCTTTCGCTAAGACAGTTCTTGTGGAAAAGGCAAAGTGATATTTGGAAGCCCATAGAGGGCTATGGTGAAAAAGGAAATATCCTCAGATGAAATCTGGAAAGAAGCTTTCTGAGAAACTGCTTAGTGTTCTGTTAATTCATCTCACAGAGTTACATCTGTATTTCGTGGATGTCTCTGCTAGCCTTATTTCTGTGGATTCTGGGAACAGATATTTCGGATCCCTTTGAAGACTATAGGGCCAAAGGAAATATCCTGCGATAACAAAGAGAAAGAAGCTTTCTGAGAAACTTCTTTCTGTTCTGTGAAATCATCTCACAGAGTTACAGCTTTCCCCTCAAGAAGCCTTTCGCTAAGACAGTTCTTGTGGAATTGGCAAAGTGATATTTGGAAGCCCATAGAGGGCTATGGTGAAAAAGGAAATATCCCCAGATGAAATCTGGAAAGAAGCTTTCTGAGAAACTGCTTAGTGTTCTGTTAATTCATCTCACACAGTTACATCTGTATTTCGTGGATCTCTTTGCTAGCCTTATGTCTGTGGAATCTGAGAACAGATATTTCCGATCCCTTTGAAGACTATAGGGCCAAAGGAAATATCCTGCGATAACAAAGAGAAAGAAGCTTTCTGAGAAACTTCTTTGTGTTCTGTGAAATCATCTCACAGAGTTACAGCTTTCCCCTCAAGAAGTCTTTCGCTAAGACAGTTCTTGTGGAATTGGCAAAGTGATATTTGGAAGCCCCTAGAGGGCTATGGTGAAAAAGGCAATATCCTCAGATGAAATCTGGAAAGAAGCTTTCTGAGAAACTGCTTAGTGTTCTGTAAATTCATCTCACAGAGTTACATCTGTATTTCGTGGATCTCTTTGCTAGCCTTATTTCTGTGGAATCTGAGAACAGATATTTCGGATCCCTTTGAAGACTATAGGGCCAAAGGAAATATCCTCCGATAACAAAGAGAAAGAAGCTTTCTGAGAAACTTCTTTGTGTTCTGTGAAATCATCTCACAGAGTTACAGCTTTCCCCTCAAGAAGCCTTTCGCTAAGACAGTTCTTGTGGAATTGGCAAAGTGATATTTGGAAGCCCATAGAGGGCTATGGTGAAAAAGGAAATATCCTCAGATGAAATCTGGAAAGAAGCTTTCTGAGAAACTGCTTAGTGTTCTGTGAATTCATCTCACAGAGTTATATCTGTATTTCGTGAATCTCTTTGCTAGCCTTATTTCTGTGGAATCTGAGAACAGATATTTCGGATCCCTTTGAAGACTATAGGTCCAAAGGAAATATCCTCCGATAACAAAGAGAAAGAAGCTTTCTGAGAAACTTCTTTGTGTTCTGTGAAATCATCTCACAGAGTTACAGCTTTCCCCTCAAGAAGCCTTTCGCTAAGACAGTTCTTGTGGAATTGGCAAAGTGATATTTGGAAGCCCATACAGGGCTATGGTGAAAAAGGAAATATCCTCAGATGAAATCTGGAAAGAAGCTTTCTGAGAAACTGCTTAGTGTTCTGTGAATTCATCTCACAGAGTTACATCTGTATTTCGTGGATCTCTTTGCTAGCCTTATTTCTGTGGAATCTGAGAACAGATATTTCGGATCCCTTTGAAGACTATAGGGCCAAAGGCAATATCCTCCGATAACAAAGAGAAAGAAGCTTTCTGAGAAACTTCTTTGTGTTCTGTGAAATCATCTCACAGAGTTACAGCTTTCCCCTCAAGAAGCCTTTCCGTAAGACAGTTCTTGTGAAATTGGCAAAGAGATATTTGGAAGCCCATAGAGGGCTATGGTGAAAAAGGAAATATCCTCAGATGAAATCTGGAAAGAAGCTTTCTGAGAAACTGCTTAGTGTTCTGTGAATTCATCTCACAGAGTTACATCTGTATTTCGTGGATCTCTTTGCTAGCCTTATTTCTGTGGAATCTGAGAAAAGATATTTCGGATCCCTATGAAGACTATAGGGCCAAAGGAAACATCCTCCGATAACAAAGAGAAAGAAGCTTTCTGAGAAACTTCTTTCTGTTCTGTGAAATCATCTCACAGAGTTACAGCTTTCCCCTCAAGAAGCCTTTCGCTAGGACAGTTCTTGTGTAATTGGCAAAGAGATATTTGGAAGCCCATAGAGGGCTATGGTGAAAAAGGAAATATCCCCAGATGAAATCTGGAAAGAAGCTTTCTGAGAAACTGCTTAGTGTTCTGTGAATTCATCTCACAGAGTTACATCTGTATTTCGTGGATCTCTTTGCTAGCCTTATTTCTGTGGAATCTGGGAACAGATATTTCGGATCCCTTTGAAGACTATAGGGCCAAAGGAAATATCCTGCGATAACAAAGAGAAAGAAGCTTTCTGAGAAACTTCTTTGTGTTCTGTGAAATCATCTCACAGAGTTACAGCTTTCCCCTCAAGAAGCCTTTCGCTAAGACAGTTCTTGTGGAATTGGCAAAGTGATATTTGGAAGCCCATAGAGGGCTAAGGTGAAAAAGGAAATATCCCCAAATGAAATCTGGAAAGAAGCTTTCTGAGAAACTGCTTGGTGTTCTGTGAATTCATCTCACAGAGTTACATCTGTATTTCGTGGATCTCTTTGCTAGCCTTATTTCAGTGGAATCTGAGAACAGATATTTCGGATCCCTATGAAGACTATAGGGCCAAAGGAAATAAACTCCGATAACAAAGAGAAAGAAGCTTTCTGAGAAACTTCTTTGTGTTCTGTGAAATCATCTCACAGAGTTACAGCTTTCCCCTCAAGAAGCCTTTTGCTAAGACAGTTCTTGTGGAATTGGCAAAGTGATATTTGGAAGCCCATAGAGGGCTATGGTGAAAAAGGAAATATCCTCAGATGAAATCTGGAAAGAAGCTTTCTGAGAAACTGCTTAGTGTTCTGTTAATTCATCTCACACAGTTACATCTGTATTTCGTGGATCTCTTTGCTAGCCTTATTTCTGTGGAATCTGGGAACAGATATTTCGGATCCCTTTGAAGACTATAGGGCCAAAGGAAATATCCTCCGATAACAAAGAGAAAGAAGCTTTCTGAGAAACTTCTTTGTGTTCTGTGAAATCATCTCACAGAGTTACAGCTTTCCCCTCAAGAAGCCTTTCCGTAAGACAGTTCTTGTGAAATTGGCAAAGAGATATTTGGAAGCCCATAGAGGGCTATGGTGAAAAAGGAAATATCCTCAGATGAAATCTGGAAAGAAGCTTTCTGAGAAACTGCTTAGTGTTCTGTGAATTCATCTCACAGAGTTACATCTGCATTTCGTGGATCTCTTTGCTAGCCTTATTTCTGTGGAATCTGAGAAAAGATATTTCGGATCCCTATGAAGACTATAGGGCCAAAGGAAACATCCTCCGATAACAAAGAGAAAGAAGCTTTCTGAGAAACTTCTTTCTGTTCTGTGAAATCATCTCACAGAGTTACAGCTTTCCCCTCAAGAAGCCTTTCGCTAGGACAGTTCTTGTGTAATTGGCAAAGAGATATTTGGAAGCCCATAGAGGGCTATGGTGAAAAAGGAAATATCCTCAGATGAAATCTGGAAAGAAGCTTTCTGAGAAACTGCTTAGTGTTCTGTGAATTCATCTCACAGAGTTACATCTGTATTTCGTGGATCTCTTTGCTAGCCTTATTTCTGTGGAATCTGGGAACAGATATTTCGGATCCCTTTGAAGACTATAGGGCCAAAGGAAATATCCTGCGATAACAAAGAGAAAGAAGCTTTCTGAGAAACTTCTTTGTGTTCTGTGAAATCATCTCACAGAGTTACAGCTTTCCCCTCAAGAAGCCTTTCGCTAAGACAGTTCTTGTGGAATTGGCAAAGTGATATTTGGAAGCCCATAGAGGGCTAAGGTGAAAAAGGAAATATCCCCAAATGAAATCTGTAAAGAAGCTTTCTGAGAAACTGCTTAGTGTTCTGTGAATTCATCTCACAGAGTTACATGTGTATTTCGTGGATCTCTTTGCTAGCCTTATTTCAGTGGAATCTGAGAACAGATATTTCGGATCCCTATGAAGACTATAGGGCGAAAGGAAATAAACTCCGATAACAAAGAGAAAGAAGCTTTCTGAGAAACTTCTTTGTGTTCTGTGAAATCATCTCACAGAGTTACAGCTTTCCCCTCAAGAAGCCTTTTGCTAAGACAGTTCTTGTGGAATTGGCAAAGTGATATTTGGAAGCCCATAGAGGGCTATGGTGAAAAGGGAAATATCCTCAGATGAAATCTGGAAAGAAGCTTTCTGAGAAACTGCTTAGTGTTCTGTGAATTCATCTCACAGAGTTACATCTGTATTTCGTGGATCTCTTTGCTAGCCTTATTTCTGTGGAATCTGAGAACAGATATTTCGGATCCCTTTGAAGACTGTAGGGCCAAAGGAAATATCCTGCGATAACAAAGAGAAAGAAGCTTTCTGAGAAACTTCTTTGTGTTCTGTGAAATCATCTCACAGAGTTACAGCTTTCCCCTCAAGAAGCCTTTCGCTAAGACAGTTCTTGTGGAATTGGCAAAGTGATATTTGGAAGCCCATAGAGGACTATGGTGAAAAAGGAAATATCCTCAGATGAAATCTGGAAAGAAGCTTTCTGAGAAACTGCTTAGTGTTCTGTGAATTCATCTCACAGAGTTACATCTGTATTTCGTGGATCTCTTTGCTAGCCTTATTTCTGTGGAATCTGAGAACAGATATTTCGGATCCCTTTGAAGACTATAGGGCCAAAGGAAATATCCTGCGATAACAAAGAGAAAGAAGCTTTCTGAGAAACTTCTTTCTGTTCTGTGAAATCATCTCACAGAGTTACAGCTTTCCCCTCAAGAAGCCTTTCGCTAAGACAGTTCTTGTGGAATTGGCAAAGTGATATTTGGAAGCCCATAGAGGGCTATGGTGAAAAAGGAAATATCCTCAGATGAAATCTGGAAAGAAGCTTTCTGAGAAACTGCTTAGTGTTCTGTTAATTCATCTCACAGAGTTACATCTGAATTTCGTGGATCTCATTGCTAGCATTATTTCTGTGTAATCTGAGAACACATATTTCGGATCCCTTTGAAGACTATAGGGCCAAAGGAAATATCCTCCGATAACAAAGAGAAAGAAGCTTTCTGAGAAACTTCTTTGTGTTCTGTGAAATCATCTCACAGAGTTACAGCTTTCCCCTCAAGAAGCCTTTCGCTACGACAGTTCTTGTGTAATTGGCAAAGAGATATTTGGAAGCCCATAGAGGGCTATGGTGAAAAAGGAAATATCCTCAGATGAAATCTTGAAAGAAGCTTTCTGAGAAACTGCTTAGTGTTCTGTGAATTCATCTCACAGAGTTACATCTGTATTTCGTGGATCTCTTTGCTAGCCTTATTTCTGTGGAATCTGAGAACAAATATTTCTGATCCCTTTGAAGACTATAGGGCCAAAGGAAATATCCTGCGATAACAAAGAGAAAGATCCTTTCTGAGAAACTTCTTTGTGTTCTGTGAAATCATCTCACAGAGTTACAGCTTTCCCCTCAAGAAGCCTTTCGCTAAGACAGTTCTTGTGGAAAAGGCAAAGTGATATTTGGAAGCCCATAGAGGGCTATGGTGAAAAAGGAAATATCCTCAGATGAAATCTGGAAAGAAGCTTTCTGAGAAACTGCTTAGTGTTCTGTTAATTCATCTCACACAGTTACATCTGTATTTCGTGGATCTCTTTGCTAGCCTTATTTCTGTGGAATCTGGGAACAGATATTTCGGATCCCTTTGAAGACTATAGGGCCAAAGGAAATATCCTGCGATAACAAAGAGAAAGAAGCTTTCTGAGAAACTTCTTTGTGTTCTCTGAAATCATCTCACAGAGTTACAGCTTTCCCCTCAAGAAGCCTTTCGCTAAGACAGTTCTTGTGGAATTGGCAAAGTGATATTTGGAAGCCCATAGAGGGCTATGGCGAAAAAGGAAATATCCCCAGATGAAATCTGGAAAGAAGCTTTCTGAGAAACTGCTTAGCGTTCTGTTAATTCATCTCACAGAGTTACATCTGTATTTCGTGGATCTCTTTGCTAGCCTTATTTCTGTGGAATCTGAGAACAGATATTTCCGATCCCTTTGAAGACTATAGGGCCAAAGGAAATATCCAGCGATAACAAAGAGAAAGAAGCTTTCTGAGAAACTTCTTTGTGTTCTGTGAACTCATCTCACAGAGTTACAGCTTTCCCCTCAAGAAGCCTTTCGCTAAGACAGTTCTTGTGGAATTGGAAAAGTGATATTTGGAAGCCCCTAGAGGGCTATGGTGAAAAAGGAAATATCCTCAGATGAAATCTGGAAAGAAGCTTTCTGAGAAACTGCTCTGTGATGTGTGACTTCTACTCACAGAGTTATATCTGTATTTCGTGAATCTCTTTGCTAGCCTTATTTCTGTGGAATCTGAGAACAGATATTTCGGATCCCTTTGAAGACTATAGGGCCAAAGGAAATATCCTGCGATAACAAAGAGAAAGAAGCTTTCTGAGAAACTTCTTTCTGTTCTGTGAAATCATCTCACAGAGTTACAGCTTTCCACTCAAGAAGCCTTTCGCTAAGACAGTTCTCGTGGAATTGGCAAAGTGATATTTGGAAGCCCATAGAGGGCTATGGTGAAAAAGGAAATATCCTCAGATGAAATCTGGAAAGAAGCTTTCTGAGAAACTGCTTAGTGTTCTGTGAATTCATCTCACAGAGTTACATCTGTATTTCGTGCATCTCTTTGCTAGCCTTATTTCTGTGGAATCTGAGAACAGATATTTCGGATCCCTATGAAGACTATAGGGCCAAAGGAAATAAACTCCGATAACAAAGAGAAAGAAGCTTTCTGAGAAACTTCTTTGTGTTCTGTGAAATCATCTCACAGAGTTACAGCTTTCCCCTCAAGAAGCCTTTCGCTAAGACAGTTCTTGTGGAATTGGCAAAGTGATACTTGGAAGCCCCTAGAGGGCTATGGTGAAAAAGGAAATATCCTCAGATGAAATCTGGAAAGAAGCTTTCTGAGAAACTGCTTAGTGTTCTGTAAATTCATCTCACAGAGTTACATCTGTATTTCGTGGATCTCTTTGCTAGCCTTATTTCTGTGGAATCTGAGAACAGATATTTCGGATCCCTTTGAAGACTATAGGGCCAAAGGAAATATCCTCCGATAACAAAGAGAAAGAAGCTTTCTGAGAAACTTCTTTGTGTTCTGTGAAATCATCTCACAGAGTTACAGCTTTCCCCTCAAGAAGCCTTTCGCTAAGACAGTTCTTGTGGAATTGGCAAAGTGATATTTGGAAGCCCATAGAGGGCTATGGTGAAAAAGGAAATATCCTCAGATGAAATCTGGAAAGAAGCTTTCTGAGAAACTGCTTAGTGTTCTGTGAATTCATCTCACAGAGTTACATCTGTATTTCGTGAATCTCTTTGCTAGCCTTATTTCTGTGGAATCTGAGAACAGATATTTCGGATCCCTTTGAAGACTATAGGTCCAAAGGAAATATCCTCCGATAACAAAGAGAAAGAAGCTTTCTGAGAAACTTCTTTGTGTTCTGTGAAATCATCTCACAGAGTTACAGCTTTCCCCTCAAGAAGCCTTTCGCTAAGACAGTTCTTGTGGAATTGGCAAAGTGATATTTGGAAGCCCATACAGGGCTATGGTGAAAAAGGAAATATCCTCAGATGAAATCTGGAAAGAAGCTTTCTGAGAAACTGCTTAGTGTTCTGTGAATTCATCTCACAGAGTTACATCTGTATTTCGTGGATCTCTTTGCTAGCCTTATTTCTGTGGAATCTGAGAACAGATATTTCGGATCCCTTTGAAGACTATAGGGCCAAAGGCAATATCCTCCGATAACAAAGAGAAAGAAGCTTTCTGAGAAACTTCTTTGTGTTCTGTGAAATCATCTCACAGAGTTACAGCTTTCCCCTCAAGAAGCCTTTCCGTAAGACAGTTCTTGTGAAATTGGCAAAGAGATATTTGGAAGCCCATAGAGGGCTATGGTGAAAAAGGAAATATCCTCAGATGAAATCTGGAAAGAAGCTTTCTGAGAAACTGCTTAGTGTTCTGTGAATTCATCTCACAGAGTTACATCTGTATTTCGTGGATCTCTTTGCTAGCCTTATTTCTGTGGAATCTGAGAAAAGATATTTCGGATCCCTATGAAGACTATAGGGCCAAAGGAAACATCCTCCGATAACAAAGAGAAAGAAGCTTTCTGAGAAACTTCTTTCTGTTCTGTGAAATCATCTCACAGAGTTACAGCTTTCCCCTCAAGAAGCCTTTCGCTAGGACAGTTCTTGTGTAATTGGCAAAGAGATATTTGGAAGCCCATAGAGGGCTATGGTGAAAAAGGAAATATCCCCAGATGAAATCTGGAAAGAAGCTTTCTGAGAAACTGCTTAGTGTTCTGTGAATTCATCTCACAGAGTTACATCTGTATTTCGTGGATCTCTTTGCTAGCCTTATTTCTGTGGAATCTGGGAACAGATATTTCGGATCCCTTTGAAGACTATAGGGCCAAAGGAAATATCCTGCGATAACAAAGAGAAAGAAGCTTTCTGAGAAACTTCTTTGTGTTCTGTGAAATCATCTCACAGAGTTACAGCTTTCCCCTCAAGAAGCCTTTCGCTAAGACAGTTCTTGTGGAATTGGCAAAGTGATATTTGGAAGCCCATAGAGGGCTAAGGTGAAAAAGGAAATATCCCCAAATGAAATCTGGAAAGAAGCTTTCTGAGAAACTGCTTGGTGTTCTGTGAATTCATCTCACAGAGTTACATCTGTATTTCGTGGATCTCTTTGCTAGCCTTATTTCAGTGGAATCTGAGAACAGATATTTCGGATCCCTATGAAGACTATAGGGCCAAAGGAAATAAACTCCGATAACAAAGAGAAAGAAGCTTTCTGAGAAACTTCTTTGTGTTCTGTGAAATCATCTCACAGAGTTACAGCTTTCCCCTCAAGAAGCCTTTTGCTAAGACAGTTCTTGTGGAATTGGCAAAGTGATATTTGGAAGCCCATAGAGGGCTATGGTGAAAAAGGAAATATCCTCAGATGAAATCTGGAAAGAAGCTTTCTGAGAAACTGCTTAGTGTTCTGTTAATTCATCTCACACAGTTACATCTGTATTTCGTGGATCTCTTTGCTAGCCTTATTTCTGTGGAATCTGGGAACAGATATTTCGGATCCCTTTGAAGACTATAGGGCCAAAGGAAATATCCTCCGATAACAAAGAGAAAGAAGCTTTCTGAGAAACTTCTTTGTGTTCTGTGAAATCATCTCACAGAGTTACAGCTTTCCCCTCAAGAAGCCTTTCCGTAAGACAGTTCTTGTGAAATTGGCAAAGAGATATTTGGAAGCCCATAGAGGGCTATGGTGAAAAAGGAAATATCCTCAGATGAAATCTGGAAAGAAGCTTTCTGAGAAACTGCTTAGTGTTCTGTGAATTCATCTCACAGAGTTACATCTGCATTTCGTGGATCTCTTTGCTAGCCTTATTTCTGTGGAATCTGAGAAAAGATATTTCGGATCCCTATGAAGACTATAGGGCCAAAGGAAACATCCTCCGATAACAAAGAGAAAGAAGCTTTCTGAGAAACTTCTTTCTGTTCTGTGAAATCATCTCACAGAGTTACAGCTTTCCCCTCAAGAAGCCTTTCGCTAGGACAGTTCTTGTGTAATTGGCAAAGAGATATTTGGAAGCCCATAGAGGGCTATGGTGAAAAAGGAAATATCCTCAGATGAAATCTGGAAAGAAGCTTTCTGAGAAACTGCTTAGTGTTCTGTGAATTCATCTCACAGAGTTACATCTGTATTTCGTGGATCTCTTTGCTAGCCTTATTTCTGTGGAATCTGGGAACAGATATTTCGGATCCCTTTGAAGACTATAGGGCCAAAGGAAATATCCTGCGATAACAAAGAGAAAGAAGCTTTCTGAGAAACTTCTTTGTGTTCTGTGAAATCATCTCACAGAGTTACAGCTTTCCCCTCAAGAAGCCTTTCGCTAAGACAGTTCTTGTGGAATTGGCAAAGTGATATTTGGAAGCCCATAGAGGGCTAAGGTGAAAAAGGAAATATCCCCAAATGAAATCTGGAAAGAAGCTTTCTGAGAAACTGCTTAGTGTTCTGTGAATTCATCTCACAGAGTTACATGTGTATTTCGTGGATCTCTTTGCTAGCCTTATTTCAGTGGAATCTGAGAACAGATATTTCGGATCCCTATGAAGACTATAGGGCGAAAGGAAATAAACTCCGATAACAAAGAGAAAGAAGCTTTCTGAGAAACTTCTTTGTGTTCTGTGAAATCATCTCACAGAGTTACAGCTTTCCCCTCAAGAAGCCTTTTGCTAAGACAGTTCTTGTGGAATTGGCAAAGTGATATTTGGAAGCCCATAGAGGGCTATGGTGAAAAGGGAAATATCCTCAGATGAAATCTGGAAAGAAGCTTTCTGAGAAACTGCTTAGTGTTCTGTGAATTCATCTCATAGAGTTACATCTGTATTTCGTGGATCTCTTTGCTAGCCTTATTTCTGTGGAATCTGAGAACAGATATTTCGGATCCCTTTGAAGACTGTAGGGCCAAAGGAAATATCCTGCGATAACAAAGAGAAAGAAGCTTTCTGAGAAACTTCTTTGTGTTCTGTGAAATCATCTCATAGAGTTACAGCTTTCCCCTCAAGAAGCCTTTCGCTAAGACAGTTCTTGTGGAATTGGCAAAGTGATATTTGGAAGCCCATAGAGGACTATGGTGAAAAAGGAAATATCCTCAGATGAAATCTGGAAAGAAGCTTTCTGAGAAACTGCTTAGTGTTCTGTGAATTCATCTCACAGAGTTACATCTGTATTTCGTGGATCTCTTTGCTAGCCTTATTTCTGTGGAATCTGAAAACAGATATTTCGGATCCCTTTGAAGACTATAGGGCCAAAGGAAATATCCTGCGATAACAAAGAGAAAGAAGCTTTCTGAGAAACTTCTTTCTGTTCTGTGAAATCATCTCACAGAGTTACAGCTTTCCCCTCAAGAAGCCTTTCGCTAAGACAGTTCTTGTGGAATTGGCAAAGTGATATTTGGAAGCCCATAGAGGGCTATGGTGAAAAAGGAAATATCCTCAGATGAAATCTGGAAAGAAGCTTTCTGAGAAACTGCTTAGTGTTCTGTTAATTCATCTCACAGAGTTACATCTGAATTTCGTGGATCTCATTGCTAGCATTATTTCTGTGTAATCTGAGAACACATATTTCGGATCCCTTTGAAGACTATAGGGCCAAAGGAAATATCCTCCGATAACAAAGAGAAAGAAGCTTTCTGAGAAACTTCTTTGTGTTCTGTGAAATCATCTCACAGAGTTACAGCTTTCCCCTCAAGAAGCCTTTCGCTACGACAGTTCTTGTGTAATTGGCAAAGAGATATTTGGAAGCCCATAGAGGGCTATGGTGAAAAAGGAAATATCCTCAGATGAAATCTCGAAAGAAGCTTTCTGAGAAACTGCTTAGTGTTCTGTGAATTCATCTCACAGAGTTACATCTGTATTTCGTGGATCTCTTTGCTAGCCTTATTTCTGTGGAATCTGAGAACAAATATTTCTGATCCCTTTGAAGACTATAGGGCCAAAGGAAATATCCTGCGATAACAAAGAGAAAGATCCTTTCTGAGAAACTTCTTTGTGTTCTGTGAAATCATCTCACAGAGTTACAGCTTTCCCCTCAAGAAGCCTTTCGCTAAGTCAGTTCTTGTGGAAAAGGCAAAGTGATATTTGGAAGCCCATAGAGGGCTATGGTGAAAAAGGAAATATCCTCAGATGAAATCTGGAAAGAAGCTTTCTGAGAAACTGCTTAGTGTTCTGTTAATTCATCTCACACAGTTACATCTGTATTTCGTGGATCTCTTTGCTAGCCTTATTTCTGTGGAATCTGGGAACAGATATTTCGGATCCCTTTGAAGACTATAGGGCCAAAGGAAATATCCTGCGATAACAAAGAGAAAGAAGCTTTCTGAGAAACTTCTTTGTGTTCTCTGAAATCATCTCACAGAGTTACAGCTTTCCCCTCAAGAAGCCTTTCGCTAAGACAGTTCTTGTGGAATTGGCAAAGTGATATTTGGAAGCCCATAGAGGGCTATGGTGAAAAAGGAAATATCCCCAGATGAAATCTGGAAAGAAGCTTTCTGAGAAACTGCTTAGCGTTCTGTTAATTCATCTCACAGAGTTACATCTGTATTTCGTGGATCTCTTTGCTAGCCTTATTTCTGTGGAATCTGAGAACAGATATTTCCGATCCCTTTGAAGACTATAGGGCCAAAGGAAATATCCAGCGATAACAAAGAGAAAGAAGCTTTCTGAGAAACTTCTTTGTGTTCTGTGAACTCATCTCACAGAGTTACAGCTTTCCCCTCAAGAAGCCTTTCGCTAAGACAGTTCTTGTGGAATTGGAAAAGTGATATTTGGAAGCCCCTAGAGGGCTATGGTGAAAAAGGAAATATCCTCAGATGAAATCTGGAAAGAAGCTTTCTGAGAAACTGCTCTGTGATGTGTGACTTCTACTCACAGAGTTATATCTGTATTTCGTGAATCTCTTTGCTAGCCTTATTTCTGTGGAATCTGAGAACAGATATTTCGGATCCCTTTGAAGACTATAGGGCCAAAGGAAATATCCTGCGATAACAAAGAGAAAGAAGCTTTCTGAGAAACTTCTTTCTGTTCTGTGAAATCATCTCACAGAGTTACAGCTTTCCACTCAAGAAACCTTTCGCTAAGACAGTTCTCGTGGAATTGGCAAAGTGATATTTGGAAGCCCATAGAGGGCTATGGTGAAAAAGGAAATATCCTCAGATGAAATCTGGAAAGAAGCTTTCTGAGAAACTGCTTAGTGTTCTGTGAATTCATCTCACAGAGTTACATCTGTATTTCGTGCATCTCTTTGCTAGCCTTATTTCTGTGGAATCTGAGAACAGATATTTCGGATCCCTTTGAAGACTATAGGGCCAAAGGAAATATCCTCCGATAACAAAGAGAAAGAAGCTTTCTGAGAAACTTCTTTGTGTTCTGTGAAATCATCTCACAGAGTTACAGCTTTCCCCTCAAGAAGCCTTTCGCTAAGACAGTTCTTGTGGAATTGGCAAAGTGATACTTGGAAGCCCATAGAGGGCTATGGTGAAAAAGGAAATATCCTCAGATGAAATCTGGAAAGAAGCTTTCTGAGAAACTGCTTAGTGTTCTGTAAATTCATCTCACAGATTTACATCTGTATTTCGTGGATCTCTTTGCTAGCCTTATTTCTGTGGAATCTGAGAACAGATATTTCGGATCCCTTTGAAGACTATAGGGCCAAAGGAAATATCCTCCGATAACAAAGAGAAAGAAGCTTTCTGAGAAACTCCTTTGTGTTCTGTGAAATCATCTCACAGAGTTACAGCTTTCCCCTCAAGAAGCCTTTCGCTAAGACAGTTCTTGTGGAAAAGGCAAAGTGATATTTGGAAGCCCATAGAGGGCTATGGTGAAAAAGGAAATATCCTCAGATGAAATCTGGAAAGAAGCTTTCTGAGAAACTGCTTAGTGTTCTGTTAATTCATCTCACACAGTTACATCTGTATTTCGTGGATCTCTTTGCTAGCCTTATTTCTGTGGAATCTGGGAACAGATATTTCGGATCCCTTTGAAGACTATAGGGCCAAAGGAAATATCCTCCGATAACAAAGAGAAAGAAGCTTTCTGAGAAACTTCTTTGTGTTCTGTGAAATCATCTCACAGAGTTACACCTTTCCCCTCAAGAAGCCTTTCCGTAAGACAGTTCTTGTGAAATTGGCAAAGAGATATTTGGAAGCCCATAGAGGGCTACGGTGAAAAAGGAAATATCCTCAGATGAAATCTGGAAAGAAGCTTTCTGAGAAACTGCTTAGTGTTCTGTGAATTCATCTCACAGAGTTACATCTGCATTTCGTGGATCTCTTTGCTAGCCTTATTTCTGTGGAATCTGAGAAAAGATATTTCGGATCCCTATGAAGACTATAGGGCCAAAGGAAACATCCTCCGATAACAAAGAGAAAGAAGCTTTCTGAGAAACTTCTTTCTGTTCTGTGAAATCATCTCACAGAGTTACAGCTTTCCCCTCAAGAAGCCTTTCGCTAGGACAGTTCTTGTGTAATTGGCAAAGAGATATTTGGAAGCCCATAGAGGGCTATGGTGAAAAAGGAAATATCCTCAGATGAAATCTGGAAAGAAGCTTTCTGAGAAACTGCTTAGTGTTCTGTGAATTCATCTCACAGAGTTACATCTGTATTTCGTGGATCTCTTTGCTAGCCTTATTTCTGTGGAATCTGGGAACAGATATTTCGGATCCCTTTGAAGACTATAGGGCCAAAGGAAATATCCTCCGATAACAAAGAGAAAGAAGCTTTCTGAGAAACTTCTTTGTGTTCTGTGAAATCATCTCACAGAGTTACAGCTTTCCCCTCAAGAAGCCTTTCGCTAAGACAGTTCTTGTGGAATTGGCAAAGTGATATTTGGAAGCCCATAGAGGGCTAAGGTGAAAAAGGAAATATCCCCAAATGAAATCTGGAAAGAAGCTTTCTGAGAAACTGCTTGGTGTTCTGTGAATTCATCTCACAGAGTTACATGTGTATTTCGTGGATCTCTTTGCTAGCCTTATTTCAGTGGAATCTGAGAACAGATATTTCGGATCCCTATGAAGACTATAGGGCGAAAGGAAATAAACTCCGATAACAAAGAGAAAGAAGCTTTCTGAGAAACTTCTTTGTGTTCTGTGAAATCATCTCACAGAGTTACAGCTTTCCCCTCAAGAAGCCTTTTGCTAAGACAGTTCTTGTGGAATTGGCAAAGTGATATTTGGAAGCCCATAGAGGGCTATGGTGAAAAGGGAAATATCCTCAGATGAAATCTGGAAAGAAGCTTTCTGAGAAACTGCTTAGTGTTCTGTGAATTCATCTCACAGAGTTACATCTGTATTTCGTGGATCTCTTTGCTAGCCTTATTTCTGTGGAATCTGAGAACAGATATTTCGGATCCCTTTGAAGACTGTAGGGCCAAAGGAAATATCCTGCGATAACAAAGAGAAAGAAGCTTTCTGAGAAACTTCTTTGTGTTCTGTGAAATCATCTCACAGAGTTACAGCTTTCCCCTCAAGAAGCCTTTCGCTAAGACAGTTCTTGTGGAATTGGCAAAGTGATATTTGGAAGCCCATAGAGGACTATGGTGAAAAAGGAAATATCCTCAGATGAAATCTGGAAAGAAGCTTTCTGAGAAACTGCTTAGTGTTCTGTGAATTCATCTCACAGAGTTACATCTGTATTTCGTGGATCTCTTTGCTAGCCTTATTTCTGTGGAATCTGAGAACAGATATTTCGGATCCCTTTGAAGACTATAGGACCAAAGGAAATATTCTCCGATAACAAAGAGAAAGAAGCTTTCTGAGAAACTTCTTTGTGTTCTGTGAAATCATCTCACAGAGTTACAGCTTTCCCCTCAAGAAGCCTTTAACTAAGACAGTTCTTGTGAAATTGGCAAAGAGATATTTGGAAGCCCATAGAGGGCTATGGTGAAAAAGGAAATATCCTCAGATGAAATCTGGAAAGAAGCTTTCTGAGAAACTGCTTAGTGTTCTGTGAATTCATCTCACAGAGTTACATCTGTATTTCGTGGATCTCTTTGCTAGCCTTATTTCTGTGGAATCTGAAAACAGATATTTCGGATCCCTTTGAAGACTATAGGGCCAAAGGAAATATCCTGCGATAACAAAGAGAAAGAAGCTTTCTGAGAAACTTCTTACTGTTCTGTGAAATCATCTCACAGAGTTACAGCTTTCCCCTCAAGAAGACTTTCGCTAAGACAGTTCTTGTGGAATTGGCAAAGTGATATTTGGAAGCCCATAGAGGGCTATGGTGAAAAAGGAAATATCCTCAGATGAAATCTGGAAAGAAGCTTTCTGAGAAACTGCTTAGTGTTCTGTTAATTCATCTCACAGAGTTACATCTGAATTTCGTGGATCTCATTGCTAGCATTATTTCTGTGTAATCTGAGAACACATATTTCGGATCCCTTTGAAGACTATAGGGCCAAAGGAAATATCCTCCGATAACAAAGAGAAAGAAGCTTTCTGAGAAACTTCTTTGTGTTCTGTGAAATCATCTCACAGAGTTACAGCTTTCCCCTCAAGAAGCCTTTCGCTACGACTGTTCTTGTGTAATTGGCAAAGAGATATTTGGAAGCCCATAGAGGGCTATGGTGAAAAAGGAAATATCCTCAGATGAAATCTCGAAAGAAGCTTTCTGAGAAACTGCTTAGTGTTCTGTGAATTCATCTCACAGAGTTACATCTGTATTTCGTGGATCTCTTTGCTAGCCTTATTTCTGTGGAATCTGAGAACAAATATTTCTGATCCCTTTGAAGACTATAGGGCCAAAGGAAATATCCTGCGATAACAAAGAGAAAGATCCTTTCTGAGAAACTTCTTTGTGTTCTGTGAAATCATCTCACAGAGTTACAGCTTTCCCCTCAAGAAGCCTTTCGCTAAGACAGTTCTTGTGGAAAAGGCAAAGTGATATTTGGAAGCCCATAGAGGGCTATGGTGAAAAAGGAAATATCCTCAGATGAAATCTGGAAAGAAGCTTTCTGAGAAACTGCTTAGTGTTCTGTTAATTCATCTCACAGAGTTACATCTGTATTTCGTGGATCTCTTTGCTAGCCTTATTTCTGTGGAATCTGGGAACAGATATTTCGGATCCCTTTGAAGACTATAGGGCCAAAGGAAATATCCTGCGATAACAAAGAGAAAGAAGCTTTCTGAGAAACTTCTTTGTGTTCTCTGAAATCATCTCACAGAGTTACAGCTTTCCCCTCAAGAAGCCTTTCGCTAAGACAGTTCTTGTGGAATTGGCAAAGTGATATTTGGAAGCCCATAGAGGGCTATGGTGAAAAAGGAAATATCCCCAGATGAAATCTGGAAAGAAGCTTTCTGAGAAACTGCTTAGCGTTCTGTTAATTCATCTCACAGAGTTACATCTGTATTTCGTGGATCTCTTTGCTAGCCTTATTTCTGTGGAATCTGAGAACAGATATTTCGGATCCCTTTGAAGAGTATAGGGCCAAAGGAAATATCCTCCGATAACAAAGAGAAAGAAGCTTTCTGAGAAACTTCTTTGTGTTCTGTGAAATCATCTCACAGAGTTACAGCTTTCCCCTCAAGAAGTCTTTCCGTAAGACAGTTCTTGTGAAATTGGCAAAGATATATTTGGAAGCCCATAGAGGGCTATGGTGAAAAAGGAAATATCCTCAGATGAAATCTGGAAAGAAGCTTTCTGAGAAACTGCTTAGTGTTCTGTGAATTCATCTCACAGAGTTATATCTGTATTTCGTGAATCTCTTTGCTACCCTTATTTCTGTGGAATCTGAGAACAGATATTTCGGATCCCTTTGAAGACTATAGGTCCAAAGGAAATATCCTCCGATAATAAAGAGAAAGAAGCTTTCTGAGAAACTTCTTTCTGTTCTGTGAAATCATCTCACAGAGTTACAGCTTTCCCCTCAAGAAGCGTTTCCCTAAGACAGTTCTTCTGGAATTGGCAAAGTGATATTTGGAAGCCCATAGAGGGCTAAGGTGAAAAAGGAATTATCCTCAGATGAAATATGGAAAGAAGCTTTCTGAGAAACTGCTTAGTGTTCTGTGAATTCATGTCACAGAGTTACATCTGTATTTCGTGGATCTCTTTGCTAGCCTTATTTATGTGGAATCTGAGAACAGATATTTCCGATCCCTTTGAAGACTATAGGGCCAAAGGAAATATCCTGCGATAACAAAGAGAAAGAAGCTTTCTGAGAAACTTCTTTGTGTTCTGTGAAATCATCTCACAGAGTTACAGCTTTCCCCTCAAGAAGCCTTTCGCTAAGACAGTTCTTGTGGAATTGGCAAAGTGATATTTGGAAGCCCATAGAGGGCTATGGTGAAAAAGGAAATATCCTCAGATGAAATCTGGAAAGAAGCTTTCTGAGAAACTGCTTAGTGTTCTGTGAATTCATCTCACAGAGTTACATCTGTATTTCGTGGATCTCTTAGCTAGCCGTCTTTCTGTGTAATCTGAGAACACATATTTCGGATCCCTTTGAAGACTATAGGGCCAAAGGAAATATCCTCCGATAACAAAGAGAAAGAAGCCTTCTGAGAAACTTCTTTGTGTTCAGTGAAATCATCTCACAGAGTTACAGCTTTCCCCTCAAGAAGCCTTTCGCTAGGACAGTTCTTGTGTAATTGGCAAAGAGATATTTGGAAGCCCATAGAGGGCTATGGTGAAAAAGGAAATATCTTCAGATGAAATCTGGAAAGAAGCTTTCTGAGAAACTGCTTAGTGTTCTGTGAATTCATCTCACAGAGTTACATCTGTATTTCGTGGATCTCTTTGCTAGCCTTATTTCTGTGGAATCTGAGAACAAATATTTCGGATCCCTTTGAAGACTATAGGGCCAAAGGAAATATCCTGCGATAACAAACAGAAAGATCCTTTCTGAGAAACTTCTTTGTGTTCTGTGAAATCATCTCACAGAGTTACAGCTTTCCCCTCAAGAAGCCTTTCGCTAAGACAGTTCTTGTGGAAATGGCAAAGTGATATTTGGAAGCCCATAGAAGGCTACGGTGAAAATGGAAATATCCTCAGATGAAATCTGGAAAGAAGCTTTCTGAGAAACTGCTTAGTGTTCTGTGAATTCATCTCACACAGTTATATCTGTATTTCGTGGATCTCTTTGCTAGCCTTATTTCTGTGGAATCTGGGAACAGATATTTCGCATCCCTTTGAAGACTATAGGGCCAAAGGAAATATCCTGCGATAACAAAGAGAAAGATCCTTTCTGAGAAACTTCTTTGTGTTCTGTGAAATCATCTCACAGAGTTACAGCTTTCCCCTCAAGATGCCTTTCGCTAACAGTTCTTGTGGAAATGGCAAAGTGATTTTTGGAAGCCCATAGAGGTCTATGGTGAAAAAGGAAATATCCTCAGATGAAATCTGGAAAGAAGCTTTCTGAGAAACTGCTTAGTGTTCTGTGAATTCATCTCACACAGTTACATCGGTATTTCGTGGATCTCTTTGCTAGCCTTATTTCTGTGGAATCTGGGAACAGATATTTCGGATCCCTTTGAAGACTATAGGGCCAAAGGAAATATCCTCCGATAACAAAGAGAAAGAAGCTTTCTGAGAAACTTCTTTCTGTTCTGTGAAATCATCTCACAGAGTTACAGCTTTCCCCTCAAGAAGCCTTTCGCTAAGACAGTTCTTGTGGAATTGGCAAAGTGATATTTGGAAGCCCATAGAGGGCTATGGTGAAAAAGGAAATATCCTCAGATGAAATCTGGAAAGAAGCTTTCTGAGAAACTGCTTAGTGTTCTGTGAATTCACCTCACAGAGTTACATGTGTATTTCGTGGATCTCATTGCTAGCCTTATTTCTGAGGAATCTGAGAACAGATATTTCGGATCCCTTTGAAGACTATAGGGCCAAAGGAAATATCCTCCGATAACAAAGAGAAAGAAGCTTTCTGAGAAACTTCTTTGTGTTCTGTGAAATCATCTCACAGAGTTACAGCTTTCCCCTCAAGAAGCCTTGCGCTAAGACAGTTCTTGTGGAATTGGCAAAGTGATATTTGAAAGCCCGTAGAGGGCTATGGTGAAAAAGGAAATATCCTCAGATGAAATCTGGAAAGAAGCTTTCTGAGAAACTGCTTAGTGTTCTGTGAATTCATCTCACAGAGTTACATCTGTATTTCGTTGATCTCTTTGCTAGCCTTATTTCTGTGGAATCTGAAAACAGATATTTCGGATCCCTTTGAAGACTATAGGGCCAAAGGAAATATCCTGCGATAACAAAGAGAAAGAAGCTTTCTGAGAAACTTCTTTGTGTTCTGTGAAATCATCTCACAGAGTTACAGCTTTCCCCTCAAGAAGCCTTTCGCTAAGACAGTTCTTGTGGAATTGGCAAAGTGATATTTGGAAGCCCATAGAGGGCTATGGTGAAAAAGGAAATATCCTCAGATGAAATCTGGAAAGAAGCTTTCTGAGAAACTGCTTAGTGTTCTGTGAATTCATCTCACAGAGTTACATCTGTATTTCGTGGATCTCTTAACTAGCCGTCTTTCTGTGTAATCTGAGAACACATATTTCGGATCCCTTTGAAGACTATAGGGCCAAAGGAAATATCCTCCGATAACAAAGTGAAAGAAGCTTTCTGAGAAACTTCTTTGTGTTCAGTGAAATCATCTCACAGAGTTACAGCTTTCCCCTCAAGAAGCCTTTCGCTAGGACAGTTCTTGTGTAATTGGCAAAGAGATATTTGGAAGCCCATAGAGGGCTATTTTGAAAAAGGAAATATCCTCAGATGAAATCTGGAAAGAAGCTTTCTGAGAAACTGCTTAGTGTTCTGTGAATTCATCTCACAGAGTTACATCTGTATTTCGTGGATCTCTTTGCTAGCCTTATTTCTGTGGAATCTGAGAACAAATATTTCGGATCCCTTTGAAGACTATAGGGCCAAAGGAAATATCCTGCGATAACAAAGAGAAAGATCCTTTCTGAGAAACTTCTTTGTGTTCTGTGAAATCATCTCACAGAGTTACAGCTTTCCCCTCAAGAAGCCTTTCGCTAAGACAGTTCTTGTGGAAATGGCAAAGTGATATTTGGAAGCCCATAGAGGGCTATGGTGAAAAAGGAAATATCCTCAGATGAAATCTGGAAAGAAGCTTTCTGAGAAACTGCTTAGTGTTCTGTGAATTCATCTCACACAGTTACATCTGTATTTCGTGGATCTCTTTGCTAGCCTTATTTCTGTGGAATCTGGGAACAGATATTTCGGATCCCTTTGAAGACTATAGGGCCAAAGGAAATATCCTGCGATAACAAAGAGAAAGAAGCTTTCTGAGAAACTTTTTTCTGTTCTGTGAAATCATCTCACAGAGTTACAGCTTTCCCCTCAGGAAGCCTTTCCCTAAGACAGTTCTTGTGGAATTGGCAAAGTGATATTTGGAAGCCCATAGAGGGCTATTGTGAAAAAGGAAAAATCCCCAGATGAAATCTGGAAAGAAGCTTTCTGAGAAACTGCTTAGTGTTCTGTTAATTCATCTCACAGTGTAACATATGTATTTCGTGGATCTCTTTGCTAGCCTTATTTCTGTGGAATCTGAGAACAGATATTTCCGATCCCTTTGAAGACTACAGGGCCAAAGGAAATAACCTGCGATAACAAAGAGAAAGAAGCTTTCTGAGAAACTTCTTTGTGTTCTGTGAAATCATCTCACAGAGTTACAGCTTTCCCCTCAAGAAGCCTTTCGCTAAGACAGTTCTTGTGGAATTGGCAAAGTGATATTTGGAAGCCCCTAGAGGGCTATGGTGAAAAAGGAAATATCCTCAGATGAAATCTGGAAAGAAGCTTTCTGAGAAACTGCTTAGTGTTCTGTAAATTCATCTCACAGAGTTACATCTGTATTTCGTGGATCTCTTTGCTAGCCTTATTTCTGTGGAATCTGAGAACAGATATTTCGGATCCCTTTGAAGACTATAGGGCCAAAGGAAATATCCTGCGATAACAAAGAGAAAGAAGCTTTCTGAGAAAATTCTTTGTGTTCTGTGAAATCATCTCACAGAGTTACAGCTTTCCCCTCAAGAAGCCTTTCGCTAAGACAGTTCTTGTGGAATTGGCAAAGTGATATTTGGAAGCCCATAGAGGGCTATGGTGAAAAAGGAAATATCCTCAGATGAAATCTGGAAAGAAGCTTTCTGAGAAACTGCTTAGTGTTCTGTGAATTCATCTCACAGAGTTTCATCTGTATTTCGTGGATCTCTTAGCTAGCCGTCTTTCTGTGTAATCTGAGAACACATATTTCGGATCCCTTTGAAGACTATAGGGCCAAAGGAAATATCCTCCGATAACAAAGAGAAAGAAGCTTTCTGAGAAACTTCTTTGTGTTCAGTGAAATCATCTCACAGAGTTACAGCTTTCCCCTCAAGAAGCCTTTCGCTAGGACAGTTCTTGTGTAATTGGCAAAGAGATATTTGGAAGCCCATAGAGGGCTATGGTGAAAAAGGAAATATCCTCAGATGAAATCTGGAAAGAAGCTTCTGAGAAACTGCTTAGTGTTCTGTGAATTCATCTCACAGAGTTACATCTGTATTTCGTGGATCTCTTTGCTAGCCTTATTTCTGTGGAATCTGAGAACAAATATTTCGGATCCCTTTGAAGACTATAGGGCCAAAGGAAATATCCTGCGATAACAAAGAGAAAGATCCTTTCTGAGAAACTTCTTTGTGTTCTGTGAAATCATCTCACAGAGTTACAGCTTTCCCCTCAAGAAGCCTTTCGCTAAGACAGTTCTTGTGGAAATGGCAAAGTGATATTTGGAAGCCCATAGAGGGCTATGGTGAAAAAGGAAATATCCTCAGATGAAATCTGGAAAGAAGCTTTCTGAGAAACTCCTTAGTGTTCTGTGCATTCATCTCACACAGTTACATCTGTATTTCGTGGATCTCTTTGCTAGCCTTATTTCTGTGGAATCTGGGAAGAGATATTTCGGATCCCTTTGAAGACTATAGGGCCAAAGGAAATATCCTGCGATAACAAAGAGAAAGAAGCTTTCTGAGAAACTTTTTTCTGTTCTGTGAAATCATCTCACAGAGTTACAGCTTTCCCCTCAGGAAGCCTTTCGCTAAGACAGTTCTTGTGGAATTGGCAAAGTGATATTTGGAAGCCCATAGAGGGCTATTGTGAAAAAGGAAATATCCCCAGATGAAATCTGGAAAGAAGCTTTCTGAGAAACTGCTTAGTGTTCTGTTAATTCATCTCACAGAGTAACATATGTATTTCGTGGATCTCTTTGCTAGCCTTATTTCTGTGGAATCTGAGAACAGATATTTCCGATCCCTTTGAAGACTACAGGGCCAAAGGAAATATCCTGCGATAACAAAGAGAAAGAAGCTGTCTGAGAAACTTCTTTGTGTTCTGTGAAATCATCTCACAGAGTTACAGCTTTCCCCTCAAGAAGCCTTTCGCTAAGACAGTTCTTGTGGAATTGGCAAAGTGATATTTGGAAGCCCATACAGGGCTATGGTGAAAAAGGAAATATCCTCAGATGAAATCTGGAAAGAAGCTTTCTGAGAAACTGCTTAGTGTTCTGTAAATTCATCTCACAGAGTTACATCTGTATTTCGTGGATCTCTTTGCTAGCCTTATTTCTGTGGAATCTGAGAACAGATATTTCGGATCCCTTTGAAGACTATAGGGCCAAAGGAAATATCCTGCGATAACAAAGAGAAAGAAGCTTTCTGAGAAAATTCTTTGTGTTCTGTGAAATCATCTCACAGAGTTACAGCTTTCCCCTCAAGAAGCCTTTCGCTAAGACAGTTCTTGTGGAATAGGCAAACTGATATTTGGAAGCCCATAGAGGGCTATGGTGAAAAAGGAATTATCCTCAGATGAAATCTGGAAAGAAGCTTTCTGAGAAACTGCTTAGTGTTCTGTGAATTCACCTCACAGAGTTACATGTGTATTTCGTGGATCTCATTGCTAGCCTTATTTCTGTGGAATCTGAGAACAGATATTTCGGATCCCTTTGAAGACTATAGGGCCAAAGGAAATATCCTCCGATAACAAAGAGAAAGAAGCTTTCTGAGAAACTTCTTTGTGTTCTGTGAAATCATCTCACAGAGTTACAGCTTTCCCCTCCAGAAGCCTTTCGCTAAGACAGTTCTTGTGGAATTGGCAAAGAGATATTTGGAAGCCCATAGAGGGCTATGGTGAAAAAGGAAATATCCTCAGATGAAATCTGGAAAGAAGCTTTCTGAGAAACTGCTTAGTGTTCTGTGAATTCATCTCACAGAGTTACATCTGTATTTCGTGGATCTCTTTGCTAGCCTTATTTCTGTGGAATCTGAAAACAGATATTTCGGATCCCTTTGAAGAATATAGGGCCAAAGGAAATATCCTGCGATAACAAAGAGAAAGAAGCTTTCTGAGAAACTTCTTTGTGTTCTGTGAAATCATCTCACAGAGTTACAGCTTTCCCCTCAAGAAGCCTTTCGCTAAGACAGTTCTTGTGGAATTGGCAAAGTGATATTTGGAAGCCCATAGAGGGCTATGGTGAAAAAGGAAATATCCTCAGATGAAATCTGGAAAGAAGCTTTCTGAGAAACTGCTTAGTGTTCTGTGAATTCATCTCACAGAGTTACATCTGTATTTCGTGGATCTCTTAGCTAGCCGTCTTTCTGTGTAATCTGAGAACACATATTTCGGATCCCTTTGAAGACTATAGGGCCAAAGGAAATATCCTCCGATAACAAAGAGAAAGAAGCTTTCTGAGAAACTTCTTTGTGTTCAGTGAAATCATCTCACAGAGTTACAGCTTTCCCCTCAAGAAGCCTTTCGCTAGGACAGTTCTTGTGTAATTGGCAAAGAGATATTTGGAAGCCCATAGAGGGCTATGGTGAAAAAGGAAATATCCTCAGATGAAATCTGGAAAGAAGCTTTCTGAGAAACTGCTTAGTGTTCTGTGAATTCATCTCACAGAGTTACATCTGTATTTCGTGGATCTCTTTGCTAGCCTTATTTCTGTGGAATCTGAGAACAAATATTTCGGATCCCTTTGAAGACTATAGGGCCAAAGGAAATATCCTGCGATAACAAAGAGAAAGATCCTTTCTGAGAAACTTCTTTGTGTTCTGTGAAATCATCTCACAGAGTTACAGCTTTCCCCTCAAGAAGCCTTTCGCTAAGACAGTTCTTGTGGAAATGGCAAAGTGATATTTGGAAGCCCATAGAGGGCTATGGTGAAAAAGGAAATATCCTCAGATGAAATCTGGAAAGAAGCTTTCTGAGAAACTCCTTAGTGTTCTGTGCATTCATCTCACACAGTTACATCTGTATTTCGTGGATCTCTTTGCTAGCCTTATTTCTGTGGAATCTGGGAACAGATATTTCGGATCCCTTTGAAGACTATAGGGCCAAAGGAAATATCCTGCGATAACAAAGAGAAAGAAGCTTTCTGAGAAACTTTTTTCTGTTCTGTGAAATCATCTCACAGAGTTACAGCTTTCCCCTCAGGAAGCCTTTCGCTAAGACAGTTCTTGTGGAATTGGCAAAGTGATATTTGGAAGCCCATAGAGGGCTATTGTGAAAAAGGAAATATCCCCAGATGAAATCTGGAAAGAAGCTTTCTGAGAAACTGCTTAGTGTTCTGTTAATTCATCTCACAGAGTAACATATGTATTTCGTGGATCTCTTTGCTAGCCTTATTTCTGTGGAATCTGAGAACAGATATTTCCGATCCCTTTGAAGACTACAGGGCCAAAGGAAATATCCTGCGATAACAAAGAGAAAGAAGCTGTCTGAGAAACTTCTTTGTGTTCTGTGAAATCATCTCACAGAGTTACAGCTTTCCCCTCAAGAAGCCTTTCGCTAAGACAGTTCTTGTGGAATTGGCAAAGTGATATTTGGAAGCCCATACAGGGCTATGGTGAAAAAGGAAATATCCTCAGATGAAATCTGGAAAGAAGCTTTCTGAGAAACTGCTTAGTGTTCTGTAAATTCATCTCACAGAGTTACATCTGTATTTCGTGGATCTCTTTGCTAGCCTTATTTCTGTGGAATCTGAGAACAGATATTTCGGATCCCTTTGAAGACTATAGGGCCAAAGGAAATATCCTGCGATAACAAAGAGAAAGAAGCTTTCTGAGAAAATTCTTTGTGTTCTGTGAAATCATCTCACAGAGTTACAGCTTTCCCCTCAAGAAGCCTTTCGCTAAGACAGTTCTTGTGGAATAGGCAAAGTGATATTTGGAAGCCCATAGAGGGCTATGGTGAAAAAGGAATTATCCTCAGATGAAATCTGGAAAGAAGCTTTCTGAGAAACTGCTTAGTGTTCTGTGAATTCACCTCACAGAGTTACATGTGTATTTCGTGGATCTCATTGCTAGCCTTATTTCTGTGGAATCTGAGAACAGATATTTCGGATCCCTTTGAAGACTATAGGGCCAAAGGAAATATCCTCCGATAACAAAGAGAAAGAAGCTTTCTGAGAAACTTCTTTGTGTTCTGTGAAATCATCTCACAGAGTTACAGCTTTCCCCTCCAGAAGCCTTTCGCTAAGACAGTTCTTGTGGAATTGGCAAAGAGATATTTGGAAGCCCATAGAGGGCTATGGTGAAAAAGGAAATATCCTCAGATGAAATCTGGAAAGAAGCTTTCTGAGAAACTGCTTAGTGTTCTGTGAATTCATCTCACAGAGTTACATCTGTATTTCGTGGATCTCTTTGCTAGCCTTATTTCTGTGGAATCTGAAAACAGATATTTCGGATCCCTTTGAAGAATATAGGGCCAAAGGAAATATCCTGCGATAACAAAGAGAAAGAAGCTTTCTGAGAAACTTCTTTGTGTTCTGTGAAATCATCTCACAGAGTTACAGCTTTCCCCTCAAGAAGCCTTTCGCTAAGACAGTTCTTGTGGAAATGGCAAAGTGATATTTGGAAGCCCATAGAGGGCTATGGTGAAAAAGGAAATATCCTCAGATGAAATCTGGAAAGAAGCTTTCTGAGAAACTGCTTAGTGTTCTGTGAATTCATCTCACAGAGTTACATCTGTATTTCGTGGATCTCTTAGCTAGCCGTCTTTCTGTGTAATCTGAGAACACATATTTCGGATCCCTTTGAAGACTATAGGGCCAAAGGAAATATCCTCCGATAACAAAGAGAAAGAAGCTTTCTGAGAAACTTCTTTGTGTTCAGTGAAATCATCTCACAGAGTTACAGCTTTCCCCTCAAGAAGCCTTTCGCTAGGACAGTTCTTGTGTAATTGGCAAAGAGATATTTGGAAGCCCATAGAGGGCTATGGTGAAAAAGGAAATATCCTCAGATGAAATCTCGAAAGAAGCTTTCTGAGAAACTGCTTAGTGTTCTGTGAATTCATCTCACAGAGTTACATCTGTATTTCGTGGATCTCTTTGCTAGCCTTATTTCTCTGGAATCTGAGAACAAATATTTCGGATCCCTTTGAAGACTATAGGGCCAAAGGAAATATCCTGCGATAACAAAGAGAAAGATCCTTTCTGAGAAACTTCTTTGTGTTCTGTGAAATCATCTCACAGAGTTACAGCATTCCCCTCAAGAAGCCTTTCGTTAAGACAGTTCTTGTGGAAATAGCAAAGTGATATTTGGAAGCCCATAGAGGGCTATGGTGAAAAAGGAAATATCCCCAGATGAAATCTGGAAAGAAGCTTTCTGAGAAACTGCTTAGTGTTCTGTGAATTCATCCCACTCAGTTACATCTGTATTTCATGGATCTCTTTGCTAGCCTTATTTCTGTGGAATCTGGGAACAGATATTTCGGATACCTTTGAAGACTATAGGGCCAAAGGAAATATCCTGCGATAACAAAGAGAAAGAAGCTTTCTGAGAAACTTCTTTCTGTTCTGTGAAATCATCTCACAGAGTTACAGCTTTCCCCTCAAGAAGCGTTTCCCTAAGACAGTTCTTCTGGAATTGGCAAAGTGATATTTGGAAGCCCATAGAGGGCTATGGTGAAAAAGGAATTATCCTCAGATGAAATATGGAAAGAAGCTTTCTGAGAAACTGCTTAGTGTTCTGTGAATTCATCTCACAGAGTTACATCTGTATTTCGTGGATCTCTTTGCTAGCCTTATTTCTGTGGAATCTGAAAACAGATATTTCGGATCCCTTTGAAGAATATAGGGCCAAAGGAAATATCCTGCGATAACAAAGAGAAAGAAGCTTTCTGAGAAACTTCTTTGTGTTCTGTGAAATCATCTCACAGAGTTACAGCTTTCCCCTCAAGAAGCCTTTCGCTAAGACAGTTCTTGTGGAATTGGCAAAGTGATATTTGGAAGCCCATAGAGGGCTATGGTGAAAAAGGAAATATCCTCAGATGAAATCTGGAAAGAAGCTTTCTGAGAAACTGCTTAGTGTTCTGTGAATTCATCTCACAGAGTTACATCTGTATTTCGTGGATCTCTTAGCTAGCCGTCTTTCTGTGTAATCTGAGAACACATATTTCGGATCCCTTTGAAGACTATAGGGCCAAAGGAAATATCCTCCGATAACAAAGAGAAAGAAGCTTTCTGAGAAACTTCTTTGTGTTCAGTGAAATCATCTCACAGAGTTACAGCTTTCCCCTCAAGAAGCCTTTCGCTAGGACAGTTCTTGTGTAATTGGCAAAGAGATATTTGGAAGCCCATAGAGGGCTATGGTGAAAAAGGAAATATCCTCAGATGAAATCTGGAAAGAAGCTTTCTGAGAACCTGCTTAGTGTTCTGTGAATTCATCTCACAGAGTTACATCTGTATTTCGTGGATCTCTTTGCTAGCCTTATTTCTGTGGAATCTGGGAACAGATATTTCGGATACCTTTGAAGACTATAGGGCCAAAGGAAATATCCTGCGATAACAAAGAGAAAGAAGCTTTCTGAGAAACTTCTTTCTGTTCTGTGAAATCATCTCACAGAGTTACAGCATTCCCCTCAAGAAGCGTTTCCCTAAGACAGTTCTTCTGGAATTGGCAAAGTGATATTTGGAAGCCCATAGAGGGCTATGGTGAAAAAGGAATTATCCTCAGATGAAATATGGAAAGAAGCTTTCTGAGAAACTGCTTAGTGTTCTGTGAATTCATGTCACAGAGTTACATCTGTATTTCGTGGATCTCTTTGCTAGCCTTATTTCTGTGGAATCTGAGAACAGATATTTCGGATCCCTTTGAAGAGTATAGGGCCAAAGGAAATATCCTCCGATAACAAAGAGAAAGAAGCTTTCTGAGAAACATCTTTGTGTTCTGTGAAATCATCTCACAGAGTTACAGCTTTCCCCTCAAGAAGCCTTTCGCTAAGACAGTTCTTGTGGAATTGGCAAAGTGATATTTGGAAGCCCATAGAGGGCTATGGTGAAAAAGGAAATATCCTCAGATGAAATCTGGAAAGAAGCTTTCTGAGAAACTGCTTAGTGTTCTGTGAATTCATCTCACAGAGTTACATCTGTATTTCGTGGATCTCTTAGCTAGCCGTCTTTCTGTGTAATCTGAGAACACATATTTCGGATCCCTTTGAAGACTATAGGGCCAAAGGAAATATCCTCCGATAACAAAGAGAAAGAAGCTTTCTGAGAAACTTCTTTGTGTTCAGTGAAATCATCTCACAGAGTTACAGCTTTCCCCTCAAGAAGCCTTTCGCTAGGACAGTTCTTGTGTAATTGGCAAAGAGATATTTGGAAGCCCATAGAGGGCTATGGTGAAAAAGGAAATATCCTCAGATGAAATCTCGAAAGAAGCTTTCTGAGAAACTGCTTAGTGTTCTGTGAATTCATCTCACAGAGTTACATCTGTATTTCGTGGATCTCTTTGCTAGCCTTATTTCTGTGGAATCTGAGAACAAATATTTCGGATCCCTTTGAAGACTATAGGGCCAAAGGAAATATCCTGCGATAACAAAGAGAAAGATCCTTTCTGAGAAACTTCTTTGTGTTCTGTGAAATCATCTCACAGAGTTACAGCTTTCCCCTCAAGAAGCCTTTCGCTAAGACAGTTCTTGTGGAAATAGCAAAGTGATATTTGGAAGCCCTTAGAGGGCTATGGTGAAAAAGGAAATATCCCCAGATGAAATCTGGAAAGAAGCTTTCTGAGAAACTGCTTAGTGTTCTGTGAATTCATCTCACACAGTTACATCTGTATTTCATGGATCTCTTAGCTAGCCTTATTTCTGTGGAATCTGGGAACAGATATTTCGGATACCTTTGAAGACTATAGGGCCAAAGGAAATATCCTGCGATAACAAAGAGAAAGAAGCTTTCTGAGAAACTTCTTTCTGTTCTGTGAAATCATCTCACAGAGTTACAGCTTTCCCCTCAAGAAGCGTTTCCCTAAGACAGTTCTTCTGGAATTGGCAAAGTGATATTTGGAAGCCCATAGAGGGCTATGGTGAAAAAGGAATTATCCTCAGATGAAATATGGAAAGAAGCTTTCTGAGAAACTGCTTAGTGTTCTGTGAATTCATGTCACAGAGTTACATCTGTATTTCGTGGATCTCTTTGCTAGCCTTATTTCTGTGGAATCTGAGAACAGATATTTCGGATCCCTTTGAAGAGTATAGGGCCAAAGGAAATATCCTCCGATAACAAAGAGAAAGAAGCTTTCTGAGAAACATCTTTGTGTTCTGTGAAATCATCTCACAGAGTTACAGCTTTCCCCTCAAGAAGCCTTTCGCTAAGACAGTTCTTGTGGAATTGGCAAAGTGATATTTGGAAGCCCATAGAGGGCTATGGTGAAAAAGGAAATATCCTCAGATGAAATCTGGAAAGAAGCTTTCTGAGAAACTGCTTAGTGTTCTGTGAATTCATCTCACAGAGTTACATCTGTATTTCGTGGATCTCTTAGCTAGCCGTCTTTCTGTGTAATCTGAGAACACATATTTCGGATCCCTTTGAAGACTATAGGGCCAAAGGAAATATCCTCCGATAACAAAGAGAAAGAAGCTTTCTGAGAAACTTCTTTGTGTTCAGTGAAATCATCTCACAGAGTTACAGCTTTCCCCTCAAGAAGCCTTTCGCTAAGACAGTTCTTGTGTAATTGGCAAAGAGATATTTGGAAGCCCGTAGAGGGCTATGGTGAAAAAGGAAATATCCTCAGATGAAATCTGGAAAGAAGCTTTCTGAGAAACTCCTTAGTGTTCTGTGCATTCATCTCACACAGTTACATCTGTATTTCGTGGATCTCTTTGCTAGCCTTATTTCTGTGGAATCTGGGAACAGATATTTCGGATCCCTTTGAAGACTATAGGGCCAAAGGAAATATCCTGCGATAACAAAGAGAAAGAAGCTTTCTGAGAAACTTTTTTCTGTTCTGTGAAATCATCTCACAGAGTTACAGCTTTCCCCTCAGGAAGCCTTTCGCTAAGACAGTTCTTGTGGAATTGGCAAAGTGATATTTGGAAGCCCATAGAGGGCTATTGTGAAAAAGGAAATATCCCCAGATGAAATCTGGAAAGAAGCTTTCTGAGAAACTGCTTAGTGTTCTGTTAATTCATCTCACAGAGTAACATATGTATTTCGTGGATCTCTTTGCTAGCCTTATTTCTGTGGAATCTGAGAACAGATATTTCCGATCCCTTTGAAGACTACAGGGCCAAAGGAAATATCCTGCGATAACAAAGAGAAAGAAGCTGTCTGAGAAACTTCTTTGTGTTCTGTGAAATCATCTCACAGAGTTACAGCTTTCCCCTCAAGAAGCCTTTCGCTAAGACAGTTCTTGTGGAATTGGCAAAGTGATATTTGGAAGCCCATACAGGGCTATGGTGAAAAAGGAAATATCCTCAGATGAAATCTGGAAAGAAGCTTTCTGAGAAACTGCTTAGTGTTCTGTGAATTCATCTCACAGAGTTACATCTGTATTTCGTGGATCTCTTTGCTAGCCTTATTTCTGTGGAATCTGAAAACAGATATTTCGGATCCCTTTGAAGAATATAGGGCCAAAGGAAATATCCTGCGATAACAAAGAGAAAGAAGCTTTCTGAGAAACTTCTTGGTGTTCTGTGAAATCATCTCACAGAGTTACAGCTTTCCCCTCAAGAAGCCTTTCGCTAAGACAGTTCTTGTGGAAATGGCAAAGTGATATTTGGAAGCCCATAGAGGGCTATGGTGAAAAAGGAAATATCCTCAGATGAAATCTGGAAAGAAGCTTTCTGAGAAACTGCTTAGTGTTCTGTGAATTCATCTCACAGAGTTACATCTGTATTTCGTGGATCTCTTAGCTAGCCGTCTTTCTGTGTAATCTGAGAACACATATTTCGGATCCCTTTGAAGACTATAGGGCCAAAGGAAATATCCTCCGATAACAAAGAGAAAGAAGCTTTCTGAGAAACTTCTTTGTGTTCAGTGAAATCATCTCACAGAGTTACAGCTTTCCCCTCAAGAAGCCTTTCGCTAGGACAGTTCTTGTGTAATTGGCAAAGAGATATTTGGAAGCCCATAGAGGGCTATGGTGAAAAAGGAAATATCCTCAGATGAAATCTCGAAAGAAGCTTTCTGAGAAACTGCTTAGTGTTCTGTGAATTCATCTCACAGAGTTACATCTGTATTTCGTGGATCTCTTTGCTAGCCTTATTTCTGTGGAATCTGAGAACAAATATTTCGGATCCCTTTGAAGACTATAGGGCCAAAGGAAATATCCTGCGATAACAAAGAGAAAGATCCTTTCTGAGAAACTTCTTTGTGTTCTGTGAAATCATCTCACAGAGTTACAGCTTTCCCCTCAAGAAGCCTTTCGCTAAGACAGTTCTTGTGGAAATAGCAAAGTGATATTTGGAAGCCCATAGAGGGCTATGGTGAAAAAGGAAATATCCCCAGATGAAATCTGGAAAGAAGCTTTCTGAGAAACTGCTTAGTGTTCTGTGAATTCATCCCACACAGTTACATCTGTATTTCATGGATCTCTTTGCTAGCCTTATTTCTGTGGAATCTGGGAACAGATATTTCGGATACCTTTGAAGACTATAGGGCCAAAGGAAATATCCTGCGATAACAAAGAGAAAGAAGCTTTCTGAGAAACTTCTTTCTGTTCTGTGAAATCATCTCACAGAGTTACAGCTTTCCCCTCAAGAAGCCTTTCGCTAAGACAGTTCTTGTGGAATAGGCAAACTGATATTTGGAAGCCCAGAGAGGGCTATGGTGAAAAAGGAATTATCCTCAGATGAAATCTGGAAAGAAGCTTTCTGAGAAACTGCTTAGTGTTCTGTGAATTCACCTCACAGAGTTACATGTGTATTTCGTGGATCTCATTGCTAGCCTTATTTCTGTGGAATCTGAGAACAGATATTTCGGATCCCTTTGAAGACTATAGGGCCAAAGGAAATATCCTCCGATAACAAAGAGAAAGAAGCTTTCTGAGAAACTTCTTTGTGTTCTGTGAAATCATCTCACAGAGTTACAGCTTTCCCCTCCAGAAGCCTTTCGCTAAGACAGTTCTTGTGGAATTGGCAAAGAGATATTTGGAAGCCCATAGAGGGCTATGGTGAAAAAGGAAATATCCTCAGATGAAATCTGGAAAGAAGCTTTCTGAGAAACTGCTTAGTGTTCTGTGAATTCATCTCACAGAGTTACATCTGTATTTCGTGGATCTCTTTGCTAGCCTTATTTCTGTGGAATCTGAAAACAGATATTTCGGATCCCTTTGAAGAATATAGGGCCAAAGGAAATATCCTGCGATAACAAAGAGAAAGAAGCTTTCTGAGAAACTTCTTTGTGTTCTGTGAAATCATCTCACAGAGTTACAGCTTTCCCCTCAAGAAGCCTTTCGCTAAGACAGTTCTTGTGGAATTGGCAAAGTGATATTTGGAAGCCCATAGAGGGCTATGGTGAAAAAGGAAATATCCTCAGATGAAATCTGGAAAGAAGCTTTCTGAGAAACTGCTTAGTGTTCTGTGAATTCATCTCACAGAGTTACATCTGTATTTCGTGGATCTCTTAGCTAGCCGTCTTTCTGTGTAATCTGAGAACACATATTTCGGATCCCTTTGAAGACTATAGGGCCAAAGAAAATATCCTCCGATAACAAAGAGAAAGAAGCTTTCTGAGAAACTTCTTTGTGTTCAGTGAAATCATCTCACAGAGTTACAGCTTTCCCCTCAAGAAGCCTTTCGCTAGGACAGTTCTTGTGTAATTGGCAAAGAGATATTTGGAAGCCCATAGAGGGCTATGGTGAAAAAGGAAATATCCTCAGATGAAATCTCGAAAGAAGCTTTCTGAGAAACTGCTTAGTGTTCTGTGAATTCATCTCACAGAGTTACATCTGTATTTCGTGGATCTCTTTGCTAGCCTTATTTCTGTGGAATCTGAGAACAAATATTTCGGATCCCTTTGAAGACTATAGGGCCAAAGGAAATATCCTGCGATAACAAAGAGAAAGATCCTTTCTGAGAAACTTCTTTGTGTTCTGTGAAATCATCTCACAGAGTTACAGCTTTCCCCTCAAGAAGCCTTTCGCTAAGACAGTTCTTGTGGAAATAGCAAAGTGATATTTGGAAGCCCATAGAGGGCTATGGTGAAAAAGGAAATATCCCCAGATGAAATCTGGAAAGAAGCTTTCTGAGAAACTGCTTAGTGTTCTGTGAATTCATCTCACACAGTTACATCTGTATTTCATGGATCTCTTTGCTAGCCTTATTTCTGTGGAATCTGGGAACAGATATTTCGGATACCTTTGAAGACTATAGGGCCAAAGGAAATATCCTGCGATAACAAAGAGAAAGAAGCTTTCTGAGAAACTTCTTTCTGTTCTGTGAAATCATCTCACAGAGTTACAGCTTTCCCCTCAAGAAGCGTTTCCCTAAGACAGTTCTTCTGGAATTGGCAAAGTGATATTTGGAAGCCCATAGAGGGCTATGGTGAAAAAGGAATTATCCTCAGATGAAATATGGAAAGAAGCTTTCTGAGAAACTGCTTAGTGTTCTGTGAATTCATGTCACAGAGTTACATCTGTATTTCGTGGATCTCTTTGCTAGCCTTATTTCTGTGGAATCTGAGAACAGATATTTCGGATCCCTTTGAAGAGTATAGGGCCAAAGGAAATATCCTCCGATAACAAAGAGAAAGAAGCTTTCTGAGAAACATCTTTGTGTTCTGTGAAATCATCTCACAGAGTTACAGCTTTCCCCTCAAGAAGCCTTTCGCTAAGACAGTTCTTGTGGAATTGGCAAAGTGATATTTGGAAGCCCATAGAGGGCTATGGTGAAAAAGGAAATATCCTCAGATGAAATCTGGAAAGAAGCTTTCTGAGAAACTGCTTAGTGTTCTGTGAATTCATCTCACAGAGTTACATCTGTATTTCGTGGATCTCTTAGCTAGCCGTCTTTCTGTGTAATCTGAGAACACATATTTCGGATCCCTTTGAAGACTATAGGGCCAAAGGAAATATCCTCCGATAACAAAGAGAAAGAAGCTTTCTGAGAAACTTCTTTGTGTTCAGTGAAATCATCTCACAGAGTTACAGCTTTCCCCTCAAGAAGCCTTTCGCTAGGACAGTTCTTGTGTAATTGGCAAAGAGATATTTGGAAGCCCATAGAGGGCTATGGTGAAAAAGGAAATATCCTCAGATGAAATCTGGAAAGAAGCTTTCTGAGAAACTGCTTAGTGTTCTGTGAATTCATCTCACAGAGTTACATCTGTATTTCGTGGATCTCTTTGCTAGCCTTATTTCTGTGGAATCTGAGAACAAATATTTCGGATCCCTTTGAAGACTATAGGGCCAAAGGAAATATCCTGCGATAACAAAGAGAAAGATCCTTTCTGAGAAACTTCTTTGTGTTCTGTGAAATCATCTCACAGAGTTACAGCTTTCCCCTCCAGAAGCCTTTCGCTAAGACAGTTCTTGTGGAATTGGCAAAGAGATATTTGGAAGCCCATAGAGGGCTATGGTGAAAAAGGAAATATCCTCAGATGAAATCTGGAAAGAAGCTTTCTGAGAAACTGCTTAGTGTTCTGTGAATTCATCTCACAGAGTTACATCTGTATTTCGTGGATCTCTTTGCTAGCCTTATTTCTGTGGAATCTGAAAACAGATATTTCGGATCCCTTTGAAGAATATAGGGCCAAAGGAAATATCCTGCGATAACAAAGAGAAAGAAGCTTTCTGAGAAACTTCTTTGTGTTCTGTGAAATCATCTCACAGAGTTACAGCTTTCCCCTCAAGAAGCCTTTCGCTAAGACAGTTCTTGTGGAATTGGCAAAGTGATATTTGGAAGCCCATAGAGGGCTATGGTGAAAAAGGAAATATCCTCAGATGAAATCTGGAAAGAAGCTTTCTGAGAAACTGCTTAGTGTTCTGTGAATTCATCTCACAGAGTTACATCTGTATTTCGTGGATCTCTTAGCTAGCCGTCTTTCTGTGTAATCTGAGAACACATATTTCGGATCCCTTTGAAGACTATAGGGCCAAAGGAAATATCCTCCGATAACAAAGAGAAAGAAGCTTTCTGAGAAACTTCTTTGTGTTCAGTGAAATCATCTCACAGAGTTACAGCTTTCCCCTCAAGAAGCCTTTCGCTAGGACAGTTCTTGTGTAATTGGCAAAGAGATATTTGGAAGCCCATAGAGGGCTATGGTGAAAAAGGAAATATCCTCAGATGAAATCTCGAAAGAAGCTTTCTGAGAAACTGCTTAGTGTTCTGTGAATTCATCTCACAGAGTTACATCTGTATTTCGTGGATCTCTTTGCTAGCCTTATTTCTGTGGAATCTGAGAACAAATATTTCGGATCCCTTTGAAGACTATAGGGCCAAAGGAAATATCCTGCGATAACAAAGAGAAAGATCCTTTCTGAGAAACTTCTTTGTGTTCTGTGAAATCATCTCACAGAGTTACAGCTTTCCCCTCAAGAAGCCTTTCGCTAAGACAGTTCTTGTGGAAATAGCAAAGTGATATTTGGAAGCCCATAGAGGGCTATGGTGAAAAAGGAAATATCCCCAGATGAAATCTGGAAAGAAGCTTTCTGAGAAACTGCTTAGTGTTCTGTGAATTCATCCCACACAGTTACATCTGTATTTCATGGATCTCTTTGCTAGCCTTATTTCTGTGGAATCTGGGAACAGATATTTCGGATACCTTTGAAGACTATAGGGCCAAAGGAAATATCCTGCGATAACAAAGAGAAAGAAGCTTTCTGAGAAACTTCTTTCTGTTCTGTGAAATCATCTCACAGAGTTACAGCTTTCCCCTCAAGAAGCCTTTCGCTAAGACAGTTCTTGTGGAATAGGCAAACTGATATTTGGAAGCCCATAGAGGGCTATGGTGAAAAAGGAATTATCCTCAGATGAAATCTGGAAAGAAGCTTTCTGAGAAACTGCTTAGTGTTCTGTGAATTCACCTCACAGAGTTACATGTGTATTTCGTGGATCTCATTGCTAGCCTTATTTCTGTGGAATCTGAGAACAGATATTTCGGATCCCTTTGAAGACTATAGGGCCAAAGGAAATATCCTCCGATAACAAAGAGAAAGAAGCTTTCTGAGAAACTTCTTTGTGTTCTGTGAAATCATCTCACAGAGTTACAGCTTTCCCCTCCAGAAGCCTTTCGCTAAGACAGTTCTTGTGGAATTGGCAAAGAGATATTTGGAAGCCCATAGAGGGCTATGGTGAAAAAGGAAATATCCTCAGATGAAATCTGGAAAGAAGCTTTCTGAGAAACTGCTTAGTGTTCTGTGAATTCATCTCACAGAGTTACATCTGTATTTCGTGGATCTCTTTGCTAGCCTTATTTCTGTGGAATCTGAAAACAGATATTTCGGATCCCTTTGAAGAATATAGGGCCAAAGGAAATATCCTGCGATAACAAAGAGAAAGAAGCTTTCTGAGAAACTTCTTTGTGTTCTGTGAAATCATCTCACAGAGTTACAGCTTTCCCCTCAAGAAGCCTTTCGCTAAGACAGTTCTTGTGGAATTGGCAAAGTGATATTTGGAAGCCCATAGAGGGCTATGGTGAAAAAGGAAATATCCTCAGATGAAATCTGGAAAGAAGCTTTCTGAGAAACTGCTTAGTGTTCTGTGAATTCATCTCACAGAGTTACATCTGTATTTCGTGGATCTCTTAGCTAGCCGTCTTTCTGTGTAATCTGAGAACACATATTTCGGATCCCTTTGAAGACTATAGGGCCAAAGGAAATATCCTCCGATAACAAAGAGAAAGAAGCTTTCTGAGAAACTTCTTTGTGTTCAGTGAAATCATCTCACAGAGTTACAGCTTTCCCCTCAAGAAGCCTTTCGCTAGGACAGTTCTTGTGTAATTGGCAAAGAGATATTTGGAAGCCCATAGAGGGCTATGGTGAAAAAGGAAATATCCTCAGATGAAATCTCGAAAGAAGCTTTCTGAGAAACTGCTTAGTGTTCTGTGAATTCATCTCACAGAGTTACATCTGTATTTCGTGGATCTCTTTGCTAGCCTTATTTCTGTGGAATCTGAGAACAAATATTTCGGATCCCTTTGAAGACTATAGGGCCAAAGGAAATATCCTGCGATAACAAAGAGAAAGATCCTTTCTGAGAAACTTCTTTGTGTTCTGTGAAATCATCTCACAGAGTTACAGCTTTCCCCTCAAGAAGCCTTTCGCTAAGACAGTTCTTGTGGAAATAGCAAAGTGATATTTGGAAGCCCATAGAGGGCTATGGTGAAAAAGGAAATATCCCCAGATGAAATCTGGAAAGAAGCTTTCTGAGAAACTGCTTAGTGTTCTGTGAATTCATCTCACACAGTTACATCTGTATTTCATGGATCTCTTTGCTAGCCTTATTTCTGTGGAATCTGGGAACAGATATTTCGGATACCTTTGAAGACTATAGGGCCAAAGGAAATATCCTGCGATAACAAAGAGAAAGAAGCTTTCTGAGAAACTTCTTTCTGTTCTGTGAAATCATCTCACAGAGTTACAGCATTCCCCTCAAGAAGCGTTTCCCTAAGACAGTTCTTCTGGAATTGGCAAAGTGATATTTGGAAGCCCATAGAGGGCTATGGTGAAAAAGGAATTATCCTCAGATGAAATATGGAAAGAAGCTTTCTGAGAAACTGCTTAGTGTTCTGTGAATTCATGTCACAGAGTTACATCTGTATTTCGTGGATCTCTTTGCTAGCCTTATTTCTGTGGAATCTGAGAACAGATATTTCGGATCCCTTTGAAGAGTATAGGGCCAAAGGAAATATCCTCCGATAACAAAGAGAAAGAAGCTTTCTGAGAAACATCTTTGTGTTCTGTGAAATCATCTCACAGAGTTACAGCTTTCCCCTCAAGAAGCCTTTCGCTAAGACAGTTCTTGTGGAATTGGCAAAGTGATATTTGGAAGCCCATAGAGGGCTATGGTGAAAAAGGAAATATCCTCAGATGAAATCTGGAAAGAAGCTTTCTGAGAAACTGCTTAGTGTTCTGTGAATTCATCTCACAGAGTTACATCTGTATTTCGTGGATCTCTTAGCTAGCCGTCTTTCTGTGTAATCTGAGAACACATATTTCGGATCCCTTTGAAGACTATAGGGCCAAAGGAAATATCCTCCGATAACAAAGAGAAAGAAGCTTTCTGAGAAACTTCTTTGTGTTCAGTGAAATCATCTCACAGAGTTACAGCTTTCCCCTCAAGAAGCCTTTCGCTAGGACAGTTCTTGTGTAATTGGCAAAGAGATATTTGGAAGCCCATAGAGGGCTATGGTGAAAAAGGAAATATCCTCAGATGAAATCTCGAAAGAAGCTTTCTGAGAAACTGCTTAGTGTTCTGTGAATTCATCTCACAGAGTTACATCTGTATTTCGTGGATCTCTTTGCTAGCCTTATTTCTGTGGAATCTGAGAACAAATATTTCGGATCCCTTTGAAGACTATAGGGCCAAAGGAAATATCCTGCGATAACAAAGAGAAAGATCCTTTCTGAGAAACTTCTTTGTGTTCTGTGAAATCATCTCACAGAGTTACAGCTTTCCCCTCAAGAAGCCTTTCGCTAAGACAGTTCTTGTGGAAATAGCAAAGTGATATTTGGAAGCCCATAGAGGGCTATGGTGAAAAAGGAAATATCCCCAGATGAAATCTGGAAAGAAGCTTTCTGAGAAACTGCTTAGTGTTCTGTGAATTCATCTCACACAGTTACATCTGTATTTCATGGATCTCTTTGCTAGCCTTATTTCTGTGGAATCTGGGAACAGATATTTCGGATACCTTTGAAGACTATAGGGCCAAAGGAAATATCCTGCGATAACAAAGAGAAAGAAGCTTTCTGAGAAACTTCTTTCTGTTCTGTGAAATCATCTCACAGAGTTACAGCTTTCCCCTCAAGAAGCGTTTCCCTAAGACAGTTCTTCTGGAATTGGCAAAGTGATATTTGGAAGCCCATAGAGGGCTATGGTGAAAAAGGAATTATCCTCAGATGAAATATGGAAAGAAGCTTTCTGAGAAACTGCTTAGTGTTCTGTGAATTCATGTCACAGAGTTACATCTGTATTTCGTGGATCTCTTTGCTAGCCTTATTTCTGTGGAATCTGAGAACAGATATTTCGGATCCCTTTGAAGAGTATAGGGCCAAAGGAAATATCCTCCGATAACAAAGAGAAAGAAGCTTTCTGAGAAACATCTTTGTGTTCTGTGAAATCATCTCACAGAGTTACAGCTTTCCCCTCAAGAAGCCTTTCGCTAAGACAGTTCTTGTGGAATTGGCAAAGTGATATTTGGAAGCCCATAGAGGGCTATGGTGAAAAAGGAAATATCCTCAGATGAAATCTGGAAAGAAGCTTTCTGAGAAACTGCTTAGTGTTCTGTGAATTCATCTCACAGAGTTACATCTGTATTTCGTGGATCTCTTTGCTAGCCTTATTTCTGTGGAATCTGAGAACAAATATTTCGGATCCCTTTGAAGACTATAGGGCCAAAGGAAATATCCTGCGATAACAAAGAGAAAGATCCTTTCTGAGAAACTTCTTTGTGTTCTGTGAAATCATCTCACAGAGTTACAGCTTTCCCCTCCAGAAGCCTTTCGCTAAGACAGTTCTTGTGGAATTGGCAAAGAGATATTTGGAAGCCCATAGAGGGCTATGGTGAAAAAGGAAATATCCTCAGATGAAATCTGGAAAGAAGCTTTCTGAGAAACTGCTTAGTGTTCTGTGAATTCATCTCACAGAGTTACATCTGTATTTCGTGGATCTCTTTGCTAGCCTTATTTCTGTGGAATCTGAAAACAGATATTTCGGATCCCTTTGAAGAATATAGGGCCAAAGGAAATATCCTGCGATAACAAAGAGAAAGAAGCTTTCTGAGAAACTTCTTTGTGTTCTGTGAAATCATCTCACAGAGTTACAGCTTTCCCCTCAAGAAGCCTTTCGCTAAGACAGTTCTTGTGGAATTGGCAAAGTGATATTTGGAAGCCCATAGAGGGCTATGGTGAAAAAGGAAATATCCTCAGATGAAATCTGGAAAGAAGCTTTCTGAGAAACTGCTTAGTGTTCTGTGAATTCATCTCACAGAGTTACATCTGTATTTCGTGGATCTCTTAGCTAGCCGTCTTTCTGTGTAATCTGAGAACACATATTTCGGATCCCTTTGAAGACTATAGGGCCAAAGGAAATATCCTCCGATAACAAAGAGAAAGAAGCTTTCTGAGAAACTTCTTTGTGTTCAGTGAAATCATCTCACAGAGTTACAGCTTTCCCCTCAAGAAGCCTTTCGCTAGGACAGTTCTTGTGTAATTGGCAAAGAGATATTTGGAAGCCCATAGAGGGCTATGGTGAAAAAGGAAATATCCTCAGATGAAATCTCGAAAGAAGCTTTCTGAGAAACTGCTTAGTGTTCTGTGAATTCATCTCACAGAGTTACATCTGTATTTCGTGGATCTCTTTGCTAGCCTTATTTCTGTGGAATCTGAGAACAAATATTTCGGATCCCTTTGAAGACTATAGGGCCAAAGGAAATATCCTGCGATAACAAAGAGAAAGATCCTTTCTGAGAAACTTCTTTGTGTTCTGTGAAATCATCTCACAGAGTTACAGCTTTCCCCTCAAGAAGCCTTTCGCTAAGACAGTTCTTGTGGAAATCGCAAAGTGATATTTGGAAGCCCATAGAGGGCTATGGTGAAAAAGGAAATATCCCCAGATGAAATCTGGAAAGAAGCTTTCTGAGAAACTGCTTAGTGTTCTGTGAATTCATCCCACACAGTTACATCTGTATTTCATGGATCTCTTTGCTAGCCTTATTTCTGTGGAATCTGGGAACAGATATTTCGGATACCTTTGAAGACTATAGGGCCAAAGGAAATATCCTGCGATAACAAAGAGAAAGAAGCTTTCTGAGAAACTTCTTTCTGTTCTGTGAAATCATCTCACAGAGTTACAGCTTTCCCCTCAAGAAGCCTTTCGCTAAGACAGTTCTTGTGGAATAGGCAAACTGATATTTGGAAGCCCATAGAGGGCTATGGTGAAAAAGGAATTATCCTCAGATGAAATCTGGAAAGAAGCTTTCTGAGAAACTGCTTAGTGTTCTGTGAATTCACCTCACAGAGTTACATGTGTATTTCGTGGATCTCATTGCTAGCCTTATTTCTGAGGAATCTGAGAACAGATATTTCGGATCCCTTTGAAGACTATAGGGCCAAAGGAAATATCCTCCGATAACAAAGAGAAAGAAGCTTTCTGAGAAACTTCTTTGTGTTCTGTGAAATCATCTCACAGAGTTACAGCTTTCCCCTCAAGAAGCCTTGCGCTAAGACAGTTCTTGTGGAATTGGCAAAGTGATATTTGAAAGCCCATAGAGGGCTATGGTGAAAAAGGAAATATCCTCAGATGAAATCTGGAAAGAAGCTTTCTGAGAAACTGCTTAGTGTTCTGTGAATTCATCTAACAGAGTTACATCTGTATTTCGTTGATCTCTTTGCTAGCCTTATTTCTGTGGAATCTGAAAACAGATATTTCGGATCCCTTTGAAGACTATAGGGCCAAAGGAAATATCCTGCGATAACAAAGAGAAAGAAGCTTTCTGAGAAACTTCTTTGTGTTCTGTGAAATCATCTCACAGAGTTACAGCTTTCCCCTCAAGAAGCCTTTCGCTAAGACAGTTCTTGTGGAATTGGCAAAGTGATATTTGGAAGCCCATAGAGGGCTATGGTGAAAAAGGAAATATCCTCAGATGAAATCTGGAAAGAAGCTTTCTGAGAAACTGCTTAGTGTTCTGTGAATTCATCTCACAGAGTTACATCTGTATTTCGTGGATCTCTTAACTAGCCGTCTTTCTGTGTAATCTGAGAACACATATTTCGGATCCCTTTGAAGACTATAGGGCCAAAGGAAATATCCTCCGATAACAAAGTGAAAGAAGCTTTCTGAGAAACTTCTTTGTGTTCAGTGAAATCATCTCACAGAGTTACAGCTTTCCCCTCAAGAAGCCTTTCGCTAGGACAGTTCTTGTGTAATTGGCAAAGAGATATTTGGAAGCCCATAGAGGGCTATTTTGAAAAAGGAAATATCCTCAGATGAAATCTGGAAAGAAGCTTTCTGAGAAACTGCTTAGTGTTCTGTGAATTCATCTCACAGAGTTACATCTGTATTTCGTGGATCTCTTTGCTAGCCTTATTTCTGTGGAATCTGAGAACAAATATTTCGGATCCCTTTGAAGACTATAGGGCCAAAGGAAATATCCTGCGATAACAAAGAGAAAGATCCTTTCTGAGAAACTTCTTTGTGTTCTGTGAAATCATCTCACAGAGTTACAGCTTTCCCCTCAAGAAGCCTTTCGCTAAGACAGTTCTTGTGGAAATGGCAAAGTGATATTTGGAAGCCCATAGAGGGCTATGGTGAAAAAGGAAATATCCTCAGATGAAATCTGGAAAGAAGCTTTCTGAGAAACTGCTTAGTGTTCTGTGAATTCATCTCACACAGTTACATCTGTATTTCGTGGATCTCTTTGCTAGCCTTATTTCTGTGGAATCTGGGAACAGATATTTCGGATCCCTTTGAAGACTATAGGGCCAAAGGAAATATCCTGCGATAACAAAGAGAAAGAAGCTTTCTGAGAAACTTTTTTCTGTTCTGTGAAATCATCTCACAGAGTTACAGCTTTCCCCTCAGGAAGCCTTTCGCTAAGACAGTTCTTGTGGAATTGGCAAAGTGATATTTGGAAGCCCATAGAGGGCTATTGTGAAAAAGGAAATATCCCCAGATGAAATCTGGAAAGAAGCTTTCTGAGAAACTGCTTAGTGTTCTGTTAATTCATCTCACAGTGTAACATATGTATTTCGTGGATCTCTTTGCTAGCCTTATTTCTGTGGAATCTGAGAACAGATATTTCCGATCCCTTTGAAGACTACAGGGCCAAAGGAAATATCCTGCGATAACAAAGAGAAAGAAGCTTTCTGAGAAACTTCTTTGTGTTCTGTGAAATCATCTCACAGAGTTACAGCTTTCCCCTCAAGAAGCCTTTCGCTAAGACAGTTCTTGTGGAATTGGCAAAGTGATATTTGGAAGCCCCTAGAGGGCTATGGTGAAAAAGGAAATATCCTCAGATGAAATCTGGAAAGAAGCTTTCTGAGAAACTGCTTAGTGTTCTGTAAATTCATCTCACAGAGTTACATCTGTATTTCGTGGATCTCTTTGCTAGCCTTATTTCTGTGGAATCTGAGAACAGATATTTCGGATCCCTTTGAAGACTATAGGGCCAAAGGAAATATCCTGCGATAACAAAGAGAAAGAAGCTTTCTGAGAAAATTCTTTGTGTTCTGTGAAATCATCTCACAGAGTTACAGCTTTCCCCTCAAGAAGCCTTTCGCTAAGACAGTTCTTGTGGAATAGGCAAACTGATATTTGGAAGCCCATAGAGGGCTATGGTGAAAAAGGAATTATCCTCAGATGAAATCTGGAAAGAAGCTTTCTGAGAAACTGCTTAGTGTTCTGTGAATTCACCTCACAGAGTTACATGTGTATTTCGTGGATCTCATTGCTAGCCTTATTTCTGTGGAATCTGAGAACAGATATTTCGGATCCCTTTGAAGACTATAGGGCCAAAGGAAATATCCTCCGATAACAAAGAGAAAGAAGCTTTCTGAGAAACTTCTTTGTGTTCTGTGAAATCATCTCACAGAGTTACAGCTTTCCCCTCCAGAAGCCTTTCGCTAAGACAGTTCTTGTGGAATTGGCAAAGAGATATTTGGAAGCCCATAGAGGGCTATGGTGAAAAAGGAAATATCCTCAGATGAAATCTGGAAAGAAGCTTTCTGAGAAACTGCTTAGTGTTCTGTTAATTCATCTCACAGAGTTACATCTGTATTTCGTGGATCTCTTTGCTAGCCTTATTTCTGTGGAATCTGAAAACAGATATTTCGGATCCCTTTGAAGAATATAGGGCCAAAGGAAATATCCTGCGATAACAAAGAGAAAGAAGCTTTCTGAGAAACTTCTTTGTGTTCTGTGAAATCATCTCACAGAGTTACAGCTTTCCCCTCAAGAAGCCTTTCGCTAAGACAGTTCTTGTGGAATTGGCAAAGTGATATTTGGAAGCCCATAGAGGGCTATGGTGAAAAAGGAAATATCCTCAGATGAAATCTGGAAAGAAGCTTTCTGAGAAACTGCTTAGTGTTCTGTGAATTCATCTCACAGAGTTACATCTGTATTTCGTGGATCTCTTAGCTAGCCGTCTTTCTGTGTAATCTGAGAACACATATTTCGGATCCCTTTGAAGACTATAGGGCCAAAGGAAATATCCTCCGATAACAAAGAGAAAGAAGCTTTCTGAGAAACTTCTTTGTGTTCAGTGAAATCATCTCACAGAGTTACAGCTTTCCCCTCAAGAAGCCTTTCGCTAGGACAGTTCTTGTGTAATTGGCAAAGAGATATTTGGAAGCCCGTAGAGGGCTATGGTGAAAAAGGAAATATCCTCAGATGAAATCTGGAAAGAAGCTTTCTGAGAAACTGCTTAGTGTTCTGTGAATTCATCTCACAGAGTTACATCTGTATTTCGTGGATCTCTTTGCTAGCCTTATTTCTGTGGAATCTGAGAACAAATATTTCGGATCCCTTTGAAGACTATAGGGCCAAAGGAAATATCCTGCGATAACAAAGAGAAAGATCCTTTCTGAGAAACTTCTTTGTGTTCTGTGAAATCATCTCACAGAGTTACAGCTTTCCCCTCAAGAAGCCTTTCGCTAAGACAGTTCTTGTGGAAATGGCAAAGTGATATTTGGAAGCCCATAGAGGGCTATGGTGAAAAAGGAAATATCCTCAGATGAAATCTGGAAAGAAGCTTTCTGAGAAACTCCTTAGTGTTCTGTGCATTCATCTCACACAGTTACATCTGTATTTCGTGGATCTCTTTGCTAGCCTTATTTCTGTGGAATCTGGGAACAGATATTTCGGATCCCTTTGAAGACTATAGGGCCAAAGGAAATATCCTGCGATAACAAAGAGAAAGAAGCTTCCTGAGAAACTTTTTTCTGTTCTGTGAAATCATCTCACAGAGTTACAGCTTTCCCCTCAGGAAGCCTTTCGCTAAGACAGTTCTTGTGGAATTGGCAAAGTGATATTTGGAAGCCCATAGAGGGCTATTGTGAAAAAGGAAATATCCCCAGATGAAATCTGGAAAGAAGCTTTCTGAGAAACTGCTTAGTGTTCTGTTAATTCATCTCACAGAGTAACATATGTATTTCGTGGATCTCTTTGCTAGCCTTATTTCTGTGGAATCTGAGAACAGATATTTCCGATCCCTTTGAAGACTACAGGGCCAAAGGAAATATCCTGCGATAACAAAGAGAAAGAAGCTGTCTGAGAAACTTCTTTGTGTTCTGTGAAATCATCTCACAGAGTTACAGCTTTCCCCTCAAGAAGCCTTTCGCTAAGACAGTTCTTGTGGAATTGGCAAAGTGATATTTGGAAGCCCATACAGGGCTATGGTGAAAAAGGAAATATCCTCAGATGAAATCTGGAAAGAAGCTTTCTGAGAAACTGCTTAGTGTTCTGTAAATTCATCTCACAGAGTTACATCTGTATTTCGTGGATCTCTTTGCTAGCCTTATTTCTGTGGAATCTGAGAACAGATATTTCGGATCCCTTTGAAGACTATAGGGCCAAAGGAAATATCCTGCGATAACAAAGAGAAAGAAGCTTTCTGAGAAAATTCTTTGTGTTCTGTGAAATCATCTCACAGAGTTACAGCTTTCCCCTCAAGAAGCCTTTCGCTAAGACAGTTCTTGTGGAATAGGCAAACTGATATTTGGAAGCCCATAGAGGGCTATGGTGAAAAAGGAATTATCCTCAGATGAAATCTGGAAAGAAGCTTTCTGAGAAACTGCTTAGTGTTCTGTGAATTCACCTCACAGAGTTACATGTGTATTTCGTGGATCTCATTGCTAGCCTTATTTCTGTGGAATCTGAGAACAGATATTTCGGATCCCTTTGAAGACTATAGGGCCAAAGGAAATATCCTCCGATAACAAAGAGAAAGAAGCTTTCTGAGAAACTTCTTTGTGTTCTGTGAAATCATCTCACAGAGTTACAGCTTTCCCCTCCAGAAGCCTTTCGCTAAGACAGTTCTTGTGGAATTGGCAAAGAGATATTTGGAAGCCCATAGAGGGCTATGGTGAAAAAGGAAATATCCTCAGATGAAATCTGGAAAGAAGCTTTCTGAGAAACTGCTTAGTGTTCTGTGAATTCATCTCACAGAGTTACATCTGTATTTCGTGGATCTCTTTGCTAGCCTTATTTCTGTGGAATCTGAAAACAGATATTTCGGATCCCTTTGAAGAATATAGGGCCAAAGGAAATATCCTGCGATAACAAAGAGAAAGAAGCTTTCTGAGAAACTTCTTTGTGTTCTGTGAAATCATCTCACAGAGTTACAGCTTTCCCCTCAAGAAGCCTTTCGCTAAGACAGTTCTTGTGGAATTGGCAAAGTGATATTTGGAAGCCCATAGAGGGCTATGGTGAAAAAGGAAATATCCTCAGATGAAATCTGGAAAGAAGCTTTCTGAGAAACTGCTTAGTGTTCTGTGAATTCATCTCACAGAGTTACATCTGTATTTCGTGGATCTCTTAGCTAGCCGTCTTTCTGTGTAATCTGAGAACACATATTTCGGATCCCTTTGAAGACTATAGGGCCAAAGGAAATATCCTCCGATAACAAAGAGAAAGAAGCTTTCTGAGAAACTTCTTTGTGTTCAGTGAAATCATCTCACAGAGTTACAGCTTTCCCCTCAAGAAGCCTTTCGCTAGGACAGTTCTTGTGTAATTGGCAAAGAGATATTTGGAAGCCCATAGAGGGCTATGGTGAAAAAGGAAATATCCTCAGATGAAATCTCGAAAGAAGCTTTCTGAGAAACTGCTTAGTGTTCTGTGAATTCATCTCACAGAGTTACATCTGTATTTCGTGGATCTCTTTGCTAGCCTTATTTCTGTGGAATCTGAGAACAAATATTTCGGATCCCTTTGAAGACTATAGGGCCAAAGGAAATATCCTGCGATAACAAAGAGAAAGATCCTTTCTGAGAAACTTCTTTGTGTTCTGTGAAATCATCTCACAGAGTTACAGCTTTCCCCTCAAGAAGCCTTTCGCTAAGACAGTTCTTGTGGAAATAGCAAAGTGATATTTGGAAGCCCATAGAGGGCTATGGTGAAAAAGGAAATATCCCCAGATGAAATCTGGAAAGAAGCTTTCTGAGAAACTGCTTAGTGTTCTGTGAATTCATCCCACACAGTTACATCTGTATTTCATGGATCTCTTTGCTAGCCTTATTTCTGTGGAATCTGGGAACAGATATTTCGGATACCTTTGAAGACTATAGGGCCAAAGGAAATATCCTGCGATAACAAAGAGAAAGAAGCTTTCTGAGAAACTTCTTTCTGTTCTGTGAAATCATCTCACAGAGTTACAGCTTTCCCCTCAAGAAGCCTTTCGCTAAGACAGTTCTTGTGGAATAGGCAAACTGATATTTGGAAGCCCATAGAGGGCTATGGTGAAAAAGGAATTATCCTCAGATGAAATCTGGAAAGAAGCTTTCTGAGAAACTGCTTAGTGTTCTGTGAATTCACCTCACAGAGTTACATGTGTATTTCGTGGATCTCATTGCTAGCCTTATTTCTGTGGAATCTGAGAACAGATATTTCGGATCCCTTTGAAGACTATAGGGCCAAAGGAAATATCCTCCGATAACAAAGAGAAAGAAGCTTTCTGAGAAACTTCTTTGTGTTCTGTGAAATCATCTCACAGAGTTACAGCTTTCCCCTCCAGAAGCCTTTCGCTAAGACAGTTCTTGTGGAATTGGCAAAGAGATATTTGGAAGCCCATAGAGGGCTATGGTGAAAAAGGAAATATCCTCAGATGAAATCTGGAAAGAAGCTTTCTGAGAAACTGCTTAGTGTTCTGTGAATTCATCTCACAGAGTTACATCTGTATTTCGTGGATCTCTTTGCTAGCCTTATTTCTGTGGAATCTGAAAACAGATATTTCGGATCCCTTTGAAGAATATAGGGCCAAAGGAAATATCCTGCGATAACAAAGAGAAAGAAGCTTTCTGAGAAACTTCTTTGTGTTCTGTGAAATCATCTCACAGAGTTACAGCTTTCCCCTCAAGAAGCCTTTCGCTAAGACAGTTCTTGTGGAATTGGCAAAGTGATATTTGGAAGCCCATAGAGGGCTATGGTGAAAAAGGAAATATCCTCAGATGAAATCTGGAAAGAAGCTTTCTGAGAAACTGCTTAGTGTTCTGTGAATTCATCTCACAGAGTTACATCTGTATTTCGTGGATCTCTTAGCTAGCCGTCTTTCTGTGTAATCTGAGAACACATATTTCGGATCCCTTTGAAGACTATAGGGCCAAAGGAAATATCCTCCGATAACAAAGAGAAAGAAGCTTTCTGAGAAACTTCTTTGTGTTCAGTGAAATCATCTCACAGAGTTACAGCTTTCCCCTCAAGAAGCCTTTCGCTAGGACAGTTCTTGTGTAATTGGCAAAGAGATATTTGGAAGCCCATAGAGGGCTATGGTGAAAAAGGAGATATCCTCAGATGAAATCTCGAAAGAAGCTTTCTGAGAAACTGCTTAGTGTTCTGTGAATTCATCTCACAGAGTTACATCTGTATTTCGTGGATCTCTTTGCTAGCCTTATTTCTGTGGAATCTGAGAACAAATATTTCGGATCCCTTTGAAGACTATAGGGCCAAAGGAAATATCCTGCGATAACAAAGAGAAAGATCCTTTCTGAGAAACTTCTTTGTGTTCTGTGAAATCATCTCACAGAGTTACAGCTTTCCCCTCAAGAAGCCTTTCGCTAAGACAGTTCTTGTGGAAATAGCAAAGTGATATTTGGAAGCCCATAGAGGGCTATGGTGAAAAAGGAAATATCCCCAGATGAAATCTGGAAAGAAGCTTTCTGAGAAACTGCTTAGTGTTCTGTGAATTCATCTCACACAGTTACATCTGTATTTCATGGATCTCTTTGCTAGCCTTATTTCTGTGGAATCTGGGAACAGATATTTCGGATACCTTTGAAGACTATAGGGCCAAAGGAAATATCCTGCGATAACAAAGAGAAAGAAGCTTTCTGAGAAACTTCTTTCTGTTCTGTGAAATCATCTCACAGAGTTACAGCTTTCCCCTCAAGAAGCGTTTCCCTAAGACAGTTCTTCTGGAATTGGCAAAGTGATATTTGGAAGCCCATAGAGGGCTATGGTGAAAAAGGAATTATCCTCAGATGAAATATGGAAAGAAGCTTTCTGAGAAACTGCTTAGTGTTCTGTGAATTCATGTCACAGAGTTACATCTGTATTTCGTGGATCTCTTTGCTAGCCTTATTTCTGTGGAATCTGAAAACAGATATTTCGGATCCCTTTGAAGACTATAGGGCCAAAGGAAATATCCTCCGATAACAAAGAGAAAGAAGCTTTCTGAGAAACTTCTTTGTGTTCTGTGAAATCATCTCACAGAGTTACAGCTTTCCCCTCCAGAAGCCTTTCGCTAAGACAGTTCTTGTGGAATTGGCAAAGAGATATTTGGAAGCCCATAGAGGGCTATGGTGAAAAAGGAAATATCCTCAGATGAAATCTGGAAAGAAGCTTTCTGAGAAACTGCTTAGTGTTCTGTGAATTCATCTCACAGAGTTACATCTGTATTTCGTGGATCTCTTTGCTAGCCTTATTTCTGTGGAATCTGAAAACAGATATTTCGGATCCCTTTGAAGAATATAGGGCCAAAGGAAATATCCTGCGATAACAAAGAGAAAGAAGCTTTCTGAGAAACTTCTTTGTGTTCTGTGAAATCATCTCACAGAGTTACAGCTTTCCCCTCAAGAAGCCTTTCGCTAAGACAGTTCTTGTGGAATTGGCAAAGTGATATTTGGAAGCCCATAGAGGGCTATGGTGAAAAAGGAAATATCCTCAGATGAAATCTGGAAAGAAGCTTTCTGAGAAACTGCTTAGTGTTCTGTGAATTCATCTCACAGAGTTACATCTGTATTTCGTGGATCTCTTAGCTAGCCGTCTTTCTGTGTAATCTGAGAACACATATTTCGGATCCCTTTGAAGACTATAGGGCCAAAGGAAATATCCTCCGATAACAAAGAGAAAGAAGCTTTCTGAGAAACTTCTTTGTGTTCAGTGAAATCATCTCACAGAGTTACAGCTTTCCCCTCAAGAAGCCTTTCGCTAGGACAGTTCTTGTGTAATTGGCAAAGAGATATTTGGAAGCCCATAGAGGGCTATGGTGAAAAAGGAAATATCCTCAGATGAAATCTCGAAAGAAGCTTTCTGAGAAACTGCTTAGTGTTCTGTGAATTCATCTCACAGAGTTACATCTGTATTTCGTGGATCTCTTTGCTAGCCTTATTTCTGTGGAATCTGAGAACAAATATTTCGGATCCCTTTGAAGACTATAGGGCCAAAGGAAATATCCTGCGATAACAAAGAGAAAGATCCTTTCTGAGAAACTTCTTTGTGTTCTGTGAAATCATCTCACAGAGTTACAGCTTTCCCCTCAAGAAGCCTTTCGCTAAGACAGTTCTTGTGGAAATAGCAAAGTGATATTTGGAAGCCCATAGAGGGCTATGGTGAAAAAGGAAATATCCCCAGATGAAATCTGGAAAGAAGCTTTCTGAGAAACTGCTTAGTGTTCTGTGAATTCATCTCACACAGTTACATCTGTATTTCATGGATCTCTTTGCTAGCCTTATTTCTGTGGAATCTGGGAACAGATATTTCGGATACCTTTGAAGACTATAGGGCCAAAGGAAATATCCTGCGATAACAAAGAGAAAGAAGCTTTCTGAGAAACTTCTTTCTGTTCTGTGAAATCATCTCACAGAGTTACAGCATTCCCCTCAAGAAGCGTTTCCCTAAGACAGTTCTTCTGGAATTGGCAAAGTGATATTTGGAAGCCCATAGAGGGCTATGGTGAAAAAGGAATTATCCTCAGATGAAATATGGAAAGAAGCTTTCTGAGAAACTGCTTAGTGTTCTGTGAATTCATCTCACAGAGTTACATCTGTATTTCGTGGATCTCTTTGCTAGCCTTATTTCTGTGGAATCTGAGAACAGATATTTCGGATCCCTTTGAAGACTATAGGGCCAAAGGAAATATCCTCCGATAACAAAGAGAAAGAAGCTTTCTGAGAAACTTCTTTGTGTTCAGTGAAATCATCTCACAGAGTTACAGCTTTCCCCTCAAGAAGCCTTTCGCTAGGACAGTTCTTGTGTAATTGGCAAAGAGATATTTGGAAGCCCATAGAGGGCTATGGTGAAAAAGGAAATATCCTCAGATGAAATCTCGAAAGAAGCTTTCTGAGAAACTGCTTAGTGTTCTGTGAATTCATCTCACAGAGTTACATCTGTATTTCGTGGATCTCTTTGCTAGCCTTATTTCTGTGGAATCTGAGAACAGATATTTCGGATCCCTTTGAAGAATATAGGGCCAAAGGAAATATCCTGCGATAACAAAGAGAAAGAAGCTTTCTGAGAAACTTCTTTGTGTTCTGTGAAATCATCTCACAGAGTTACAGCTTTCCCCTCAAGAAGCCTTTCGCTAAGACAGTTCTTGTGGAATTGGCAAAGTGATATTTGGAAGCCCATAGAGGGCTATGGTGAAAAAGGAAATATCCTCAGATGAAATCTGGAAAGAAGCTTTCTGAGAAACTGCTTAGTGTTCTGTGAATTCATCTCACAGAGTTACATCTGTATTTCGTGGATCTCTTAGCTAGCCGTCTTTCTGTGTAATCTGAGAACACATATTTCGGATCCCTTTGAAGACTATAGGGCCAAAGGAAATATCCTCCGATAACAAAGAGAAAGAAGCTTTCTGAGAAACTTCTTTGTGTTCAGTGAAATCATCTCACAGAGTTACAGCTTTCCCCTCAAGAAGCCTTTCGCTAGGACAGTTCTTGTGTAATTGGCAAAGAGATATTTGGAAGCCCATAGAGGGCTATGGTGAAAAAGGAGATATCCTCAGATGAAATCTCGAAAGAAGCTTTCTGAGAAACTGCTTAGTGTTCTGTGAATTCATCTCACAGAGTTACATCTGTATTTCGTGGATCTCTTTGCTAGCCTTATTTCTGTGGAATCTGAGAACAAATATTTCGGATCCCTTTGAAGACTATAGGGCCAAAGGAAATATCCTGCGATAACAAAGAGAAAGATCCTTTCTGAGAAACTTCTTTGTGTTCTGTGAAATCATCTCACAGAGTTACAGCTTTCCCCTCAAGAAGCCTTTCGCTAAGACAGTTCTTGTGGAAATAGCAAAGTGATATTTGGAAGCCCATAGAGGGCTATGGTGAAAAAGGAAATATCCCCAGATGAAATCTGGAAAGAAGCTTTCTGAGAAACTGCTTAGTGTTCTGTGAATTCATCTCACACAGTTACATCTGTATTTCATGGATCTCTTTGCTAGCCTTATTTCTGTGGAATCTGAAAACAGATATTTCGGATCCCTTTGAAGAATATAGGGCCAAAGGAAATATCCTGCGATAACAAAGAGAAAGAAGCTTTCTGAGAAACTTCTTTGTGTTCTGTGAAATCATCTCACAGAGTTACAGCTTTCCCCTCAAGAAGCCTTTCGCTAAGACAGTTCTTGTGGAATTGGCAAAGTGATATTTGGAAGCCCATAGAGGGCTATGGTGAAAAAGGAAATATCCTCAGATGAAATCTGGAAAGAAGCTTTCTGAGAAACTGCTTAGTGTTCTGTGAATTCATCTCACAGAGTTACATCTGTATTTCGTGGATCTCTTAGCTAGCCGTCTTTCTGTGTAATCTGAGAACACATATTTCGGATCCCTTTGAAGACTATAGGGCCAAAGGAAATATCCTCCGATAACAAAGAGAAAGAAGCTTTCTGAGAAACTTCTTTGTGTTCAGTGAAATCATCTCACAGAGTTACAGCTTTCCCCTCAAGAAGCCTTTCGCTAGGACAGTTCTTGTGTAATTGGCAAAGAGATATTTGGAAGCCCATAGAGGGCTATGGTGAAAAAGGAAATATCCCCAGATGAAATCTGGAAAGAAGCTTTCTGAGAAACTGCTTAGTGTTCTGTGAATTCATCTCACAGAGTTACATCTGTATTTCGTGGATCTCTTTGCTAGCCTTATTTCTGTGGAATCTGAGAACAAATATTTCGGATCCCTTTGAAGACTATAGGGCCAAAGGAAATATCCTGCGATAACAAAGAGAAAGATCCTTTCTGAGAAACTTCTTTGTGTTCTGTGAAATCATCTCACAGAGTTACAGCTTTCCCCTCAAGAAGCCTTTCGCTAAGACAGTTCTTGTGGAAATAGCAAAGTGATATTTGGAAGCCCATAGAGGGCTATGGTGAAAAAGGAAATATCCCCAGATGAAATCTGGAAAGAAGCTTTCTGAGAAACTGCTTAGTGTTCTGTGAATTCATCTCACACAGTTACATCTGTATTTCATGGATCTCTTTGCTAGCCTTATTTCTGTGGAATCTGGGAACAGATATTTCGGATACCTTTGAAGACTATAGGGCCAAAGGAAATATCCTGCGATAACAAAGAGAAAGAAGCTTTCTGAGAAACTTCTTTCTGTTCTGTGAAATCATCTCACAGAGTTACAGCATTCCCCTCAAGAAGCGTTTCCCTAAGACAGTTCTTCTGGAATTGGCAAAGTGATATTTGGAAGCCCATAGAGGGCTATGGTGAAAAAGGAATTATCCTCAGATGAAATATGGAAAGAAGCTTTCTGAGAAACTGCTTAGTGTTCTGTGAATTCATCTCACAGAGTTACATCTGTATTTCGTGGATCTCTTTGCTAGCCTTATTTCTGTGGAATCTGAGAACAGATATTTCGGATCCCTTTGAAGAGTATAGGGCCAAAGGAAATATCCTCCGATAACAAAGAGAAAGAAGCTTTCTGAGAAACATCTTTGTGTTCTGTGAAATCATCTCACAGAGTTACAGCTTTCCCCTCAAGAAGCCTTTCGCTAAGACAGTTCTTGTGGAATTGGCAAAGTGATATTTGGAAGCCCATAGAGGGCTATGGTGAAAAAGGAAATATCCTCAGATGAAATCTGGAAAGAAGCTTTCTGAGAAACTGCTTAGTGTTCTGTGAATTCATCTCACAGAGTTACATCTGTATTTCGTGGATCTCTTAGCTAGCCGTCTTTCTGTGTAATCTGAGAACACATATTTCGGATCCCTTTGAAGACTATAGGGCCAAAGGAAATATCCTCCGATAACAAAGAGAAAGAAGCTTTCTGAGAAACTTCTTTGTGTTCAGTGAAATCATCTCACAGAGTTACAGCTTTCCCCTCAAGAAGCCTTTCGCTAGGACAGTTCTTGTGTAATTGGCAAAGAGATATTTGGAAGCCCATAGAGGGCTATGGTGAAAAAGGAAATATCCTCAGATGAAATCTCGAAAGAAGCTTTCTGAGAAACTGCTTAGTGTTCTGTGAATTCATCTCACAGAGTTACATCTGTATTTCGTGGATCTCTTTGCTAGCCTTATTTCTGTGGAATCTGAGAACAAATATTTCGGATCCCTTTGAAGACTATAGGGCCAAAGGAAATATCCTGCGATAACAAAGAGAAAGATCCTTTCTGAGAAACTTCTTTGTGTTCTGTGAAATCATCTCACAGAGTTACAGCTTTCCCCTCAAGAAGCCTTTCGCTAAGACAGTTCTTGTGGAAATAGCAAAGTGATATTTGGAAGCCCATAGAGGGCTATGGTGAAAAAGGAAATATCCCCAGATGAAATCTGGAAAGAAGCTTTCTGAGAAACTGCTTAGTGTTCTGTGAATTCATCTCACACAGTTACATCTGTATTTCATGGATCTCTTTGCTAGCCTTATTTCTGTGGAATCTGGGAACAGATATTTCGGATACCTTTGAAGACTATAGGGCCAAAGGAAATATCCTGCGATAACAAAGAGAAAGAAGCTTTCTGAGAAACTTCTTTCTGTTCTGTGAAATCATCTCACAGAGTTACAGCTTTCCCCTCAAGAAGCGTTTCCCTAAGACAGTTCTTCTGGAATTGGCAAAGTGATATTTGGAAGCCCATAGAGGGCTATGGTGAAAAAGGAATTATCCTCAGATGAAATATGGAAAGAAGCTTTCTGAGAAACTGCTTAGTGTTCTGTGAATTCATGTCACAGAGTTACATCTGTATTTCGTGGATCTCTTTGCTAGCCTTATTTCTGTGGAATCTGAGAACAGATATTTCGGATCCCTTTGAAGAGTATAGGGCCAAAGGAAATATCCTCCGATAACAAAGAGAAAGAAGCTTTCTGAGAAACATCTTTGTGTTCTGTGAAATCATCTCACAGAGTTACAGCTTTCCCCTCAAGAAGCCTTTCGCTAAGACAGTTCTTGTGGAATTGGCAAAGTGATATTTGGAAGCCCATAGAGGGCTATGGTGAAAAAGGAAATATCCTCAGATGAAATCTGGAAAGAAGCTTTCTGAGAAACTGCTTAGTGTTCTGTGAATTCATCTCACAGAGTTACATCTGTATTTCGTGGATCTCTTAGCTAGCCGTCTTTCTGTGTAATCTGAGAACACATATTTCGGATCCCTTTGAAGACTATAGGGCCAAAGGAAATATCCTCCGATAACGAAGAGAAAGAAGCTTTCTGAGAAACTTCTTTGTGTTCAGTGAAATCATCTCACAGAGTTACAGCTTTCCCCTCAAGAAGCCTTTCGCTAGGACAGTTCTTGTGTAATTGGCAAAGAGATATTTGGAAGCCCATAGAGGGCTATGGTGAAAAAGGAAATATCCTCAGATGAAATCTGGAAAGAAGCTTTCTGAGAAACTGCTTAGTGTTCTGTGAATTCATCTCACAGAGTTACATCTGTATTTCGTGGATCTCTTTGCTAGCCTTATTTCTGTGGAATCTGAGAACAAATATTTCGGATCCCTTTGAAGACTATAGGGCCAAAGGAAATATCCTGCGATAACAAAGAGAAAGATCCTTTCTGAGAAACTTCTTTGTGTTCTGTGAAATCATCTCACAGAGTTACAGCTTTCCCCTCCAGAAGCCTTTCGCTAAGACAGTTCTTGTGGAATTGGCAAAGAGATATTTGGAAGCCCATAGAGGGCTATGGTGAAAAAGGAAATATCCTCAGATGAAATCTGGAAAGAAGCTTTCTGAGAAACTGCTTAGTGTTCTGTGAATTCATCTCACAGAGTTACATCTGTATTTCGTGGATCTCTTTGCTAGCCTTATTTCTGTGGAATCTGAAAACAGATATTTCGGATCCCTTTGAAGAATATAGGGCCAAAGGAAATATCCTGCGATAACAAAGAGAAAGAAGCTTTCTGAGAAACTTCTTTGTGTTCTGTGAAATCATCTCACAGAGTTACAGCTTTCCCCTCAAGAAGCCTTTCGCTAAGACAGTTCTTGTGGAATTGGCAAAGTGATATTTGGAAGCCCATAGAGGGCTATGGTGAAAAAGGAAATATCCTCAGATGAAATCTGGAAAGAAGCTTTCTGAGAAACTGCTTAGTGTTCTGTGAATTCATCTCACAGAGTTACATCTGTATTTCGTGGATCTCTTAGCTAGCCGTCTTTCTGTGTAATCTGAGAACACATATTTCGGATCCCTTTGAAGACTATAGGGCCAAAGGAAATATCCTCCGATAACAAAGAGAAAGAAGCTTTCTGAGAAACTTCTTTGTGTTCAGTGAAATCATCTCACAGAGTTACAGCTTTCCCCTCAAGAAGCCTTTCGCTAGGACAGTTCTTGTGTAATTGGCAAAGAGATATTTGGAAGCCCATAGAGGGCTATGGTGAAAAAGGAAATATCCCCAGATGAAATCTGGAAAGAAGCTTTCTGAGAAACTGCTTAGTGTTCTGTGAATTCATCCCACACAGTTACATCTGTATTTCATGGATCTCTTTGCTAGCCTTATTTCTGTGGAATCTGGGAACAGATATTTCGGATCCCTTTGAAGACTATAGGGCCAAAGGAAATATCCTGCGATAACAAAGAGAAAGAAGCTTTCTGAGAAACTTCTTTCTGTTCTGTGAAATCATCTCACAGAGTTACAGCTTTCCCCTCAAGAAGCCTTTCGCTAAGACAGTTCTTGTGGAATAGGCAAACTGATATTTGGAAGCCCATAGAGGGCTATGGTGAAAAAGGAATTATCCTCAGATGAAATCTGGAAAGAAGCTTTCTGAGAAACTGCTTAGTGTTCTGTGAATTCACCTCACAGAGTTACATGTGTATTTCGTGGATCTCATTGCTAGCCTTATTTCTGTGGAATCTGAGAACAGATATTTCGGATCCCTTTGAAGACTATAGGGCCAAAGGAAATATCCTGCGATAACAAAGAGAAAGAAGCTTTCTGAGAAACTTCTTTGTGTTCTGTGAAATCATCTCACAGAGTTACAGCTTTCCCCTCCAGAAGCCTTTCGCTAAGACAGTTCTTGTGGAATTGGCAAAGAGATATTTGGAGGCCCATAGAGGGCTATGGTGAAAAAGGAAATATCCTCAGATGAAATCTGGAAAGAAGCTTTCTGAGAAACTGCTTAGTGTTCTGTGAATTCATCTCACAGAGTTACATCTGTATTTCGTGGATCTCTTTGCTAGCCTTATTTCTGTGGAATCTGAAAACAGATATTTCGGATCCCTTTGAAGAATATAGGGCCAAAGGAAATATCCTGCGATAACAAAGAGAAAGAAGCTTTCTGAGAAACTTCTTTGTGTTCTGTGAAATCATCTCACAGAGTTACAGCTTTCCCCTCAAGAAGCCTTTCGCTAAGACAGTTCTTGTGGAATTGGCAAAGTGATATTTGGAAGCCCATAGAGGGCTATGGTGAAAAAGGAAATATCCTCAGATGAAATCTGGAAAGAAGCTTTCTGAGAAACTGCTTAGTGTTCTGTGAATTCATCTCACAGAGTTACATCTGTATTTCGTGGATCTCTTAGCTAGCCGTCTTTCTGTGTAATCTGAGAACACATATTTCGAATCCCTTTGAAGACTATAGGGCCAAAGGAAATATCCTCCGATAACAAAGAGAAAGAAGCTTTCTGAGAAACTTCTTTGTGTTCAGTGAAATCATCTCACAGAGTTACAGCTTTCCCCTCAAGAAGCCTTTCGCTAGGACAGTTCTTGTGTAATTGGCAAAGAGATATTTGGAAGCCCATAGAGGGCTATGGTGAAAAAGGAAATATCCTCAGATGAAATCTGGAAAGAAGCTTTCTGAGAAACTGCTTAGTGTTCTGTGAATTCATCTCACAGAGTTACATCTGTATTTCGTAGATCTCTTTGCTAGCCTTATTTCTGTGGAATCTGAGAACAAATATTTCGGATCCCTTTGAAGACTATAGGGCCAAAGGAAATATCCTGCGATAACAAAGAGAAAGATCCTTTCTGAGAAACTTCTTTGTGTTCTGTGAAATCATCTCACAGAGTTACAGCTTTCCCCTCAAGAAGCCTTTCGCTAAGACAGTTCTTGTGGAAATAGCAAAGTGATATTTGGAAGCCCATAGAGGGCTATGGTGAAAAAGGAAATATCCCCAGATGAAATCTGGAAAGAAGCTTTCTGAGAAACTGCTTAGTGTTCTGTGAATTCATCTCACACAGTTACATCTGTATTTCATGGATCTCTTTGCTAGCCTTATTTCTGTGGAATCTGGGAACAGATATTTCGGATACCTTTGAAGACTATAGGGCCAAAGGAAATATCCTGCGATAACAAAGAGAAAGAAGCTTTCTGAGAAACTTCTTTCTGTTCTGTGAAATCATCTCACAGAGTTACAGCATTCCCCTCAAGAAGCGTTTCCCTAAGACAGTTCTTCTGGAATTGGCAAAGTGATATTTGGAAGCCCATAGAGGGCTATGGTGAAAAAGGAATTATCCTCAGATGAAATATGGAAAGAAGCTTTCTGAGAAACTGCTTAGTGTTCTGTGAATTCATGTCACAGAGTTACATCTGTATTTCGTGGATCTCTTTGCTAGCCTTATTTCTGTGGAATCTGAGAACAGATATTTCGGATCCCTTTGAAGAGTATAGGGCCAAAGGAAATATCCTCCGATAACAAAGAGAAAGAAGCTTTCTGAGAAACATCTTTGTGTTCTGTGAAATCATCTCACAGAGTTACAGCTTTCCCCTCAAGAAGCCTTTCGCTAAGACAGTTCTTGTGGAATTGGCAAAGTGATATTTGGAAGCCCATAGAGGGCTATGGTGAAAAAGGAAATATCCTCAGATGAAATCTGGAAAGAAGCTTTCTGAGAAACTGCTTAGTGTTCTGTGAATTCATCTCACAGAGTTACATCTGTATTTCGTGGATCTCTTAGCTAGCCGTCTTTCTGTGTAATCTGAGAACACATATTTCGGATCCCTTTGAAGACTATAGGGCCAAAGGAAATATCCTCCGATAACAAAGAGAAAGAAGCTTTCTGAGAAACTTCTTTGTGTTCAGTGAAATCATCTCACAGAGTTACAGCTTTCCCCTCAAGAAGCCTTTCGCTAGGACAGTTCTTGTGTAATTGGCAAAGAGATATTTGGAAGCCCATAGAGGGCTATGGTGAAAAAGGAAATATCCTCAGATGAAATCTGGAAAGAAGCTTTCTGAGAAACTGCTTAGTGTTCTGTGAATTCATCTCACAGAGTTACATCTGTATTTCGTGGATCTCTTTGCTAGCCTTATTTCTGTGGAATCTGAGAACAAATATTTCGGATCCCTTTGAAGACTATAGGGCCAAAGGAAATATCCTGCGATAACAAAGAGAAAGATCCTTTCTGAGAAACTTCTTTGTGTTCTGTGAAATCATCTCACAGAGTTACAGCTTTCCCCTCAAGAAGCCTTTCGCTAAGACAGTTCTTGTGGAAATGGCAAAGTGATATTTGGAAGCCCATAGAAGGCTATGGTGAAAATGGAAATATCCTCAGATGAAATCTGGAAAGAAGCTTTCTGAGAAACTGCTTAGTGTTCTGTGAATTCATCTCACACAGTTACATCTGTATTTCGTGGATCTCTTTGCTAGCCTTATTTCTGTGGAATCTGGGAACAGATATTTCGGATCCCTTTGAAGACTATAGGGCCAAAGGAAATATCCTGCGATAACAAAGAGAAAGAAGCTTTCTGAGAAACTTCTTTCTGTTCTGTGAAATCATCTCACAGAGTTACAGCTTTCCCCTCCAGAAGCCTTTCGCTAAGACAGTTCTTGTGGAATTGGCAAAGTGATATTTGGAAGCCCATAGAGGGCTATGGTGAAAAAGGAAATATCCTCAGATGAAATCTGGAAAGAAGCTTTCTGAGAAACTGCTTAGTGTTCTGTCAATTCATCTCACAGAGTTACATCTGTATTTCGTGGATCTCTTAGCTAGCCGTCTTTCTGTGTAATCTGAGAACACATATTTCGGATCCCTTTGAAGACTATAGGGCCAAAGGAAATATCCTCCGATAACAAAGAGAAAGAAACTTTCTGAGAAACTTCTTTGTGTTCAGTGAAATCATCTCACAGAGTTACAGCTTTCCCCTCAAGAAGCCTTTCGCTAGGACAGTTCTTGTGTAATTGGCAAAGAGATATTTGGAAGCCCATAGAGGGCTATGGTGAAAAAGGAAATATCCTCAGATGAAATCTGGAAAGAAGCTTTCTGAGAAACTGCTTAGTGTTCTGTGAATTCATCTCACAGAGTTACATCTGTATTTCGTGGATCTCTTTGCTAGCCTTATTTCTGTGGAATCTGAGAACAAATATTTCGGATCCCTTTGAAGACTATAGGGCCAAAGGAAATATCCTGCGATAACAAAGAGAAAGATCCTTTCTGAGAAACTTCTTTGTGTTCTGTGAAATCATCTCACAGAGTTACAGCTTTCCCCTCAAGAAGCCTTTCGCTAACAGTTCTTGTGGAAATGGCAAAGTGATTTTTGGAAGCCCATAGAGGTCTATGGTGAAAAAGGAAATATCCTCAGATGAAATCTGGAAAGAAGCTTTCTGAGAAACTGCTTAGTGTTCTGTGAATTCATCTCACACAGTTACATCTGTATTTCGTGGATCTCTTTGCTAGCCTTATTTCTGTGGAATCTGGGAACAGATATTTCGGATCCCTTTGAAGACTATAGGGCCAAAGGAAATATCCTGCGATAACAAAGAGAAAGAAGCTTTCTGAGAAACTTCTTTCTGTTCTGTGAAATCATCTCACAGAGTTACAGCTTTCCCCTCAAGAAGCCTTTCGCTAAGACAGTTCTTGTGGAATTGGCAAAGTGATATTTGGAAGCCCATAGAGGGCTATGGTGAAAAAGGAAATATCCTCAGATGAAATCTGGAAAGAAGCTTTCTGAGAAACTGCTTAGTGTTCTGTGAATTCACCTCACAGAGTTACATGTGTATTTCGTGGATCTCATTGCTAGCCTTATTTCTGAGGAATCTGAGAACAGATATTCCGGATCCCTTTGAAGACTATAGGGCCAAAGGAAATATCCTCCGTTAACAAAGAGAAAGAAGCTTTCTGAGAAACTTCTTTGTGTTCTGTGAAATCATCTCACAGAGTTACAGCTTTCCCCTCAAGAAGCCTTGCGCTAAGACAGTTCTTGTGGAATTGGCAAAGTGATATTTGAAAGCCCATAGAGGGCTATGGTGAAAAAGGAAATATCCTCAGATGAAATCTGGAAAGAAGCTTTCTGAGAAACTGCTTAGTGTTCTGTGAATTCATCTCACAGAGTTACATCTGTATTTCGTTGATCTTTTTGCTAGCCTTATTTCTGTGGAATCTGAAAACAGATAATTCGGATCCCTTTGAAGACTATAGGGCCAAAGGAAATATCCTGCGATAACAAAGAGAAAGAAGCTTTCTGAGAAACATCTTTCTGTTCTGTGAAATCATCTCACAGAGTTACAGCTTTCCCCTCAAGAAGCCTTTCGCTAAGACAGTTCTTGTGGAATTGGCAAAGTGATATTTGGAAGCCCATAGAGGGCTATGGTGAAAAAGGAAATATCCTCAGATGAAATCTGGAAAGAAGCTTTCTGAGAAACTGCTTAGTGTTCTGTGAATTCATCTCACAGAGTTACATCTGTATTTCGTGGATCTCTTAACTAGCCGTCTTTCTGTGTAATCTGAGAACACATATTTCGGATCCCTTTGAAGACTATAGGGCCAAAGGAAATATCCTCCGATAACAAAGTGAAAGAAGCTTTCTGAGAAACTTCTTTGTGTTCAGTGAAATCATCTCACAGAGTTAGAGCTTTCCCCTCAAGAAGCCTTTCGCTAGGACAGTTCTTGTGTAATTGGCAAAGAGATATTTGGAAGCCCATAAAGGGCTATGGTGAAAAAGGAAATATCCTCAGATGAAATCTGGAAAGAAGCTTTCTGAGAAACTGCTTAGTGTTCTGTGAATTCATCTCACAGAGTTACATCTGTATTTCGTGGATCTCTTTGCTAGCCTTATTTCTGTGGAATCTGAGAACAAATATTTCGGATCCCTTTGAAGACTATAGGGCCAAAGGAAATATCCTGCGATAACAAAGAGAAAGATCCTTTCTGAGAAACTTCTTTGTGTTCTGTGAAATCATCTCACAGAGTTACAGCTTTCCCCTCAAGAAGTCTTTCGCTAACAGTTCTTGTGGAAATGGCAAAGTGATTTTTGGAAGCCCATAGAGGTCTATGGTGAAAAAGGAAATATCCTCAGATGAAATCTGGAAAGAAGCTTTCTGAGAAACTGCTTAGTGTTCTGTGAATTCATCTCACACAGTTACATCTGTATTTCGTGGATCTCTTTGCTAGCCTTATTTCTGTGGAATCTGGGAACAGATATTTCGGATCCCTTTGAAGACTATAGGGCCAAAGGAAATATCCTGCGATAACAAAGAGAAAGAAGCTTTCTGAGAAACTTCTTTCTGTTCTGTGAAATCATCTCACAGAGTTACAGCTTTCCCCTCAAGAAGCCTTTCGCTAAGACAGTTCTTGTGGAATTGGCAAAGTGATATTTGGAAGCCCATAGAGGGCTATGGTGAAAAAGGAAATATCCTCAGATGAAATCTGGAAAGAAGCTTTCTGAGAAACTGCTTAGTGTTCTGTGAATTCACCTCACAGAGTTACATGTGTATTTCGTGGATCTCATTGCTAGCCTTATTTCTGAGGAATCTGAGAACAGATATTTCGGATCCCTTTGAAGACTATAGGGCCAAAGGAAATATCCTCCGATAACAAAGAGAAAGAAGCTTTCTGAGAAACTTCTTTGTGTTCTGTGAAATCATCTCACAGAGTTACAGCTTTCCCCTCCAGAAGCCTTTCGCTAAGACAGTTCTTGTGGAATGGGCAAAGTGATATTTGAAAGCCCATAGAGGGCTATGGTGAAAAAGGAAATATCCTCAGATGAAATCTGGAAAGAAGCTTTCTGAGAAACTGCTTAGTGTTCTGTGAATTCATCTCACAGAGTTACATCTGTATTTCGTTGATCTCTTTGCTAGCCTTATTTCTGTGGAATCTGAAAACAGATATTTCGGATCCCTTTGAAGACTATAGGGCCAAAGGAAATATCCTGCGATAACAAAGAGAAAGAAGCTTTCTGAGAAACATCTTTCTGTTCTGTGAAATCATCTCACAGAGTTACAGCTTTCCCCTCAAGAAGCCTTTCGCTAAGACAGTTCTTGTGGAATTGGCAAAGTGATATTTGGAAGCCCATAGAGGGCTATGGTGAAAAAGGAAATATCCTCAGATGAAATCTGGAAAGAAGCTTTCTGAGAAACTGCTTAGTGTTCTGTGAATTCATCTCACAGAGTTACATCTGTATTTCGTGGATCTCTTAACTAGCCGTCTTTCTGTGTAATCTGAGAACACATATTTCGGATCCCTTTGAAGACTATAGGGCCAAAGGAAATATCCTCCGATAACAAAGTGAAAGAAGCTTTCTGAGAAACTTCTTTGTGTTCAGTGAAATCATCTCACAGAGTTACAGCTTTCCCCTCAAGAAGCCTTTCGCTAGGACAGTTCTTGTGTAATTGGCAAAGAGATATTTGGAAGCCCATAGAGGGCTATGGTGAAAAAGGAAATATCCTCAGATGAAATCTGGAAAGAAGCTTTCTGAGAAACTGCTTAGTGTTCTGTGAATTCATCTCACAGAGTTACATCTGTATTTCGTGGATCTCTTTGCTAGCCTTATTTCTGTGGAATCTGAGAACAAATATTTCGGATCCCTTTGAAGACTATAGGGCCAAAGGAAATATCCTGCGATAACAAAGAGAAAGATCCTTTCTGAGAAACTTCTTTGTGTTCTGTGAAATCATCTCACAGAGTTACAGCTTTCCCCTCAAGAAGCCTTTCGCTAAGACAGTTCTTGTGGAAATGGCAAAGTGATATTTGGAAGCCCATAGAGGGCTATGGTGAAAAAGGAAATATCCTCAGATGAAATCTGGAAAGAAGCTTTCTGAGAAACTGCTTAGTGTTCTGTGAATTCATCTCACACAGTTACATCTGTATTTCGTGGATCTTTTTACTAGCCTTATTTCTGTGGAATCTGGGAACAGATATTTCGGATCCCTTTGAAGACTATAGGGCCAAAGGAAATATCCTGCGATAACAAAGAGAAAGAAGCTTTCTGAGAAACTTTTTTCTGTTCTGTGAAATCATCTCAGAGAGTTACAGCTTTCCCCTCAAGAAGCCTTTCGCTAAGACAGTTCTTGTGGAATTGGCAAAGTGATATTTGGAAGCCCATAGAGGGCTATGGTGAAAAAGGAAATATCCCCAGATGAAATCTGGAAAGAAGCTTTCTGAGAAACTGCTTAGTGTTCTGTTAATTCATCTCACAGAGTTACATATGTATTTCGTGGATCTCTTTGCTAGCCTTATTTCTGTGGAATCTGAGAACAGATATTTCCGATCCCTTTGAAGACTATAGGGCCAAAGGAAATATCCTGCGATAACAAAGAGAAAGAAGCTTTCTGAGAAACTTCTTTGTGTTCTGTGAAATCATCTCACAGAGTTACAGCATTCCCCTCAAGAAGCGTTTCCCTAAGACAGTTCTTCTGGAATTGGCAAAGTGATATTTGGAAGCCCATAGAGGGCTATGGTGAAAAAGGAATTATCCTCAGATGAAATATGGAAAGAAGCTTTCTGAGAAACTGCTTAGTGTTCTGTGAATTCATGTCACAGAGTTACATCTGTATTTCGTGGATCTCTTTGCTAGCCTTATTTCTGTGGAATCTGAGAACAGATATTTCGGATCCCTTTGAAGAGTATAGGGCCAAAGGAAATATCCTCCGATAACAAAGAGAAAGAAGCTTTCTGAGAAACATCTTTGTGTTCTGTGAAATCATCTCACAGAGTTACAGCTTTCCCCTCAAGAAGCCTTTCGCTAAGACAGTTCTTGTGGAATTGGCAAAGTGATATTTGGAAGCCCATAGAGGGCTATGGTGAAAAAGGAAATATCCTCAGATGAAATCTGGAAAGAAGCTTTCTGAGAAACTGCTTAGTGTTCTGTGAATTCATCTCACAGAGTTACATCTGTATTTCGTGGATCTCTTAGCTAGCCGTCTTTCTGTGTAATCTGAGAACACATATTTCGGATCCCTTTGAAGACTATAGGGCCAAAGGAAATATCCTGCGATAACAAAGAGAAAGAAGCTTTCTGAGAAACTTCTTTGTGTTCAGTGAAATCATCTCACAGAGTTACAGCTTTCCCCTCAAGAAGCCTTTCGCTAGGACAGTTCTTGTGTAATTGGCAAAGAGATATTTGGAAGCCCATAGAGGGCTATGGTGAAAAAGGAAATATCCTCAGATGAAATCTGGAAAGAAGCTTTCTGAGAAACTGCTTAGTGTTCTGTGAATTCATCTCACAGAGTTACATCTGTATTTCGTGGATCTCTTTGCTAGCCTTATTTCTGTGGAATCTGAGAACAAATATTTCGGATCCCTTTGAAGACTATAGGGCCAAAGGAAATATCCTGCGATAACAAAGAGAAAGATCCTTTCTGAGAAACTTCTTTGTGTTCTGTGAAATCATCTCACAGAGTTACAGCTTTCCCCTCCAGAAGCCTTTCGCTAAGACAGTTCTTGTGGAATTGGCAAAGAGATATTTGGAAGCCCATAGAGGGCTATGGTGAAAAAGGAAATATCCTCAGATGAAATCTGGAAAGAAGCTTTCTGAGAAACTGCTTAGTGTTCTGTGAATTCATCTCACAGAGTTACATCTGTATTTCGTGGATCTCTTTGCTAGCCTTATTTCTGTGGAATCTGAAAACAGATATTTCGGATCCCTTTGAAGAATATAGGGCCAAAGGAAATATCCTGCGATAACAAAGAGAAAGAAGCTTTCTGAGAAACTTCTTTGTGTTCTGTGAAATCATCTCACAGAGTTACAGCTTTCCCCTCAAGAAGCCTTTCGCTAAGACAGTTCTTGTGGAATTGGCAAAGTGATATTTGGAAGCCCATAGAGGGCTATGGTGAAAAAGGAAATATCCTCAGATGAAATCTGGAAAGAAGCTTTCTGAGAAACTGCTTAGTGTTCTGTGAATTCATCTCACAGAGTTACATCTGTATTTCGTGGATCTCTTAGCTAGCCGTCTTTCTGTGTAATCTGAGAACACATATTTCGGATCCCTTTGAAGACTATAGGGCCAAAGGAAATATCCTCCGATAACAAAGAGAAAGAAGCTTTCTGAGAAACTTCTTTGTGTTCAGTGAAATCATCTCACAGAGTTACAGCTTTCCCCTCAAGAAGCCTTTCGCTAGGACAGTTCTTGTGTAATTGGCAAAGAGATATTTGGAAGCCCATAGAGGGCTATGGTGAAAAAGGAAATATCCCCAGATGAAATCTGGAAAGAAGCTTTCTGAGAAACTGCTTAGTGTTCTGTGAATTCATCCCACACAGTTACATCTGTATTTCATGGATCTCTTTGCTAGCCTTATTTCTGTGGAATCTGGGAACAGATATTTCGGATACCTTTGAAGACTATAGGGCCAAAGGAAATATCCTGCGATAACAAAGAGAAAGAAGCTTTCTGAGAAACTTCTTTCTGTTCTGTGAAATCATCTCACAGAGTTACAGCTTTCCCCTCAAGAAGCCTTTCGCTAAGACAGTTCTTGTGGAATAGGCAAACTGATATTTGGAAGCCCATAGAGGGCTATGGTGAAAAAGGAATTATCCTCAGATGAAATCTGGAAAGAAGCTTTCTGAGAAACTGCTTAGTGTTCTGTGAATTCACCTCACAGAGTTACATGTGTATTTCGTGGATCTCATTGCTAGCCTTATTTCTGTGGAATCTGAGAACAGATATTTCGGATCCCTTTGAAGACTATAGGGCCAAAGGAAATATCCTCCGATAACAAAGAGAAAGAAGCTTTCTGAGAAACTTCTTTGTGTTCTGTGAAATCATCTCACAGAGTTACAGCTTTCCCCTCCAGAAGCCTTTCGCTAAGACAGTTCTTGTGGAATTGGCAAAGAGATATTTGGAAGCCCATAGAGGGCTATGGTGAAAAAGGAAATATCCTCAGATGAAATCTGGAAAGAAGCTTTCTGAGAAACTGCTTAGTGTTCTGTGAATTCATCTCACAGAGTTACATCTGTATTTCGTGGATCTCTTTGCTAGCCTTATTTCTGTGGAATCTGAAAACAGATATTTCGGATCCCTTTGAAGAATATAGGGCCAAAGGAAATATCCTGCGATAACAAAGAGAAAGAAGCTTTCTGAGAAACTTCTTTGTGTTCTGTGAAATCATCTCACAGAGTTACAGCTTTCCCCTCAAGAAGCCTTTCGCTAAGACAGTTCTTGTGGAATTGGCAAAGTGATATTTGGAAGCCCATAGAGGGCTATGGTGAAAAAGGAAATATCCTCAGATGAAATCTGGAAAGAAGCTTTCTGAGAAACTGCTTAGTGTTCTGTGAATTCATCTCACAGAGTTACATCTGTATTTCGTGGATCTCTTAGCTAGCCGTCTTTCTGTGTAATCTGAGAACACATATTTCGGATCCCTTTGAAGACTATAGGGCCAAAGGAAATATCCTCCGATAACAAAGAGAAAGAAGCTTTCTGAGAAACTTCTTTGTGTTCAGTGAAATCATCTCACAGAGTTACAGCTTTCCCCTCAAGAAGCCTTTCGCTAGGACAGTTCTTGTGTAATTGGCAAAGAGATATTTGGAAGCCCATAGAGGGCTATGGTGAAAAAGGAAATATCCTCAGATGAAATCTCGAAAGAAGCTTTCTGAGAAACTGCTTAGTGTTCTGTGAATTCATCTCACAGAGTTACATCTGTATTTCGTGGATCTCTTTGCTAGCCTTATTTCTGTGGAATCTGAGAACAAATATTTCGGATCCCTTTGAAGACTATAGGGCCAAAGGAAATATCCTGCGATAACAAAGAGAAAGATCCTTTCTGAGAAACTTCTTTGTGTTCTGTGAAATCATCTCACAGAGTTACAGCTTTCCCCTCAAGAAGCCTTTCGCTAAGACAGTTCTTGTGGAAATAGCAAAGTGATATTTGGAAGCCCATAGAGGGCTATGGTGAAAAAGGAAATATCCCCAGATGAAATCTGGAAAGAAGCTTTCTGAGAAACTGCTTAGTGTTCTGTGAATTCATCTCACACAGTTACATCTGTATTTCATGGATCTCTTTGCTAGCCTTATTTCTGTGGAATCTGGGAACAGATATTTCGGATACCTTTGAAGACTATAGGGCCAAAGGAAATATCCTGCGATAACAAAGAGAAAGAAGCTTTCTGAGAAACTTCTTTCTGTTCTGTGAAATCATCTCACAGAGTTACAGCATTCCCCTCAAGAAGCGTTTCCCTAAGACAGTTCTTCTGGAATTGGCAAAGTGATATTTGGAAGCCCATAGAGGGCTACGGTGAAAAAGGAATTATCCTCAGATGAAATATGGAAAGAAGCTTTCTGAGAAACTGCTTAGTGTTCTGTGAATTCATGTCACAGAGTTACATCTGTATTTCGTGGATCTCTTTGCTAGCCTTATTTCTGTGGAATCTGAGAACAGATATTTCGGATCCCTTTGAAGAGTATAGGGCCAAAGGAAATATCCTCCGATAACAAAGAGAAAGAAGCTTTCTGAGAAACATCTTTGTGTTCTGTGAAATCATCTCACAGAGTTACAGCTTTCCCCTCAAGAAGCCTTTCGCTAAGACAGTTCTTGTGGAATTGGCAAAGTGATATTTGGAAGCCCATAGAGGGCTATGGTGAAAAAGGAAATATCCTCAGATGAAATCTGGAAAGAAGCTTTCTGAGAAACTGCTTAGTGTTCTGTGAATTCATCTCACAGAGTTACATCTGTATTTCGTGGATCTCTTAGCTAGCCGTCTTTCTGTGTAATCTGAGAACACATATTTCGGATCCCTTTGAAGACTATAGGGCCAAAGGAAATATCCTCCGATAACAAAGAGAAAGAAGCTTTCTGAGAAACTTCTTTGTGTTCAGTGAAATCATCTCACAGAGTTACAGCTTTCCCCTCAAGAAGCCTTTCGCTAGGACAGTTCTTGTGTAATTGGCAAAGAGATATTTGGAAGCCCATAGAGGGCTATGGTGAAAAAGGAAATATCCTCAGATGAAATCTGGAAAGAAGCTTTCTGAGAAACTGCTTAGTGTTCTGTGAATTCACCTCACAGAGTTACATCTGTATTTCGTGGATCTCTTTGCTAGCCTTATTTCTGTGGAATCTGAGAACAAATATTTCGGATCCCTTTGAAGACTATAGGGCCAAAGGAAATATCCTGCGATAACAAAGAGAAAGATCCTTTCTGAGAAACTTCTTTGTGTTCTGTGAAATCATCTCACAGAGTTACAGCTTTCCCCTCAAGAAGCCTTTCGCTAAGACAGTTCTTGTGGAAATGGCAAAGTGATATTTGGAAGCCCATAGAAGGCTATGGTGAAAATGGAAATATCCTCAGATGAAATCTGGAAAGAAGCTTTCTGAGAAACTGCTTAGTGTTCTGTGAATTCATCTCACACAGTTACATCTGTATTTCGTGGATCTCTTTGCTAGCCTTATTTCTGTGGAATCTGGGAACAGATATTTCGGATCCCTTTGAAGACTATAGGGCCAAAGGAAATATCCTGCGATAACAAAGAGAAAGAAGCTTTCTGAGAAACTTCTTTCTGTTCTGTGAAATCATCTCACAGAGTTACAGCTTTCCCCTCCAGAAGCCTTTCGCTAAGACAGTTCTTGTGGAATTGGCAAAGTGATATTTGGAAGCCCATAGAGGGCTATGGTGAAAAAGGAAATATCCTCAGATGAAATCTGGAAAGAAGCTTTCTGAGAAACTGCTTAGTGTTCTGTCAATTCATCTCACAGAGTTACATCTGTATTTCGTGGATCTCTTAGCTAGCCGTCTTTCTGTGTAATCTGAGAACACATATTTCGGATCCCTTTGAAGACTATAGGGCCAAAGGAAATATCCTCCGATAACAAAGAGAAAGAAACTTTCTGAGAAACTTCTTTGTGTTCAGTGAAATCATCTCACAGAGTTACAGCTTTCCCCTCAAGAAGCCTTTCGCTAGGACAGTTCTTGTGTAATTGGCAAAGAGATATTTGGAAGCCCATAGAGGGCTATGGTGAAAAAGGAAATATCCTCAGATGAAATCTGGAAAGAAGCTTTCTGAGAAACTGGTTAGTGTTCTGTGAATTCATCTCACAGACTTACATCTGTATTTCGTGGATCTCTTTGCTAGCCTTATTTCTGTGGAATCTGAGAACAAATATTTCGGATCCCTTTGAAGACTATAGGGCCAAAGGAAATATCCTGCGATAACAAAGAGAAAGATCCTTTCTGAGAAACTTCTTTGTGTTCTGTGAAATCATCTCACAGAGTTACAGCTTTCCCCTCAAGAAGCCTTTCGCTAACAGTTCTTGTGGAAATGGCAAAGTGATTTTTGGAAGCCCATAGAGGTCTATGGTGAAAAAGGAAATATCCTCAGATGAAATCTGGAAAGAAGCTTTCTGAGAAACTGCTTAGTGTTCTGTGAATTCATCTCACACAGTTACATCTGTATTTCGTGGATCTCTTTGCTAGCCTTATTTCTGTGGAATCTGGGAACAGATATTTCGGATCCCTTTGAAGACTATAGGGCCAAAGGAAATATCCTGCGATAACAAAGAGAAAGAAGCTTTCTGAGAAACTTCTTTCTGTTCTGTGAAATCATCTCACAGAGTTACAGCTTTCCCCTCAAGAAGCCTTTCGCTAAGACAGTTCTTGTGGAATTGGCAAAGTGATATTTGGAAGCCCATAGAGGGCTATGGTGAAAAAGGAAATATCCTCAGATGAAATCTGGAAAGAAGCTTTCTGAGAAACTGCTTAGTGTTCTGTTAATTCATCTCACAGAGTTACATATGTATTTCGTGGATCTCTTTGCTAGCCTTATTTCTGTGGAATCTGAGAACAGATATTTCCGATCCCTTTGAAGACTATAGGGCCAAAGGAAATATCCTGCGATAACAAAGAGAAAGAAGCTTTCTGAGAAACTTCTTTGTGTTCTGTGAAATCATCTCACAGAGTTACAGCATTCCCCTCAAGAAGCGTTTCCCTAAGACAGTTCTTCTGGAATTGGCAAAGTGATATTTGGAAGCCCATAGAGGGCTATGGTGAAAAAGGAATTATCCTCAGATGAAATATGGAAAGAAGCTTTCTGAGAAACTGCTTAGTGTTCTGTGAATTCATGTCACAGAGTTACATCTGTATTTCGTGGATCTCTTTGCTAGCCTTATTTCTGTGGAATCTGAGAACAGATATTTCGGATCCCTTTGAAGAGTATAGGGCCAAAGGAAATATCCTCCGATAACAAAGAGAAAGAAGCTTTCTGAGAAACATCTTTGTGTTCTGTGAAATCATCTCACAGAGTTACAGCTTTCCCCTCAAGAAGCCTTTCGCTAAGACAGTTCTTGTGGAATTGGCAAAGTGATATTTGGAAGCCCATAGAGGGCTATGGTGAAAAAGGAAATATCCTCAGATGAAATCTGGAAAGAAGCTTTCTGAGAAACTGCTTAGTGTTCTGTGAATTCATCTCACAGAGTTACATCTGTATTTCGTGGATCTCTTAGCTAGCCGTCTTTCTGTGTAATCTGAGAACACATATTTCGGATCCCTTTGAAGACTATAGGGCCAAAGGAAATATCCTGCGATAACAAAGAGAAAGAAGCTTTCTGAGAAACTTCTTTGTGTTCAGTGAAATCATCTCACAGAGTTACAGCTTTCCCCTCAAGAAGCCTTTCGCTAGGACAGTTCTTGTGTAATTGGCAAAGAGATATTTGGAAGCCCATAGAGGGCTATGGTGAAAAAGGAAATATCCTCAGATGAAATCTGGAAAGAAGCTTTCTGAGAAACTGCTTAGTGTTCTGTGAATTCATCTCACAGAGTTACATCTGTATTTCGTGGATCTCTTTGCTAGCCTTATTTCTGTGGAATCTGAGAACAAATATTTCGGATCCCTTTGAAGACTATAGGGCCAAAGGAAATATCCTGCGATAACAAAGAGAAAGATCCTTTCTGAGAAACTTCTTTGTGTTCTGTGAAATCATCTCACAGAGTTACAGCTTTCCCCTCCAGAAGCCTTTCGCTAAGACAGTTCTTGTGGAATTGGCAAAGAGATATTTGGAAGCCCATAGAGGGCTATGGTGAAAAAGGAAATATCCTCAGATGAAATCTGGAAAGAAGCTTTCTGAGAAACTGCTTAGTGTTCTGTGAATTCATCTCACAGAGTTACATCTGTATTTCGTGGATCTCTTTGCTAGCCTTATTTCTGTGGAATCTGAAAACAGATATTTCGGATCCCTTTGAAGAATATAGGGCCAAAGGAAATATCCTGCGATAACAAAGAGAAAGAAGCTTTCTGAGAAACTTCTTTGTGTTCTGTGAAATCATCTCACAGAGTTACAGCTTTCCCCTCAAGAAGCCTTTCGCTAAGACAGTTCTTGTGGAATTGGCAAAGTGATATTTGGAAGCCCATAGAGGGCTATGGTGAAAAAGGAAATATCCTCAGATGAAATCTGGAAAGAAGCTTTCTGAGAAACTGCTTAGTGTTCTGTGAATTCATCTCACAGAGTTACATCTGTATTTCGTGGATCTCTTAGCTAGCCGTCTTTCTGTGTAATCTGAGAACACATATTTCGGATCCCTTTGAAGACTATAGGGCCAAAGGAAATATCCTCCGATAACAAAGAGAAAGAAGCTTTCTGAGAAACTTCTTTGTGTTCAGTGAAATCATCTCACAGAGTTACAGCTTTCCCCTCAAGAAGCCTTTCGCTAGGACAGTTCTTGTGTAATTGGCAAAGAGATATTTGGAAGCCCATAGAGGGCTATGGTGAAAAAGGAAATATCCCCAGATGAAATCTGGAAAGAAGCTTTCTGAGAAACTGCTTAGTGTTCTGTGAATTCATCCCACACAGTTACATCTGTATTTCATGGATCTCTTTGCTAGCCTTATTTCTGTGGAATCTGGGAACAGATATTTCGGATACCTTTGAAGACTATAGGGCCAAAGGAAATATCCTGCGATAACAAAGAGAAAGAAGCTTTCTGAGAAACTTCTTTGTGTTCTGTGAAATCATCTCACAGAGTTACAGCTTTCCCCTCCAGAAGCCTTTCGCTAAGACAGTCCTTGTGGAATTGGCAAAGAGATATTTGGAAGCCCATAGAGGGCTATGGTGAAAAAGGAAATATCCTCAGATGAAATCTGGAAAGAAGCTTTCTGAGAAACTGCTTAGTGTTCTGTGAATTCATCTCACAGAGTTACATCTGTATTTCGTGGATCTCTTTGCTAGCCTTATTTCTGTGGAATCTGAAAACAGATATTTCGGATCCCTTTGAAGAATATAGGGCCAAAGGAAATATCCTGCGATAACAAAGAGAAAGAAGCTTTCTGAGAAACTTCTTTGTGTTCTGTGAAATCATCTCACAGAGTTACAGCTTTCCCCTCAAGAAGCCTTTCGCTAAGACAGTTCTTGTGGAATTGGCAAAGTGATATTTGGAAGCCCATAGAGGGCTATGGTGAAAAAGGAAATATCCTCAGATGAAATCTGGAAAGAAGCTTTCTGAGAAACTGCTTAGTGTTCTGTGAATTCATCTCACAGAGTTACATCTGTATTTCGTGGATCTCTTAGCTAGCCGTCTTTCTGTGTAATCTGAGAACACATATTTCGGATCCCTTTGAAGACTATAGGGCCAAAGGAAATATCCTCCGATAACAAAGAGAAAGAAGCTTTCTGAGAAACTTCTTTGTGTTCAGTGAAATCATCTCACAGAGTTACAGCTTTCCCCTCAAGAAGCCTTTCGCTAGGACAGTTCTTGTGTAATTGGCAAAGAGATATTTGGAAGCCCATAGAGGGCTATGGTGAAAAAGGAAATATCCTCAGATGAAATCTCGAAAGAAGCTTTCTGAGAAACTGCTTAGTGTTCTGTGAATTCATCTCACAGAGTTACATCTGTATTTCGTGGATCTCTTTGCTAGCCTTATTTCTGTGGAATCTGAGAACAAATATTTCGGATCCCTTTGAAGACTATAGGGCCAAAGGAAATATCCTGCGATAACAAAGAGAAAGATCCTTTCTGAGAAACTTCTTTGTGTTCTGTGAAATCATCTCACAGAGTTACAGCTTTCCCCTCAAGAAGCCTTTCGCTAAGACAGTTCTTGTGGAAATAGCAAAGTGATATTTGGAAGCCCATAGAGGGCTATGGTGAAAAAGGAAATATCCCCAGATGAAATCTGGAAAGAAGCTTTCTGAGAAACTGCTTAGTGTTCTGTGAATTCATCTCACACAGTTACATCTGTATTTCATGGATCTCTTTGCTAGCCTTATTTCTGTGGAATCTGGGAACAGATATTTCGGATACCTTTGAAGACTATAGGGCCAAAGGAAATATCCTGCGATAACAAAGAGAAAGAAGCTTTCTGAGAAACTTCTTTCTGTTCTGTGAAATCATCTCACAGAGTTACAGCATTCCCCTCAAGAAGCGTTTCCCTAAGACAGTTCTTCTGGAATTGGCAAAGTGATATTTGGAAGCCCATAGAGGGCTATGGTGAAAAAGGAATTATCCTCAGATGAAATATGGAAAGAAGCTTTCTGAGAAACTGCTTAGTGTTCTGTGAATTCATGTCACAGAGTTACATCTGTATTTCGTGGATCTCTTTGCTAGCCTTATTTCTGTGGAATCTGAGAACAGATATTTCGGATCCCTTTGAAGAGTATAGGGCCAAAGGAAATATCCTCCGATAACAAAGAGAAAGAAGCTTTCTGAGAAACATCTTTGTGTTCTGTGAAATCATCTCACAGAGTTACAGCTTTCCCCTCAAGAAGCCTTTCGCTAAGACAGTTCTTGTGGAATTGGCAAAGTGATATTTGGAAGCCCATAGAGGGCTATGGTGAAAAAGGAAATATCCTCAGATGAAATCTGGAAAGAAGCTTTCTGAGAAACTGCTTAGTGTTCTGTGAATTCATCTCACAGAGTTACATCTGTATTTCGTGGATCTCTTAGCTAGCCGTCTTTCTGTGTAATCTGAGAACACATATTTCGGATCCCTTTGAAGACTATAGGGCCAAAGGAAATATCCTCCGATAACAAAGAGAAAGAAGCTTTCTGAGAAACTTCTTTGTGTTCAGTGAAATCATCTCACAGAGTTACAGCTTTCCCCTCAAGAAGCCTTTCGCTAGGACAGTTCTTGTGTAATTGGCAAAGAGATATTTGGAAGCCCATAGAGGGCTATGGTGAAAAAGGAAATATCCTCAGATGAAATCTGGAAAGAAGCTTTCTGAGAAACTGCTTAGTGTTCTGTGAATTCACCTCACAGAGTTACATCTGTATTTCGTGGATCTCTTTGCTAGCCTTATTTCTGTGGAATCTGAGAACAAATATTTCGGATCCCTTTGAAGACTATAGGGCCAAAGGAAATATCCTGCGATAACAAAGAGAAAGATCCTTTCTGAGAAACTTCTTTGTGTTCTGTGAAATCATCTCACAGAGTTACAGCTTTCCCCTCAAGAAGCCTTTCGCTAAGACAGTTCTTGTGGAAATGGCAAAGTGATATTTGGAAGCCCATAGAAGGCTATGGTGAAAATGGAAATATCCTCAGATGAAATCTGGAAAGAAGCTTTCTGAGAAACTGCTTAGTGTTCTGTGAATTCATCTCACACAGTTACATCTGTATTTCGTGGATCTCTTTGCTAGCCTTATTTCTGTGGAATCTGGGAACAGATATTTCGGATCCCTTTGAAGACTATAGGGCCAAAGGAAATATCCTGCGATAACAAAGAGAAAGAAGCTTTCTGAGAAACTTCTTTCTGTTCTGTGAAATCATCTCACAGAGTTACAGCTTTCCCCTCCAGAAGCCTTTCGCTAAGACAGTTCTTGTGGAATTGGCAAAGTGATATTTGGAAGCCCATAGAGGGCTATGGTGAAAAAGGAAATATCCTCAGATGAAATCTGGAAAGAAGCTTTCTGAGAAACTGCTTAGTGTTCTGTCAATTCATCTCACAGAGTTACATCTGTATTTCGTGGATCTCTTAGCTAGCCGTCTTTCTGTGTAATCTGAGAACACATATTTCGGATCCCTTTGAAGACTATAGGGCCAAAGGAAATATCCTCCGATAACAAAGAGAAAGAAACTTTCTGAGAAACTTCTTTGTGTTCAGTGAAATCATCTCACAGAGTTACAGCTTTCCCCTCAAGAAGCCTTTCGCTAGGACAGTTCTTGTGTAATTGGCAAAGAGATATTTGGAAGCCCATAGAGGGCTATGGTGAAAAAGGAAATATCCTCAGATGAAATCTGGAAAGAAGCTTTCTGAGAAACTGGTTAGTGTTCTGTGAATTCATCTCACAGACTTACATCTGTATTTCGTGGATCTCTTTGCTAGCCTTATTTCTGTGGAATCTGAGAACAAATATTTCGGATCCCTTTGAAGACTATAGGGCCAAAGGAAATATCCTGCGATAACAAAGAGAAAGATCCTTTCTGAGAAACTTCTTTGTGTTCTGTGAAATCATCTCACAGAGTTACAGCTTTCCCCTCAAGAAGCCTTTCGCTAACAGTTCTTGTGGAAATGGCAAAGTGATTTTTGGAAGCCCATAGAGGTCTATGGTGAAAAAGGAAATATCCTCAGATGAAATCTGGAAAGAAGCTTTCTGAGAAACTGCTTAGTGTTCTGTGAATTCATCTCACACAGTTACATCTGTATTTCGTGGATCTCTTTGCTAGCCTTATTTCTGTGGAATCTGGGAACAGATATTTCGGATCCCTTTGAAGACTATAGGGCCAAAGGAAATATCCTGCGATAACAAAGAGAAAGAAGCTTTCTGAGAAACTTCTTTCTGTTCTGTGAAATCATCTCACAGAGTTACAGCTTTCCCCTCAAGAAGCCTTTCGCTAAGACAGTTCTTGTGGAATTGGCAAAGTGATATTTGGAAGCCCATAGAGGGCTATGGTGAAAAAGGAAATATCCTCAGATGAAATCTGGAAAGAAGCTTTCTGAGAAACTGCTTAGTGTTCTGTTAATTCATCTCACAGAGTTACATATGTATTTCGTGGATCTCTTTGCTAGCCTTATTTCTGTGGAATCTGAGAACAGATATTTCCGATCCCTTTGAAGACTATAGGGCCAAAGGAAATATCCTGCGATAACAAAGAGAAAGAAGCTTTCTGAGAAACTTCTTTGTGTTCTGTGAAATCATCTCACAGAGTTACAGCATTCCCCTCAAGAAGCGTTTCCCTAAGACAGTTCTTCTGGAATTGGCAAAGTGATATTTGGAAGCCCATAGAGGGCTATGGTGAAAAAGGAATTATCCTCAGATGAAATATGGAAAGAAGCTTTCTGAGAAACTGCTTAGTGTTCTGTGAATTCATGTCACAGAGTTACATCTGTATTTCGTGGATCTCTTTGCTAGCCTTATTTCTGTGGAATCTGAGAACAGATATTTCGGATCCCTTTGAAGAGTATAGGGCCAAAGGAAATATCCTCCGATAACAAAGAGAAAGAAGCTTTCTGAGAAACATCTTTGTGTTCTGTGAAATCATCTCACAGAGTTACAGCTTTCCCCTCAAGAAGCCTTTCGCTAAGACAGTTCTTGTGGAATTGGCAAAGTGATATTTGGAAGCCCATAGAGGGCTATGGTGAAAAAGGAAATATCCTCAGATGAAATCTGGAAAGAAGCTTTCTGAGAAACTGCTTAGTGTTCTGTGAATTCATCTCACAGAGTTACATCTGTATTTCGTGGATCTCTTAGCTAGCCGTCTTTCTGTGTAATCTGAGAACACATATTTCGGATCCCTTTGAAGACTATAGGGCCAAAGGAAATATCCTGCGATAACAAAGAGAAAGAAGCTTTCTGAGAAACTTCTTTGTGTTCAGTGAAATCATCTCACAGAGTTACAGCTTTCCCCTCAAGAAGCCTTTCGCTAGGACAGTTCTTGTGTAATTGGCAAAGAGATATTTGGAAGCCCATAGAGGGCTATGGTGAAAAAGGAAATATCCTCAGATGAAATCTGGAAAGAAGCTTTCTGAGAAACTGCTTAGTGTTCTGTGAATTCATCTCACAGAGTTACATCTGTATTTCGTGGATCTCTTTGCTAGCCTTATTTCTGTGGAATCTGAGAACAAATATTTCGGATCCCTTTGAAGACTATAGGGCCAAAGGAAATATCCTGCGATAACAAAGAGAAAGATCCTTTCTGAGAAACTTCTTTGTGTTCTGTGAAATCATCTCACAGAGTTACAGCTTTCCCCTCCAGAAGCCTTTCGCTAAGACAGTTCTTGTGGAATTGGCAAAGAGATATTTGGAAGCCCATAGAGGGCTATGGTGAAAAAGGAAATATCCTCAGATGAAATCTGGAAAGAAGCTTTCTGAGAAACTGCTTAGTGTTCTGTGAATTCATCTCACAGAGTTACATCTGTATTTCGTGGATCTCTTTGCTAGCCTTATTTCTGTGGAATCTGAAAACAGATATTTCGGATCCCTTTGAAGAATATAGGGCCAAAGGAAATATCCTGCGATAACAAAGAGAAAGAAGCTTTCTGAGAAACTTCTTTGTGTTCTGTGAAATCATCTCACAGAGTTACAGCTTTCCCCTCAAGAAGCCTTTCGCTAAGACAGTTCTTGTGGAATTGGCAAAGTGATATTTGGAAGCCCATAGAGGGCTATGGTGAAAAAGGAAATATCCTCAGATGAAATCTGGAAAGAAGCTTTCTGAGAAACTGCTTAGTGTTCTGTGAATTCATCTCACAGAGTTACATCTGTATTTCGTGGATCTCTTAGCTAGCCGTCTTTCTGTGTAATCTGAGAACACATATTTCGGATCCCTTTGAAGACTATAGGGCCAAAGGAAATATCCTCCGATAACAAAGAGAAAGAAGCTTTCTGAGAAACTTCTTTGTGTTCAGTGAAATCATCTCACAGAGTTACAGCTTTCCCCTCAAGAAGCCTTTCGCTAGGACAGTTCTTGTGTAATTGGCAAAGAGATATTTGGAAGCCCATAGAGGGCTATGGTGAAAAAGGAAATATCCCCAGATGAAATCTGGAAAGAAGCTTTCTGAGAAACTGCTTAGTGTTCTGTGAATTCATCCCACACAGTTACATCTGTATTTCATGGATCTCTTTGCTAGCCTTATTTCTGTGGAATCTGGGAACAGATATTTCGGATACCTTTGAAGACTATAGGGCCAAAGGAAATATCCTGCGATAACAAAGAGAAAGAAGCTTTCTGAGAAACTTCTTTGTGTTCTGTGAAATCATCTCACAGAGTTACAGCTTTCCCCTCCAGAAGCCTTTCGCTAAGACAGTCCTTGTGGAATTGGCAAAGAGATATTTGGAAGCCCATAGAGGGCTATGGTGAAAAAGGAAATATCCTCAGATGAAATCTGGAAAGAAGCTTTCTGAGAAACTGCTTAGTGTTCTGTGAATTCATCTCACAGAGTTACATCTGTATTTCGTGGATCTCTTTGCTAGCCTTATTTCTGTGGAATCTGAAAACAGATATTTCGGATCCCTTTGAAGAATATAGGGCCAAAGGAAATATCCTGCGATAACAAAGAGAAAGAAGCTTTCTGAGAAACTTCTTTGTGTTCTGTGAAATCATCTCACAGAGTTACAGCTTTCCCCTCAAGAAGCCTTTCGCTAAGACAGTTCTTGTGGAATTGGCAAAGTGATATTTGGAAGCCCATAGAGGGCTATGGTGAAAAAGGAAATATCCTCAGATGAAATCTGGAAAGAAGCTTTCTGAGAAACTGCTTAGTGTTCTGTGAATTCATCTCACAGAGTTACATCTGTATTTCGTGGATCTCTTAGCTAGCCGTCTTTCTGTGTAATCTGAGAACACATATTTCGGATCCCTTTGAAGACTATAGGGCCAAAGGAAATATCCTCCGATAACAAAGAGAAAGAAGCTTTCTGAGAAACTTCTTTGTGTTCAGTGAAATCATCTCACAGAGTTACAGCTTTCCCCTCAAGAAGCCTTTCGCTAGGACAGTTCTTGTGTAATTGGCAAAGAGATATTTGGAAGCCCATAGAGGGCTATGGTGAAAAAGGAAATATCCTCAGATGAAATCTCGAAAGAAGCTTTCTGAGAAACTGCTTAGTGTTCTGTGAATTCATCTCACAGAGTTACATCTGTATTTCGTGGATCTCTTTGCTAGCCTTATTTCTGTGGAATCTGAGAACAAATATTTCGGATCCCTTTGAAGACTATAGGGCCAAAGGAAATATCCTGCGATAACAAAGAGAAAGATCCTTTCTGAGAAACTTCTTTGTGTTCTGTGAAATCATCTCACAGAGTTACAGCTTTCCCCTCAAGAAGCCTTTCGCTAAGACAGTTCTTGTGGAAATAGCAAAGTGATATTTGGAAGCCCATAGAGGGCTATGGTGAAAAAGGAAATATCCCCAGATGAAATCTGGAAAGAAGCTTTCTGAGAAACTGCTTAGTGTTCTGTGAATTCATCTCACACAGTTACATCTGTATTTCATGGATCTCTTTGCTAGCCTTATTTCTGTGGAATCTGGGAACAGATATTTCGGATACCTTTGAAGACTATAGGGCCAAAGGAAATATCCTGCGATAACAAAGAGAAAGAAGCTTTCTGAGAAACTTCTTTCTGTTCTGTGAAATCATCTCACAGAGTTACAGCATTCCCCTCAAGAAGCGTTTCCCTAAGACAGTTCTTCTGGAATTGGCAAAGTGATATTTGGAAGCCCATAGAGGGCTATGGTGAAAAAGGAATTATCCTCAGATGAAATATGGAAAGAAGCTTTCTGAGAAACTGCTTAGTGTTCTGTGAATTCATGTCACAGAGTTACATCTGTATTTCGTGGATCTCTTTGCTAGCCTTATTTCTGTGGAATCTGAGAACAGATATTTCGGATCCCTTTGAAGAGTATAGGGCCAAAGGAAATATCCTCCGATAACAAAGAGAAAGAAGCTTTCTGAGAAACATCTTTGTGTTCTGTGAAATCATCTCACAGAGTTACAGCTTTCCCCTCAAGAAGCCTTTCGCTAAGACAGTTCTTGTGGAATTGGCAAAGTGATATTTGGAAGCCCATAGAGGGCTATGGTGAAAAAGGAAATATCCTCAGATGAAATCTGGAAAGAAGCTTTCTGAGAAACTGCTTAGTGTTCTGTGAATTCATCTCACAGAGTTACATCTGTATTTCGTGGATCTCTTAGCTAGCCGTCTTTCTGTGTAATCTGAGAACACATATTTCGGATCCCTTTGAAGACTATAGGGCCAAAGGAAATATCCTCCGATAACAAAGAGAAAGAAGCTTTCTGAGAAACTTCTTTGTGTTCAGTGAAATCATCTCACAGAGTTACAGCTTTCCCCTCAAGAAGCCTTTCGCTAGGACAGTTCTTGTGTAATTGGCAAAGAGATATTTGGAAGCCCATAGAGGGCTATGGTGAAAAAGGAAATATCCTCAGATGAAATCTGGAAAGAAGCTTTCTGAGAAACTGCTTAGTGTTCTGTGAATTCATCTCACAGAGTTACATCTGTATTTCGTGGATCTCTTTGCTAGCCTTATTTCTGTGGAATCTGAGAACAAATATTTCGGATCCCTTTGAAGACTATAGGGCCAAAGGAAATATCCTGCGATAACAAAGAGAAAGATCCTTTCTGAGAAACTTCTTTGTGTTCTGTGAAATCATCTCACAGAGTTACAGCTTTCCCCTCAAGAAGCCTTTCGCTAAGACAGTTCTTGTGGAAATGGCAAAGTGATATTTGGAAGCCCATAGAAGGCTATGGTGAAAATGGAAATATCCTCAGATGAAATCTGGAAAGAAGCTTTCTGAGAAACTGCTTAGTGTTCTGTGAATTCATCTCACACAGTTACATCTGTATTTCGTGGATCTCTTTGCTAGCCTTATTTCTGTGGAATCTGGGAACAGATATTTCGGATCCCTTTGAAGACTATAGGGCCAAAGGAAATATCCTGCGATAACAAAGAGAAAGAAGCTTTCTGAGAAACTTCTTTCTGTTCTGTGAAATCATCTCACAGAGTTACAGCTTTCCCCTCCAGAAGCCTTTCGCTAAGACAGTTCTTGTGGAATTGGCAAAGTGATATTTGGAAGCCCATAGAGGGCTATGGTGAAAAAGGAAATATCCTCAGATGAAATCTGGAAAGAAGCTTTCTGAGAAACTGCTTAGTGTTCTGTCAATTCATCTCACAGAGTTACATCTGTATTTCGTGGATCTCTTAGCTAGCCGTCTTTCTGTGTAATCTGAGAACACATATTTCGGATCCCTTTGAAGACTATAGGGCCAAAGGAAATATCCTCCGATAACAAAGAGAAAGAAACTTTCTGAGAAACTTCTTTGTGTTCAGTGAAATCATCTCACAGAGTTACAGCTTTCCCCTCAAGAAGCCTTTCGCTAGGACAGTTCTTGTGTAATTGGCAAAGAGATATTTGGAAGCCCATAGAGGGCTATGGTGAAAAAGGAAATATCCTCAGATGAAATCTGGAAAGAAGCTTTCTGAGAAACTGCTTAGTGTTCTGTGAATTCATCTCACAGAGTTACATCTGTATTTCTTGGATCTCTTTGCTAGCCTTATTTCTGTGGAATCTGAGAACAAATATTTCGGATCCCTTTGAAGACTATAGGGCCAAAGGAAATATCCTGCGATAACAAAGAGAAAGATCCTTTCTGAGAAACTTCTTTGTGTTCTGTGAAATCATCTCACAGAGTTACAGCTTTCCCCTCAAGAAGCCTTTCGCTAACAGTTCTTGTGGAAATGGCAAAGTGATTTTTGGAAGCCCATAGAGGTCTATGGTGAAAAAGGAAATATCCTCAGATGAAATCTGGAAAGAAGCTTTCTGAGAAACTGCTTAGTGTTCTGTGAATTCATCTCACACAGTTACATCTGTATTTCGTGGATCTCTTTGCTAGCCTTATTTCTGTGGAATCTGGGAACAGATATTTCGGATCCCTTTGAAGACTATAGGGCCAAAGGAAATATCCTGCGATAACAAAGAGAAAGAAGCTTTCTGAGAAACTTCTTTCTGTTCTGTGAAATCATCTCACAGAGTTACAGCTTTCCCCTCAAGAAGCCTTTCGCTAAGACAGTTCTTGTGGAATTGGCAAAGTGATATTTGGAAGCCCATAGAGGGCTATGGTGAAAAAGGAAATATCCTCAGATGAAATCTGGAAAGAAGCTTTCTGAGAAACTGCTTAGTGTTCTGTGAATTCACCTCACAGAGTTACATGTGTATTTCGTGGATCTCATTGCTAGCCTTATTTCTGAGGAATCTGAGAACAGATATTTCGGATCCCTTTGAAGACTATAGGGCCAAAGGAAATATCCTCCGATAACAAAGAGAAAGAAGCTTTCTGAGAAACTTCTTTGTGTTCTGTGAAATCATCTCACAGAGTTACAGCTTTCCCCTCAAGAAGCCTTGCGCTAAGACAGTTCTTGTGGAATTGGCAAAGTGATATTTGAAAGCCCATAGAGGGCTATGGTGAAAAAGGAAATATCCTCAGATGAAATCTGGAAAGAAGCTTTCTGAGAAACTGCTTAGTGTTCTGTGAATTCATCTCACAGAGTTACATCTGTATTTCGTTGATCTTTTTGCTAGCCTTATTTCTGTGGAATCTGAAAACAGATAATTCGGATCCCTTTGAAGACTATAGGGCCAAAGGAAATATCCTGCGATAACAAAGAGAAAGAAGCTTTCTGAGAAACATCTTTCTGTTCTGTGAAATCATCTCACAGAGTTACAGCTTTCCCCTCAAGAAGCCTTTCGCTAAGACAGTTCTTGTGGAATTGGCAAAGTGATATTTGGAAGCCCATAGAGGGCTATGGTGAAAAAGGAAATATCCTCAGATGAAATCTGGAAAGAAGCTTTCTGAGAAACTGCTTAGTGTTCTGTGAATTCATCTCACAGAGTTACATCTGTATTTCGTGGTTCTCTTAACTAGCCGTCTTTCTGTGTAATCTGAGAACACATATTTCGGATCCCTTTGAAGACTATAGGGCCAAAGGAAATATCCTCCGATAACAAAGTGAAAGAAGCTTTCTGAGAAACTTCTTTGTGTTCAGTGAAATCATCTCACAGAGTTAGAGCTTTCCCCTCAAGAAGCCTTTCGCTAGGACAGTTCTTGTGTAATTGGCAAAGAGATATTTGGAAGCCCATAAAGGGTTATGGTGAAAAAGGAAATATCCTCAGATGAAATCTGGAAAGAAGCTTTCTGAGAAACTGCTTAGTGTTCTGTGAATTCATCTCACAGAGTTACATCTGTATTTCGTGGATCTCTTTGCTAGCCTTATTTCTGTGGAATCTGAGAACAAATATTTCGGATCCCTTTGAAGACTATAGGGCCAAAGGAAATATCCTGCGATAACAAAGAGAAAGATCCTTTCTGAGAAACTTCTTTGTGTTCTGTGAAATCATCTCACAGAGTTACAGCTTTCCCCTCAAGAAGTCTTTCGCTAACAGTTCTTGTGGAAATGGCAAAGTGATTTTTGGAAGCCCATAGAGGTCTATGGTGAAAAAGGAAATATCCTCAGATGAAATCTGGAAAGAAGCTTTCTGAGAAACTGCTTAGTGTTCTGTGAATTCATCTCACACAGTTACATCTGTATTTCGTGGATCTCTTTGCTAGCCTTATTTCTGTGGAATCTGGGAACAGATATTTCGGATCCCTTTGAAGACTATAGGGCCAAAGGAAATATCCTGCGATAACAAAGAGAAAGAAGCTTTCTGAGAAACTTCTTTCTGTTCTGTGAAATCATCTCACAGAGTTACAGCTTTCCCCTCAAGAAGCCTTTCGCTAAGACAGTTCTTGTGGAATTGGCAAAGTGATATTTGGAAGCCCATAGAGGGCTATGGTGAAAAAGGAAATATCCTCAGATGAAATCTGGAAAGAAGCTTTCTGAGAAACTGCTTAGTGTTCTGTGAATTCACCTCACAGAGTTACATGTGTATTTCGTGGATCTCATTGCTAGCCTTATTTCTGAGGAATCTGAGAACAGATATTTCGGATCCCTTTGAAGACTATAGGGCCAAAGGAAATATCCTCCGATAACAAAGAGAAAGAAGCTTTCTGAGAAACTTCTTTGTGTTCTGTGAAATCATCTCACAGAGTTACAGCTTTCCCCTCCAGAAGCCTTTCGCTAAGACAGTTCTTGTGGAATGGGCAAAGTGATATTTGAAAGCCCATAGAGGGCTATGGTGAAAAAGGAAATATCCTCAGATGAAATCTGGAAAGAAGCTTTCTGAGAAACTGCTTAGTGTTCTGTGAATTCATCTCACAGAGTTACATCTGTATTTCGTTGATCTCTTTGCTAGCCTTATTTCTGTGGAATCTGAAAACAGATATTTCGGATCCCTTTGAAGACTATAGGGCCAAAGGAAATATCCTGCGATAACAAAGAGAAAGAAGCTTTCTGAGAAACATCTTTCTGTTCTGTGAAATCATCTCACAGAGTTACAGCTTTCCCCTCAAGAAGCCTTTCGCTAAGACAGTTCTTGTGGAATTGGCAAAGTGATATTTGGAAGCCCATAGAGGGCTATGGTGAAAAAGGAAATATCCTCAGATGAAATCTGGAAAGAAGCTTTCTGAGAAACTGCTTAGTGTTCTGTGAATTCATCTCACAGAGTTACATCTGTATTTCGTGGATCTCTTAACTAGCCGTCTTTCTGTGTAATCTGAGAACACATATTTCGGATCCCTTTGAAGACTATAGGGCCAAAGGAAATATCCTCCGATAACAAAGTGAAAGAAGCTTTCTGAGAAACTTCTTTGTGTTCAGTGAAATCATCTCACAGAGTTACAGCTTTCCCCTCAAGAAGCCTTTCGCTAGGACAGTTCTTGTGTAATTGGCAAAGAGATATTTGGAAGCCCATAGAGGGCTATGGTGAAAAAGGAAATATCCTCAGATGAAATCTGGAAAGAAGCTTTCTGAGAAACTGCTTAGTGTTCTGTGAATTCATCTCACAGAGTTACATCTGTATTTCGTGGATCTCTTTGCTAGCCTTATTTCTGTGGAATCTGAGAACAAATATTTCGGATCCCTTTGAAGACTATAGGGCCAAAGGAAATATCCTGCGATAACAAAGAGAAAGATCCTTTCTGAGAAACTTCTTTGTGTTCTGTGAAATCATCTCACAGAGTTACAGCTTTCCCCTCAAGAAGCCTTTCGCTAAGACAGTTCTTGTGGAAATGGCAAAGTGATATTTGGAAGCCCATAGAGGGCTATGGTGAAAAAGGAAATATCCTCAGATGAAATCTGGAAAGAAGCTTTCTGAGAAACTGCTTAGTGTTCTGTGAATTCATCTCACACAGTTACATCTGTATTTCGTGGATCTCTTTACTAGCCTTATTTCTGTGGAATCTGGGAACAGATATTTCGGATCCCTTTGAAGACTATAGGGCCAAAGGAAATATCCTGCGATAACAAAGAGAAAGAAGCTTTCTGAGAAACTTTTTTCTGTTCTGTGAAATCATCTCACAGAGTTACAGCTTTCCCCTCAAGAAGCCTTTCGCTAAGACAGTTCTTGTGGTATTGGCAAAGTGATATTTGGAAGCCCATAGAGGGCTATGGTGAAAAAGGAAATATCCCCAGATGAAATCTGGAAAGAAGCTTTCTGAGAAACTGCTTAGTGTTCTGTTAATTCATCTCACAGAGTTACATATGTATTTCGTGGATCTCTTTGCTAGCCTTATTTCTGTGGAATCTGAGAACAGATATTTCCGATCCCTTTGAAGACTATAGGGCCAAAGGAAATATCCTGCGATAACAAAGAGAAAGAAGCTTTCTGAGAAACTTCTTTGTGTTCTGTGAAATCATCTCACAGAGTTACAGCTTTCCCCTCAAGAAGCCTTTCGCTAAGACAGTTCTTGTGGAATTGGCAAAGTGATATTTGGAAGCCCATAGAGGGCTATGGTGAAAAAGGAAATATCCTCAGATGAAATCTGGAAAGAAGCTTTCTGAGAAACTGCTTAGTGTTCTGTAAATTCATCTCACAGAGTTACATCTGTATTTCGTGGATCTCTTTGCTAGCCTTATTTCTGTGGAATCTGAGAACAGATATTTCGGATCCCTTTGAAGACTATAGGGCCAAAGGAAATATCCTGCGATAACAAAGAGAAAGAAGCTTTCTGAGAAAATTCTTTGTGTTCTGTGAAATCATCTCACAGAGTTACAGCTTTCCCCTCAAGAAGCCTTTCGCTAAGACAGTTCTTGTGGAATAGGCAAACTGATATTTGGAAGCCCATAGAGGGCTATGGTGAAAAAGGAATTATCCTCAGATGAAATCTGGAAAGAAGCTTTCTGAGAAACTGCTTAGTGTTCTGTGAATTCACCTCACAGAGTTACATGTGTATTTCGTGGATCTCATTGCTAGCCTTATTTCTGTGGAATCTGAGAACAGATATTTCGGATCCCTTTGAAGACTATAGGGCCAAAGGAAATATCCTCCGATAACAAAGAGAAAGAAGCTTTATGAGAAACTTCTTTGTGTTCTGTGAAATCATCTCACAGAGTTACAGCTTTCCCCTCAAGAAGCCTTTCGCTAAGACAGTTCTTGTGGAATTGGCAAAGAGATATTTGGAAGCCCATAGAGGGCTATGGTGAAAAAGGAAATATCCTCAGATGAAATCTGGAAAGAAGCTTTCTGAGAAACTGCTTAGTGTTCTGTGAATTCATCTCACAGAGTTACATCTGTATTTCGTGGATCTCTTTGCTAGCCTTATTTCTGTGGAATCTGAGAACAGATATTTCGGATCCCTTTGAAGAATATAGGGCCAAAGGAAATATCCTGCGATAACAAAGAGAAAGAAGCTTTCTGAGAAACTTCTTTGTGTTCTGTGAAATCATCTCACAGAGTTACAGCTTTCCCCTCAAGAAGCCTTTCGCTAAGACAGTTCTTGTGGAATTGGCAAAGTGATATTTGGAAGCCCATAGAGGGCTATGGTGAAAAAGGAAATATCCTCAGATGAAATCTGGAAAGAAGCTTTCTGAGAAACTGCTTAGTGTTCTGTGAATTCATCTCACAGAGTTACATCTGTATTTCGTGGATCTCTTAGCTAGCCGTCTTTCTGTGTAATCTGAGAACACATATTTCGGATCCCTTTGAAGACTATAGGGCCAAAGGAAATATCCTCCGATAACAAAGAGAAAGAAGCTTTCTGAGAAACTTCTTTGTGTTCAGTGAAATCATCTCACAGAGTTACAGCTTTCCCCTCAAGAAGCCTTTCGCTAGGACAGTTCTTGTGTAATTGGCAAAGAGATATTTGGAAGCCCATAGAGGGCTATGGTGAAAAAGGAAATATCCTCAGATGAAATCTCGAAAGAAGCTTTCTGAGAAACTGCTTAGTGTTCTGTGAATTCATCTCACAGAGTTACATCTGTATTTCGTGGATCTCTTTGCTAGCCTTATTTCTGTGGAATCTGAGAACAAATATTTCGGATCCCTTTGAAGACTATAGGGCCAAAGGAAATATCCTGCGATAACAAAGAGAAAGATCCTTTCTGAGAAACTTCTTTGTGTTCTGTGAAATCATCTCACAGAGTTACAGCTTTCCCCTCAAGAAGCCTTTCCGTAAGACAGTTCTTGTGAAATTGGCAAAGAGATATTTGGAAGCCCATAGAGGGCTATGGTGAAAAAGGAAATATCCCCAGATGAAATCTGGAAAGAAGCTTTCTGAGAAACTGCTTAGTGTTCTGTGAATTCATCTCACACAGTTACATCTGTATTTCGTGGATCTCTTTGCTAGCCTTATTTCTGTGGAATCTGGGAACAGATATTTCGGATCCCTTTGAAGACTATAGGGCCAAAGGAAATATCCTGCAATAACAAAGAGAAAGAAGCTTTCTGAGAAACTTCTTTCTGTTCTGTGAAATCATCTCACAGAGTTACAGCTTTCCCCTCAAGAAGCCTTTCGCTAAGACAGTTCTTGTGGAATTGGCAAAGTGATATTTGGAAGCCCATAGAGGGCTATGGTGAAAAAGGAAATATCCTCAGATGAAATCTGGAAAGAAGCTTTCTGAGAAACTGCTTAGTGTTCTGTTAATTCATCTCACAGAGATACATATGTATTTCGTGGATCTCTTTGCTAGCCTTATTTCTGTGGAATCTGAGAACAGATATTTCCGATCCCTTTGAAGACTATAGGGCCAAAGGAAATATCCTGCGATAACAAAGAGAAAGAAGCTTTCTGAGAAACTTTTTTGTGTTCTGTGTAATCATCTCACAGAGTTACAGCTTTCCCCTCAAGAAGCCTTTCGCTAAGACAGTTCTTGTGGAATTGGCAAAGTGATATTTGGAAGCCCATAGAGGGCTATGGTGAAAAAGGAAATATCCTCAGATGAAATCTGGAAAGAAGCTTTCTGAGAAACTGCTTAGTGTTCTGTAAATTCATCTCACAGAGTTACATCTGTATTTCGTGGATCTCTTTGCTAGCCTTATTTCTGTGGAATCTGAGAACAGATATTTCGGATCCCTTTGAAGACTATAGGGCCAAAGGAAATATCCTGCGATTACTAAGGGAAAGAAGCTTTCTGAGAAAATTCTTTGTGTTCTGTGAAACCATCTCACAGAGTTACAGCTTTCCCCTCAAGAAGCCTTTCGCTAAGACAGTTCTTGTGGAATTGGCAAAGTGATATTTGGAAGCCCATAGAGGGCTATGGTGAAAAAGGAAATATCCTCAGATGAAATCTGGAAAGAAGCTTTCTGAGAAACTGCTTAGTGTTCTGTGAATTCACCTCACAGAGTTACATATGTATTTCGTGGATCTCATTGCTAGCCTTATTTCTGTGGAATCTGAGAACAGATATTTCGGATCCCTTTGAAGACTATAGGGCCAAAGGAAATATCCTGCGATAACAAAGAGAAAGAAGCTTTCTGAGAAACTTCTTTGTGTTCTGTGAAATCATCTCACAGAGTTACAGCTTTTCCCTCAAGAAGCCTTTCCGTAAGACAGTTCTTGTGAAATTGGCAAAGAGATATTTGGAAGCCCATAGAGGGCTATGGTGAAAAAGGAAATATCCTCAGATGAAATCTGGAAAGAAGCTTTCTGAGAATCTGCTTAGTGTTCTGTGAACTCATCTCACATAGTTACATCTGTATTTCGTGGATCTCTTTGCTAGCCTTATTTCTGTGGAATCTGGGAACAGATATTTCGGATCCCTTTGAAGACTATAGGGCCAAAGGAAATATCCTGCGATAACAAAGAGAAAGAAGCTTTCTGAGAAACTTCTTTCTGTTCTGTGAAATCATCTCACAGAGTTACAGCTTTCCCCTCCAGAAGCCTTTCGCTAAGACAGTTCTTGTGGAATTGGCAAAGTGATATTTGGAAGCCCATAGAGGGCTATGGTGAAAAAGGAAATATCCTCAGATGAAATCTGGAAAGAAGCTTTCTGAGAAACTGCTTAGTGTTCTGTCAATTCATCTCACAGAGTTACATCTGTATTTCGTGGATCTCTTAGCTAGCCGTCTTTCTGTGTAATCTGAGAACACATATTTCGGATCCCTTTGAAGACTATAGGGCCAAAGGAAATATCCTCCGATAACAAAGAGAAAGAAGCTTTCTGAGAAACTTCTTTGTGTTCAGTGAAATCATCTCACAGAGTTACAGCTTTCCCCTCAAGAAGCCTTTCGCTAGGACAGTTCTTGTGTAATTGGCAAAGAGACATTTGGAAGCCCATAGAGGGCTATGGTGAAAAAGGAAATATCCTCAGATGAAATCTGGAAAGAAGCTTTCTGAGAAACTGCTTAGTGTTCTGTGAATTCATCTCACAGAGTTACATCTGTATTTCGTGGATCTCTTTGCTAGCCCTATTTCTGTGGAATCTGAGAACAAATATTTCGGATCCCTTTGAAGACTATAGGGCCAAAGGAAATATCCTGCGATAACAAAGAGAAAGATCCTTTCTGAGAAACTTCTTTGTGTTCTGTGAAATCATCTCACAGAGTTACAGCTTTCCCCTCAAGAAGCCTTTCGCTAACAGTTCTTGTGGAAATGGCAAAGTGATTTTTGGAAGCCCATAGAGGTCTATGGTGAAAAAGGAAATATCCTCAGATGAAATCTGGAAAGAAGCTTTCTGAGAAACTGCTTAGTGTTCTGTGAATTCATCTCACACAGTTACATCTGTATTTCGTGGATCTCTTTGCTAGCCTTATTTCTGTGGAATCTGGGAACAGATATTTCGGATCCCTTTGAAGACTATAGGGCCAAAGGAAATATCCTGCGATAACAAAGAGAAAGAAGCTTTCTGAGAAACTTCTTTCTGTTCTGTGAAATCATCTCACAGAGTTACAGCTTTCCCCTCAAGAAGCCTTTCGCTAAGACAGTTCTTGTGGAATTGGCAAAGTGATATTTGGAAGCCCATAGAGGGCTATGGTGAAAAAGGAAATATCCTCAGATGAAATCTGGAAAGAAGCTTTCTGAGAAACTGCTTAGTGTTCTGTGAATTCACCTCACAGAGTTACATGTGTATTTCGTGGATCTCATTGCTAGCCTTATTTCTGAGGAATCTGAGAACAGATATTTCGGATCCCTTTGAAGACTATAGGGCCAAAGGAAATATCCTCCGATAACAAAGGGAAAGAAGCTTTCTGAGAAACTTCTTTGTGTTCTGTGAAATCATCTCACAGAGTTACAGCTTTCCCCTCAAGAAGCCTTGCGCTAAGACAGTTCTTGTGGAATTGGCAAAGTGATATTTGAAAGCCCATAGAGGGCTATGGTGAAAAAGGAAATATCCTCAGATGAAATCTGGAAAGAAGCTTTCTGAGAAACTGCTTAGTGTTCTGTGAATTCATCTCACAGAGTTACATCTGTATTTCGTTGATCTCTTTGCTAGCCTTATTTCTGTGGAATCTGAAAACAGATATTTCGGATCCCTTTGAAGACTATAGGGCCAAAGGAAATATCCTGCGATAACAAAGAGAAAGAAGCTTTCTGAGAAACATCTTTCTGTTCTGTGAAATCATCTCACAGAGTTACAGCTTTCCCCTCAAGAAGCCTTTCGCTAAGACAGTTCTTGTGGAATTGGCAAAGTGATATTTGGAAGCCCATAGAGGGCTATGGTGAAAAAGGAAATATCCTCAGATGAAATCTGGCAAGAAGCTTTCTGAGAAACTGCTTAGTGTTCTGTGAATTCATCTCACAGAGTTACATCTGTATTTCGTGGATCTCTTAACTAGCCGTCTTTCTGTGTAATCTGAGAACACATATTTCGGATCCCTTTGAAGACTATAGGGCCAAAGGAAATATCCTCCGATAACAAAGTGAAAGAAGCTTTCTGAGAAACTTCTTTGTGTTCAGTGAAATCATCTCACAGAGTTACAGCTTTCCCCTCAAGAAGCCTTTCGCTAGGACAGTTCTTGTGTAATTGGCAAAGAGATATTTGGAAGCCCATAGAGGGCTATGGTGAAAAAGGAAATATCCTCAGATGAAATCTGGAAAGAAGCTTTCTGAGAAACTGCTTAGTGTTCTGTGAATTCATCTCACAGAGTTACATCTGTATTTCGTGGATCTCTTTGCTAGCCTTATTTCTGTGGAATCTGAGAACAAATATTTCGGATCCCTTTGAAGACTATAGGGCCAAAGGAAATATCCTGCGATAACAAAGAGAAAGATCCTTTCTGAGAAACTTCTTTGTGTTCTGTGAAATCATCTCACAGAGTTACAGCTTTCCCCTCAAGAAGCCTTTCGCTAACAGTTCTTGTGGAAATGGCAAAGTGATTTTTGGAAGCCCATAGAGGTCTATGGTGAAAAAGGAAATATCCTCAGATGAAATCTGGAAAGAAGCTTTCTGAGAAACTGCTTAGTGTTCTGTGAATTCATCTCACACAGTTACATCTGTATTTCGTGGATCTCTTTGCTAGCCTTATTTCTGTGGAATCTGGGAACAGATATTTCGGATCCCTTTGAAGACTATAGGGCCAAAGGAAATATCCTGCGATAACAAAGAGAAAGAAGCTTTCTGAGAAATTTCTTTCTGTTCTGTGAAATCATCTCACAGAGTTACAGCTTTCCCCTCAAGAAGCCTTTCGCTAAGACAGTTCTTGTGGAATTGGCAAAGTGATATTTGGAAGCCCATAGAGGGCTATGGTGAAAAAGGAAATATCCTCAGATGAAATCTGGAAAGAAGCTTTCTGAGAAACTGCTTAGTGTTCTGTGAATTCACCTCACAGAGTTACATGTGTATTTCGTGGATCTCATTGCTAGCCTTATTTCTGAGGAATCTGAGAACAGATATTTCGGATCCCTTTGAAGACTATAGGGCCAAAGGAAATATCCTCCGATAACAAAGAGAAAGAAGCTTTCTGAGAAACTTCTTTGTGTTCTGTGAAATCATCTCACAGAGTTACAGCTTTCCCCTCAAGAAGCCTTGCGCTAAGACAGTTCTTGTGGAATTGGCAAAGTGATATTTGAAAGCCCATAGAGGGCTATGGTGAAAAAGGAAATATCCTCAGATGAAATCTGGAAAGAAGCTTTCTGAGAAACTGCTTAGTGTTCTGTGAATTCATCTCACAGAGTTACATCTGTATTTCGTTGATCTTTTTGCTAGCCTTATTTCTGTGGAATCTGAAAACAGATAATTCGGATCCCTTTGAAGACTATAGGGCCAAAGGAAATATCCTGCGATAACAAAGAGAAAGAAGCTTTCTGAGAAACATCTTTCTGTTCTGTGAAATCATCTCACAGAGTTACAGCTTTCCCCTCAAGAAGCCTTTCGCTAAGACAGTTCTTGTGGAATTGGCAAAGTGATATTTGGAAGCCCATAGAGGGCTATGGTGAAAAAGGAAATATCCTCAGATGAAATCTGGAAAGAAGCTTTCTGAGAAACTGCTTAGTGTTCTGTGAATTCATCTCACAGAGTTACATCTGTATTTCGTGGATCTCTTAACTAGCCGTCTTTCTGTGTAATCTGAGAACACATATTTCGGATCCCTTTGAAGACTATAGGGCCAAAGGAAATATCCTCCGATAACAAAGTGAAAGAAGCTTTCTGAGAAACTTCTTTGTGTTCAGTGAAATCATCTCACAGAGTTAGAGCTTTCCCCTCAAGAAGCCTTTCGCTAGGACAGTTCTTGTGTAATTGGCAAAGAGATATTTGGAAGCCCATAAAGGGTTATGGTGAAAAAGGAAATATCCTCAGATGAAATCTGGAAAGAAGCTTTCTGAGAAACTGCTTAGTGTTCTGTGAATTCATCTCACAGAGTTACATCTGTATTTCGTGGATCTCTTTGCTAGCCTTATTTCTGTGGAATCTGAGAACAAATATTTCGGATCCCTTTGAAGACTATAGGGCCAAAGGAAATATCCTGCGATAACAAAGAGAAAGATCCTTTCTGAGAAACTTCTTTGTGTTCTGTGAAATCATCTCACAGAGTTACAGCTTTCCCCTCAAGAAGTCTTTCGCTAACAGTTCTTGTGGAAATGGCAAAGTGATTTTTGGAAGCCCATAGAGGTCTATGGTGAAAAAGGAAATATCCTCAGATGAAATCTGGAAAGAAGCTTTCTGAGAAACTGCTTAGTGTTCTGTGAATTCATCTCACACAGTTACATCTGTATTTCGTGGATCTCTTTGCTAGCCTTATTTCTGTGGAATCTGGGAACAGATATTTCGGATCCCTTTGAAGACTATAGGGCCAAAGGAAATATCCTGCGATAACAAAGAGAAAGAAGCTTTCTGAGAAACTTCTTTCTGTTCTGTGAAATCATCTCACAGAGTTACAGCTTTCCCCTCAAGAAGCCTTTCGCTAAGACAGTTCTTGTGGAATTGGCAAAGTGATATTTGGAAGCCCATAGAGGGCTATGGTGAAAAAGGAAATATCCTCAGATGAAATCTGGAAAGAAGCTTTCTGAGAAACTGCTTAGTGTTCTGTGAATTCACCTCACAGAGTTACATGTGTATTTCGTGGATCTCATTGCTAGCCTTATTTCTGAGGAATCTGAGAACAGATATTTCGGATCCCTTTGAAGACTATAGGGCCAAAGGAAATATCCTCCGATAACAAAGAGAAAGAAGCTTTCTGAGAAACTTCTTTGTGTTCTGTGAAATCATCTCACAGAGTTACAGCTTTCCCCTCCAGAAGCCTTTCGCTAAGACAGTTCTTGTGGAATGGGCAAAGTGATATTTGAAAGCCCATAGAGGGCTATGGTGAAAAAGGAAATATCCTCAGATGAAATCTGGAAAGAAGCTTTCTGAGAAACTGCTTAGTGTTCTGTGAATTCATCTCACAGAGTTACATCTGTATTTCGTTGATCTCTTTGCTAGCCTTATTTCTGTGGAATCTGAAAACAGATATTTCGGATCCCTTTGAAGACTATAGGGCCAAAGGAAATATTCTGCGATAACAAAGAGAAAGAAGCTTTCTGAGAAACATCTTTCTGTTCTGTGAAATCATCTCACAGAGTTACAGCTTTCCCCTCAAGAAGCCTTTCGCTAAGACAGTTCTTGTGGAATTGGCAAAGTGATATTTGGAAGCCCATAGAGGGCTATGGTGAAAAAGGAAATATCCTCAGATGAAATCTGGAAAGAAGCTTTCTGAGAAACTGCTTAGTGTTCTGTGAATTCATCTCACAGAGTTACATCTGTATTTCGTGGATCTCTTAACTAGCCATCTTTCTGTGTAATCTGAGAACACATATTTCGGATCCCTTTGAAGACTATAGGGCCAAAGGAAATATCCTCCGATAACAAAGTGAAAGAAGCTTTCTGAGAAACTTCTTTGTGTTCAGTGAAATCATCTCACAGAGTTACAGCTTTCCC